>NC_136067.1:850529397-851129397 GCF_964261635.1 Lissotriton helveticus
ATACAAATTATGGAATGGAATAACAACTCCTTTCAGGTTGAATTATGTTAATGTTAAGTGGTTTTGTTTGATTGTTTTCCTAATGTATTGTCTGTATGTATGTTTTTATGTTCAACAGCCCTGAAGAAGTCCCATGTGAATAGGGACGAAACGCGTAGGCTGTTTTCATCTTGGACACGTCATCTTGTTTTATCGTAATATTTGAGCACTTTATGAATAAAGAAGATGGAAAAACAATCTAAATGAAAAAATCTGTTTATTACACGTGGGACAACCTGGCAGCAGCATCAAGGCCCTCTACCATCTGTCGGTCAAGTAAGTCTTAGAACATCTGATCTTAACTTCTATATCACATCATTTACCCATTTAGAATTAAACACATTAAAAGTGTTTTGGTTGTCTTTTATTGTGTTCCTTCCATGCATTTACCTATAATTTGTCAGCATTTGTGGTAAAGATACTTAATATAATTTACATTAATAATTTACTGATCATTTTCAATATTCTTCTCTCTCTAGCTTCTGGATGAGGAGATACTGTTTCAGCATTAATTACGAGGACACAGCTGACATAAAGAGAGTGATTCAGAAAGGGAATATCCGTGGCTGAGCTGGTGAGCTGACATTGTAGAGATGTAATAATTCCATGCATGGAACGACCTTTACCCTGATATGTTTATTGTAGTTTACATTATACTAACTTTTCGTGTAGGAAAGGAGAAGATTTTGATGGAGAGAGTATCCGTGAGTGCCTTGGGGCTGTTTTTAAATGGTTCCAGCTGAACAGCCTCAAGTGCAACTCAGATAAATCTGAGGTACTCTTCTTCGGCTGTCCCTCAGACCCGGATTGGCAGGCATGGTGGCCTGAAAACATGTTCCCTCCGTCTTGCTCTTCCCAGCTGGCTAAGAACTTGGGGGTCAAGATAGATAAGGGTCTGACGTTAAGATCTCAGATCCTTGGTCTGACGGGAACATGCTTCGGTCTCCTCAAGATGCTCCGGAAGTTTCTGCCTCTACTTTCAGAGGAGCACAGGAAGACGACAGTGCAGGCTCTGATCGGTTCAAGATTGGACTATGCCAACGTCCTCTATCTGGGCCTGCCGGAATATCTTTTGCAGCGGCTGCAAGTCGTCCAGAACTCGGCTGCAAGGGCGATCTATGGCCTAAACAGGCGAGTCAGTGCTGTTAGTCTTTTGCAGTCGCTCCATTGGCTGCCTATCCGGAAGCGGATAATTTTTAAGGCCTTGACCTTGGCCCATAAGGCTCTTCATGCTGTGGGAGCACAGTATCTCCAAAGGAGACTCGCTTTTTACCACCCGGCCCGATCCCTAAGATCTGAATCTCCACTTCTTACGGTGGTCCCGCGAGTAAAAAGGCCTCGTATTGGAGGCCGCTCCTTTGGGTTGCTAGCACCACAGCTTTGGAACACTTTGCCTCTGGCTCTTCGCGGTGTCACTAATTTGTTTTCTTTTAGGAAGGGCCTCAAAACTTGGCTTTTCGCCCTTTAGGCTATTTTATTCAGTTTTAGTATTCTGTGATTTGTGGGGTTTTTTTTCTGGCTGTGTTGTGTTACCCTGATACAGGTTTTCAATAAAGCGCCGGGACACTCTTTTTGAGTAGCCGTGCGCTATAAAAGATAATATATAACATAACATAACATAACTTTATGAAGTAATTTTTAATACAAATGTATGACCAACGTTTTAGGAGTATTGTCACAAAAATATATTTGATGTATTTCAGCATCTTTTGTTTTCTGTTTGTAGGTACAGGAGACATTGCACCAGACAATAATGTTGAACCATCTACAAGAGAAGAACAGTGGGCAAATCAAAGATAAAATCCAATCCTCCCCCAAACAGCAATTCTGCCCAAGAAGAAAACTAGGAGCAAGAGGTGGTCAAGGAATAGGAAGAGGCTGAGGAGGACATTTTTCCCCTCACACAGATATTAAAAAACATAACCTCATCATGCCTAGGTAGAAGTCCTCCTCTAAGACAACTTCTGAGGATTGCCAGTGCCAGACACTAGCTAAGCAGCCACAGATGATTGTTCTGCCTATGGAAGACTCCCTTCCACACACCCCTCATCTTACAGATCCTCTTTAAAGTCTCCAGACATAGTCCTCCCATGCAGGTATATCGCCAGTCTTCTCTCAATCATCTTATGGAGAGGACATCCATGGTGAGGTTTAGCTCTCTCACTTCATCATTCTCCTCCACAAAACCTCCCAGATGTTAACTATTTTTGTGATGGTAAATCTGTGCGCCTTGACAGATTCCCATGCATAAGTGAGACATGTCATGGTGTAATCCTTTACCCTTGGAGGATCATGTTTTACACTGAAGGGCCACTGTGCTAAGGGGTATCCATGCAATGGGGGTAACCCTCCTTGAGATAAATGACTACCTTAGATCATTAAGAAGAATATTTTGCCTTGCATAACTATGTGAAATGGTTACAAAAACATGGCAAAGAGGAACATCTTCATACTTTGAGGGAAGAGGGTGTAAGGCAACATGCCTTGATCATGAGGATGATAGTGGCAATAAAAAAAGAAATACTAAAGTCAATTTTCATGGCCTAGACATGTACCAAATTCTTCAGAAGCCTGTCAACCTATGAGGAACACACCCCTACAAACTCAGTTGTCAGTACTCTTGCAATTCCCGCAAATCAACAAACAGCGCCACAAAAAAGGCAAGTGCTCCGCCTCCACTAACTTAACCACACCTCTACTAGCACCAACTCACCCACCACCAAATCAATCAGACTCACTACAACACTCTTCACCAGCATTGCATAGGCAGAGTCGCAGGGCAAACACCCCAAACTAAATAAATATATGAAAATATTCAGTACTATTACCCCAACTCACTCTTTGAAAACGACATATTTCTTCAATAATGTTTGTACCAATTTTGAAAATACCTGTGTGTAAATGTCATCTACGACCTTTTTTGTACTTTAACCTAAGTACACAGTAAAGTGTAATTTATGCTCTGTTCATTGTTGACATTCTCAGTATTATGGTTGAAAGATTTGGTAATGCAATTTTAACCATTACCTACATACTTAAACTTTTAATTTTCATGGCAGAAAAATTATTATTATGATTTTTCAATAAAATATGAAACAAAATGTTTTGGAATCTATAATGTTTGGAACCTTATCTAAAGGTTAAAAAAGTTCTTGGGATTGGGCAAAAGAAAAACATTCAAAGTCTTTTTTCAAAGGGAAGTAGAAAAGGGGTGAGCAAATACGAAATAATAATGTTGGAAAATGTTAGGGACCAAGTCTATATACAAAGGGGAATAAATAAAAAATGATGTACAATAAAAGAATGTCCAAGATAAGCAATCCATAAATTATATTCAAAGGTCCAAATAATAGTCAAATCTGCAACAGAAGCCCAGTGTCCTAAATAATAATAAAACCATTTTCCCAACTCAGACGGGGTGGCGGAATTAGGTTCCTGGCTTGGGGGAGGCAGTTCCAGGGCATCCTTTGACTCACTTTTCACCACAACTATGCTTGTGTCCTCCTCTGATGAGGACCAGACCCCCCATGGAAAATACTATACATAGGAATAAGGTGGGGGGGGACAATACAGATTATGTTGGAGATGGTACAGCAGTAGGTGGTCACCTATTGTCATGAAAAGGTTTGAGCAGGTAATCACATGGCTGAAATCCAAGATATCACCACAGGATATTGATTGAGTTAAGATAGATCGAACCATTCAGGAACGAAAGGAATCTGTACATGAATATTACGAGAGGCTCTTACAAGCCTTTAAGCTGTACAGTGGGCTAGACACCTTAGACCCCAAAGATATGGACAGTTTGTTTCCAAGTTCGTCTTGGGTCTGAGTCCAGAAATTAGCTTCATAATTCAGCAGCATTTGATCTGCTAGCAGAACAAGTCAGCGACGAAATACTGCGATATGCCAGATACTGCAGTGATGAGGTGGACTCGAAACACAGAAAGCTTAAAGAAAAGCAAATGCTAGTCCAAATGCAAACCCCTGATAAGGAGCTCCAGACATAGCCAAGTGGAGGGACATTAGGAGGAAGACAGGGAAACAATCAGGAGGAACTCAGACTGCTCAAGGCCAGGGAAAGGGAAAGCATGTAGACTCCAAGACAGTGATGGATGTGGCGACACTGAAAAAGACTAATGCGTGTCATCGTTGTCACAAAATCATGCATTCGAAACGCGAGTGTAGGTTGAATCCAGCCAATCAGGTCCAACAGGAGGAGAAGACGGCGCAGGTACCTGAGGTTTTGAATACTGTGACAAGACCAAGGCCTATGCAAGGGGGGCATTGGCACCGCAGGTGCAAGTTCCACAACCTCTGAGAATTCCACACGGAGTTAGAACGTTCCAGCAAATGCTCCTTTTTGAGGATTTCGATGAGTACAGCTCAGACCTGTTACGATGACAGTGCCTGAGAGGGGAGGAAGACTGCACTCTTGGGGCAGTCTTAGAGGTAGACCAGAGGACACCGTTTGTGGAGGCGGATGTTGGCGGTTATCCTACCACCTTTTTGGTTGATACTGGTGCTACCTGTTCTACTGTGAGATCTGCAGTAGTTCCCAACCTACCCCTCTAGGGGCAATCAATCCAAGTCGTAGCAGTAGCAAATAGGAAAATGACTAACCCATTGACCAAGCCTATTCCTGTGAGAATAGGGATTTGCCGAGATCGACACCAGTTCGTGGTGTGCGACTCAAGTCCAGTCTGCCTGTTAGAACAAGATCTCTTATGTAAGCTCAATTGCACCAAATATTGCATCCCCTGGGGAGTGGAATTGCAGACCAATGATAATGACGCCACCTTTAAGGTTGCAAATCAGCATTTGTGCACAGAGATGTATCCTGTGTTGACTGTGGGAGAGCTTCCACTTGACTTGACAGACTCTGTCTCATTGGATGTGTGGGATTTTACAGGAGAAGAGATTGGACTGATCAAGGGTGTTGAGCCAGTTAAGATCCAGATTAAGCCAAACGTTGAGTTCCCGAGAACACCCCAGTACAATTTGTGACTACAGACGATCACAGGGATCAAACCTGTAATCGATTCCATGATTAAGCAGGGACTCCTGAAGGAGATAATGGGTAGTCCATGTAACTCACACATTATGAGATTACAGAAACCGAGTGGGAAATTCAGAATTGTGCAAGACCTGTGAAAGGTCAACACGTTTGTCGTCCCATGTTGTCCAGTGGTATCGAATCCATCAGTGATACTATTTCATATTCCATGCAATTCCGAGTAGTTTATGGTGATTGATCTGTGTAAAGCATTCTATTCTATACCCCTCCATAAAGAGAGACAATTTTTATTTGCTTTCCAGCTGGACGACCGTGTGTTAACATGGTGTCATATCCCTCAAGGGTATACAGAGAGCCAATTGATCTTTAATCACATCTTGAAAAAGAACCTTGAGAGTATAGGGTTGCTGCAGAAATCTGTTCTCGTGAAATACATTGACGATCTCATGGTTGCATCAGGAATGGAGGATGCTTGCAGGATCAATACCATTGCTTTATTGAATCATTTGGCAGAAAAAGGACACAAGGTGTCCCCAAATAAGTTTCAGTACTGTTTGAGTGAGGTACAATACTTGGGTTGTGGAATAGAGGAAGGCAAGAGAAAGGTTTCACCAGATGAGCCCACTTACATGAGAATACTCCTGAGGCGAACTAGCCGGGAGCTGCATTATTTTTAAACCTGTGACTACTACTGTGTTTTTAATTTGTATTTTGCACTCGCTCTAAAGCTCATTTTGCACATTGTCTTGGTCGCTGCAGGTCGGCGCAGGACAGCAGAACGCTTGCTGTCTCTGCCCGGTCCCGATTCTTGCCGCCATTCCCTGCTCGAGGGTCACGCCCACCTCGGGTGGCCACTCCCCCCCCCGCCAGGACGATATAAATACGCGCTGATCGCAAGCGCCGCTCCCACTTACATGAGAATACTCCTGAGGCGAACTAGCCGGGAGCTGCATTATTTTTAAACCTGTGACTACTACTGTGTTTTTAATTTGTATTTTGCACTCGCTCTAAAGCTCATTTTGCACATTGTCTTGGTCGCTGCAGGTCGGCGCAGGACAGCAGAACGCTTGCTGTCTCTGCCCGGTCCCGATTCTTGCCGCCATTCCCTGCTCGAGGGTCACGCCCACCTCGGGTGGCCACGCCCCCCCCGCCAGGACGATATAAATACGCGCTGATCGCAAGCGCCGCTCCCACTTACATGAGAATACTCCTGAGGCGAACTAGCCGGGAGCTGCATTATTTTTAAACCTGTGACTACTACTGTGTTTTTAATTTGTATTTTGCACTCGCTCTAAAGCTCATTTTGCACATTGCCTTGGTCGCTGCAGGTCGGCGCAGGACAGCAGAACGCTTGCTGTCTCTGCCCGGTCCCGATTCTTGCCGCCATTCCCTGCTCGAGGGTCACGCCCACCTCGGGTGGCCACGCCCCCCCCCTCTACATAACATGAGTTTCAGTCGGAAGCGCAGCGGACGAGCGCAGCGGGCGCGACGATTGCGCGCCGAAGGCGCGCCTAAGGCAAGCTCGTCTGCGCTCGTCCGCGCCTCGGACGCAACCGGGGCAACCCTCCCAGCCTTGATTTCCCCGTCGGTCGCCCCCCCCCTCCCACATCTGGCGCGCGAGTCCCTTCTCCGTCTTCGAGACTTCGCACACCAGGGTCAGTTGTCTTTTCTGGACACCGCCTTCCCCTTGCAAGAGTTCACCAGCAGGGGCCTTCTCACATGTGGCCTCCTCAACGTTAGGTCACTACCAAAACATGCCAGTGAAATCCAACTGCTTTTCGACGTCCACCATCTTGACGCACTATTCCTAACTGAGACCTGGACGCATGCAGACTGTAACATTGACCTCGGTCTGGCCTGCCCTCCAGATTTTTAAATACTGCATCTCCCCAGGCCAAAGGGCCGTGGTGGGGGAGTGGGCGTCATATATCGAGCATCCTGGTCGACTACTACTCTGGATATCGACCCGGTTGCCGGAACGGAACTTCTTGGCGTTACTATTAACTGTCACTACGGGGACACAGTAACGGCCATTATCTGCTACCGCCCCCCGGGGGTTTTCAACGCCCAGCAGCAACAATCGTTACTTACTACTTTTTCTAACCTGGCATCCTCCCACCGCAAACTGATCATTCTCGGAGATTTTAATCTCTGGCCCAACGGCAACCTGGATAATGCTCTGCACAACCTACTGCTCTCCTGCGAGGGACTTGGCCTCTCACAACTGGTTAACAAACCCACCCACATTGCCGGGCACCAACTGGATTTAATTTTTGCCTCTTCCCAGTGGGTTCACCTAGGCGACATCCTGCCCTTGTGTTGGACCGACCACGCACTTGTTAAATTTCACATCTCTTGTGATAAAACCTCTAGGCCCCTACGTGGCACTACTCCAGAGTTTCTGTATAGAAACTGGAAAGCCCTTGACACCCTCAGAGCGGCGGGCTCTGTATTCAATGTGGAAAATAGTTTTTCCTCCAACAATTCTGTTGAGAACAACTTCAAAGCCTTCTCCTTAGCAATCACATCCATCGTTGACTCTCTTGCCCCTTTGAAGAAAGGAAAGGTCAAAGGCAGAGTTCCTGCTCCTTGGTTCAACGACTCTCTAAAATCCCTTAAACTAGCTTGCAGACAATCTGAGAGGAAATGGAGACAAGGGTACTCGGAGTCAAACAAAGCCATCTGGAAAAGCCATCTCCTTGCATACAAAACTGCCATTACTCAGAGCAAAGCCAACTATTTTTGCTCAATGATTAGTAATGCCCCCAACAGCTCCAAAAGCATATTTCAGATCCTCAGAAACCTTACCCACCCTGATTGTGTCTCTACAACTACCCTTCCTACCCAAGCCCTCTGTGACAACCTTGCGTTGTTCTTCAAAAACAAAATTGACACCATTATCTCTAATCTGAACTCCTCCCCCCCCTAGGGGGCCCCATTACATCTAGATCCGGTACTAGCGATCCCACTCCGGCGCACTCAGATTTTCCTTTTAGGAAAAAACTGCGGGAGTTTCCCCCTATCCAAGCTCCAGAATTTGAAAGGCTGGCTCTTGGGATCACCTCCGGTTCCCCCCTGGACCCAGTACCTCCTAAAATTTGGAAGAGTTTTGGTACCGACCTCTTTGACACACTACGCAGGATCTGTAATCAATCTTTATACTGCGGACTTGTGCCTTCCACCTGGAAGGAGGCCCTTATCACCCCATTGTTAAAAAAACCTTCCCTGAACCCTGATTGTCTGTCCAATTACCGGCCTATTTCCCTTCTGCCTTTTCCTGCTAAAATTGTGGAGCGCTGGGTAAGCACCTGTCTCTCCACCTATTTGGAGGATAATCAGATCCTGGACGACTTTCAGTTCGGCTTCCGCCCTGCCCACGGGACCGAAACAGCTGTCCTGACAGCTATGGAAGACCTTCGTATGCGTGCAGACAGGGGCCAGGCAGTAGCCTTGATCCTGTTGGACCTGTCTGCCGCCTTCGATACGGTCAACCATGGGGTCCTGCTGGAGCGACTCCAGGCAGCGGGGATTGACGGCACTGCCCTTCTCTGGTTTCACTCCTTCCTTCGGGACAGGAGACAGGCGGTATCTCTTCCCCCTTATCAATCCACGTTCTCCCCTGTCTCCCACGGGGTGCCCCAGGGCTCCTCCATCAGCCCCATTCTTTTTAATGTGTATCTTAGACCTCTGATCACGTTAATAAAGGCACACGGGTTAAAAACAATTAATTATGCAGACGACACCCAGCTCATTCTCTCTTGGGAGGGAGAAGACTCTACCCCCCTGGCAGCCTTTCACGACTGCTTAAGGGAGACGGCTGGGTGGCTACTCACTAACTCGCTGCAATTTAATTCCTCCAAAACGGAGGTTCTGTACTGTGCGGGAAGCCGCATTCCCCGGCAATTCCCCTGCGATTTCTGGCCCCCGGAATCGACAGATAAACCTCGGCCAGTTACATCGGTCCGTAATCTAGGAGCCACGCTGAATGAGAAAATGAACACTGAAACCCAAGTTGCAAAAACGGTGGGAACTTGCACAGCTCTCATACGTTCCCTACGCAAAATTATGCCATTGTTACCCGCTCAAGCTCGGGAGCAGATAGTCAGGTGTACCATCCTCAGTCGCCTGGACTACTGCAACGCGCTGCTTCTTGAGTCCCCAGCTGCCCTGCTTGACCGACTTCAACGAGTTCAGTCGGCCGCAGCCAAACTAGTTCTAGGCTGGACTAGGAGAGCTTCCGCCACAGCGGCCCTAGCTGAACTACACTGGCTTCCGCTTAGGCAACGTGTGGCCTTCAAGTCCCTCTGCCTGGTGTTTAAAGCGCTCCACGGAGCTGGACCTAAACCTCTGCAGGCTATGTTCACATGGTACATCCCTTCCAGATCTCTACGTTCTGCCTCGGCTCGCCTGGTGATTGTTCCTAAATACAACAAAGTCAGGACGGGGGGCGGATCTTTCAGAGTCGCTGCGGCTAAATTGTGGAACAGTCTTCCTCCTGATATCCGGCAAATATCACAGCTCCTCCCCTTCAGGAAACGCATCAAGACGTGGTTATTCCCTTAGAAATTCCACCCCCCCTTGCTCCCTGCTGTTGTTCCCCTGAGGTACAAGTATTCGCCAGCGCCAGGAAACCTGCAAGGTGTCAGCCGCGCTTTACAAATGGAGAAAATAAATAAATAAATAAATAAGATCGAATTGAGGCAATCATGAATATGGCAGTACCTACCACTGAGAGGCAAGTAAGAATGTTCCTAGGGATGGTTGGCTACTGTCCCCAATGGATTCCTAATTTCTACCTGAAGGTGAAGCCTTTGCAGAGGCTGACGCACAAGGATGTGAGTGATCCGGTGCCATGAGACAACAACTGTTTAATGGCGTTCCTAGACCCGAGACAGGGTCTGTGTCAGGCTCCGGTGCTGGGAATGCCTGACTACAACAAGTCTTTTTCACTGTTCTGCTGTGAACGAGAAGGTTGTGCATTGTCAGTTCTGACTCAGAATTATGGAGGTGTCCGTAGACCAGTTGCCTACTTCTCAGATACTTTAGATCCAGTATCTTCAGCGTTGCCCGGATGTCTCAAATCCATTGCTGCAACCGGTGTCAGCATTGAGAGATGTGAAAGCATTGTTAAGGGCCACCCTTTAATTGTGTATGTTCCGCATTCTGTTGAACTGTTGATGACGAGGACTAAAACGCAGCACCTGACCAACAACAGATTCACACACTACGAGCAGGTCATACATGTTGCGGAGAATGTGACTCTGAGAAGGTGTTCTATTTTAAATCCCGCTACACTGATGCCCTAGCCAAATGCAGATGATGAAGATTGTGAAGACCATGACTGTCTCAATGTGACTGAACTCTGCACCAAACCTAGACCTGACATTGTTGATGAACCTCTGCCTGACCCTGATTAAATTTTCGGCGTCGATGGTTCATGCTTAAGAGACAATGTTGGCCAGTTGAGAGCAGCGTTTGCTGTATGTACCATCACAGGAGTGGTTGAAGCTGCTTGTTTGGAAGGAGTATACTCCGCACATTGCCTTGACTCACTCTTGTCTGGCAGCTGAACAGATCCGAATCACCGTCTACATTGACAGCAAGTACGGGTTCGATGTGGTTCATGATTTCGGACAGCTATGGCCTCAGAGGAGTTATATGACATCATCTGGTTCCCCCATCAGGAATGGAGAATATGTTAGGCAACTGTTGGAGGCTTTGCAATGTCCCAAAGAAATTGCTGTTGTGAAATGTGCAGCACATGGGAGGGGAACAGATTTTGTTTCTCTCTGCAATACGTGCGCCAATGAGGTTGCACGCTTTTGTGCTGAGCAAGGGTGTATATTCACTGGAGATTACACAGGAGAGAGCCAAGAAAAAAACACTCAACATGATGTTAGCCATGGCAGACACTTGGGATGAGCTCAGGCGCCTGCAGGACGAGATCTCGGAGAAGGAAAAGGATGTGTGGATCAAGTCAGGATGTGAGAAAGGGGATGTTGATATTTGGGATTCGAATGATGGTCGAGCAGTGTTACCAGATGATCTTTTGAGCCAGATGGCAAGGCAGATTCATGGTGCTGTACACCTTGGAAGAGATGCGATGGTGCGAGTGGTCTGACAAACGTGGTAGAATCCATGATGTCATGCTGTTCCTGAAGCTGTGTGTCAGAGATGTGTTTCTTGTCAACAAATGAATGCTAGAAAGAAGACTGTAGTTACCTTGAGTCACATTGGGAGGTTAGGAGGACTCTTCAATAGCATGCAGTTGTATTTCATTGAGATGGCTAAGTGTAATGGATTGAGGTACATTTTAGTGGTGGTGTGTGTGTTTTCATGGTGGGTGGAGGCTTATCCAACACGAAGATGTGACACCCTCACTGTAGCAAAACTGGTATTTAGAGAGCTGATTTCTAGGTTCAGTTTTCCAACCTCTTTGGAGTCGTATAGAGGAACACACTTCCACAGCGAGATCATGAAGTTGTTTTGCACTGCTTTAAACATTGATCAGAGACTTCATTGTAGCTATCAACCTGAGGCTTCTGGGATAGTGGAGCAGATTAATGGAATTTTGAAGGCACAGATGGCAAAAGTGTGTTTTTCTACATCCCTGAAGTGACCTGATGCGTTGCCCTTGGTGTTGATGAGTGTTCACAGCATCCCAGATAAGAGGACTGGCCTTTCCCTGCATGAGATCTTAATGGGGAGGGCAATGCGGTTGCCAGCAGTGCCAGCCACAGCGTTGATAAACATCACTGATGACTTAATTCTTGATTACTGCAAAGGACTAGCTGATGTGGTCTGTTCTGTGTTTCAGTAGGTGCAGGCTGTCACTGTCCCCACTTCAAGTGACCTTTGCCACAACTTGTGCTCATGGGATTGGGTGCTTCTCCGCAAGCACGTGAGGAAGAGCTGCCTAGACGCTCGGTAGTGCGGCCCTTATCAGGTGATTCTGGTAACGAACACAGCAGTGAAACGTGGAGGATTGCCAAGCTGGGTGCACGCTTCTCATACCCGCAGAGTTTCAGCACCCTTGGAAGAAACAGCTCCTCTCACGAATGAAAATCCAACTGTGGAGGAGGAGCTTAGCGCGCACCCAAGATGGTCGCGTGAGCTCAGAGCTCCCGGACCCTCGCCACCTCCACCGATTATCCTGCACCTTATCCTGATTTGGACGACGGGCTTTTGTGGTCGTGACCCTGCTGATCATTTCCTCGTTTCCGCATTTCGTCTAGGCTCCCGGGAGCCGGAAATATGGACTTTTGACCATTTTTGGCCTGCTCCATGGTACTGCCCCGGGCTTGCTTTCCCTGCCAGCCGGGTGGTAATTGAATAACAACGGCACGTGTGACTCTCCCCTGCCCGGTCTCCAACTTTCGGTTTCGATTCCGGTGCCTCCACCTCATGGACTCTGCCTTGGTCGCCTAGGTGATTTGATCCTCTCACCTGGCCCGCGGGTGCTTGGCGATCCTGGTTTTTCCCTGCTTCTTGACTGGTGGCTGGCCTTTACCGATTCTCCGACTTGCTGAGGGCACTTCGAGTGTAGCCATTTTCACTAGGTCTCAGAGTACCCCTCGGGGCGCACGACCCAAAATGGCCACCAAGCCCGAGGGAGAAAGACGCAAGACCAGACCGGCAGCTCGAGGAGGCTCTGTGCAGTCCAACGTCATGGATCGATACACTCTCACTAAGGGCTCTCCGGGTGGACCGAGCAAACCCCCTGCCAACCTTGGGGACGACTCCCTGTTGGATGGAGATCTGTCGTTGAAAGACGTCATGGGCGCCATTAATGGGATGAAGGCCACGCTAGGACAGCAATACGAGGCCCTGACCCATAAGTTGGACACAGTTGCCATAGATGTCACCCTGATCAGGGCGGACCTTGCGAAGACTAACGAGAAGGTCAAATCCCTAGATCTGAAGACATCTAGCCTTATTACCGACGTCTCCGAATTACAGACTGAAGTCGGTAACCTGAGGTCCGCCCGTGACTACCTCTCTCGACGCCTGGATGATTTTGAAGGCCGCGCTCGACGGAACAACGTCCGACTGGTCGGGGTACCGGAGACGACGGAATCATCATCGGTGGATCTACTAGTGGAGGACCTTGTCCTGAATCACTTAGCGCCCAAAGGCCTTAGCAAGTTTTTTGCAGTAGAACGGGCCCACCGTATCCCGGGTGGCCCGCCTAAGCTTGGAGCTCCCCCGCGGCCCATTATTGCACGGATCTTTAACATTCGTGACAGAGACGTGATCCTCCAGGCTTCCCGCACATCGGGCCCTACGGCTTATGAGAATGCTTCGGTTAACTTCTACCCGGACTTCACCCAGCAGGTCCAGAAGCAGCGCCTTGGATTTCAGGGGGTGAAGAGGAGACTGCGGGACAGAGACATGAAATATGCCATGCTTTTCCCGGCTCGCCTGCGTGTGGTCTACAATGATAGGACATTTTTCTTTGATCATCCGGGTGCAGCCAGCAACTGGCTGGACTCACTGCCCCCTCGAGAACAATTTGACCGTCCTGATCACTCCGGTGGTGCAGGGGACGGCCCGGTGGAGCAGGAATGAGGAGCGAACTCGGCTCCCGGGCCGCCATGTTGACTTTCGGCAGTGGTTTGATGCTACGCAACTATTGTTTGCTATTGTGTTGTCAGAACGGGGTGTGGGCGGGGGTCAGGTGAATCTTCCTCCTCTGGGGTTCTTTTCGTAGATTAGTTGTATATTAGGGCGACAGGCACACTGCAAGTTGGGGTGGCTCTTGAGTCTTACGCAGGGGTGCGGGGTGGGGGGCATGATGATGTTTTGGGGGGTTGAGGGGTTTCGATTTTTGTTTCTCTGTTTTTTTCAAGGCACTGTACTGATGATCTTCTGTATTTACGTGTTGCGTTGGGGGTGGGGGGGGGCCTTGGGGTGGCCTGTGGGATGGGGGATAGGGGACTACGTATACTGTGTTGGAACGTCAATGGGTTGGGTGATGGAATTAAGAGGGGGGTGGTTTTGCAGATGCTGCGACGCTTGTCTCCGGATGTGGTTTTGCTTCAGGAGACGCATCTGCTCGGCAACACGTGCCATGCACTGAATAGGCGTGGCTATCGTCTCATTGCACACTCAGGTTTCACTTCTGCCTCCAGGGGGGTGGGTATTATGGTTCGGACCTCCCTCCCTCTCGCTGTAGACGATATTGTACTTGATGATAGAGGGCGGTACGCCGCCATTGTTGGGCGCTGGGAGGGGAAGGTGATTACTATGTTTTCGGTCTATATACCTCCGGGCCTCCAAACTACGACTTCTGCCGATCTGGGAAGAGTGATTCTGGGGGTCCCCGAAGGTTTGCTGGTGGTTGGGGGGGATTTCAATTCGGTAGTGTCTGGGACATTTGACCGTTACCCTCCCCGTGTTATCGCACAATCTCAATCCTGGTTGGGGGACTTCCTGGAGGCGCTGGCTGATTGCTGGCGTTTACATCATCCTGGGCAAAGCCAGTATACCTTCCACTCTGGGGCCCATGGTAGCCTTTCGACACTTGATTATGTACTGATGCCCTCCTCTCAGGCTTCCCTTATAAGGGAGGTTAAACATCTGGCCAGGGGTATCTCGGATCATTCCCCATTGTGGTTGGTTGTGAACGCACATCTGGGTTCGGAGGGTCGTCTCGCCCCGATTAACCCGTGGTACCTCCGCGATCCTAAGATCAGGAAGGCACTCCTTGCAGCGATCAATCATTACTTTATTGACAACGTTGGTTCAGTGACCTCTTCTGTTTCTCTATGGGAAGCGTACAAAACTGTAATTCGAGGCCAGGCCCTCTCATCGATTGGCCATGTTAAGAGATGTAGGCGGGAGGAGGTTGTCCGTCTTGAGTCTGAAGTTTCCGCCCTTGAAGGGGAGTTGAATTCTGGGGTCTCCCCTGAGAAGCTGCACCTTCTAAACCTGAAACAGCTTGAATATAGAGCGCTGGTGACTGATGCTGCGAAAGAGATGGGTCGTGAACGGCAGGGGCGGCTGTATGATGTGGGTGAGAAGGCTGGGAAATTGCTGGCTTGGTTGGATAGGAGAGAATGTGCGAGTCGAGTAGTTCCTGTTGTGGTGGATGAAAATGGTGTGGATGTCACTGATCCAGCTGGAATCGTGACGCGCTTTGCTGACTATTTTCGGGTGGTGTACTCCTCGGTGTCAGATCGGCCGGAGCGGGACTCCCACTTGCTTCTGCGTCATATCTCGCTCCCATGCCTGTCTGATCAAGAGAGGGATCTGTTGGAAGCTCCGCCCACTGCGGATGAGATTGCGACCGCTATCCGCTCGATTCGCTCAGGGCGGGCCTCGGGCCCGAATGGGCTCCCCATTGAACTTTATAAGCTCTGTCCGGATGTACTGGCGCCGTATCTCCGATCGATGTTCTTGGAGTCACTGGAGTAGGGGTTTCTTCCTCCTGACCAGAGACTGGCCTCCATAGTAGTTATCCATAAGGAGGGTAAGCCGCGTGACCGTTGTGAATCCTTTAGACCTATTTCCCTGATCAATGCTGAACCTAAGATCCTAGCCAAAGTCCTTGCTAATCGTCTGGTGTCTGTTATAGGCGATCTGGTTCACCCGGACCAGTCCGGCTTTATACCGCACCGAAACACAGCACTTAACCTTCGGCGACTGCAAGGAGTCCTCGCGAGAGCGGGGACTCTGCGGGAGCCGGCCATCTTGGCGTCCTTGGACGCCACCATGGCGTTTGACACGATCGAGTGGCCTTATCTTTGGGCGGTCCTCAGTAAATTCGGTTTTGGACCCGCCTTTATTCGCTGGGTGCAATTGCTCTATGCTGACCCCTTAGCCAGGGTGGTGGTGAATGGGCGGGCCTCGACCCCCTTTGCTCTTGGTAGGGGGACACGCCAGGGTTGTCCTTTGTCCCCGCTCTTGTTTGCCCTAGCTCTGGAACCACTGGCGGCTTGGTTGAGGTGGGAACCGTCCTTGAAGGGAATTAGATGGTCCCCGGACTTTGAGGATCGGATATCTCTTTACGCAGACGATATACTTTTGTACCTTACGTCACCTCGTAAGTCGTTAATCGTCCTTTTTGATGTTTTGACTTCATTTCATAAAAATTCCGGTCTAGTTATCAACTGGTCAAAATCCTGTATTTATGTTCTTTCCGGTGACGCTCCACTTTTGCCACGTGGCTGTCCCATCTCGGTGGCGCTGGAGGGTTTTAGGTATCTGGGGATCTTTATTACCTTGGACCCCGCACTTCGATATAAACGCAATTTGCTGCCCCCCCTCCAGCGCCTCCGTGCGGATGTTGGAACGTGGAGTCGGCTTCCTCTCTCTCCTCTGGGACGAGCAGCGTTGTTTAAGATGATGTCGCTCCCCCGATTTCTCTATGCGCTTCAGAATACGCTCGATGTTGTACCGGCTAGCTATTTTCGGGAGATTGAGGGCCTCCAGAGGCAGTTGATATGGGGGGGCCGGTCTCGCATTGCCCTTTCGAAGCTTACACTCCCGTGGTACGATGGCGGCATCGCTCTCCCTGACATCCGTCGCTACTACTGGGCCTCTCAGCTGGGGGCCATCAATCATGGCTCCTACACTCCTTCGCCAAATCCGGCCTTCGCGATGGATAAATGGTTGTTGCCCGGTGGTGACTACAACAGGGCTCTATATGCGAAGTTGACCGTCGGGTCACTTACGGGGCCCACTAAAACAGTCGTGCAGGTGTGGCATCGGGCCACGGCTGCTACAGGCTGGGCTGATAAGTTGACCCGTGCCACGCCGCTTTATGCCTCGGATAAACTTGGCTCCCTCTGGCGGTCGAAAGGGTTTGATCGATGGGACATGATTGGGATCAGCAAGGTTGATGATGTATGGATCAAGGGTAGGATCAAGTCGTTTGATGAAATGAAAGTTGAATATGGGCTGAATGATAGAGAATCCTTTAGATATGCGCAGGTCCGACACGCGGTCCTGTCTGTTTTCCCCCTGGGCTCGGATGTTCCGGAAGCGTCCCCGCTTGAGGATCGGATACTGGATGGGCATGTCCCGGATAGCACGATCTCCCTCATTTATAAAAAGTTAATCAATATTAGGATTGATCTATTGGATAGCCTTCGGGAGTTGTGGACTAGTGATGGTCTGGAGCTGGATGATGAGGACTGGCAGGCTGCGCTCTCTTCTCCTAAGGAGGTAGCTATTCCGGCACGCCTTCGATTTGTCCAGCTCAAAATTCTTCATAGGGTATATGTGACTGGTCCGCGTCTGGTGCGCATGGGATTCTCGGCGGATGGATTGTGCAGACGTGGTTGCGGTATGGTGGCCACGTTCCTACATATCATTTGGGAATGCCCTGCTGTACTACACTATTGGAATCGCGTGCATGATGTAATGAGTGAGGTTATGGGTGTGCGGTTGAAGCCTGAAGCGCGGAGATGCTTGTTGAATGTTTGGGAACCGAATGATTTTACCCAAGCGCAGCTTCGATGGGTGACACTGGGTAACATGATAGCCAAGCGTGACATTGCCCAGCTTTGGGGCGCTCAGAGACCTCCTACGGTTCTGGCATGGCAACAGAACATGGACTGGTCCATGTTTCGTGAAAAGACTGTGTATGTCTCCCGGGGCAGACCTGGCAAGTGGGGGAAGATTTGGACTCAATGGAACGCGTACCGTGGAGATATATGTACCCCCCCCTTTCGGAATTTGATACCGACTTGTCTTCCTCCCAACCTGATGTTTCCTCCGCAGAAGTATAGATCTATTGATTGTTTCTGTTCTCCTTCTCTTCCCCCCCATCCCACAGTATATTTTGAATGCGATACTGTTAGCTTTATGTTTGTACCCCCTCCGCAAAACCACATGATGACATGCTTGTACTGGACTGCCTTGTTTTCTTTTGTTTTTCTATTTTCTTGTTCTCTACATTCAATAAAAAAGTTTAAAAAAAAAAAAAAAAAAAGAAAGAAAATCCAACTGTGGAGGCAGGGCCACGATAGAGGACAAGCCAAGCTGTAAGGGTTGCTGACAAAGCTAGATGTTCACCAGGCCGAGCTGAGGAGGGTTATGCTATCCTTAACCTGGACATTGACTCTGAGGAAGAAAGCCATTCTGGGAGTGTGCCAGAGTCGGATTCAGCAGAAGGAAGTGGTGTACAGAGTGAACGAGAGGAAAGCAGAAGGGCTAATAGCACAGATAAAGCGTGGCCCGGGAGGCAGAGAAGGCTGAATCTGCGACTGGCTCCTGAGAAGAGATCTTGCTCCTGTGTCAAAGGTCTCTGAATTGGAGGAGAGCGAAGAAGAGTAGAATCAAGGCCTGAGGAAATCACGAAGGACAAAGATACACTGGTCCGAGTGGACTTATGCAGTAACTAATGCTAGGAGTAGTGAGTTCCGGTAGGCTGAGGTCCGTGAGTGTGGTCTGCAGGAATCCGCTACTGAAGATCAACGTGGTACTGCTGGTGCCTTGCCTTGAAATCGAAGGGGCGCTGACGATCACGGTACTGAATCCTCCAGTCTTGAGCAAGGTGTGAATCCTGATCTTACACAGGCTAGTTTTCCTGACGTTTGGATTTGAAGCATCGACTCATGAACTGGTAACTGTTCGTCTTGAAATTTTACAACATGTTTTAGCTGCAATTGGATCTGCACTCATTGTAGATTGTCAATGAACTGTGTTATGTAAATAGGTGTTTCAAAGAAGATAACCTAGGCCCGAGTGGAAGAAGAATAAACGTAGGGACTTTCTGTAGAAGAAGAAAGAGGGTTAAGGAAGTTTTTTATGAACTGTGTACATAAGGAACAAAAGTGCTGTAAGGGGGATTTCCAGCTCATCAAGAAGCAACATTTGGACTGGTTAAGCCGCAACTTGTAGTGGAGACCGAGTTTCAAAGTGTTCATTGGTAAAATCAAATCTGACAACGAAAATGGAGGCTGGACATCCAAACCGTAGGTCCAAATACAAGATAGGCACACTCATAGTAGGAGTGATAGTTTCAGTAGTCGTAGTTATCATAGTGTCAGTTGTTATTTCGCATGAGGTAGAAGTAGGAGAGGTAAGGGAACGCCTACACCTAGCACATCAACCAAGAAAGAGGGCATCATAGGAGCTGAAAAGGCTTTGCTAGATCAAAATAGTCGTAGGTTGCGTGTTGATTTGTCTAAAGGTGATTTTAAGCTTAATGCGTATGCCAAGCTGCTATATGAGTATGTTGAGGCAATTGATGCGAAAGATTGTTATGTATGTATGCAGTTGCCTGCCTCAGTGAATGAGGGCATTAAGTATCACCATCTTCCACTGACTTATGGAATCATGTGTAGTTTGTTCCTTAGTATATTCTATGGGAGAGGCCATTATGAGTATTTCTTTACGAACTATGATGCAGTGCTTTCGGAGGTACCAGCTTATAAGCACCTGAATAAGTACAATTATTATATGCAGGAAGATAGGGTTGTGAAGTACTTCATACCAGCTACAACGCTGGATACCTCTTATGCCATAGACATAATCTGACTTGTTCACTAACAGATGTAGAAAAGAAATTTGTAGAGCAAATAGAAGATAGATATAGACAGCTAACACAAACACGTCACACTGGAGATAGCCCAGTAGATTGGACAGATGAGGAGAGAGCTCCCAGAGTGAAGGGAAGCTATGGCCCTATAGCATTGGACCTAGTGCAAAAGTGGAAGTTGTGTTTGAAACGTGTGCAGACCTAATATAATAAGATCTATGTAGGACAAAGTTTGTGTGATCATGTTTTCACTATGGAAGTGTCCGCAAAGGACTTTCTGCAAGGTTTGGTGCAAGTGGTGCCAACAGTATATTATGTGTGTGGAAGGAATGCTTATGTAAGATTGCCTGCTAATTGGTATGGTACATGCTAGTTGGGGATGATTTTTCCTAAGATCTACCACGCAGATGATTTGGAACTGCTGGAAGATGAAAAGCATTCTCCAGCAAGGAGAGATGGAAGTGCAGGAGCAGTGATTGGAGACATTTTTGGAGCGGTAATACCAGGATTAGGAGTGATTTTGAATGATGTGAAGATAAGAAAGTTGGCGACTGTTGTGGATCAATTGTTGACAAATACAGCTAAGTCATTGATACTCGTTGATGGAGAGATGTTATCGATAAGGATGATGGTGATGCAGAACTGTCTTGCTTTAGATGTCTTATTGGCAAAAGAGGGCGGAGTCTGTAAAATGTTGAAGGTTCAAGAGTGCTGTACTTATATACCAGATAACAGCAAGGAGCTGGAGAAATACATAAGTAACATCACTGTGATCCATCATGAGATTAAGGATCTGACTGAGGAGGGAGTTTGGGAAAAGGGTTTGGAAAGGTGGGAAGCTGGTTTGCGAATCTAGGGAAGGGTATCATTGGATATATTCTGAAGCCTATCATTATCATTGTGGTTTGTGTGGTTTGTTTGTGGGGATTTGCTAGAGCTTACCAGTGGTACAGTGCGAACCAAGTTGAAAGATCCCTTAGAGAGCAAGAGATGAGGATGGCTATACTGCATGACAGTCACTATCAGAATATATAGAACCCATAGCAGTTGCGACAGGGAAGAGTGGCTACAAGCTCTGTTTAGGTTGGTTCTTTCTCCAGGGAATTATAATTTTGGTGATGACACTAGTCATCAAAGGGGGGAACTGATAAAGCATCAAAGTATTTTGGAAATTTTAGGGGTGCGTTATAACCACCGGTAGTCCACACCCACATATTATCCTGTGTTGAATTAAGTATTAATTATTAGAAATTGTGGACGTAATAATGAACAATGTATGTGTAGTGTTAGGAATTTGGCTTGTGTTAATTGAAAGAATAAAACGACATTTAAATGTAACTGCTTGTTGCAAATCTTAATGGATTAGTTCACGTGTAATATAATGCATTAGATTTTAACGTGCACTATAAAAGTCTGCACGTGTAGAGATGACTAAATGTGCCTTACGGTGAAGAAATGTAATGCTTATAAGAGTAATGTTATTAATGCGTATAGTTTAGGTGTAAAGGCCTGAATGAATGTTCACATTTTGCTATGAGAGGCCTGTTCGTGGTTTCTTATGTTAGCTAAATCGAGTAGGCCTGAAATTTATTTTCCTTGGGAAGGCTCTCAGTTGAAGGCAGTTAGCAGATATGTACATGCAAGGTTAATTTGTTCACATGCTTTCCATTGCAGGTGAAAGGACACTTCCCTTGTTAGTTAGACTGATGCTCTTTGTTTTAGGAGTTAGGTATGGAGGAGACCTGTTACAGTGTTTCATTGGAATGCGGATAATTGGGAACTCGCTGGAGAAGCCTGAGACTCAGGGACAATTAAAACGTTTTCGTACGAAGTTCAAGTTTGCAGAAAATTACCTGCGCAAGATGTTCAGCCAAAGGAGGTGTTTCAGGACGTGTTCTTTGAGTTGATCATTTTGAATTAGGGACAGTACCCCGGGAGGAAAGGGCAGATGAGAGCAGACGAGGGCAGAGAGCCATTAGGGGGGTAAGAGAAGGGATTGATTCTTAGAATGAAGACTTAGCTTTGGCTTCTGACCCTTACCAACGTGAGTGTACTTCTTAGGAAATCTTCACAAGCTGACACCTTTTCTCGATCTTGCCTGGGAGATGTTATGAAGGGATGTCATCTTAATGCTAGAGTAGGAACAGAATTAACCGATTATTTTTCTTTTCTGTAAAACTGATGAAGACTAATTTGGATATTGGAGCAATTGTTGCTTGTTAAATTTTCGTAGAATTACTTATTCTTTTCACGTTGCACCAAATTAGGTTAGTCCGTAGAATTAATTTTGTATTAGTGCCCATGTATTTTTTCAACCTCGTTATGAGGTGTTTGTATGTTTAGTTATTTTTGGCTTTGTAATAAAAAAACTAAATTGTAAGTTGGAGTCAGTAATCCTTTCCGAGTCTAAATTGATTACTATCTACTGATGGTGGTGAACGTTTTGATTTTCTCCTCTTTACACTTCTCATCAGATAAAAAGGTCCAGTTGGCCGAGGATTCTTATAAACGGTAAGATCTGATAAAAAGGAGATATGAATCCGGCGCACTCACATCCATAAGTGCAAGATATGAATGAAGGGCTTTACTTATACTTTGTTCCATTCAAAGAGAACACTGTAACTTATGTGTTGCGAGTCAATGTGGTTGCCGTCTTAGAACTGTAGAAAATAACATTCCAAGCTAAAAAAACATTAGTTTCCATACTTCTAAAATAGCTGCTATATTACCTCTGCATGCACTATACAACTATATGCAGACAACAGCGATCTTGAGATTTGTACAAAATACCATTCCACTTCTATTGGCTTTGTAAAATGCCAGAGCAATTTCTTAAATTGTATCACACAAAAAATGCCAGTACTGCTGATTAGATACTGAATTATTATTTCATTCTATACATACGAACAAAACGCTATGCAAGAGGGATTTATCATAGAATCAATCTTTTTCAATTTTGCATTTTATTTGCACATTTCTGATTTCAAACATTTGATTATTTTCACAAGATATTTCGAAACACATCACAAGAAAAAACGTTAAATAAATTCTATTTCATACCTCTATTTTCATCTCTCATTCATACTCATACATACAGGGGGACTTATCTATACATACTCAATGCATTCATCCAACTAGCAATCTAAGATAACAAGGTGCTATATTTATACAATTTATATACAATGTTTTTTTGAAGAAGAAACCATAGAGTATCATTAAAGATATCAATCCCTATCATCAGCTTCTTGTTTCTGTTCTCTTATGGTTTCAGTGTGACGACGTTACAAAGGAAGGTCTACGCGTTTCGAACTCTTTAAGTAGAGAGTTCTCGTCAGGACCATAGACTGTCAATGAAAAAACAGGGGACCTCTGTTAGAATACGTCATTTTATGTCACAGAAGCTTTTTTTGGCTCAACACCCAGTCCTCTACCTCTTACCTCTCTGAGTGTCAGATGGGATGTGTTTCCTAGGTTTACCAACGTCCGCAGAGCGGGACCACCTACATAATAAATGTGTACACTATTTAAAAAAAAAAAAAAAAAAGGAAGAGACTCACAACAAGCATTCAATATCAAGCACGCTCTAGGGCATACTTACTTAGAAATGATATCTTTTCATTTCATCTCTGTGAACAACAAAAACATGTGTAAGCAAGTTGGTCACTTGTTATTGCTCACAACGTGATCTATTGTGGCAGGTTGGAAATCTTACCGGGTGTTTAAAAACGTTATTCTTTAAAAGCTGTGCGTGGGCGTATCAGCAGGTTCACTTGTCAGATTTCACAATGCACCTAGGGAAGGTTAATAAACCTCCAATTACTCGTTATGAAATTATGGGGGTTTACACATAAGGTCCAGTGAGGTAATCGAATCTATCATACCTTACAATTGTGGCATGTTCTCTCTGGGTCCCGGCTCACGATCTGGTGCATGCGGATGGAAAACGCTATGTACGTTGTGTTTGTGTGTCACATGTTATCCTATTGAAACGCGGGCGCCATCTTTGAGTGGTCATTGTTGCTCTCTTTTCTTTGGGCATTTGTTACAATCGATCAGTGATATGATCTGAGTGTACCATTTGTTCCGTGTTATAAACAACTTCTCGTTTACGATGAACCTTTAGGTTCTAGAATGTTCATCCGTGTTGTAACAATTTGTAGCGTGGGTCCCTCCGCGGCGGCCATCTTTGATAGGGAAACCTATCCAATGGTTTATATACCGATTGGGTGACTCTAAGAGGAATTGTATATGTGGATTTACAATTTGAACATCTCAGAGAGCTCATTTAGTCCGTTTATGGCTATATTAAATCTTACAATCATCATTGCTTCTTGTTTTGAGAGTTTCTCGTCAAGATCTCCTCCTCTTGGATCTTGTTCAATTTTTGTAATCACAGTCCAGCGTAGTTCGTTATCTCCATGATTCTTTTGTTGCCAATGGTTGACCAATGGGGCATTTGGTACCTTTCGCTTAATCCTTGATTTATGTTGCTGGATTCTTAAGCGGATCTCTTGGTTTGTTTTGCCAATATATAATAAATTGCAAGGACACCTTATCCCATAGATAACATATCGTGTTTTGCAATTTGTAAACATGTCATGTCTCCAGATTATTTCTTCATGTTTGAAAATTGAACCCTCTTCGGTGGAATCGCAACAATTACACCCTCCACATCTGTGGTGCCCCACTACTGGGGGTAGTCCCATCATGCTTCTCAAATTCACTTGTGGTTTCACTGGTAAGGCGGCTCTTACTAATTTATTTGCCAGACTTGATTCTTTTTTGAAAGCGAATAGTGTTTTTTTTTTTAGTTCTTCGCTTAGATTTTTGACTAAGTGCCAGTTCTTGTTAACCACTTTTTTTAGCATGTTAGAATTGGGACAGTATGTAGTGACTAATACTGTGCGATCCAATTTCTTTTTGACTTTTTTCTCCAAGAGGTGCTCTCGTGGTGTCCACCACGCTCGTTTTTTTGAACGGCGTAAGAGTTTTTTGGGGTATCCACGGTCAATAAGATTGGTGGTCAATTTTTCGGCATGTTTTTCATACTCCTGTTTGTCTTGGCAATTCCTCCTGATCCTTAGGTATTGCCCATATGGCAAATTTTCCTTTAGACTACGCGGGTGGTTGCTTGTGAAATGTAAGGATCTATTCCGGTCAGTTTCCTTTTTATATAAAGTTGTCATCAAACCTCCTTCATCCGATGGGTATATCTCTACATCAAGAAATGGTATTTTATTTTTAGAATACATTAGACTAAATTTTATTTCTTGTGTTCTGTTGTTGAGCCACTGGTTAAATTGTTTCAGTTCTTCTTCGGGACCAGACCACACAAAGAAAACCTCGTCAATGTAACGACTCCAGTGATTGATTGAATGTCCAAAAGGGTTATCTTGGTAAATGAATTTTTCCTCGTAGCTTGACATAAAGAGGACAGCTAATTCCGGAGCAAAAGGACAGCCCATTGCTACCCCACCAATTTGGAGATAAAAATCTCCGTCAAAGTAGAAATAATTGTGTTTGAGTGCAAATTGTGCCAGCAGTATAATAAATTCTGTCGGTACCTTTTCTGGTTTTTCTCTGGTTTCCAAAACAGATTTCAACACTTGTATACCCTCATCTTGCGGTATTTGGGTGTACAGGGACGTTATGTCCATTGTAACCATCCAATCATTTATTTTGTCTTATTGTACATCGTGTAGTGAATTGATAAAATCAGTTGTGTCCCTAACATACGATTTTACATAGGGAATGAATGGTTTTAGAAAGAAATCCACAAATTTGGATATCGGTTCCATAAGTGAATCGCAGCCAGACACAATGGGGCGTCCGGGTGGAGAGTTGACATTCTTGTGTACTTTTGGGAGTACATAAAATAGCGGAATTCTTGGATGTTTTATTTTCAAGTATTCAAATTGTTTTTTTCCAAGGAAACCCTGTAGGAATGCTTCGTCAATGATGGAATGCAATTGATGTTTTAATTCCATTGTAGGGTCTTTTTTAAGTTTACAATAGCTATTGGTGTCGTTCAGTTGTTTCTTGACTTCGTTGATGTACAATTGGCGGTCCCATATCACGATAGACCCATCCTTATCTGCTTGTTTAATTATAACAGATGTGTCTTTCGATAATTGTGTCAATGCCAATGACTCAGATTTTGTGATGTTATGTTTGACCCACTTGGTCTTCTTCTCCATTTATTTGATTGATGAAAGGATGGTTGTTTCAAATGCTAGTAATTCCTTAGGTATTTTATAGTTGGGAGGACAGAAAGTAGATTTTTTGTGTAGACCAGTAGTTTCCATCATTGTATTTGTGGGAATATCTGAAAAGAATGTTTTTAACCTGATTTTTCTAAAGAATTCTATAGTTTCCGTTTTAAGTTTAACGAAATCTGTCTTTTTCGTGGGCACAAAGGTCAATCCTTTTTGGAGTATACTTTCCTCGTCCTTAGTCAATATTTTTTCGGAGATGTTGAAAATTAAAGAAGGCGTCAGTTTTTGTAATTTTGACGTCTGGTCGACATTTCCCATGGTTGCGTATATCTTGGCTTCCCTCTTGGTTTTGTCTGACCTCTCCCTAAAAAAGTAGGGCCCTGTTGGTTTTGTTGGAATGAGCCTCTTCTATTGGTTGTTCTTCTCGGGTCTGTATTCTCTCCTTCACTGCTACTACCTGAGGATGAAGTGTCGGAAAAAGATATACATTTTTGAAAAGATCTTCCTTGATACTCCTGCAGATATCTTCTAGAGTCAGGTCGTGAATAAAAGTCTTGTTGGAGATACGGATATACCTTTTCTAAATTGAAGTTCTTTTGATCTTTATCGAATTGGTTAGTTTTTTGATTAATGGTATAATCCTTGAATTCACTGATTTCTTTTTCAACTTTTTCCAATAGTCCTTTAGTGTCAGTAATTAGTTGGTTTGTTGCAATGCTTGTTTGGAGCTTTTCTATTTCCTCCAATTGGTCCTTTGATAATCTTTGTGCTGTCTCAATCGTTAGAACCATAAGGTCCCTACTGCACTTCGTTTCTATGAAACTATAACCTTTTTATATACAGGGTCTTCTGTAAAAATTACAGGTATGTTTTTTATCTGAAGGCCTCCTGGAATTGTACCAGCTCGTAAATGCTGGAGCAAGAAGTGACCATGTAGGTCTGTTCGGATCTGCTTTTTCTTTAGTCTGAGAAGTTTTTCTGTCTCATTTTGGTTTTGTGCTGACACACTTAGAGAGGCCGATGCAAAGAGAGGTGGAGCCGCTAGCAGCTTCTTAATGTGATCCTCACTATAGGCAAAAGCCTCATTTTCTGACATACTTTCCTCACACTCTTATCACACTCACTCAAGTTCACACAAAAAGTAAATCAAAAACCGCCGCAGGACCAAGTTCCTAATTCTCAAAGGAGAATTGACAATTCAACAATTCGCAATTACCCACAATTCCACGAATAGGGGCTACCACACAGGCTGTTGCCTGCTATATATATATTAATCTCCACTGGGTATGGGCTCCCAAGCAGTAAGGCCAAACCCTGCCTTAAATTGTATCACACAAAAAATGCCAGTACTGCTGATTAGATACTGAATTATTATTTCATTCTATACATACGAACAAAACGCTATGCAAGAGGGATTTATCATAGAATCAATCTTTTTCAATTTTGCATTTTATTTGCACATTTCTGATTTCAAACATTTGATTATTTTCACAAGATATTTCGAAACACATCACAAGAAAAAACGTAAAATAAATTCTATTTCATACCTCTATTTTCATCTCTCATTCATACTCATACATACAGGGGGACTTATCTATACATACTCAATGCATTCATCCAACTAGCAATCTAAGATAACAAGGTGCTATATTTATACAATTTCTACACAATGTTTTTTTGAAGAAGAAACCATAGAGTATCATTAAAGATATCAATCCCTATCATCAGCTTCTTGTTTCTGTTCTCTTATGGTTTCAGTGTGACGACGTTACAAAGGAAGGTCTACGCGTTTTGAACTCTTTAAGTAGAGAGTTCTCGTCAGGACCATAGACTGTCAATGAAAAAACAGGGGACCTCTGTTAGAATACGTCATTTTATGTCACAGAAGCTTTTTTTGGCTCAACACCCAGTCCTCTACCTCTTACCTCTCTGAGTGTCAGAGCAATTTCTTAAGCATCGACAAAGCAAAAAGCGGCAATCAACAAGCAGTGGCCCAGCAAGACAGATTAGCTTTGCTAATACTTGGTATTTTTTTCCTTTGAGGTACTATGAGTGTTGTGCCATCTACCTGTAAGATTTTGTTAGATTTCCACGGTTGAAATGATTTCGATAAAGTATCAAAGAGCATGGTCCCTAAACCCATGGGATTTTTCACTTGAGCAACTAACATTACTCCTGCTTATCCATGCATATTGTCTCTCAGGGAAGATTACCTCGTTTCATGGAAAGTGGTGTCAAGTGTGGTTTAAATGTCAAGGGAGTGGTTATAAGCCAGAAGTGTGTTTCATCCTTACTGCTCGTGTGAGTTGCTGAGGATTCTGTGGGTGCTCGAGGTGATTTGATGAGTGACTGGTCGGCGTGCCTGCCATTCCTGGCTGGAAGGATTTGTATCTGTGCTCAGTGCTAGAGAGGGAGCTTGACCCTCTCCTGAGGCGGAAGGGAGAGTAGGGCAGGCTTTCTCTGAAGATGGAAATGGAAGGAAGTCTCGCACTTGAAGTTCTGACTGAGTGAGAAGGAGAGACTTTTCTTCCTGAAAGCTGATCGCTATTGTATTGTCCTGCTGTGACATGATCCATTTTTGTCTGGTTCTACCAGTTATGGAGAATCTTGCTTTCCTCTGTTCTTGCAACACTCCAGACATTATATACCCACACCTGATTGTTAAGACTGTTGACTAATCTTCATGGGTTTCTGTCTGGCTAGTGCTGCCTTGAAAAAGGGCTAGTAGAAGGGGTAGTACTTTAACATCCATGCGGAGATAAGTATTGCAATACTTCTTGCCTTTCCCAGACTGAGTGAGGTTGGTGCTTCTTTTAAATAACATATATGGAAACCCATGGTGCTGGGTATGTCCTTTAATTGATAGACACGTACTGAAATTGCTTATTCTGGCTTCCCTGGAGTGAGGTAGGTTGTACACTTTAGAGTTTGATCAATTCTAGCATGGATACTGATTGGCCCGAAGTACCACTTTACAAGCAGGAGCACTTCCTTGACCCTGTTGCACAAGTTCTGGTGGTTCTTTCTTATCAAGGACAGGACACGGGGACCCTTCTTCAGGTCATAGGTTGATTTCACACTATAGGGGGAGTAATACTGAGTAAAATAACCTTAACCTACCCTCAAAAACTGTGTAATATCTGGAACAGGCGAGCAGAATGTTCAAATATTGACAGAAACCAGGACTAGCTGGAGCGGGAATAATATCAGGTGGAATTCTAAAAGGCTGAAACACATCTGATAAACTTGCATGTGAATCTGGGTTAAGGGGTTACTAGCCAAGGCAAAACCTGACCCCCCACTCGACCCCCACCATCGCTGTGGGTGGGACCATGGAGCAGTCCCTTCAGTAGACCCTTCCCAGCCCCCTAATAATCTCCAGATTCCCACCTTCTGCTCGGTGACCAGCAAAGACTCCTCTGCTCACTTTTATCACCTGCTTAGAGCAGATAGTAAATCAGAGCAGAAACATTTCTGTAATTGGGGACAGCCGTGCAGAAAAGGACCGGATAAATCGAGAACATCATTGTTACTCCCCGTTCTGGGGACTCAAGCTGATAATTGCACTGTACTAGGGTGTAATTGACTTGGTAATTTCGGAACCCCTGCACGCACCTCTCCTATTCAGGCGGGGTAGTCTCTTCCATTATTTGATGTACTGTTTGCCTTACATGAGATGTCTACCTCCCGCCATTTTCTCTAAATGAACTCCCTAACTCATCCATTTATTGATGGTGTGAGAACAGTTTGATTACTTTGCTCTGAAAAACACAAGGACCTTCCTCGCTACCTTTGAATTTACATGCTCTCGTGATTCCTCTGTCAATGTTTTGAAAAAACAACCAAATGAAAACACTAAAGCTCATATTCAAAATGTAGATTCACTTACTGATACTGTTAATAAATATTCATGCTTTGTGTTGTTTTCCTTTTTTTTTTTAAAGAATTTTTTAATTAATATAAACAAAAGAAAAAAGCATCAGGTGACATACATTACTTTCACTATAGTCAATTATACATTTTCATGTTGCAAAATATTTTTAGGTTAACATTAGGGATCATAGGGACTCCAACTCTACAGTTTCTACGCCAACATTCGGTGGAGTACATATATCCCCCCTGTATGCATTCCAAGCTCCCCAGATCTGCCCCCATTTTCCGGGACGCCTTCTGGCCACGTACACTGACCTTTCCCTGAACATGCACCAGTCAAGATCTTCCATCCACTTCACAATCTGTGGCACTTGGCTGGCGCCCCACAACTGAGCTATATTACGCTTGGCCATCAAACACGCCAGGGTCACTCACTGCTTCCCATGTAAATTCAGATCGGTTGGCTCCCAGACATTTGATACACACCGTTGGGTCTCTACCACCAACTCCACCCCCAATACATCTCGGATTTTCTCCTGAATCTTGACCCAATATTCTTGTATTGCTGCACAGTGCCACAGAACATGCATGAACATTCCAATCTCTCCACATCCCCTCCTACATTCCCCACTTTCCGCCAAACCCATATGTACCAACCGTGGACCTGTAATGTAAGTTCTGTGTAAAATCTTTAATTGGACCAATCGCATTTGGATGGCTACCACTTTCGGGAAGGAGACCGCCTCCCTCCAATCTTCGTCGTCCAGAACTAGACCATCTGCACCCCACTGCACCCTAATAGTCACCAGGGGATCTCCCATGTGGTTGATCAGTTTTTTGTATATCAGTGAGATAGTTTTTGTTGGAAGAAGACCGTCAATTACCCGGTCCTCTAATGGGGAGGATTCCGGAAGTTCAGTGTCCCTGGGAACATTTGCAAGTAGGGCATGCCTGACCTGGAGGTGTAGTGTAGTTCCTATTTCCATTATAGGTTCTGTGCATTGGATTAACATACACGATAGGCTTGGCATAGGACTGAGGTCAGTATGCCCCTAGTATGTATATTAAACTTAATTACTGTGTACCAGCTAGCTCAGAGGCCACTAGAAACTTCTTGAAGACAAGAAGGGAATTTCTTCTGGCAACCACATAACATAAAACCCTGATCCCTCAGGTTCGTGGAAACAATATACTACTTTTCATTCAGTCACTCATTTCAGAGAAGTACATAGAAGAAACAGTCGGGTGTGTTTACAATAAAATGTATTGCACCGTTGTTATTCTAGTACTGGTTATATGTGCTGCGACAACTGTTGGACAGTAGCAGAGAATTATGGCCAGCAGTGCAGTTAACTAAAAAGGCTTTGTATAGTTGTACCATTTTGCAATAGTAATGAACGAATATATGAAATACAGAATGCATTAAGATAAAGCCTATACCCCTATGATGCCTAACTAGATGTACCTAAGTGTACCTAGCATGTGTGTAGGTCTTTAGAGAGCCAAGAATCCCCCTAGGATTTAGTCTAACCCCATTACCTTAGTGGGACTTTATCCTGATCTCGAGCTGGACACCCACAGATGGGTGATGGACCTCTGCCAGCTGGAGCTGTGGCATGACGCAGGTTGCAGCGCCTCCGGCATGGAAGTCTCGGTCTCCTCTGCTTTGCTTGGGCAAAGGGAGGTATATTTATACCGGGTAGGTCCCTTGGATTTATGTAAAGTTGGTCAGAGGAAGATGAATTCTTGGAGAAAGGGTCTGTTTCCAAGAATGTGTGTTCTTGGAGAAAGGGCCTGTTTCCAAGAATTTGTTGTGACATAGGTTAGTCACTGTTGGACATGGAGATCACGTATTTAGGATGAACCGTCTTCTGTGCACAGAGCACACTGATCAGATACGGGACAGCCTCTCTGTTGCTCGTTATTGTCAAGGGAGGGCTAATCTAGTTCATAGGGCCTGCCTGCGTGAAAGGGCCAGCCTGTCTCTGTGACACAAAGGATTTGTGCCTCTGAGACAGAGTACCTATGTTAGGGCCTCAAGTTCGTTTATAACACCCACTCCAATCTATGGACAATCGTGAATAACCCATTAAAAGCAAACTACGTGACTAAAATAGGCCTGTGGATATAATTGGCAGGTAGTTGCATGAGAGTGGTTTATGAGCTGAAAAAATAGCAGCTGTTAAAATATGTAAAATTACTATAGACTCTGTGGAGACAGGACAAATCTATAGTGTCATTAAAAATATATATATACTCTTTTAGAGTAAGTAGTTACTTATAAAAGTTTCTGTTTATAAAATTGAAAACTCTTTCATGCTTTTTTCAGAAGACCATGCTTTCTTTAAAAAAAGTCAATTTAGAGGGAAAGCTCCAAGCACTCGGTGAAAGTTAAAACAATAAGAAAAAAAATGTGTTTCAGGACATGTTTTGCAAATATAGATATAAAAAGTGCTGGCTAGGAGTCACAACATTTTTGTAGCTAGCTGCTGCAGTGAACAGACCTTTTTTAATACCTCGCATAATCGTTGTGGGAGCACAGAAAAAATAGTGCTGCCAGTCGCTAATTCTGAGGCAGCCGGTGCTGTAAGCCATACCTTGGTGTTGCTAAATGAAGCACAAGGCACCCACTGGATTTGCAAGGAATGCTTTGGTTTGATGGGAATACGCTTGGGACACAGCCAAGCATTGGACTTCAGCAGACCCTGCATGATGGTAATTGCCACTGGCGTTTTTTTGCTTTGGAAGTGTCAGACAGATGATGACTACGCATTCTTCATTGCAAGAAACAGGCTTCAGAGAACAGGTACGTTGCAGTCTTTTCCAGACTGTTTTTTTAAATATTAGAAACCATGTGAAGCAAAGGTCCTGTTCGAGGTATTCCCAAGCTGTTTCACACTGCTTGTATGTGAAAGACAATTATTTCTTTAGCTGATGTGAAATGAAAAATAAAAAGTGCTGAACAAGCATGGTTTTCAGATTTCCTGAAGCCTTGAATTTTACAAAGGAAACTTTTGTTTTTACTACTGTCAGTGTAAAAAGGCACAACTTCCCTATACTGTAGAATTTTACTACCTCTGGATGTTATCTTTACATAACGTAGTTCTCGCCTATGTATACTGAGTCCCTTGGTGACGTCCAGGAATCATTTCTGTGACAGGTATTTGTGTCAAAAGGCCAAACCACCCATACTTTCCTAACTGGATCCATCCTGTTGTGTTGTAAATAGCATCTAATGTTGCCCCTGCTGATGTATGTCAACTATCCCACCCCCGTGCAATGGTGTTTGGTGGTGTTTGGCAACGTTCCTACTGGTGTTTAAACGACCACATTTCTAGATGCATTTCAATTCTGTAGGAATTGATAACCTTAACGAAGGTAACAGGTATAAAGCATTGCAATATGAATACATCTCTAACATTTCAGGATCTGAACAATGTAGCAATTATTTCTAAAACAGACAGTATATTATACACTGTATCAGTAACCCAATTTTCAGAAAAATTTACTGAAGGTAATTACATCACTGAATGCATGATAAAAATAAATGAAAATGAATAAAAGTTCAAAATACATTAATCAGAATTAAAAACTGGATGATTAAGTACATCATTTAGAATAGAAAGGTTTGTTCAGGTCGAATACATATATAAGTCTCTTTTGCATTTGAATTGAAAATGGACGTGGCTTCAGCTTTATGTTGATCCTGTGTTGTATAAAGTGTCCTCCACTAAGAGTCATACTAAAAGCTAGCTCTAAGCAAAGCCAGAACAGAAAAAGATGAACCCAGAAATACCCCATAGTTCTACTCATGGTGAAGCCAGGTCTGTATCTTTTGGAAAGTGTCATATTCCGCCAGACAGGGGGAGAAGGATCCCGTTTTTTATCGCCACACAGACGCATTTGGAAACTACAACTCCCGTCATGCTCTTGGGAGCGTCGCAAGGGGCGCACAGGATGTGCGTAGCGAGTCCTCAAAGAGAGCGGAGAAGACGGAGCCGGCGCCGATAATTCCGAGGATCCCTGGTGAACGGTTGGTGTTTAGCGGAATGAAGCGGTAAGGAAGCGGATCCTTCGCGCTGTTTGGATTCAGTAGTTTTTTGGTCTCGAATAACCTTTGGAATCCCGTTCGTGAAACCTCCGCATACGCTCTACCATATTTCCCTTCGGCTGGAGGGAAAGAGCTCAGCTGGGCGTGCGAGCAAACGCCTAGCACCCGTGAACTATTGACTTTTGGGTTCGAGGTGGTGAACGTGCATTGGGAATGTACGCGAACTCGGATCACAGCTGGGTGTGAGAGTAACACCCGGCTCCTTCGAACTATTGCCATTGATTCGTTATCGACAGTACCCTGTCTTACAGACAAAACAGGATTCATAGGTGTCCTTACAAGTTTTGTGAGGAAAACAACTTTGTCACGTACGATATTTTTTTCCTCCCACAGTTGTGCAACTGTTAGCGAACCAAAGTGGGGGAAGAACCTGGGTTTGGTGTGCTGTATAACACCAGGTCAATTACATTCATCTTCAGTTGTTCCTTATCCTCATATTTACCTTTTCATGTACCTTATTTCGTATGTTTTGCACAGGTAGCAGACTCCAAGCGGGGCATAATCAAAGTGAACTACTCCCCCTTTGAGGAAAGCACTTCTTACACATTAGGTATGTGTGTTGGTCAGACCTGAGTGAGAACTGTTTCGTTGAGGAAGGGTTTTGTTCTACAACGTGTTTGTGCTTTGTTTCCTTATTAGATGGGTGGAGTACCTGTTACCTCAGCCTTGAGAGTCTCCTACTGATTTACGCATACTTTTCTTTCTTTACAGGTATGATTAGGATTCAGGGGGTATTGCCTGGGTGGTACAGAGCGTGAAAGAGTGGGGAACTGGAAAGTCCAGAGCGAGGGGGGGGTTGTTGTCTCATCTAGTTGTTCTTTGTCGTTTCAGGTCTCCCTCCCAGCTGTTCCCTTCCTTTCCCTCCCCGGGTGAACACCCTTAATGGTCTGTACATTATCCTTCAGACATTGAGGCGGTTCAGAAGGGGAGGTTATAGGCCTTGCAACACAGCCCCGAAGAGGCCGGAAGGCAGAGCCTGACAGAAAGGAAAAGGTTCAAAAGTTTGTACTTGCATTGTTGTTGTTTATTTTTGGGCTGGCTGTCGCTTCCTGTTCACGTGGAGCCATGGAAAACGTATCACAGTTAAAGAAATAGCCAGTAGCTGTAAAATCAATTGTTGAAATTGCATCGTATTTATTTGAAGTTATTTCTGCTGTTTTTGTTGAAAAACATTAAAATGTTGAAGTTAATAGTTGATGCCTTTGCTGAAAAAACTTTCAGATGTTGAAGTTATTATTTGATGTTTCTGTTGAAAAACTTTGAAGCTTTTATTATTTGATGCTTTTGTTGAAAAACTTTGAAGCTTTTATTATTTGATGCTGTTGTTGAAAAACGCTGAAACATTTATTATTTGATGTTTTTGTTGAAAAAACATTGAAGCTTGTATTAATTGATGCTTTTGTTGAAAAAACGTTGAAGCATTTATTATTTGATGTTTTTGTTGAAAAAACTTAGAAGCTTTTATTAATTGATGCTTTTGTTGAAAAAACGTTGGTGTACACATTTGTTTTTGGCCAAATTGCAACTTGAGTGTTGTCTTGACTTTTATTTTGAATTTGAAAGGTTGGTTCAAGGAGAACTGGTTCCCTTCCACTGGATCCTGTGTTGTAGAAAGTGACCACTAAGAGTCATACTAAAAGCTAGCTCTAAGCAAAGCCAGAACAGAAAAAGATGAACCCAGAAATACCCCATAGTTCTACTCATGGTGAAGCCAGGTCTGTATCTTTTGGAAAGGAAATGGTTCAAAAGTTTGTACTTGCATTGTTGTTGTTTATTTTTGGGCTGGCTGTCGCTTCCTGTCCACGTGGAGCCATGGAAAACGTATCACAGTTAATGAAATAGCCAGTAGCTGTAAAATCAATTGCTGAAATTGCATCGTATTTATTTGAAGTTATTTCTGCTGTTTTTGTTGAAAAACGTTAAAATGTTGAAGCTAATAGTTGATGTCTTTGCTGAAAAAACTTTCAGATGTTGAAGTTTTTATTTGATGTTTCTGTAGAAAAACTTTGAAGCTTTTATTATTTGATGCTTTTGTTGAAAAACATTGAAGCTTTTATTATTTGATGCTGTTGTTGAAAAACGCTGAAACACTTATTATTTGATGTTTTTGTTGAAAAAACATTGAAGCTTGTATTAATTGATGCTTTTGTTGAAAAAATGTTGAAGCATTTATTATTTGATGTTTTTGTTGAAAAAACGTAGAAGCTTTTATTAATTGATGCTTTTGTTGAAAAAACGCTGGTGTACACATTTGTTTTTGGCCAAATTGCAACTTGAGTGTTGTCTTGACTTTTATTTTGAATTTGAAAGGTTGGTTCAAGGAGAACTGGTTCCATTGCATTGTTGCATAGTCCCCCACTCCATGGATTTGATTTCTCAAACCTGATGAGCCTTTCAGTTTGAATTCCTTGAATAGTAGTGAGAGGGACGTCTACTATTGTGGATTTCACGAGGCCTACTGCTCAGTATTGGCCACATAGGTTTTGGTTGATTCTTTCATTTGAAATTAATCTGGTGCTATTATCACGGCACGACGCGGCAAAAGTAAAGTTCTTGTTCCTTTCACTTTAAGGACTGGCACATGTATTTCTGTATGAGGGCCCAAATTCCTTTGTGTCCGCCATCTTTTTCTCTCGCTGCCCAGATCCACGACTTTTGGGATTCAGACAGGACTTGCCGTTATTACCTCGACTTCCCAGTGGCGGCCTGTTTCACTTTGACAGAATCTTTGTTTGTTACTTTGTTTCCTTTAGTTCCTGTAAAACAGCCAAACGATCATAGATACAGAATGGTTTTCATCCGCCACTGTGCCTTCACATGTATGATCAGATTCCCACATTTGTAAATGGGGTGACACCTCCTAGAGGGCTTCTTGGCTTAGTGTGTATTGTCCCCTGAATCCATATAAGTGTTTGACCCCACTAATGCCCCACCTAATACCCATGCTGTTAAGGATTGCTCTATGCCCCAGTCTTTCCTCTCCTCTACCTTAATTCCCTCTGGATGGCATTGGAGAGGAGTACCGCAATACTACGTCCATACCTCCCATGGCCTCTTAGTAGGCTTGAGAGCCAAGTGTGGGGCCACAGTCAGGGTGTAACGTTGATTGCGTATCTCCTGTTGTGGACTTGCAAATCTTTTAATAACAGTTTTGAGCGTCAGCCAAGCATTGAGGCCATATTTATAGGAAACATGAGCAAGGACCCACTGCCACTAAGATATATTTTTAAGCCACCTCAAACTTTGAGGTGCCGCAGTGGTCCTTTACACGACACGATCAAGTGGACAGTCTGATGCTGTCTAGCAATGGGACTTGCGCGGGTCTTGTGATGGTGTAGCCTGGCATTCGTTTGCAGATGTTGCAGTTCAAGACAAAGCCAATAGTCTGACTCCTGATCCCAAGCCACCAATAGCACTGTTGCAATGAAGAAATAGTAGCTATTACCCCTGAATGCGCGGAGCCCATGCCCTTGTGTGCTTTAAATGATTAATTCCTACCTACTATCCATATTTGGAAAATACTCTATCCCCCACTCCAGGAATCTGAGCATATGGAATGTTGTTTGCATCTAACTTGTAGGAGTATTTGAGTGGAAAGTTTAGGCACTGCTGTGCTGCTTTTGCGTGAAGCAATTACAGCCACCATATTCTAACCGTCTATTCTCGTTGTTGGACGAGTGTGCGCAGCTATGGAAGCTGTGTGAACAGCCACCCATGTGGCTTCAACAGCCAATTAATTCCCTTCAACGTGCACGCCATCACGTTGATGACTCAGCGTGTTAATCACGTGAGTTTTTGGTAGGCTGTTTTTAAACTCCACTACCTGTTCCCATAATTTTGTATTTTAATTATGCCACCTTGTTTCATTTTTAAACCCATTTTGTTCCCAATGGTCTAAATATTTATTATATCATTGCACACAGTAAAAGGAATCAAACACATTGAGTGTTGGGAATTCTCTATCCGTGTTTACAAGTGCAAGTATCAGGGCTTTTAAAGCTGCCAACCATGCCATGCTATTACCTAGAGGTAGTTTTTTGGTGCAATGAGAACGGAACTTGCCATCCAGCATATGATCTTTAACAAAAGCGGCCGGTGGGGCAGACCCATCAGTGTAGATTTTTAAAATTCATACTGATCTAGAGGCAAGATTTCATTTGGTAGATGGTGTTCTTTTTCATATTGCAGGAATACCTGTATTTTTAAACTTGGATCAAATCTGCATTCAAAGTCTGATGCAGCAAAAGAGATAGCTCTTTGTATCCATCCTGGATGTGAGGCTTTGGCATTAGGAATGCTAGCCCCGGTACTGGGGTAACGACAATAATGCCTCTTCCCATGAGCCAGTGCTCTTTCTTTTGCTACAGCCTGAATGGTTGTCAGAATTTTTTTCTGTTGAATTAAAACTCATTTTTGTGTTTGTGTGCAGATGAGAATCGTATGTGATTTGTACAGTTTCACCTTTATTAAAAGGTAAAATAAGTGTATCCACATTGACCCAAAATGATACTGAGTACCATGTGGTGCAAGTTTACACGTGTGTGCATGTGTTTGGAAGCAATAATATCTTCCTGGAGTGAACAAAGAATATTGGTGTGTTCTTATGTCCAGTGTTTGACTGAAAAGTCAGGTTTTAAAAACGTCGTAGAAAGGTTTTACTCTCTCTGTGAAATCAAAAATGTATGTTCTGCCAAAATCTAAGAATCCCAGTACTGATTGGAAGTTGTTTAATGTCTTTGGAGGCCGGAGCAGCGCACACTTTTCTAAAAAGTTAGCTACCAGGCTTTTCCCTTCACTTGAAAGCTCATATCCCAAAAATAAAATACTGAGGTGGGCAATGTCTGATTTTCTCAAAATTAAATTTGTAGCCCCCAGAGGCCAATTCCATAATAATGGTGTTCACCCTGGTCAAGTGTTTCCCCAAAAGGTTGTCCGTTTAGATAAATATCACAGAATATAGGACAACAATTCTTCATCAAAGATTCAGTAATTCTTTCAGAAAATACCCCTGAGCTGTTCTTATACCCACGGGGGAGATGACAAAAATTTGTCTCTGGGACTCTAATATACTAAATGCTGTTAGGTACCTGTTTTCAGGTGCTATAGTTTGACAGAAACATCCATTTGAGATAACAAGTGTTAATTTGTATTTTCTCCCGCATAATGTTATTCATTAATGCGGCACTATCTGCATGTTGGACAGCATGTGTCTATGTGCAAGTGTTAAAGTGTCTGTAAATGAAAACTAGACTAAATGTATTATCAGGTTTTGATAAGTGATGCAAGGGTTTTTTCATTTGTGTAGTGCATTTTCAAATGATCCCCTTGGATTCAAGTTGATCTAAGATCTAAGTGACCTGTGTTTTAGCTTCTTGCTTAATAGGATATTGTCTTTGAGCATGTGGTGAAACTATTAACGGGATCACATGGTGGGTTGAGTCCTCATCCCATCCAGCGTGATTTTTATACAATGCTGGAGCTTGGGCTACTGCCCACTCCTGTGCATATTTATGTCTAAGGTGAACATGGTTGAAAAATTCAGGAAAAATGTACGTGCTCCCTGACGAATGCTGGCGGCTAATCTTATTCTGCTAACAGTATGTCAAAACCAGACTATAGGTTCTTCGCAAAGAGACCTTTTACTTTCCTGTGTTCGTCCTCCTCCATGCGGAGTGTTATTTCATATAACTTGTGTGGGACGCTCACCCTTTTGTCTGGTGTTTCCACCGTGATGTAATCATTCAATTTTGTTGTCCACAAATTCCTTCATGTTCTGGTGAGCTACTGTTACTTCTGCCACTCTGCCTTAGCATTGTCTGAGCCCAATCCCTGTTCAGAAGTTGAGTCTTTAGGATTCTGTGCAAGTCTAACTTTGAGACCTGCAACTTTCTTCTTTTTATATATTTTTTAATTTTTTTAATTGAGGTGTGACTTGTCTTCTGTTTTAGGAGAGTCCTGAGCGTGCTTGTCCCTGGACTGCTTGCGCTCTTCTTTGTGTGCTGACTTCCCTTCTCTCCCTGTGTTGTTTATCGGGAGGAATGTGTATCAGTACCCTGATACCTGTCAGGTTTCCAGTGCTTAATTTGTGCCGGGGCTTAGGATTGTCTGCCACATGGTAGTGATGTCTGCCAATTTAGGTACGAGCACAACAACTTCTGTTCATTATTTAAATTTAAATTAGTAGTATTTGCCCCCAAAGCCATTCTTATAGCTTTGGGGGCCTGTTATAGTATGAATTGTCACACTTTTAATAGTGTGATGATTAGTAGTGTGTTTGTGCTGTCATTGGCAGTGCTGTCAGGGAAAATGGATGGTGCAAGCTCTAGTGTTCTCCTGTTGGGAGCCCCGGTACTACTTTTTAAAAAAATGTTTATACAAATTAAGCACTGCAGTTTTCCTAATATCATCCCTATTCTAAAGGTTATACCTCTTTGCAGAGGGCTCCTGTTGAGGAGACCTACCTTGGGACTGAGAATCTTTTCTGAAACATTTTGTTTTTTATTATTTTCCCTCTTTTTTTTTAGAAGAAGTAGGTGTCTGCTTAGAAGTGTCCTTCTCATGACTGCCCATTAGCTGTGATTTTTAAAAGCTTTTCCACCCAAACTGTCCCTTCCCAGTTCTGCATATGCAGTTTTAATTATTTTGGGAAGTTCTTGTGGTTGGTCTAGAAGACTGACCCTGTCTTAGGTGTTGGCAGATCGCCACTGAAGCTGCTTCCCCTTTAATGTTAGCTATTATTATAGTTGATACCTGGTCATAATTACCTAGTAATTCCATACCTACGCTCAGAGCTGGTTTAGCTCCATACTTGCTAAGGAAGGAATACCAAGTGTTCTGGTATATATGGCAGCAAAGACTGAACCCCAATTGGTGCAGTCCTCTAACTGTGGTGTTATCCCTATGGACAAGCAGAGTGTTAGCATTATATGCTTTCAAATGGTGTGGTATTTAGAAATACTGCTTCTAACTGGGTGATTTTCTGAGCTACCCAGAAAGGAATCTGTTCACGTTGCGCGGGCAGTTTACCCATTACTGTGTGTAAGTTTTGTGGAGTGTTTTTAGTAGCGGTGCTCTGTGTAGGAGCTGATTATTTGTGGCTACTGTGGGCTGGACACCAAGTGTCCTCATGACGAGTTGCGTCATGGCTCTGTAGGAGTTTTACCAACTCTTTGTGTTGTAAGAGCAGTGCATCTTGTGGCATTATATCAATGTCAGGATGTGGTGTGTAGCCGGTTAATGTCGGCCATGTAGCTCCTGGTCTACCTAGTGGACTGAGCCTTGTTTTATTTATTTGTGGTAGGGCGCCATTAAACCAGAAATTGTAGTCCTGGTTATTGAGCGGAATCTTAATCTCCTCAAAAGGAGTGTAGACCGCTGGGACTTTTTCATGTATGAAAGAATGAAAAGTCTGAGCTGTTGCATTTACTGCTGGGAATGTAACCCAAGAATAGAACACATCTGTTTGATAATCTTCGTGTGCCACTATAATAGTCACTGTACCTCCTCGGTCTGTTAAACCATGTCTGAGGTGTTTTTGTGTGAGGGTATGCCTGACTTTGGGCGCAAAATGTATTGCATTTGCTTCCTCTTCGTCGTTTGAGACCTGTGTCCCAGTGACAGAAGCAGCTGCCTCGGCAGACATTGTGTTGTGAAAACAAAATGTCCTAAAAAAGGTTTTTTTTAGATAAGGTTTTAAAAAGGCACAATTGTTCGGGAAGTTTTTCCTTCAAGCTTGATTAACCAACAGCCAATACATAGGAAGTTTGCCTACTCAGCTGTGGCGGAATTTTGTGCCTACCCACTCCAGACGTCTCTGGTGTTTTGTGAGTAGGGGTCTCTGAGAATAAGTATGACTAAAATACTCACATTCTACTGTTAAATAAGTGCCGCAATCACGGTTGGGCGCCATGTAGTGTAGTTCCTATTTCCCTTATAGGTTCTGCGCATTGGAATAACATACACGATAGGCTTGGTATAAGACTGAGGTCAGTATGCCCCCAGTATGTATATTAAACTTAATAACTGTGTACCAGCTAGCTCAGAGGCCACTAGAAACTTCTTGAAGACAAGAAGGGAATAGCTTCTGGCAACCACATAACATAAAACCCTGATCCCTCAGGTTCGTGGAAACAATATACTACTTTTCATTCAATCACTCATTTCAGAGAAGTACATAGAAGAAACATTCGGGTGTGTTTACAACAAAATTTATTGCACAGTTGTTATTCTAGTACTGGTTACATGTGCTGCGACAACTGTTGGACAGTAGCAGAGAATTATGGCAAGCAGTGCAGTTAAACAAAAAGGCTTTGTATAGTTCTACCATTTTGCAATAGTAATGAACAAATACATGAAATACAGAATGCATTAAGATAAAGCCTATACCCCTATGATGGCTAACTAGATGTACCTAAGTGTACTTAGCATGTGTGTAGGTCTTTAGAGAGCCAATAATCCCCCTAGGATTTAGTCTAACCCCATTACCTTAGTGGGACTTCATCCTGATCTCGAGCTGGACACCCACAGATGGGTGATGGACCTCTGCCAGCTGGAGCTGTGGCATGACGCAGGTTGCAGCGCCTCCGGCATGGAAGTTTCGGTCTCCTCTGCTTTGCTTGGGCAAAGGGAGGTATATTTATACCGGGTAGGTCCCTTGGATTGAGTTGGTCAGAGGAAGATGAGTTCTTGGAGAAAGGGTCTGTTTCCAAGATTTTGTGTTCTTGGAGAAAGGGCCTGTTTCCAAGAATTTGTTATGACGTAGGTTAGTCACTGTTGGACATGGAGATTACGTATTTATGATGGACCGTTTTCTGTGCACAGAGCACACTGATCAGATACGGGACAGCCTCTCTGTTGCTCGTTATTGTAAAGGGAGGGCTACTCTAGTTCAAAGCCTGTGTGAAAAGGGACAGCCTATCTTTGTGACACAAAGGATTTGTGCCTCTGAGACAGAGTACCTATGTGGGGGCCTCAATTTAGTTTATAACAGAGGTATCGGAACCGTTCATACTCCTGCATCTGGTGTCTTTCCTGTAGGGCGGGAAACGTAAGTATCCCATCCTTCCACCACATGTGCTTAATTTGTGAGATGCCGATGAGGTCCCAACTATCAAAGCCCTTCGTCCTCCACAAGCTACCCAATCTCTCCGAGCTCCACAATGGGGTCGCCATAGTAAGCCTCCCCTCCCACTGAAGACATCGATTAGCAGCATGCCACACTTGAATCGCGTATGCCGTCGGCCCAACGAGGGGAAATCGACCATTTCTAGCATACACTGCATTAGTAAAATCTCCCCCTGGCATCTGACCGCGGTCCATTGCATATCCGGGGTCCAAGGGAGACCCATAGATGGCATGATTTATTGCCGCCAACTGGGAAGTCCAATAGTATTTCCGGAGGACCGGCAAACCCGTTTTTTCCTTTTTTTATAGATATGGTTGCTTAAAAATGTATTGCGGGATGAAGAATTCCTCAGTGGGCATGTTCCAGTTTCGTGTTTTGTCACATATTAACAGTTTGTGCTTGAGAGCATCAGTGTTTACATTTCACTTATTAAAATGGAGACTGCTTTTTTTCGGGTCTGTAAGGCTCTACACATAACACATGTTTTCTTTGCTATAATCTGGTATGGAAACTGATGCCTCTTTTGCTATGTTGAGCCATGGCTTCATCTTTGTGTGTGACGTCACCAGAAATTCTCTGTAAGAGGGTTTTTTTGACCAAGAATAATACTTAATTTATATTGATGGTATTGATGAAAACTGTAAATTTGTGTGGCAGGTGCATGCCGGGCGCCACTTCCTTTTCTTACTGTGGAGCATGGACTAAACACAGACTAATTCAACTTAATTAGTGTCTGTCCGCTGACCACGCTGTGATTAAGGTACGTGTTTCTGGACACTTGCTATGTTTCCAGTTCTTGTGCTGCTTTCTTCATTAGTTCTGTTTTCAAACAGCTTTTTGGACTTTGTTCATCTACCCCAACATCTTTTGTGAATGTATGACATTACAACGCATACATTCACAACGCATACTATTACAACAAAACTTTTACAACGCATGATCCATTACAACGCATGCCATTACAACACAGATGCTATTACAACGCATGCCATTACAACGCAAGTATGGCTAAGTATTTTATTTTATTTTAATTAATGGGAATGTAATAGTAGTGTAAATGTTGGATAGTGTAGGGGTTAAAATTACTATTCTAACTCCAGGGGGGTGTAATAGTAGGGTAAGCGTTGGATAGTGTAGGGGTTAAAATTGCTATTCTAACTCAAGGGGGTGTAATAGTAGGGTAAGTGTTGGATAGTGCAGGGGTTAAAATTAAATTAGATACTTACCCATGCTTACGCTGTAATGGCATGCGTTGTATTAGCATCTGCGTTGTAATGGCATGCGTTGTAATGGATCCTGCGTTGTAAACGTTTTGTTGTAATGGTAGTGCGTTGTGAAAGTTGCGCTGTAATGGCTGTTTCCCTCTTTTGTCTTACTCATGTAACTAAAATGAAATTACACTTTACGTGTGTTTGATTAAGCAGTTCTAATGTATAAATGTCACATTAACCGCACATTCACACCTTCGCAATGCTTACCACCACATGCCAAATGTCATTGCCTTTCAGACATTAATTCCCTTTATGCCTCATACCTTTGCATTGATTTTAAGTTTGGTTCCTTGTTTAAGTTACTTACACCCAAAACTGCCCTACTCTATGCCACACTGCGCTACTCCACTTCATGCCACTTTACTCTACGCCACTCCACTCTGTGCTAGGTCACGCTTTCCCACTCCACGCTACTCTATGCCACTCCACGTCACTCTACTGTATGCCACTCTACTGTACACCACTCTACTCCATGCCACTCCACCGTACACCACTCTACTCCATGCCACTCCACTGTACTCTATGTCACTCTACAGCACTCTATGCCACTTCATTCCACACAGTGCCACTCTGCGCCACTCTACGCCACTCTACTCTACACTACTCCACTGTACGCCACACCACTCCACTCAACGCCACTTAAGTCCACTCTTTACCACTCCACTCAATGACACTCCACTCCATGCCACTCCATTCTATGCCATGCCACTCTACGTCACTCTCCTCCATGCCACTCCACTGTACACCACTCCAAGCCAATCTACGCCACTCGACTCTGTGCCATTCCACTCTATGCCACTCCACACCACTCTACGCTTCTCCTTGCCAGTCCACTCTGCGCCTCTGCACATCACTCTTCTCTACTCCACACCACTCCACGCCACACCACACCACTCCACCCTACGTCACTTTACTCAACGCCACTCCACACAACATCACTCCACTCTCAGCCACCCCACTCTACTCCACACCACTCAACTCTACACCACTTTACTCTATACCACTCTACTCTATAGTTCTCTATGCTACTCCACTGCACTCGATGCCACTCTACGCCGCTCTACTTTATACAGTCTACTCTACTCCACTCCCCTCTACGCTACTCCATTCCACTCAATGCAACTCTACTCTCGTATATGCCACTCTGCTCTATGCCACTCTACTCCACACCATTAACTTTTAGCAATGCTGAAAAGTAGCCACACTGCTGTACAGTGTGACTAAAAGAAATTGGCAAAGCCAATTGCTCATGCATATGCTTGTTACAAATGTAGTGTACAGAGCAAATGCATTTAACAATGGGGCTTCATGTAGAACACAGTGAAGCCACATGGAAGAACAGGGGACATATCAAATATCATTTTGGGACAAATATTATTTTGTATAGAGTGCAAATATTTGCATTCATGAATAGCTAGAATTTATCTAAGAACACAATCAAACCCTAAGCAAATAAAGACAAGTAAAATGCCTAGTTAACTCGACCTAGGTTGCAATACTCTGTCATCTGCAATTTCTTTCACATTTTCACATGAATCTGCTGAGTGCAAACAGCAATGGTAGTATTGATTAAGTGGAAACAGAATAACCCCTATTAAGGCTGTTCTAAATCTTAATTGGCCTCCTGTGGTGTAAAGTGTAAATCTAAAAGTAATTGGCTTGTAAGCAACCTGTGCATTGTGTTATATCACTGTAGGTTTCCTGTGATAAGTGGCCTTTGTACTAAGAGCAAACCAGTATGCCTTCTGCCTCTGAAGTGTACTGTCCAAGGTTAGCTGCTAGGAAATAAGAGGAGCAGTAAGCATGAATAGGATTAAACGAGAGTTCAGAGAAGAAGAACAGGCAAAATCCCCATTTCACAAGCACATTGGCACTGGTGCTCTTTTTAATGTTCTAATCTGATAATCAGCAATAATGAAACATTTATGAAAACCTTGCTGAAAATATTCAGCAAAATACACACACATCCAGTCAAAATTAATTAGAAATAGTTTTCAAAAGTGAACCGGTAGAATTTCTTAAACAATGCAGCATTAGATACACCGACATCCATCGTAAGAGGTAGTAACCCCCAAATGACCAAAAATGTAATGTTTGTTTATCTTGACTTATTTGACTTTCAACACTACCTACCAGGCCCTATCTGATCTCACAAGAAACGACAAACATTGGCTAAACCACTAGGTCAGGCACAAGTGCTATGTTTACATGTACTCACCGGGAAACAGACAATCCACCTGCCATATACTTGAAACAGAAATCTATGTCAATAGCCATACCACAAACTAAAGGAAATGGTTTGTGATTTTCGAAGATTGGACATATTGTAGAAGTGTATTTTGTCTTGGGGCACAATGGACTTGAGTTATCATGTAGATAATCATGACTTTGGCATGCTTTCTTCCTTAGGAGGCACTCCATGCTTCTCTGGGCGCAAATATGCGCAGGACAGGCTGATTGAATTGAGGCCTGATGAAAGAGGACTTCCATATATAAAAAATCTGTTTCTGAATTTCCTGACTATTGGAGTATAAAGAGAGGTGTGCAATTACAAATGTTTCGTCTTTGGTTAAAATAAGCTCATGTCAACATGTATGTCAGAGATATGAGGCTAATATGGTTGTGTTTTGTTAACAGCACGGAAGGGAACAGGATACCGCAAATTAAATTGATTGCATTGAACTTATAGAGGAAATATATGAGGTTAGACTTTTTCATGGTGGCGATATATGGAGTGTATAAGACTATAGTTATGCTTGACTGGTTGTTTGAACAGAATATGAAAATACTTCCTTTGGTTTCACTCTCAGGATATAACAGCTGACAAAGAGTGCAGAATATACATCTGGTGTTTGAAGATAACACTTTCCGCAAATTTGAGCGTTGGTAAGTTGTTATCTGTTCAAATCTTGAGGATGGTTCTACTATAAAATTTCGAGTTTACATTTTGGTACTACAAGGATCAAGCTTATAGAGCAAAGGTGGGATTTATAGAATCACTCATGGTGAGACATGTAATAATGCCAAGATGTCACTACTCCCTGTGATTATTGGACCAAATGACAACAAAACGATGGCTCAGGTCAAATAAAGCTAAGGGAGATGTCTAGCGTAAGACCAGGGATGAAAGGAGGATCATGACTATTGGTAATGCTGAAGGTATAGGATAATTTCATCTTCACCTGTGTACTGTGGCAAGGGGTGTAGGGAAAATGTGAGCTCTAGTGCAATCAGAATTCATATGCACATGCAGTTTGCATTTTTTAAGGTAAATTGTGCAATGCCAATAAGATTTGTATTTATTAAAAATGAAATAGCTTGTTATACATTGAGAATTTATGTCCGTCTTTTCATGTACTATCTGAAGGAGTGACCATTATTTAACCAATGGAATACAAATTATGGACTGGAATGACAACTCCTTTCAGGTTGAATTATGTTTATGTTAAGTGGTTTTTGTTTAATTTTTTTCTAAGGTCTGTATGTATGTTTTATGTTCAGCAGCCCTGAAGAAGTCCCATGTGAATAGGGATGAAACGCGTAGGCTGGTTTCATCTTGGACATGTCATCTTGTTTTATGATAATGTTTGAGCACTTTATGAATAAAGATGATGGAAAAACAATCTGAATGAAAAAATCTGTTTATTACACGATTGATAGACATATTTTGCTGTTATATGTTCGATTAGAAATAATGTATAAATTATTGTATGTATTTGTTTGTACATACCCTGGACCTGATTCACAAAGGTAAATATACATGTGTATATTTATATTTACAATTACACCTGGTAATTGCTCTCCACTTTTTTGAATTCAACATTCCCAAGTGGACATTTACACCTAGGATTAGACTTATACGTTTCTTGGTTGGTACTTAGAACTGTAAAGTCCCGCTGATTACACGTTTCGCCTCCCCCCCCCACCCCCATAGGAGCACTATGGACTTGAATTACTTGAATTCTATTAATTATTATTTTTACAAATTTGTTATTTTAAATCAATTAGTTATAAATCAATATTTATTTAAAAAAATTATATTCTTACCTTTTTATTTTGAGCTATATTCTCTTCTACGATATTTTTGACACAATATTTTTGTACTTTGCATTGTAATATTTTGAACATGATACTCATGGCATGTGATAATGTTTTCCCCATATTCTATCATACAACTGCGGGAGGGAAATTTCTACATGGAAGGAAACAGGAAAATAATATACAGCTGACCCATATCGCACATAATTGACACCCAACCGCATTAATACTGCCTACATTGTGGAAATGCGTTTTTTTACTGTTTCTGTTTCTGAGCCTGCATCAACCGGTAAACACATTCTGCATCCAGGTTGGAGACCACACTCAAACCTGAAGAGGAAGAGAAATTTAAATGAGGAGGAGACATCCCTTACACTACAAAAAGCTATATGGGCTGCCCCCTTTCTCCCTCATGTGGGCACAGAGGCAGTAATGCATTGGTTGGCGCTGCAGGATGTAAATAAAAAAGGGCAAGATGAGAGGAGGCAGGCGAAGGAGAAGTTTTTCAGAATTCAGCTGTCTAAAGCTCTTGGTGTAGGGGCACCGGGATCCTGTACCATCTCACCCCCTCTCATGGGGACTGGTATATGGGCTGCCCAGACAAAACTAATGTGGTGCCAGACAAGATTTTAACCACACTCTCTCACTACAGTTTATATTAATATACTTTAATAGTTCTTCATTTCATACATTCACTCTTCAGAGTAAATTAGTTGTTTCAGCTGGGGCAGGAGTAATTACGAGTGCAGCTGGCCAACATACCTTGCATGTTTCTCAACACAAAACAACTTTACACACAGGTGTGTCCTTATTCTTACAATCTGACTACCACACTGTAGGGGATTTCTATACCGTTAGTTCCTAAATCATATCTCTGCTTTAAAATATTGCTTTTATTTTGTTATGGCTATGATATTTATATTCTTAACCACAATGCACTTGTGTATTTTCTTTCCTCACTTTTAGGGTCCTATTGTTTTGTCCTCTTCACCACCTGCAACAACACCTACCTCTGCTACTAGTGCTGCAACAAAACCCAGATTGGCACCTCAAAGCACATAGATGGTAGAGACTGGTAAGTGTAATGTTTGAGCTTTTGGCATTGGGTCTAACCTATCTATTTATTTGTAAGCGACAGAGTAGTTGTAAGTTTAATGCCACACATCCCCATATCCAGCCACAGTAACTATTTAATTTATTTGTTGATTAATCTGTATGTAGTCAATTTAAATTACCTTAAGACACAGTATTGTATGGGGAGCAATATATATCTTTTTGACCTTGTGCTAATGTGCAGGCGACAAATCTATGTAAGACTCATACATTGTATAAAAACGTGACAGTAGGACTTAGGAATGCTTACTCCTCTGTATATATCTTTTCCTCCTTTTAGCTTCTGCCATACAGGTATTGTCCACCTTTCATAAAAAATGATGACATCGTGGGACAAACTGGCAGCAGCAACAAGGCCCTCTACCATCTGTCGGTCAAGTAAGTCTTAGAACATCTGGTCTTAACTTCTATATCACATCATTAACCCATTTAGAGTTAAACACATTAAAAGTGTTTTGTTGGCCTTTATTGTGTTCCTTCCATGCATTTACCTATAATTGTTAGCATTTGTGGTAAAGATACTTTTAATAATTTAACATTAATAATTTACTGATCATTTTCATTATTCTTCTCTCTGTGGATGAGGAGATACTGTTTCAGCATTAATTATAGGGACACTGGCTCAGCAGCTGACATCAAGAGAGTGATTCAGAAAGGGAATATCAGTGGCTGAGCTGGTGAACTGACATTGTAGAGATGTAATAAATCCATGCATGGACTTACCTTTACCTTCATATGTTTATTGTATTTACTTCATACTAACTTCATGAAGTCATTTTTTAAATAAAAATGTATTACCAACTTTTTAGGAGTATTGTCCCGAAAATATAATTGATGTATTTCAGCTTCTTTTGTCTTCTGTTTGTAGGTACAGAAGACATTGCACCAGACAATAATGTTGAACCATCTACAAGAGAAAAACGGTGGGCAATTCAAAGAGAAAATCCAATCCTCCCCCAAACAGCAATACTGCCCAAAAAAGCAAAGTAGGAGCAAGAGGTGGTCAAGGAAGAGGAAGAGGCTGAGGAGGACATTTTTCCCCTCGCACAGATCTAAACAAACATAACCTCATCATGCCTCGGTAAAAGTCTTCCTCCAAGATCACTTCTGAGGATTGCCAGTGCCAGACACTAGCTAAGCAGCCACAGATGCTTGTTCTGCCTACGGAAGACTCCCTTCCACACACCCCTCATCTTACAGATCCTCTTTAAAGTCTTCAGACATAGTCCTCCCATGCAGGTATATCTCCAGTCTTCTCTCAATCATCTTTGGGAGAGGACATCCATGGTGAGGTTCAGCTCTCCCACTTCATCATTCTCCTCCACAAAACCTCCCAGATGTTTACCATCTTTGTGATGGTAAATCTGTGCGCCTTGACAGATGCCCATGCTTAAGTGGGGCATGATATGGTGTAGTCCTTTCCCCTGGAGGATCATTTTTTTTAAACAGGCTGGCCACTGTGCATAGGGGTATTCATGCAATGGGGTAACTCTCTGTGAGGTAAATGACTCCCTTAGATCATTGAGAAGCAGACTTTGCCTTGCATAACTGTGTAAAATGGTTACAAAAACATGCCAAAGAGGACATCTTTGTACTTTGAGGGAAGAGAGTTCAAGGCAACATGCCTTGACCAAGAGTATGATAGAGGCAATAAAAAACAAATACTAAAGTCAATTTTCATGGCCTATACATGTACCAGATACTTCAGAAGCATGTCAAGCTTTGAGGAACACACCCCCTAAAAACTCAGTTGTCAGTACTCTTGCAACACCCGTAAATGAACCAACAGCGCCCCCCAAAAAAAGGCACCTGCTCCACCTCACTAACTTAACCAAACCTCTACTAGCAGCAACTCAACCACCACCAAATCACTCACCAACAAGGCAATCAGACTCCCTACAACACCCTTCACCAGCATTGGATGGGCGGAGTCGCAGGGCAAAACCCCCAAATGGAATGAATATAGGAAAATATTCAGTACTATTACCCCAACTCACTGTTTGAAAACTACATATTTGTACAATAATGTTTGTACTGATTTTAAAAATACCTTTGTGTAAATGTCATCTACGACCTTTTTTGTACTTTAACCTAAGTACAAAGTAAAGTGTAATTTATGCTCTGTTCATTGTTGACATTCTAAGTATTATGGTTGAAAGATTTGGTAATGCAATTTTATCCATCACCTACATACTTAAACTTATCATTTTCATGGCAGAAAAATAATTAATATGATTTTTCAATAAAATATGAAACATCATTTTCTGGAATCTATATTGTTTTGAAGCTTATCTAAAGGTTAAACAACTTCTTGGGATTGGGCAAAAGGAAAAAATTCAAAGTCTTTGTTCAGAGGGAAATAGAAAAGGGGTGAGCAAATACAAAATATTGTTGGAAAATGTTAGGGACCTAGGGCCAGATGTAGGTAGCCCTTTACCGGTCGGTAACGGCCGAAAATCGGTATTTTCGGCCGTTACCGATCGGTATTGAGCAATCGGGATGTAGGAGACCGAAAATCGTCCGAATCAGTAAATTTACCGAATCAGTAAAGTTACCGAATCGGTAAAATACCGAAACGGATAATTTACTGAATCGGTAAATTTACCGAATCGCAACTGTTTGCGAATCAGTAAATTTACCGAATCGGTAAATTATCCGATTCGGTAAACTTACCGAATGGGTATTTTACCGATTCGGTAAATAAGAAGTGGTAAAATTGAATATTGAGATGTAGGTAAGCTCTTAAATACCGAATTTGCATGAAAATCGGTATTTAAGAGTCGGTATTTACCATGGATTGAAATCAGGTGGTAACCAGGTTCAGCCTATAAAAAAGGACCCAAAATGCAATTCTTTTGGCACAATGGCGGCATTTTATGTCATTGCAAGACGGCTACGGCTACAGGAGGAAGGAGAGAGGGAATGGCAGAGACAGGAGCAGGTCTACAGGCAGAGGGTCACCTTGTTCATGCTCACAGAGGCAGAGGTACTCCAGAGGTACAGGTTGGCCCCAGACACCATCTTGGACCTCATCAGGGACCTCCAACCACTGTTGGAGCACACCACCCCAAGGGCACACGCTATTCCACCCCACGTGCAGGTGCTGTGCAGCCTACACCTGCTTGCGTCTGGGAGCTACCAGAGCGTGGTTGCTGCGGTAGGTGGGGTGACCCAGAGCAGCCTGTCAAGGTTTTTCCATAAATTCTTTGTCGCCATGTTACAGAGGATGGACCATTACATATAATTTCCTGCAACCCATGCTGAACTGGTCCAAACAAAATCTGACTTTTACCAGATGGCTCGATTCCCCAATATAATTGGCTGCATAGATGGCACGCACATTCCCATTTGTCCCCCTGCTGCCACTGAATATATATACAGGAATAGGAAGTCCACCCACACCATCAATGTGCAGGTGATTTGCAATGCAAAGTGCGCCATCACTGACCTTGTGGCAAAATTCCCTGGGAGTACCCACGACTCCTATATATTTCAGAACAGTGGCATCTATGCACGGGTGACTGCAGGGGAATTTGGTGAAGGATACCTCCTAGGTAAGACACAGTGTCCGACCCCCATAACACCTATTGCAGTAAGAAGTACATGTATGCATGTGAGTAATGTATTCCCATGCCCTCCGCTCCTTCATACTCACCCCCTACCTCAACCCCTCAACACCCAGCCAGAGGAGATATAACCGGGCACACAAGAGCACAAGGAACGTGGTTGAACGAACATTTGGTATCTGGAAAAGCAGGTTCAGAAGCCTGCACAAGAGCGGAGGTGCAAGGCAGTATACCCCCATCACCTGCTGTAAGATCATTGCTGCCTGTGCTATGTTGCACAACCTTGCTGTGAAGAAGGGTACTGAGGTGGAGTTGTCAGACTACGAGGACCATGACGACGACACTGCTGTGCCTGAAACACAACCTGCTGGAGTGTCAACACCAAGTGATGGCAGATACAGACGTGAGGAGATTACACGCAACTACTTTTGAGTAAGTAATGAGACACAGACAGGTTGTGTGGGGGTCCAACGTATTTTAATGTAGCCACAACGATCAAGCACTTAAGTGCAACAAAATTAACATCATGAACGTTTGGAATGTATGTCCCGGGTTACTTCACCCATGACCGGTTATGTCACTTGCGCCCGCGCTTCCCTGAGCCACTAGGATGTTGGTCGCTGTGTTCAGCGTGCCCTGCAGCCTCAGCTGGGCACCTGCTACTCCTCCGTCTCTCCACAACTGCGCTTGATATGCTGCTCCGGCTACTAGTGGCCTCAGCCTCTGCCACGTCCAGGGCAGGATTCTGTGCTGTTTGGAAAATCAGCATTGCCTCTAGTGCACTTGTAATCCTGGCCATGCCCCTGGTGAACCTCAGCTGTGTTCTGTGACAATGCCTCCTGCATATGTATGCCCCTCCTGCATAGCAGGGATGTGGCAGTGGCCAAACGATTGATGGCCGCATTGTGGACACGGGCCTCCCTGCGCCTTGTGTGTTCCAGACTGTCTAGTTTTGTGCATAGCTGTGTCATAGAGTTGCTCATCTGCTGCATCCCTGCTGCAATGTCAGTATTTCTTTTGCAACCTCTTTATTTGCATCCACAAGGTCTCTCATGCCCTTCCCCATGTCTCCTATTTTTTCATTCAGGGCTCTGAATTGGCGTTGGCAGGCTTGGATGGATTTGCCCTGCATCCTCTGAATGCGCACCATGCTCCCCTCCAGCCCACGGAACACAGTGCCATCACCACGTCCACCTCCACTGCTGGGTCTGGGTTGTCGCCTGTGAGCTGTGACTGTCTCATTTGTGGACTGCAGTGCTGCTGAACTCACATCTACAGGGACTTGAGACTCCCCCTCACCCTCTGCTGCCTCCATTACAGGTAGTGGGGCCACGACACGCCTCCTGGCTGGTGGGGTTGCAGGAGTGGACAGGAACAGTGATGGTGAGGTTGCTGGTGAGAATACCAAGGGAGGGGATTGTGAAAGCTGTGGGGAGTGCGGAAACTCTGGGGTCTGTACAGTGTCATCATCATGGGCGCTGCCTGTCGTGTTGCCTTCCTCCTGCGAGGCTTGTACTTGGCTTGGCCCTGCTTCCTCTCTCTCCTCCCTCGCTGGTGCAGTCCCTTCTGTGTCTGTGGGTCGACTGCCTGATTTTGGCCCTAGGTATAAATAAGCGTATATCAATTGAGTGCTACTGTGTCACAGTCACTACAATAAATGCATTACACATTTCACTTCAATTTATCTGATTTACTTTCACTAACTTGCTGATGTCTGCGCTGTAACACATGGTGTTACATTAGCTGACTACATTTCCCATAACGCATTGCTCCTGTATAGTGCTAGCAGTACTGGACTGGGGTTAGCTTGTCCACAAAGGGTAAAGGGAAGCAGGTTGGTATGGGGTGTCATGCTGCGCATGCGTCTTACCTTTTTTCCTTGCAGCTCGGGCTGAACTGTCCACATCTCCAAGTCCCAAGACGCTGTCTGCCTCAATGGTCGAGGCCACCAACTCCTCCAGGTCAGTCAGGGGGGGTGCTGGGTTCCTGCCTCCTCCGGTTAAGCCAGCCTGCTTGTGGATTTCAGCCATCTTTTTCTTGGTGAGGCTCCTGATGTCATAAAATCTTTTTTTCAGATCCTCTGTATTCCTGGGTGTGACTCCCACTGCATTCACTTTTTCAGCAATTGCCAGCCAGATTTTTCGTTTGGCAGACTCAGGCACAGTGAGGGATTGCCTGCCAAAAAGTTTGGTGTGCACTCTCACTACCTCCTCCACAAGTACCTGCAACTCCATGCTGCTGAACTTTATTTTTCTCATTCTTTCTGCCTTCTGGCTTTCACTGCTGCTTGCCATTTTTCTGTTTGTAAAGTTTCAATGAAACTCTCCGTGCTGCTCTGTGTCTCTGCTCTGCTCTGACTGCCTCTCCGGAACCTTCTAATTAGTTGCAGCTGCCTGGGTAGCCACTTCCTGCTAGGGAGGGGGAGGGTGGTAGCACCTGATTGGCTGTTTTCTTAAGTTTCACTTTTGCTTGCTTTCCAATTTTGTATTTACCGATTCGGTATTTACCGATTTGGTAAATACCGAATCGGTATTTCCCATTCATTCCTATGGGCCTTTTGGCCCATAGGAATGAATGGGAAATACCGATTCGGTATTTACAGATTCGGTGAATACCGAATCGGTAAATTCCGACTGTCCGATACCAACTTTTACCGATACGGTAAATTATACCGATTTTTTATCTACATCTCAATTACCGATTCTGGAATACCGATTCGGTAAAAATCGGTATTTAAGAATCGGTAAATGTGATTTACCTACATCTGGCCCCTAGTCTATATACAAAGGGGAATACATAAAAAATTATGTACATTAAAACAATGTCCAAGATAAGCAATCCATGAATTATAGTCAAAGGTCCAAATAATAGTCAAACTCTGCAAAGAAGGCCAGTGTCCTAAATAATAATAAAAACAATTTTCCCAAGTCAGAAGCAGTGGCGGAATCAGGTTCCTGGCTTGGGGGAGGACATTCCAGGGTATCATTTGGCTCACTTTTCATAACAACAATGCTTGTGTCCTCCTCTGATGAGGACCAGGCATCCCATGGAAAATTCTATACATAGGAATAGGGGGGGGACAATACAGATGATGTGGGATAGTGTACAGCAATAGGTGGTGTGAGTTGGGGGGCAGACAAGATGTTATTGCTGTGTTCAAGGGTACATAAAGTTCAGAGCTGTTCAGTTACTGACTTTTGAAGTGTCTGGACCTCTCCTACTAAGTCATGGATATCTACAAGATAGATTCTAGAGCCCCTCCAATTGGCCTCGACTTCCTTAAGAGCAGTCCATGAGAAATGATCTAGGGTGAGGGAGTGGCCCACAATTAAGGGCTCCGGGATGGCAAGGGCAAAAGTGTTCCTCGGCTACTGGTCTTGGTCTGGGTGGCATTTGTTGGTGAAGAGGGATGTAGAGCAGGGGGTACAAATGGTATGGAAGCCTCTGGAGTTAAGGAGGGGCAGAGACAGGCCCACAGCAGTAGGGTGTGCTCTTTGGACACAACTGGCTGATCTTCCCCAAGGCCAGGAGGGGCCCCGATATCTGCCTCCTCCTGACTGATAGTTTCCAGATCTTCCACTTCCACAGTTGGCACTGCAGCCTCTGTCTGGAGTCTTTTGGTCAAGGAGTGTGTTTGTCTCTAGGCCGGCAACCTTCCCTGCTGGTATTAAGTACATCCTCCACACTGGTGGTGGATAGCTCTCATATTTGCCTTGCAGCCAATGATCTTGATGTGTGCCCCAGGTTCTGCTGCAATGCTTCTTGGTCAGCTCTGTTTGCTGAAAAAAAATGAGTACAAATAAAATTAAAAGTACATATGTCCCTTATTTCATATCTACTCAAAATTCTATTCTAAAGGGATATTTTATCCCTAAATGCAAGAAATCAACTTTGTGTATACTTTAGCTATCTTTAAAAATGCTAATTTGTTCATACGAAATGTACTAAAAAGCAATCTTTCCAACTAGTCTAAAATTATTATTAGATCACATCAGATTTTCAATGCAGGACAATTTGTTTCCAAAGAAGCATGAATTGATTACATAATCATGTCCAAAAATGTAAACAAAAAAATAAATATTATAGCAATCTTTACCAATCTGAATTTCTAGTAAAGGAGTGATTTTGTTTTAAAATCATTCTTAAGAGGACAACGGATAATATGATTATAATCAAACCTTTTCCCCACTGTTCAAAACAGCGTTTTTGGACTATCACATAACAACTGGCACATATTTGTTTAAGGAAATTTATTTTACCCAATTCATGTCATTCACACACATAAATGAAAGAAGCTGAGGCGACATGAGGCCAAAATCTAAATAAGTTTCATGGATTGTTAGAGTAAGCATCAGCCTGGACACATAACTGGACAAAACTTTCACAATTTATATGCTCTGGTGCCTCAAACTCTTCCAGTTGAGTTTGCAGGGTCAGCCAGGCTGCTTTTAGGACCATCCTGTGCCAGCAGGTGGCCAGGAGCACATACTAAGCATGTCCTGGGTCGTAATCCTGGCCCAATGAGGGAGGTCCTCCCAGCACTTGAGGCACAACTTCTCACTAAAGGTGTGACCACTCCCTTCAAATTTGGACCTGCGGTGCATTGCTCAGCTGACATTCTGGTCCCCCATAAAGATAAGGGTAATTATGGAAGACCTCATCACAAATTACTTTCAGTTCTTCATCAGTGAAGCTGAGAGCCCTCTCATCTGATCCCTCACTATGCTGGGGATCTGAATTTGTAAAGGAGCAACAGGATGGAGGAGGATATTGTTGTGATAATTCCGTGTTTGATGCAATGCGCTCTGACTTCTAAACCTCCACCTGCAGGCAGAAATCTTGTCCCAACATATGCGGCAGAGACTCCGCATGCGGGAGAAAAACCTCTGCATGCTGAAAGGAAACCTTTACATGTAGGAAAGAAACCTTCGCACATGAGAAGGGGAAAAACCTTTAGGTTTAATACAAAGATTATTATGGAGAATAGTTGGGTACATGAGTGAAGTTAAAAAGGGGCGTGGCTTGGGAGCCGATGGGAGCGGCTGCGTGAGCACAGAGCTCCGCGCCCGATCCCCGAAATTATCCTGATCGCAGAGTCTCTCCGACCCCCCTGGCGATACTGAGGGTGCCGGGGGCAACCAGGAGTTCCACCGCGTTGTGATCCAGCACAGACCAGGCTAACACCAGCGCTGCGGCTGTTTGACAGAGCTGCGGAGTCGGCCGCCGACCAAATCAAGATGACGCTTTACCCAACTCTTCTGACCCGGGCTCTGGAGTCGATGCTCGGTGCCGCGATCGGAGGTGGGGTGCCGCTGCTGTGGGGGGCCGGTGATCGTAGTGTGGAGCCCTGAAGGCGACCAACAATAGTGAGGAGGTGCTGCTCTGGGGAGAAACAACTTAGCCTGTGGTGTGCCGGTGGCGTGGGCACTGTGGGCGCTGGAGGACCGACACCGGAGGCTCGACCCCCCCGGTGCTGTGGAGGGAGCCGAGGACCTCCGGAGCTGGGCGGAGGGCGCGGCCCACGTACGGGAGCGAGCGGCGCTGACCCTGGACTGAGTGGGGGCAGAGACATAGGTGCGTGATACTGCCTGTGGGGCTGCAGCCGAAATCCTTGCTGGGGGCCGGAGTTCGACGGCTGCTGAAATTTGCTCCCATCAATTCCTTTGCGCCCCTGTGACGGCTGTGGGATCTTGGGGGGCAGCATAGGAGCCCATGACAACTTTAGAGTGGGCCCGAGACCGCACGGACTGCATAGCAGCGATCAAAATGGCGGCGCCCCCCCCCACCCCCAAAGAACTGCTGAGCGGAGGTGCGGACGACGACCGGGTGGCGCACTGCTGGGCACCTTGAACTCTGGGGTGAAACAGTAAAGGTGTGGCTGCTGCTGCTGGTATTGCGGGAGCGGACAGACGGACTTGAGGGGCCACAGATTTGGTGTTGATGCGCGGTGGAGGGCGGCGGACCTCTGCTTTTCATCCCTAATACAGGGCTGTGGTGAACCAGGAGCGCCCTTGTCTGGGGGTGCATTGGAGGAGTTCCGCAAGGGCAGTGGCAGATTACGGAAGCTGAGGCCCCGAGTGGGGGAGGGCCCAGCGCGACCACACGTAGCCCTGCCTGAACAACACAGTGGAAACGGGAACTCTCTTGTAAGCGCTCCGAACCACGTCCGAGCGCTGCTCTGGGCTGAGGGGGAGCATGAACTATTGTGGAAAATTAGTGCGTTTTGGTGAACATTATCTGCGCCATCTTGCCTCTTCCCTGATGCCACACTTTTGTCGTGCGCGCCCGCCATTTTAAGATGCCCCGATCAGAACAAACCCTTTTGCATGCCGCTGGCCCCTGACATAGCCCTTTGCCTTCGCTAAGCCCGCTCGCTGACCACCCCCTGCTTGCACCTGCCTTGAGTCATAAACCCCTCTCCGGCGCTGCTCTGCCCCAGGCCCTCATCCTGTTCCCAGCGCGACGCCTCCCTGCTTTCCTTTCATGATCTCCGGCCCTTAGATGCAAACCACTTTTTCCCCGTGTGCCCGTTTTGTCCTCCCCGTTCCCAAGCCGACACCCAGCTCTGCCGATACCATCCTTGCCCCTCCCCGTACAATAGAAAGCTTCCCCCATCAAAGAATCCCCGGGATGATCAAAGCCCCCACCCCATGAGATCCGATCAAACTCCCCACATTCCGTGAATCGGCGGATTATCCAGCTGCGCGATGCTCATCACCTGTTGTGACTAGGGTGGGGACTTCAAACTGTAAATGTGTGTGGGAACGGGCCCAAAGGGGAGTTCCGAGAATGTCTTTTCCATACATCAAAGCTTTAAACATGTATGTGTAATCTGCAATAAAGTCATAAATGTGGGTATAAGAGGCCAGGCCTCAGAAATACAGTTAGAGCACCTCAGAACGATACCTTCTGTCCGTTTCGTTGTGTTCTCCTCCGGAGAGAATAAAAAAAACCTTGTTTCCTGCTTTCCAGTCTCCAGCGCCTGCCTCTTCATTGATTTAAATAACTAGAGGGTCACAGAGGCAATACCGCCGGGCAAATATCGATTGTCCTCGACCCGATTGAACTTTTTTTACAATTGGCGTCCCAAGCGTGGGGCCCATCAGCGACTCGTGGATCCAGTGGGAGAGGTCCCGACGACAGAGTGAACGACTGCAACGATCGGGAGAGCTCTTGCCCAATAGACCCTCGTCTGGCAGCCGATCATCCGAACTTCACTAGTTCCGAACAGACCTCTCTCGAGTGATCTACGGTCCTGACTGGGAACCATCAGGAGTGCCGTGAGAAATAAGAGAAAAAGAGGACGATCGGGCGCTGGATTCGGAAGACAAGAAACTGTCCACATGGTCCGGGTAAGGTCGTGTTGCCACGACAAGTTGCAAAAAAAAAAAAAATTTGTTTTGATTGCTTGATTGTTCAAAATACTAGTATTGCTCTGATTATTTTTATTTGGAGATTCACTGTCTGCAAACGGAGAAACAACAGGCTCTCTCTCCCTTTGCAAGCAGTGGAGGATAGGTAGGGTAGCAGCCGTGCTTGTTCTTTTTTCTCCCCCACTCGATAATTGCTTGAAACTGAACTGTTGTTCACAAAACTATTGTTTCCTGGAGATTCCCTGTCTGCAAGCAGGGAAGAGACCACCCTTTTTGCAGATAGTGAAAAGGGTAGGTAACGCAGATCTTTGCGGACCTACTCATTCTCCCCATTGTTATTTATTGGTCGTTTGGTTTTATATATTTTTTTTGATCCATGAGGTATTCACTACCTGCAAACAACGTAGAATAGAAATATTCTGTCTAGTCTTTGCACCTAGTGATAAGATAGGCAGTGCTGACTTTTTAGTCCCTCGTTACGAGCCGTCATGTCTGTCTTCTCCCCACTGATAAATAGCCTGTTTAGCCCGGACCGGGTGTTAGAGGTGGACCATATAGCTCCACTAGAAGGCACCCCTAATAAGGACATGTTCATAAACTATGGGTTAGTCACCATAGCTTATAATAAATTATGGCACAGGTATACCGAAGATAGCCAAGACAAACAGTGGCCACTGGCAGGATCCTTTGACCTTGATAAAATAGAAACGTTAGAAATAGCCTTTCGAAATAATAAGACGACGCCAATCATGCTCGACAGTCTCGGTATGTGGCGCAGAGAGGCTACGAAACGACAGAGAAAAGACGAGGATAAACCAAGTAGGGAAATATACCGACAGGACAACCCCAGGACACCGCTACCCACAACTTATCCCCCGACACTATGCAAAGGACGACCAGACTTAGGGTCAGACCAATGCGCTTTTTGTAGGTATGTCGGACACTGGAAAGCCCAATGCCCGACTCTACTGAGCGTGAGTAAAGGCAAAGGGCCGACAAGAACGACAGACCGACAGTACGAGAAAAGGCGCGAGACAGAGAAGAACCCGACTTACATAGACAGACCAGACAGAACCACCGCGTTTGATTATGCCCGATGGCACAGATTTCGCCAGGAAAATCTCAGCGGCATGATCAAGTTCTCCTAGGTCGGGCAATGTCAAGACGGGAACCCAGCCTCGTTTAAAATTCACAGACGGAAAGAGATAATTATGACCAATAACTGTTTTTATATTTGTCTTGGGTCTTTGTATGTCGTACTTGTACTGTCCCCCGTCTGAGTTTGTGTGTATGTAATGTACAAATCTGCGTCATCCCTCTACACGTGTTTCCGTGTTACTCGACCTCTGTTAGCAGAAACCTAGCATCAAAGCAACCTGGAAAGAAAGAAATGGTAAAACAAAATCCGTAGACCATTAATAAACTTGAACTTTTAATTTAACACAACAAACAAGGAATAATAACGATAAACTGTAGAAAATGAAAGTCAAACAGAACATTCGCCCCCCCCCCCCCCATTCTGGAACCTTCCAAAGTAGGGCAGGGTTACGGCTACGCCCAACCAACGGCAACCCATATAAGGCGAGCCCCGCCGCCAACTCTTGGTCAGGAAATCTTAACGTATGGGGGAGCCGGAGGAGAGGCAGGAGCCCGCAGCCTGGGCATTTGCAGGTAGTCCCGCCACATGTCTCCTTGGCCGGCCGCAACGGGCCTGGAAAGACTAAGGTAGTCCCGCCACATGTCCAAGAGGAGAACAAGGCACCTCTTCCTTTTCTCTTCCGTCACAGCCGCAGCAGTCCTGGACGGCGGGATGTCCTGCACGTACCTCCACAACAATTTGTCCAAGTTGGGCTGGGAGGGAGAGGCGACGCGGACGAGCCTCTCCCACCTCCACCGGTAGGAGGTTTCCCAGCCCCCAGCCCGACGCCGAACATCCCCAGTCAGGCGATGGTGCCCATACTTCCACAGCACCGAACACGCCATGGTGGTACCCCAGTACTTGCGCAGCACCGAACGTACAATGGTGGCACCCCAGTATTTGCGCAGCACCGAACGTACAATGGTGGCGCTTGGGGAACACCGAATGTGGAGAGGCCTTCATGCGGGGCGATGAAAAGGAGCGGCATGGAGTGCACCGGGAGAAGGAGACGATGTGAACGAGTCTCCCTCGCCCCCCAGGTGGGGGCATCACAGCTGCACCCCAGCTGAACGTCCCGCTCTCACAAAACAGGGACCTCTTCCTTTCACTCCGAAGGGTCTCTTCCATTCTTGCAAACTCGACGAGAGTGGCCCCTGTAGGGCCTCAAAATGGCGTCTGGATCCGCTGGAAGGCGGGCCCCGGCCACTAGAGTAACTTTGGCCAGCCATACAACTCGAACATTTGTCCCATGGAGCACGAGCCCCCATCTCCGACAGCATCTCCGCAGCCTTGAAGATCATACAAAGGTCCCCGGCGGAACCTTCGGCCTTTGCAGGTTTCCGGTAAGGGACGGCTGCCTTGATCGCCAACGAAACAAACATGACATTGCCACACCTTCTGTTAGCGTGAATTCTAGAACTGCCGAAAAGGACTCTGGTCCAAACTGCCAGTAATGGAAACATTTCCCCCTGATGCTGCTTCCGGACTGTGCCGGCCCCGCCCAAAATGGCGCTGGTATCAATCGGAACTTACGAACACCTCGTGGTGTTCCTTCGCACTAATATAAACTTGATGTTCTGAGATTTTATATGATCCTTTGTACACTTGGCTAGAAAAGACGAAGAGAACTCACTCGACGAATAGTGTGAAAAGATCCCCGTTACAAATGTTGATTACGAATGTACAATGTATTATATTTTTATAACTGATGTAAACCTCATTTACGACGCACACGTACGATATGCATATAGGAAATCTGATTACAACTGTTATGATTATGCTTCTAAATTATGAAAATATATGCCCCCGAACCCCCAGCCAATTAATAGACGTTTTAGTCTCTTACAAATGAATGAGTAAAACTTTCCGATGTTTTTATTGTTGCAAACGACACCCCCCACTGTACGCACTTTAGCCATTGCCACGACCGACCAAATACGACCACACCCTCCTAATCCATATGCTGAAATGAATTTGCAAAATAAAGTCTTTGAAACTATGGACGGGTATTGCATGCTTTATTTTAAAACAATATGGGATGGGTAGGAAAGTTCTTTTTCTGTGCACCCTACTCTGCTCTCTCTTTAAGGTTAAAGGAAGATGGTTGCCCAGCCCTGGAGGACGGATCGGATCGACAACACGACACTCCGTCTTAAAAGTACGCGACTGACTCATGAACTCTCGCGTAGAGGAAGACCGTGACTTCCAAGGATGGGTAAAACGAATGGTGTAAATGAGGGAATGTAAAAGGAGGGTGAAATGAAATAATGTAAATATTGTAAAGTACAACGTTCCAAAGTAGCAGGGACCCAAGAACCGAAAAACTTTAGAACGCCACGGCGTTGAAAGAGGTTTAAGGATCCCGATAGTGAGATATATCCTTTGACTAGATACCTCGCACTAGGCACCTCTGGTTTCCTTTTTATGTTTCCCCGCACACGCCCTACATGAACACACTACCCCCCCCCTCGACTCCGAAAACTATATCCCCGGGGACCCTGCCCCAAGGAGGAAAGACGAGTAAGAGGTAAGTAAAGGACTTATGAATCCATGTATTTGAATGCGCGCGAATGCTGTCTCCCCCACCCCCCCCCTTTTTTCCTCCCTCTGCAGGTCACATCAGAGATTACAGCCAAGGTGTGGCGAAGATCTGAGACCTTGCCATGTCTGGATACACGAAACGGACTAGCGCCGCAGGGTGGTGTCTAAGCACGCCTGCAAACTACTCACGTATCGAACAAACCCGAAAAATTAGCACAACCTGATAAAAAGTGATCACCCTTAAACCAGACCGGACGAATGAACCCATGTCACGTATGATGCGAAACTGTGAGGGAATGTGTGTGTGTGTGACTGAGGCGTTGACCCAACTGGTCAAAGGACCGAGAATGCGAGAAAGTGCGACAAAATGGTACCTCCTTTTTTCTTCTTTCCTTTTCTCAAAGCACGTCCCCTCTACCCTGTCTAATGCTCAAACTGCATGATTACAAGATTCTAACGCGGACTCGTGAATACCCTTTACTGTGTAATGCACTAAATAGCCTTTCTTGAATGCACTGCCGCCCTCTCTGTTGCACGTGTACTATTTAGCCTGCCGTTGCACTCTCTCTCTCTCTCTCTCTCTCTCTCTCTCTCTCTCTCTCTCTCTCTCTCTCTCTCCTCTCTCTCTCTCTCTCTCTCTCTCTCTCACTCTCTCTCTCTCTCTCTCTCTCTCTATTTTTGCACTACCACTCTTCCGAGTGGTTAGCCCCGAAATTGGCAGATTGCCACCCCTAGCACACCACCTAATTGGCTTCAAATACCGTCAGTATTTGCACAAACGCTTGTCTTTAATACAATCACCCTGAGGCCGCGTCATTACCTCTCCTTTTCCGCTAGAAATCAATGAACCCAGGTTGGGCCGTAAGGGAAAGGACAGGTAAGACGACAGAGGTTCCCTAATCTGGCCCGAAATAAGGGAACTACATGTCAACGGCTCCTATAGTATAAAACAAGGACCTCAGAATACGCGACCCTCCCCTCCCCGAATCGTCGCAATACCCAAACCAGAAAAACGATCACCCCCGTTACCTCCCCTGTCTATGTCCCTGGTTGTTTCCCATAAAACCCCTGTCCTTCCTAGTTAAGTAACCGGGCTGTAAAAGGTTACGTAGGACCCAGAATGATGTTTTACAAGGTTAACAGACTAGACCAAGGTAAAGAAATCATCAAAATGAACCCCGCAGTAGTTGAAAAACAGGATGCACCGATAGAAAGGAAATGTTTAGCCATGTTCGTCTCTCAGCAAAATACCTGTGTAGTACCATGTTGACGACTCACTGTACCCTTTTGTAAATGTGAAACTCTAGAGAACGGCATATCTTTGCCAGATTTGTCTCCCGAAGGTGGGTTACCATCAGATGAACTGTCATGCCTGTAATAAATGATTATGAAGGAAAGTCATAGTAAATCCAACAGGTCCGCCACCGGTCATTCATATGCCAGTTGTGAACGTTAAATATAACGGACATTTTCATTCTTTGCCTGGAGCTGGGAGAGAAATAGACTTTTTGATTATCTTCATCTGCAAATTTTCTAAAGACTGTCTTTTCAAACTTGTTTAAGGGTACTGCTGTTGGAGGAGAGAAGGACCGGATGTGGGAGCACGAGGCCCGACTGCAGACTAAGGGACACCTGCGACATTAGCCAAGGCGAGACCACGACTGAAAGGAGCTGCAGGACGAGGCACTGTTTTCGACAGCATGAAAAGAAAGGGTCGACCTGATGCCCCTGCTCGACGTCCAGTGCCTTTCGACAAGTCCCCGCTCTCTGAATTCCGTCGCACGCCCGCCCATTTGAAGTCTCTCGTTCCCCTAGTTTGTTCCCAATTTGGCCTTGCTCCATCCCCCTTTTTCCTCTGACCTACCCTATGGACTGTTTTGAACGCTCTTCTTCCATCGGAACTTTCTGACAATCACCTCAAAGGACACAGGGCGAAAAGGACCTTTTCCGACCAGAAACGCGAGGAAAGGGTCGTGCCCTGCAACGCAGAACTTACAACAGAGCTGGACTTGTAGCTCCACCGCCGGTGCTCAACAGCGCCAACGAAAGACCACAAAGAACAATGAGAACTCATAAAACTTCGAACATTCGACATCCTCAACCACCGTTTTGCTACGCCTCATTTCTCTCCCAGCCGCCATTGTATTGATCCTGCTCCAATCCGAATCTGAACCATGTATTAACCTGCCAGTTCACGTTATGATATGTACTTGCTGCTCGCCGTTTTTGTATTTCATTCCTATGACTTTCCTGCTTTATCAAATAGGTGCACCTCCTAAAAAAAAAAAAAAAAAAAAACTAGAAACCACAAAATGTATTGTTTACAACTCTTTTCCATCTAGGGTTCCTACCGTTTTCTTTCTCATGCTCACCACAGTAGAACCGAATAGAAAATGAACCAGCAAGATGTCTTGAATATGTTAAAGGGAGGACTGTGGAAAATTAGTGCGTTTTGGTGAACATTATCTGCGCCATCTTGCCTCTTCCCTGATGCCACACTTTTGTCGTGCGCGCCCGCCATTTTAAGATGCCCCGATCAGAACAAACCCTTTTGCATGCCGCTGGCCCCTGACATAGCCCTTTGCCTTCGCTAAGCCCGCTCGCTGACCACCCCCTGCTTGCACCTGCCTTGAGTCATAAACCCCTCTCCGGCGCTGCTCTGCCCCAGGCCCTCATCCTGTTCCCAGCGCGACGCCTCCCTGCTTTCCTTTCATGATCTCCGGCCCTTAGATGCAAACCACTTTTTCCCCGTGTGCCCGTTTTGTCCTCCCCGTTCCCAAGCCGACACCCAGCTCTGCCGATACCATCCTTGCCCCTCCCCGTACAATAGAAAGCTTCCCCCATCAAAGAATCCCCGGGATGATCAAAGCCCCCACCCCATGAGATCCGATCAAACTCCCCACATTCCGTGAATCGGCGGATTATCCAGCTGCGCGATGCTCATCACCTGTTGTGACTAGGGTGGGGACTTCAAACTGTAAATGTGTGTGGGAACGGGCCCAAAGGGGAGTTCCGAGAATGTCTTTTCCATACATCAAAGCTTTAAACATGTATGTGTAATCTGCAATAAAGTCATAAATGTGGGTATAAGAGGCCAGGCCTCAGAAATACAGTTAGAGCACCTCAGAACGATACCTTCTGTCCGTTTCGTTGTGTTCTCCTCCGGAGAGAATAAAAAAAACCTTGTTTCCTGCTTTCCAGTCTCCAGCGCCTGCCTCTTCATTGATTTAAATAACTAGAGGGTCACAGAGGCAATACCGCCGGGCAAATATCGATTGTCCTCGACCCGATTGAACTTTTTTTACACTATGGAACCTGAATACGATCGCCCATTTGGCGCTGATGTGGTACTTGCGGGGCGGCAACCGAGCCCGTGTTCCAGGAGGTAAGAGGTGGGCTGTCCAAAACCACGCAGAGTAATGGGGGACATCCGTCGGAATCCCCGGGCCTGAGTGCTGACCCTAGGAACAACTTGGAGGTTTTTTGATGGGCTCCTCGGCACGATTTCATAGCGCTCCAACAATTGCAGCCATGGGGAAACCCAGGGGAAAGAAGGAGGGAGACCCGCAGCCCTCTGATGCAGAATCCCCGCCACAGGAGGATAGGGTTGAGCAGGACCTGCCACAAGTACAGGGGCTCCAACTCCAACTGGACAAAATTCTGGCAGCCATCGCGGACACTCGAGTCGCCCTCCAGCAGGACATTGCGCAAGTGGCGACAGGGCTGGGCTTGTTGCGAGCTAACCACTCGAAACTATCTGATCGAGTGAAACAAGCCGAAACTAAGATTCAGGAGATTGAGGCTGTTCAGACTGCGCTGTCTGCAACGATGGTGGGTGTCCTGGATCGTCTAACGGTACTTGAACGGCGGGCGGAGGACGCGGAAGGTAGAAATTGACGGAACAACATTCGTGTGGTGGGGCTGCCAGAAAAAATTGAAGGATCAGACATGGTGAGCTACTTGGAAACTTGGCTTAAAATGGTGGTGGCCCCTGAGGGGCTGTCGAGTTTCTACACCTTGGAGCGAGCTCATCGCGTGCCTGCTAGACCTCCGCAGCAGGGGCGCCCCCCGCGGCCGGTGGTGGCGCCGCTCTTACATTTTAGGGACCGCGACTTGCTCCTTCGGAAGGCCCGTAGCGATGGCCCCTTTCAGGTTGACAACAGCAGTGTTAATCTCTTTCTGGATTATTCGTTGGACACCCAGCGGCGCTGCATGTCCTTCCAGGCTGTTAAGAAGGAGTTGCGTGCAGAAGGGATTCAATACTCTTTATTCTCCCCCGCCAAGTTGCGCATAGTGCTGGATGGACAGACCCACTTTCATGACACGCCGGAGGAGGCATGGGTTTGGCTGGAGTCTTATAGGGCTGGTAAAGATGGCCAGGAAGTTGAGGCACGGGAGTTGGCTGATGATTCGCAGCCTCGCAGATCGCAACGGCTGCGACGCCGACGGCGGGGGCTGCGGAAACCATCGACCTCGCAGACGGCGATAGAACGCAAGGGAGCACTGGATGCAGTAGCGGCAATCACAGGGGAACTGCTGAGGACCTCGCCCACGGCTTCGGAACAAGGAAGCGACAAGGTTCACTTGGAGGCAGAGTCCTCTGCATCGGACGATGCACATTTACCGCTGGTTACCCCTAGAACGGCGGACGGACTGTTGGATGAGTAGACACTGTGCTACTATTTGGGGGTGGAGGCTGGATATGGCTGAATAGATTGTGATGATTGTCTGTGTTGGGGACTCTGACGGTACAGTGGAGGCGCGTGAGGCTGAGTGGTTGAGCTGGGATTGATCAGGGTGGGACAGCGGTACTGTTGATATTGGTGGGGGGCTCCGCGGGCGCTCTGCTGGGGTATTACATTTCAGGGGGATTCTGGGGCGGGCATTGATTGCGAGACTAGCTTATCGTAGATTAATCACTAGGCTCTATCCTACCCCCACCGGATGGTACTAGTTAGTTTGCCTTAGCATAGCTGAGGCACATAGTTGGGTAGTTTGGATGGGATTCACTATGTTGGTGCCTGTTCTTGGGGGAGAGGGAGATGTGATGGGTGGGATGGGAAAGTTTGGGGATGGGACTAATTCGTTTGGGGGATGCTATCTGCTGGCGCGATTAATCGAGAATGTGGAGTCATTGAGTGTTGTACATTTGTATAATAGGACCACTACCTGGCTACCAGGGGGGGAGGACAGTTTTGTGTGGTTTTTGCATCAATGTTATGGGTCCGTTACCTGATGTGAAATGTGTGACCTGGAATGTTAGGGGTTGCACTCCATGCAGCGTAGGTACAAGGTTCACTCCTATTTGGTGCGTAGGGGCGTACAGGTTGCTTTCCTACAGGAGACTCATTTGACCAAGACAGAGGGGCTAGCGCTACAGCGTAGATGGCGAGGTCAGCTTTATTACACTACTTACTCAGCCTTTGCGCGGGGGGCCTTGATTTGGATTAGAGCGGGGGTTCCCTTTCAGGTGATTGATCAGGTGGTAGATCCCGTGGGCCGCTATGTGGCGTTAAGAGGTCGCCTATATGGGCGGGAAGTGACCCTCTGTAGCGTCTATGCTCCTAATGTAGAACAGGCGCCCTTCCTAGAGTCTTTATCGTCAGCCCTTGCGGATTATTTTACGACACCAGTGTTTATGGGGGGAGACTTTAACTCCGTTACTGATGTAACTATGGATAGATCCCATCCCCCACTACCCACAGCCCCGATTAATAGATTGGCCAAGGTTTGAACTCAGTGGCAGGATAATTGGGGATTTATCGATATTTGGCGGGCGCAGCATCCGGTCGATAGAGATTATTCGTATTTCTCGGCCTTGCACGATTTACACGTACGATTGGACATCATTTTGTGTAGCGCTGGCCTAGTTTCCCTGGCGATTGACAGAGAGTATTTATCGCGCACCATCTCGGATCATAATCCGCTGTTGGTGAGTTTCTGCTGGGTGGCGGAGCGCCCTAGGATCCCGACCTGGAGATTGCATCCAGAGATGTTGGAGGATCAGGCTTTCAGGCTTTTCGCGTGGAGTTGGGGGATGGGGTGGAGCACTATTATGCGGAGAACGCGGGTTCCGCCACGACAACGGCCTTGAAATGGGATGTCTTCATCTTCAAAGTGGTAGTACGAGGGATTTGCATTGCCAAGTGGGTGGGAGTAAGGAAGCTGCTATTGCAGGAAGTTGAGGTGAGTGAACTGGCTCTACGAGAAGCAGAGAGAGCTCATTTTAATCATTCTACTTTGACTTTCTAAGAAGAAGCATCTCATCTGAGTATCTTGTCAAATAGAAGGAAGATTACCATAATAACAGCAATGGACTCATCTTCCAGCCATTCTTCAGAAGAATATTTCATTCCTGAAGAACCTCCAAAGCAGAGGAATTATGCTCTAATTTGGTAGTTTTTAACTTTTCCAGAAGGGCAAAAAAAGGGTAATGCACCAAACGTAACCTGTAAAATTTGCCAAACAACTCTTTCAAGGGGTGATTCATCTTAAAAATACTCCTTTGGCACAGCAAATATGGAGCGACACGTGAAGAACTTGCACTCCAACAACTTTGCTCGAGCTGCAACACGGAGGTTGCGAGACAACCCACCTACTACTGCACCAAGCACATCAACTGCTGCAGCAGCATTTTCAGCAAGCAAGCTCCCTATTTTAGAAAAAAATTGCCCCCGGGATTTTGCCCCCCCGGGAGCTAATTAAAAATAAAACGAACTTCTAGGTTTTTTTTTCCTTTTCCACTGCGTACAAGTACCATACGCGTACCGCGCGTTTTTTTTATTTACAAAAATAAAATACATTTTGGGCCTAAAGATCCATGTGGGACCCCCTGAGCAGGCCTAGAGGGTCAACATGTTTCTACCCTGCCCCCTTTCCTTGTGTTGACAGACAGTTGACATCCAATCAGCATGCAGCTCGTGCTCGTAATTGTACAGATTTCCGTACGCGTGCAGTACTTCGTCTCTAGATATCGCTATGATTTTCTCATGAACTACTGAACGGATTTACACCATTTAACAAAAAGCACAATCTGCAAACCGAACTCTACCTCTCTGCCAAATTTGGTGTAATTCCGTTCAGCCGTTCGGGCTGTAGCCCTGGCTAAAGGTCCCTAGGGAAAATTGCATGGGGAAAACACGTTTTGGGACCCCCCTTATTTCTCAGCCCCCACTTAACGAATCAGCGGAACGGAGCAGGCATTTTCGTAGAGAAATTCGCAAAGATTCGTCACCAGCGCCAAAGTTATTCCAAATAGAATGTTGTGGATTTACTATGGAAGTAGGTCCTAACTATAACTACCTACTGGCGACCGTCAGTAGGTAATATATACATATATATTTATATATATATATATATATATATATATATATATATATATATATATATATATATATATATATATATATATATATATATATATATATATATACATCTCACTTATAGAAACTGTTGCAGAGATTCTGTGCCAACACAGACCTATGCTTGGGTTTATGGGACCTTAGTATTTAGGGCCTGAGTTATCCTATCACCTTAGTACCGATGAGACTGGGCCCGACTAGCTATAGTGTCTCACTTGCCCTCCTACTCACTCACAGAGGAACAAGTGATTAGACACCCCAGAACACGATTAAATGACACACCCCTTCACTCACACTCTTGTACTTGTCCACAATAAGATCTGACAGAGACACAAACAAGTTTGAAATATTTATTTTAATTAATGTGCTCTAGTATGTAGTATACATGCCACAATCAGCAGAAAAATGCATAACATAAATGCATTCAGCATAGCAAGTAGTCCGTAAATCATAAAAGGAGCTGTCATGGTGCATGACAGCATAACTTAACCTCCCTCCCCTTGTATAGAAGCAAGATGATTATATATTAGAAGATCTCTGGGAGTTATCAGCAGACCCCGTACCTCAGTATATAGATGGTAGATCTACATCATAAGTGCTGTCACTCTCTTCTCCCTGGAAAGGTCCCTCTCCAAGTGTTTGCTACCTATCCATGTATTCCAATAAGAACAAAGTATGTGTTCCCAAACACCAGCTGCATCTGCATGTTTTGACCAGAACAGAGTAACAAGGGACATTATTGTTCAACCTTGTTCACAATGCTCAGACTAAATCCCAGGAACCTGCAGAGCGTGAAAACAACTGTAGGTTCTATGTGAAAGTGTCAGAATGGCACATGCAAAATAAACTCATGTACTAACGTGTGCAAGGCAGTGGACAGTCTGCAGCATGCTCATGCTAACATAGGGAAGACAACAATATCTCCACGGGCCATGTGACAAAACCAGTGGTTAAAGTGATTTTATAGTTAGGTGAAACATAATGTTTTAAGCTCTACAAACCACTGAAATTTACGAGTCAGTTAACTGAAGTAACTATAACTTGCACCCAGTCATGCACAGTGTTTTCATAAATGTCATTTAAGATGTCATCAGTAATGTTATCAATTATGTCATAGGACATGTCATGAATGATGAAATATGTGAGGTCATAAGCAGAGCATTGCTAGGGTGCGAGTTATAGTTACTTCAGTTAACTGTAACTGGTACATTTCAGTTGTTATTTGAGCTTACAGGCTTACATTTCACCTAATATAAAATCCCTTTAACCTTTGTTTTTTTCAGTGAATTCCTGAGTGTTTTTAGAAATGTAAAGAAAAATCTTATTACCAGACCTGACTATAGAGGCACTTTAAAATTTGTTTTTTACTGTGAATTTCTGAGGTTTTAGTAATGTTTAGTAATAAGTCAGAGGGTCAGTAGTCCAAACTATTAAAGGCAGGGCTACTGATTGTATGAGGGGGTCAGCACATAAACATATGCAACAGCATACTTATCGCCTTTGTGAAAATTGACCACAATTATTTATCAATAACCATATTCCAATGCATTCCTTATAAATACACACACAGCAATACATAATAACTGCTGTAAAATATATTCAATCCATTCATTTTTATCAAAACAACCATGAACATCTTTCTTTAACACTATTCAGTCCACAATGTGCAACCATAGAACCAACCACAGGGGATCTCTGCACTCCAGCTGAAAAGCACAGAGCTCCAACTTTCAAAAAGATGGTAAATCCTCCTTTTTAAAATGACGTAATAATGGTGTCATTTACAAAAAATACCTGAATGGTAAAGTACAACCTGGTAAAGAACAAAAAAAAGACCTGCATGCTACTTACCCGCATGTTAAAGGCAAACGTAGTAATGGCCTGAGGGGTAAAGATCATGGGGTAAACACTGTATACCCAATTCATACTAGGCTCCGTCATCCATTCAGTGTGAGTGGAAAATTCAGATGGCGTCGCAGAAAGGGCCACATCAGTGGAGCTAGTGGTAGATGGCAGAGAGAATGGCAAAACAGGCCCTGCAATGTTAAGGTAACCAGGCATGCATTTGCAAACTCATTGCCATTTAAGACACCATATGCTGTGAGCAGTAGACAGGGGCATTGGTAAGTCAGAGCAGTTACAGGGCATATATGTACAGGTGCTGTTGTCCAGGAAATATATTTTTTTACATGTATCATCAGTGTGTTTCAGGACTAACACTACTTGTACACTTACTTGACTGTACGATGGCGATGTGCAGTGGTGCCAGTCCTGGCGAGCCCTTGCCACATCAAAGCCATTTGTTGGTGTCCCATTTAGCTAAACTTAAAACTGATGTTTCCCTAATTCAAGAATCCCACCTTTCAGAAAATGAGGCCTTAAAACGTAAGCGGTGCTAGGTGGGTCATGTATTTAATTCTCCTGCTGTGGGTAAGAAAAATGGTGTTGTGATTCTGTGCCATAAAAAGTTAAATGTTTCTGATGTTTCTCATGAATGTGATATTGATGGTGGTTGGGTGATTGTTAAACTTCATATAGATAAGATCCCTTTAGGTATTTTTACTATTTATGCTCCTACTGGTGTTGACAAATCTTTTTGGCCTAGAATCTCTGAAAAAATATACTTACTTCAAGATGATTACATCATCTTTGGTGGTGATTGTAAAAATCCTTGATCCCATATTAGATAGTAATTCCAAAGTTAAATTCTGTACATCCAAATGCACACTCAATTTACTACCTCCATTCATCACAATGCTTTAGTAGACATTTGGAGATTATGTCAACCTGACCTTAGAGAGTATAGTTATTATTCCCCTTCCCAACATTCACAATCTCGCATAGATTACCTTTTTTTAAGTAAATCGTCAGCTCAACATGCCACTTCTTCTGACATAGGTTCCATCTTAATTTCAGATCATGCTCCTGTTTATGTAGATATTGACCTCATTCCTTTTTCTCCTCACCCAGGCCGATGGAGGTTTAACAACTTTTGCCACTGAATTTTTTATGATTAATCATACTCCAGATTCTCCCTTCGTTATGGTGTGGGATTCTTTTAAAGCAGCTGCTAGAGGTTTTATTATTAACTTTGTCTCCCAAAAGAAAAAACTTATGGAAGCTAAATTGGGCCAAATTCTTAATAAAATTAAACTCCTTGAATATAAGTATTATCACTCTGATACCGAATCCTCCCTTAAAGAGCTTATTGGCGCAAAATTTACCTTTAATAAATTAACCACGGACGCGGCCTCTAACTTTCTCTTAAAATGTAACTCACGCTATTATGGAGGACAAAATAAAATGGGTAACATATTAGCCAATTATCTGAAAGTGCGAAAAGAACGGACTAAAATTGAATCTATTCAAAGTCCTACTGGTGTTTCTTTATTTAAAGACAAGGACATCCTAAACGAGTTTGTTACCTTCTATCGAAATCTTTATACTCCTGAGTCCGTCCCAGATTCGTCTGATCTTCTCTCCTTTTTTCAAAATATACCCTCGCCTCCCTCTATCCATGTCGATTTTGGTCCCTTGGATGCGGACATTACCTTAACTGAAATCTCGCATGCAGTTTCTGTTTTACGTCATGGGAAAGCTCCTGGTCCTGATGGTTTTACCATTGAATTTTACAGTCATTTTGCTTCACTGCTCTTGCCAAATCTTCTACTTTTATTTCAATCCTTTCTGGCATCTGGTTCTTCTCGGGGTACGTTCCAAGAAGCCTTGATTTGCTTACTCCCTAAGGAAGGTAAAGATCATTCTTTGTGCAAAAATTATTGCCCTATATCTTTAGTAAATACTGATTACAAGATTTTCGCCAAGATCTTGTCCTTTAGAATAGATCCACTTTTAGCATAAATCGAGCCAATTCTTTCCTTTGGCGATTATGAGTAGTACTGACCGCCATTTTGGAATGTAACTTGGTGAATGAGTACGTATGGGATTATAGCTAAAACATACGAAATAAGAACATACTAACCAATGCCTAGTCGTAGACTTCACTTATCAAGAACGAAATGATAATATTTCTCCCGTTTCAATATGTAAAGCAAACATTTGTCGGGATCATGATGTGCCATTTTAAATAAACTAAGTGCATTAAGGGGTTATGATCTTGGACTGTGTAGGATTTCGCAATATTATTGGTGATTTATAACGCCGAATAAGGTGAGTTTCATCATTATGAACTACGGAGACAATCAGTCCGTTATCTAACTCAAACATTAAAACACCAGAAGCAATTAACACAGGGGTCACGCACGTTATTTTTCACGCGTCCCTGTGGGTTTAAAATGTGCTGATGTCTCTATTCCCATGATGCACTTCTTTATCGAGGCATGGACACCACCATACGCCGTTACGCTACATTCATAAGCACAGTGAAAACCAATAGATAGAAGGTTATATGCTTGCGCTCTATTGTCAACAGTAATGAGTAGAACTTATTAGGGCTGCTACCAGGGATAAAACTGACGTCTATCTATCGTCATAAATAATGCAGTAAAACCACATCAACTGAATAAATACAATATATCCCGAGCAAAATCAAACTGTGTAGAAAACATCTGTCAAATAAAGCATCAAATTCCAAAATAGGTGTCAGTCTTCTTCTTTATTATTCATTGCAGCATCTCTTTGATTGCTAGCCAACACGTGTTTCGTCTAATATTAGCAGTTTGTGCATTTAGACTTCATCAGGGCAGCAATTATATTTATGAAACTGGCGACACCATTGACTCTCTGTTCCAAGTGGCGCAATAAGTTAGTAAATTTGAAGTTGTCAGTCAATTCCACGAAGAAGTAGCACCTTTATTTATAGAATAGACGAAACCCTCGTCAGGGCAAAGTCGGGTCACAACATCAAGTAAGTTTATTAGTTTTCAGACGCCGTACTCGTGCTGCCACCGTTGTTGAAAACTAATAAACTTACTTGATGTTGTGACACCTATTTTGGAATTTGATGTTTTATTTGACAGATGTTTTGTACACAGTTTGATTTTGCTTGGGATATATTGTATTTATTACATTCATAAGCAGGTACGTGCTGTAGCATTGAATCGATTTTAGTAAATGTAGGGATATGCGTTTAAATTCTGAACCCCGTGTATGTGCTTAACTCTTACAGACTGCGGGCGGTCTAACTTTTAACGGGAGTGGATATCCCTCATCTCGAGCATAATCGGATGCAAGAGCCAAAGTTGCAACGTAATTCTACGTGCGTCATCTACTAGCCTTATTTTTAGGTAAAATATTTTCTGCGTTGCTATATATATAGGAAAGCGGTGACATATAGCTGATTGGGGTTTTGCATCCCTTTCTTCTTTGTTTTAAAAAAACGGATATTTCATCGCAGTCCATATTTGTTGACTCTGCGTTCTCTTTAACTGTGTATTATTATGCGCAGCGAAAGGGCTAATTAAGAGCTACACGCCCTGTTTTAGAAGCGATTTAAATAAAGTTAAAGTTATTGCACATAATGTGAAGTGAAGTAGGAATTATACTATGGCGGCATTAATTATATCATGGCTATTGAATAGACAACAATAGTTGAGTATGCCCATGTATATACAATCATATGGTAGCGACATGTAGCTATGTGCACATGGGACCTTTTTTCCGACATTGAACGAATCTCTCTGATGGAAAAATATAGGATAAATAAGGGGTACATTATTTTCCCTTGTTTTAATTTGTAGAATCACAAGAGATCGTGTCTTACTATCGTTGGTCCACCCTGTGACAAATCCAAAGAGAACGTAATAGGTGAACTTTATGTAAAGTACGATAAGAGTTTCTTGTCAAATATCTATGATGTGAATATTGATATATAAAACAAATAATTTTTTAGACGGCTCCGATCAGTGTTGCCTACCTACCAAGAAGGGCTGGATCAAGTATTGGAATATTCTGGAGGGCCTTTTATGTCCTAAGTGAGGTAAATTTAAATTTCAATACATTACCTTAACAGGTAGAGAGACCTCTACAAGGGTATAAAGAACATATATAAAAGCAGCTGCATATAAATCATCTGTTTTGAGAGGTGAAAGCATTTATTATATGACCTCGCAGGATGCACTGTGTTCTTTGAAACCCATTTGGACAAGGCTATATGCCTGTAATGTACCATGAGCCACTAATCCTTATGTGAAATGAAATAGTAAATGGTTTGAATGTGTGGGGTTAGAGTGTCATACAGCTTGCAGGAGTACCGTATTGTATTATGATGCAGATGTTATTCTGAGTTAGATATGGTGTATCTTATATTGTACATTTTTTATTTGGAGATACATTGTAAATTGTGGGAATTTATATTTTAATCCTGAGGAAGGTGCTGGCTTTTAATCAAGTTGCCAAAACCGAAACGCGTCGATGCCATTTTGAATTGTGACACACTAAGTCATTGGACCAAATAACTTCTCCATTCAAGATATATGTACAATTTGGAGTTTGATTTAATGATGTGTGACTACTGTGTCCTTTTCTATTTTAATTAGAACTATTTTCTATGTATTATTCCCACTGTGTTATGATTTTTTGTGTAATTATTTTACTGTGATAGGATAGGTGCACAATTATTTTACTGTATTTTCTTTTTGTATAAATGTTATAATAAACTGTACACGTTTTTAATCTTGACGATCTGCATCATCTTTACTCTTGCTAGGCTGTATGGATTGTATTAATTCTGTTTGTAATGATGAGGATGCAAATGTAGAATCTGGTCTATAACTTATCCAAAGGGGACACTTTATTTGACTTACAGTCTTTTGGAACCCTACCCCTTTGGTTGTTGGGGTCCTTCTCTTTTATTAGAGATATCGTCTTAACGTTGACAAATGTGAAATCCTTCCTTTAAATCATTTATGTCAGAAACATCTTTTGAACATTCTGGTTTCTCTTGGCAAACTTTGAAGATTAAATATTTGGGCGTTTGGTTTACTCCTCTTTTGTCTGACACTCTTAAAATAAACTTTGATTCCATTACCAAAACATTGGATACGGCCATTACCAGATGGAACCCTCTTTTTCTATCCTGGTGTGGTCGTCTTGACTTAATTAAAATGATGCTATCACCGCTTATACTATACACCATTTCCATGATTCCTATTCATATTCCTGATTATTATTTTAAGAAAATCAATTCTACTCTTCTTAAATTCCTGTGGAAAGGCAAGTGATTCTCGTATAGCCCTTACCACCCTGAAGAAGGATAAATCTCATGGAGGTATTCGTTTCCCTGATTTTAAATCTTACCATCGAGCTTTCTCCTCAAAACAGGCTGCCCGTTGGATTTCCACTGATCTCACCTTTTATCCTCCTCTTTGGCTCAAAATAGAATTTTCATTTTTTACTCCCTTTGAGTTTCGAGAAATTCTCTTCCAATATGACTTCTCTTCGAAACAAACCCTGTTATTTCCCATTCTCGTAATCTCCTTATTCCTTTTCTATCCTCCTCATATCCCTCTTCTAGCTCCATTCATTTACAGCCTATTTGGCATAACAAACATCTTCGAATCCGTAATCGTACCATATATTGGAAGTCTTGGCACCAAAGGTCTAAGATGGATTTCTCAACTTCTTTTTAACGACCAACCTCTCTCCCCTTCTCGGATCTCCAATCTCAATTTTCCCTATCTTCGTCATCTCGTTCACAATATAACTTACTTTGTCCTATCCTTGTTCAATATATTCAATCTTTGCCTGGTTCCACTGATATCTCCACTGCACTTCAACCTATATCCTCTGCATTAGATCATTCTCCTTCTGCTTCCTTTCTTTATAAATCCTTTCATTTTCTTTTAGACAGACCCAAAACTAAAATTGAGATAGCTTGGAAAAAAGATCTTTCTCAGGATTGGACTATTCCTTTTTGGAATAAGATATGGTTGAAGATTCATAAAACTTCTAGAGCTGCTAATACCACACAAACCCTTTTTTTCATTTATAATCGGATTTTATTTACTCCATTGACTTTGTCCACCTTTTCAGCAGACACTCCCTCTACTTGTTGGCCTTGCCCAAAATCTTCTGCTGACTTAAAGCATATGCTTTTTGAATGTCCCCCTATACTCCAGTTTTGGAAACTTGTTTGGTCCCAAATTCAGACAATATTCAATGTTCAATTTCCTTTCTCCTCCACTCATATTTTCCTGGGTACCCTCTCTCCTCTTTGGCCCTAATCTTCACACTATAGGTTCCTTGAACTTTTAATAGCTATTGCATTTCATCTCATTACATCTAATTGGAAAAAAGCAAATAATGTCACTTTTCGTCCTTGGTGGAATGCGGTTTGTTTCCATCATTGGTTAGATACTAATTATGTTTCCCCCATTTCCTTGGCAATCAAAAGAGATCTCATCTGGCTTCCTCTAACCAATTATTTATCCTTAGTTGCTTCTCCGTCCACCACTTCTCAATCTCACTCAGATGATGTACAGAAACCACCTTAACTTCCCCCATTGACTTTTTGCCACTTTTCTAATTTGCTTACCAATTATCTTTTGACAATGTTTTCTTTGATTTTCTTATTTACAGATATAGTTATGCTTACGATGATATTTCTATTTGTATTTTTCGATTGACTTTTTCTATACGCTTATATACTTTGTATTACTTTTATTAATTATTTTTATTATACAACATGTATGGTTGTATCAATTGTTTCTGTTTTCTTAATTTGTTTTCTGTTTTATCTTTTCAATAAACTCAAACTTAAAAAAAAAAGAAGGTAGGAATTCAGTCTGTCATTTCTTCTCCAAATGAGGGATTCATCCTGCTGTTTCAGCTCCGGAGAGGCAGGTCAGTGGTTCTGAATGAATGCACTAATTATGCACTTATAGAGCGCACTGCCACTCACAGGGAGCATCCTGCCGCTGCACAATTCTGACAAAACCCAGAAGCAGGGATGAAGAAAAGAGAGAAGATGAGGCTAACTAGACGAGGGAGTGACAGAGTGCATCAGGAGCAAGGGAAAGCCAGGTTTTTAAATGCTTTTCGAAGAGGGCTTCTGATTAAATGAGCCACAAAGGGCTGGGGAGCTGATTCCATGCCTTGGATCCTAGTAGCGAGAAGGATTTGCCATCTCAGGTTTTAAGTCTGAATGAGCGGGGCATAAGTAGATTTATATGTGAGGATCTCAAGGTTCTTTGAGTTGTATAGTGTGTGAATCTGGTTGTCAAGTATTTAGGACCAGGGCTTAGAATGCTCAAAGACCAGTAAAAGGATCTTAAAGAATATTCTTTTATGTACCTGTAGCCAATGCAAAGTCTTTAGAGCAGTGGAAGCTGAACCTCGTCTGGGGAATTTTAGCACGAGTGTGGCTGCCACATGTTGCACCATCTGCAGTTTGTGAAGTATAAAGTTTGGGGATCCTGTGCAGTGAGTGTTACAGTAACTGAGTCTGGAGGTAATAAGAGCAAGAGCAACTGTTTTCTGGTGGCTAATGGTAAAAAATCCAAAAATATTCTTAGGGATTTGATTAAGTTTAAACATGTCCCAGCCACGGCAAGAGCTTGGGAGCGGAAAGAGAGAGAAGTGTCAAATTTTACTCCTAGATTTCTAGCTACTTCCACTGTGCCGGGGGGGGGGGGGGTACTGAGAATGGTGACCATTGCAGTAGAGAGAAGCAATTGGACTTGCCGAATAGTAAGATCTCTGTTTTGTCTGTGTTGCATTTTAAGTGGTTTGATTGCATCCACGAGACAACTTCAGTCAGACAGTTTCGGAAATTAAGTTCTCTACAAAAGGACCCTCTGTCCAGTGAGAGAATCAGCTGCATGTCATCTACATATGATGTTGTAGCAATTCCAAAAGACGCTATCAGTAAGATTAGGGGGGGCCATATATAGTTTGAATAACGGTGAGCTGATGGATGAGCCCTGCTGAACTCCTGATGTCACTGGTCGTTTAATAGAAGTAAAAGATCCTTATGTGACTACTTGTCTCCTATCTGTTGTAAAGGATTTAATCAAGGCTAGTGCATTATGGAAGATTCCACATTCCTTGATTTGTTGGATGACTATGTAGTGTGAGATGGTATTGAACGCGGCGGAGGGATGCAATAGGATCAAAACCGCATTGTTTTCCATGTCCAGGGTAAGTTTTATATTGTGAGAAACTTCCAACAGAGCAAATTTTATTGAATGGTTCGGGTGGAAACCAAATTGTTGGGGATGGAGTACATTAGCATTCTCCAAAAATGAAGTTAGTTGGCCGTTGAATAATTTTTCCAGTATTTTCGTTGGTGCCGAAAGCAGTGAGATGGGATGGAGATTAGACAGAGTGGCAGATGGCTAAAATATTCTTTTTTATAGGGGTTTCACCACGGCCAATTTCCAATCTGAGGGGACATCAGCTGTGGATAATGAAGAATTGAGAATTTTATTGATAAACAGGTTTAGAATGTCTACGACCTTATGAAGAATGGCAAAAGTAAAGGTGTCATTGGGAGAATGCGATTTACATGAAAGGATGGCCAGACATGACTGTGAAATGAGATCTTTTGAAAGGCTGTCAAAGTTGCAGTCTCTACCTTCGAGGGGACATCTAGTAGATTGCAGTCAGAGAGAGGAGTGAAGGTTGGAAAGCCCTGTTGAATGGCAAGAATTTTGTCTTAAAAAAATTGGTGATCTGGACACATAAGTATTGTGAGAGGGGAATGTCCCTAACAAGTGCCCTGGGTTGAAGGAAGGATTTGGAGATGTTAAAAATACTTTTAGAATCAAACTGAGCCTCTTCAATCTTGTTAGTAAAGTAAGCTTTTTTTGCTCTTTGTCTGTGTTTCTTAAAAGAGGTAACGGGAGCTAACTCCAGTCCTTCATTAGCTGTATGAATAATCCAGTTATTAAATAAACTAAGGTCTTCCACTAAGATCCCCGTAAAGGTCAGAGCGGAGGAAGACAGACGTGGGTTTAAGTTGGGGTTAGTCATCATCTTACCCCGTTTACGTAGGTTGTTAGGGCCCGAGGTTGTGGTGGGTTGGGGAGGAACGTATGAGTTGGTTAAGATACTGAGGGGAATTAAATTGTAGTCTGACCAGGCCTGGTGAGTAGGCGCTTCTACTACCAGATTGGGGTTGTTTGAACAAACCCCATTCAGGGTGTGTCCTGCGATATCCGTAGGGGAAGTTACAAGCTGGCTGAGACCAATGATACTTAGGGTATCAAGAAAATTAGATTCATCAGGAATATTGCTGATCTCTGGATGATAATGAAAGTATCCAAGAATGGTAAAACAAGCATATTGAAGTAGAAAGGGCGCCAGCGCTTCTCCCAAGGAGGCCAAAAAAGTAGATCTTGTGGCTGGCGGACAGTAAATGAGGGCACCTGCAAACTATTGGTTGGAGATAACCTTAAAACAGAGGCCTAGGTTTTCTGCTGCTTTCAAGGAATTTAAATAAAAAATGCAGCATTTAAGCGGGTTGCTGAAAATGATGGCAAGTTCACAGCTGCGAAATTCCTCTCTATTTTATAATGTATCCTCTGGGAAGAGTTTGAGCAAAATCCAGGCTACACTATTCTTTGAGCTATGATTCTATAAGAAAAAGAAAATCTAAGCAGAGGTCTTCGATCAAGTCGTGCACCTCCAGTGCATGTTTGCTCAAAGAGCGGGCATTAAAGAACCTACCTACTAACAACTTAGTGCAAAGGATGGCTCTACTAACAGACCAAACTCGCCTTTGTACATAATGCAAGATAGTGGGCCCTCAATGCGAGAAGGGTCCCAAAGGTGGCCACAGTAAATGAATGGGCTTTACCTGGGGTACCACGGACAGGGGGGCTGACACAAGGTGTGATCTGGACACGGACGGGCGCAGATGGCCTTGCCTGTGGCATGCCTTCGACACTTTGGTGGTGCGCCCGCTGCACGTGTTTGCTCTGCTCCCCACATATAAGGGCTATGAGCTCTAACAGGCTTTGCCCACCTAATTTCTGATTGGCTCTCCCAGGTAATCAGAAAGTGTCTGTAGGCCTCAGAAAGTAGGGATCAAACACAATGAGATGATGGACGGAGTGCTGAAACGTTTCAGACACTCACCCCCAGTCACAGATCTCGGTGAAATCCATCATCGTTCTTTAACTCACTTCGTCACCCCAGTTCAGACCAGGCTATATGCAAATCAGTCTTGACCCTCTGCCTCATGAGAACAGTCCAGCCCGCTGCCAAGCCAGGGGGAAAAACCTTTACAACGCAACCATTACATCGCACTACATTTACAACGCAGGCATTACATCGCAACATCCTTTACAATGCATCCATTACATTGTATGTCACTACAACACATGACACTACATTGCATGTCACTACAATGCAGGCATTACATCACATGTCATTACAACGCATACCATTACAATGGATGTATGACGTTACAAGGCATGCTATTACAACGCATGCCTTTACGACGCAAGTTTTACAACGCAAGTCGTTACAACGACTTGCGTTGGGGGGCGTGGATAGTGAATAGTATAATTTACTATTCCAACTCCAGTCCCCGTGGATAGTAGGGAAGGTGTTGGAAACTATTCCCTATCCTAGAGCGCCCCCCAGCGCAAGTCGTTGTAAAAGTTGCGTTGTAATGGTTGCGTCGTAAAGGCACTTCGTTGTAAAAGTTGCGTTGTAAAGGATGTTCCCCCATTACAATGCATAGTACCCTAAAGACCCACCTTTTTACACGTGCATACCCTTAGTGGTGCTCTGCAAACTTTTTGATTGGTTTTATAGGCGCCTTGACACCTTCGGGTTTAGTTTGCGCGATACAAGTTGCTTAATAATAATAATAATATCCAACACTTACCCTACTGTTGCACCCCCTGAAGTTAGAATTGTCATTTTTACCCCACACTATCCAACACTTACCTTAAATGCAATGTAATGGTATGCGTTGTAATGGTATGCGTTGTAAAGGTATAATGGGATGTTATGGAATGCGTTGTACGTGTAGTTTAAAAATAATCGTTGTAGTGGTATGCAATGTAAATGTATGCGTTGTAAAGGATGGTGCGATGTAAAAACTACGTTGTAAAGGCATGCATTGTAAATGTATACGTTGTAACATCGTACATTTCAAGCCAGGTCCTCCCTGTACCAGAAACAAGCATCCTGGACCGGTTTTCACAGATGCAGCTAATAAAAATAGAATACGCCAAATAAAGTGCCTTGTGCAACAAGCCGTTTCAGCAGATGCAGTTAAACTTATTCTAAAGTGCAGCATGGGCTTCATTAAACTACATACTTAATCAAGAAAGAATGGGAATATATGTGTTTTCAGATGTTTAATGAATGCAAGGAGGGTAGGTTGAATTCTGATGTTTTTTGGTCCATTCTACAAAAAGGAGATCTTGAATTTTGGAATGTCAATTCTGAAGTCATTTCATCTGTTGCTCGAATATGAATTTACCTTGGAAAAATGGAAGACAAGAGACATTTGGCAAAACAGGAACAATTGGTTTACTTAAACTCAGCGGCCAGGAGAACAGGCAACACAGTCGGGGCCTGCAGACTGTCTCAAAGCACATTGGTTTTGGCTGTATCTTTACACATTACGGGTCAGATGTACGAAGCTATTTAGCATTTCTTAACAGGCCAAATCCAAAATTTCGGCCCGTTACGAAATGCTAAATGGCCTTTTCATATGTGCAAATCCCCGAAATCGTTCTCAATTTGTGATTCTACCTGTTAGAAATCGCAAATAGTGACAGCAATTTAGGAATCACAAATAGGGATTACCTATTTGCAATCCTAAAGCACATGTGCAAAGCATTTTCGAAATGCAAATTGGGCATTTAAGAAATGCTATTATCTTCATCTCAAGGTTGATGGTACCCATATGCAAAATAAAAAAATGCATTCAAAAATGCATTTTGTAATGTGACATGAAGCTCACATATGCCGGCAGGGCATATGTGCACTTACATGTGCAATACAAATTTCAGGGTGCCTCCACGGGGCCTTAAGGCCAAAGGCACTCTTGGGTTCGGATTCCTAAATCGTGATTTCCTATTTGGAAATCGCAATTTAGAAAAATGCAAAACCATTCATACCTAAGGGCCTTCAGGCCCATAGAAATGAATGGTTTAAGATTTCTTAATGACGATTTCCTAATAGCGATTCCTACTCTGTAGGAATTGCTATTAGAGAATCGCAAGGTATGTACATGCCAAGTTGCATTTCCTAAATAGCGATTTCTTGAAAATCGCTATTTAGGAAATGCAAAAAGAAACCTTCGTACATCTGGCTCTACATGAGGTGTCATAAAAAAGTTGTACATTCCTTTGGAGACATAAATCCGGGCCTAGTCATTGGGCCGTAAATCTGGTCTTTTGAATAGAAGCGCAGGTGGGCTTCAACCTCGCGCTGACATAATGCAGGGTCAGTGGGAACATCTTCACATATCCGGCATGGGGAGTGTGTGAGCACTCCGTGTAATGTGCATGCTGTGATCTGATTGGCTGTGTGTTCCTAACTTAGGGGCCGATTAGGATGGCGGACGGATTGCCCCTGCCGGGCTGGCGGTAGCCACAGCTGGCCCGGCGGGGGCAATCCGTCGGACATCCTCAGTGAAATGACCCCCTGCCACATTAGAAGGAATAGGCGGTCCGCGGCGGACGGGAAGACTGTCGGCCGCTTTTCTGGAAAAGGTCTAATATGGTGGCAGTGTCTATCAGACACCGCCAGCCATATTAGGATGGGCTTTGGGGAATGCCTTTCCGTGGCGGCATACGGTCTTTGCTTTGGGGGCCCGTTGCGGGCCCTCAGGGTGAACGGGGGTGGGGGGGTGCACATGGGGGGTACCTATGGTACCCCCCTGCGTTTCCAAGTACAATATGGCAGGCACTGCGCGGTGCCTGTCATGTTGTGCTTTGAAGCGCACAACATGAATTTTTAGCATTGCAGCGGGCGGTACTTTCAGCACCGCCCGCCGCAATGTTAAAAATGCAGGATGCACCCACCACTGTGGCGGGTGCATCCTAATACAACGCACGGGACCTCCGCCATTATGGCGGACGGTCCCTTGCCACGACAGGATGGCAGACGGACAAAGTCCGTCCGCCATCCTAATCGACCCCTTAGTGTGGCATCTGACTTTATGGTGTTTCTGCGAACACGAGCACCTCTGGCCAAACGTGTTTTATTAGAGCCAATCTCCTGAGACCATTGTGGTGTCGCTGTCTATCTGTGTGATCGATCTGGGTTTCTTGGTCACAAGTTTGTCTAAGAGTTACGTGTCCCCCCACCTGGGATATGTCAATCAGTTGCTTCAGCCTAGGTCGCAGGGCATGTCTTACCACACATTTCTGACTCGGGTTTAAGAGGGAGATCTTATCGGGTGAATTCAACAATGGAGATGCGAGTTCGTTATTATACGTAAATATATCATGCTGTACATCAACATCATATTTATCAATATTAACATTCCCCAAGTTGAATTTTCAACTACATAATTGACCCCATACTTCATGACAGTCACATTATTCAAGGTTTGCTGTGTATCTGTTGTGTCTATTTCTAATTCTCTTGTTACTTGCATTCTATTTAACCTGAGGACTGCGTTTTTACAGCAGGAAACCCCCACTTGTAGGAAACCACACAAAAACAGCAGACAAAGAGAAATGGGAAGCAATGACAGGGACAGTTTGGTCATCCAATGGGGGAACCAGGAAAATAAGTCTATTAATTAGTTCTGCTCAGGGGTACCTCCCTCCTTCATTATGTCAGCTTGTAGACGATGCAATGGATGGTAAGAGCCAATATCCCTTTATCCATGTCGTTTCAAGGGATAAAAGAACACAGGACGCACCACTCTTGGCACACACCCCACCTTGCATTGTGGGCATCAAGTCCAATATATACCAATGTTGTATCACCATAAGTCGGATGGCTCTTAGTTCTTCCTTGATATCGTTTAGGCCGAGCTCAGTATCATTGACCAGCTTCAGCATTTCCCACCTGGTTACTTGTAACCAGTGGGCGTTCGCCTTTGTATGCAAGCTGAAGAAGGGTATGGACCCTCCTGCGTTTACTTCAGTGTCAGTAAAACAGTCCTCATGCTTCTGGAATTTCCCTGTACTGAGCCCAGCCAAAGTAATCAGCAGTTCTTTATTCTCAAGCCTGATGCAAGAGAGGTGTTTTCATCTGTAGCGGATGTTGGAGCAACTCGGACAGACCTTCTCCAGGGATGACCAGGTTCAGGGTGTGTATGGGTATGAGGTTGCAGTGGCCCCGCTGTGGATGAGCTGGGTGAAGGCAAACTCGCCACACTGCCTGTAAGTGTCCATCAAAACGGAAGTGCCCCGTTGCATATCTGGTACGTGAGGTATTGCTTCACAATTCTTGTTTGTACCGCAGTGGATCATTTCTTTGCCTCTGAAACACAAAGAATAGAGTGTAAGTTTCTGTACAATTAGGGGTTGCCCCTTCCCATCTAGCCACGTGTACATATCTAGCTCAGTGTCCCAGAATTCCTGTCATGGGGTATCTATGCTGGCATTCAACCCTTCCCTTCTAGACTCATTTCCCCTTGTTTCATCGAGGTGAATGGCCACTTGATAGTAAAGAATACTGACCCAGATATGCTAAGGGCCAACCTAGAACCACAGACAGAGGCGAAAGAGGACATGGTTGTGCTCTGATGCGGTGGTCTTGCTACCTCCAAGAACCTCTTCTCTGGAAGATCTCGGGCCAAACAGTGTCCTCTCCTATGGTGCCGCACCTGCGCATCCCAGCTCAGTTTGAATATCACTAAACTCAGGGAAAAGATGTAAAAGATGTAACGTTGTGGGGTTGGTTTCATACCGGGTGATGTTTACCACTACTCAGTAGGGTTCTACTATACTGGGTTGTATCTTGGCACTAATCTTAAATAGGTACAGGTAGATGAGACATTTTGCTTTATCGGGGGCTATTTCTTGTGATAGGTAAAGTCTGTCTGTTCCCAAGGCGTGGGGTATCAACATGCAGACATAGCATTACCTAGCTGACGTCTGGGCGCCCACCTCGGTCACTGTGTACTGCGTGTAGAATATTAGCGTTTGGTTCAGTGTAAGTGTAAGTGAGGTGGGAGAGATCCCACGCAAGCGCGTTAGAAATGTTGAGGTAGGCTCTATGTGGCTAGGCAGTTTGCAGACACACCCATGCTAAGCAGAGGAAATACAAGGGTGCAATAGTATGTAACTTTTGGAATATTGCAGGTCTTGATGTGGTGTCTGGAGGGGTCGTCTGTGGCTTTCTGGCGTCCGGGGGAGTCTTTGCTTGGCACAGTGTTATGAGTCTATTGTTCAAAACTTTTTTGTAAAAAATAGTCTTTTTGGATTGAACCCTTGGGCCTCATTGGGACTTTGGAGGTTGCTGCTGAAGAGGTGGCAGGCTACAGTAAAGGTGGTGCAGGTAAGGCTTGATTGCAGACCTTATTGGATAAGAGCTGTGGACTGTAGATTAGCTTTTATAACAACTTGCATCATTATTCGTTCTCGGAAATTTCTGTGTCTGTCCCTTTTGCATTTCTGGGCATCCATTTTGCGCAATCTTTAGCAAAGTACTGGATGAGGGCCCCAGTTTGGGTGTATTTTTTTTTAATCGGAGTGTTTTGGTAATGAGTTTCCTGACTTTTGTTTTGTGGATCGTTTGGTCTTCCCCCCTCATCGGGGATGTGTGGATGGCTCTTTTTATCTAACTATTGTTTTATGGGCTTTGTAGGCTCTTTAATACCCTACTTTTCCTAACGTATGTGTGTGTGTAGCTTTATCAATGCAGATGGTACCTTGTGACCTACAAATGCAATGCGCAGTGAAAAGAAGGGGGTGTGTAGCAATTTGGAGGTTGTGGGTAATTTCAGCATGTCCGGAGGACACGTGTATGCCCCTCAGGCCCCTGCAAGTGATGTGCAACAAGGTTTTCTCTAATGGAGTTGGGAATTTGACTATTCCCTTTTTCTGGAAGGTTAGCTTTCGGCTACTTATGGGCTGCTTTTTGTAGGCCATTGGGTGCCTTCCTGAATTCTTATGTAGTGTGGGTTAAATTGTGGCATACCAGTGGGGGTTGAGAGGCTACTCGGTGGCCCCTGTGTGATTCGAATGTGGCAATGACTGGGATCATGCCTAGTGCTTGCTTGGACGATGTTTGTAAGGCCCTGTGTATCTTATTCAACATTCTGGGTGCGATAGTGAGCATATCCGTGCACCTTGTGCATGCACCCCCTTGACCACGGATCCTGGATGCTTTGGGTCTACTACCCTCAGAAGGAATCATGGACTTCATACCCTGTGACACGCTACTCCTGCTGTTTTGGAGAGACATGATCCGATGGGCAGACAATGGATGTTTGGATGCATTAGGGGAGAGGAGGAAGCACAATGTCCTGCTTGCGAGGGGAATCAGATGCGCAGCTTGGACCTGTCGTGACTGAGATGACTGACTGCCGTGGTGGATTTCCCTAATGACTTGGGGGCATATGTAGATAATTTCCATTTTGCGATTCCCAAATAGCGATTTTTAAGGATTCGCTTTTTGAGAATAGCAAAATGGAATGTTGGTAAACATTCGCAATTTTTTTGCGAATCTCTAACATTCCTTAATTGCGATTAGCAAATTGCGAATCGCAATTAAGGAATGAGTGTCCCATTCATTCCTATGGGCTAAGAGGCCCATAGGAATGAATGGGGATACATTCTCAAATGAGAAAATCGCAATTTGAGAATCGCAATTCCAAGGGTGCCAGGGTGTGCAAAGGACACCTGTTGCACCCCTGGAATGTGCCTCTAAGTACATGTGGCGCACTTGTCTGTGCATGTCTGTGCGCCACATGGCACTTTGAATTTTAAAAAAAAATGCATTTTGAAAGGAAATCGCAAAATACCATCTACTTGGAGTAGGTGGTATTTTTGCGATTCCTTATTTTGCTAATGTGCACCTACATACCAAAGCACTGCCGAATTCTGCGAATTCCGGCGTTTTTGAATCGCAAACGCCTACCTACATATGCCCCTAGGTGCCAAAATGGTGCATGGACTATGGTGTTCTATGGGGGATACCGTTATCCCGCATGTGCAGAACTGGAGTGTCTCTTTGTATTGAAATTTAAGGGGGGTCTCCACTAGCTGAAGGCCTACAAATGTTGGAGAATGGGGTCCTTTTGATCTGGGGCACGCCTTATGACTTCGGATGAAGGGACCTAGGTGCCTGCTCTTATGAACTGTTCGGGCTGCCCTGCCCCCTCATCAGACTGCCTTCCCCTTGGGGTCTGGCCAGCCAACCCCGCCCTAGGTAATAGCAGCAGAGTGGGGCCTAGGTCCCTGCAGGCACCCAAGAGGGGGGATTTTAGCGTGGATTTTTGATCAACCAAACATAGTGCAGCCCTGAGTTTTTCCTGAACGTAAGTAAAGGCTTGATTTTTCTCCTAATGTTGTGTCACTAGTCTTTATAGTTGTGGTAAGTTTTCTGAAGTGGGTGCATCATTTTGGGGGTTCGCATTTACTGTGGATTTGGTTAGGGCGATTGCATGAAGGCTTTGCCTCCCCAGGTGGTCACCCCTCCCGGCCGTGGCTGTGGCTCCAGTGCTTGCTGGGCTGGGTTCCCTGCCTGCTGCATTTGCCATGTGTTTGGCTAACCACCTGGTCCTTGTTGCTGTAGTGTGTTAGCTGACTGATTTCCTTGTGACTTAATGTGCTCTATGCTTGGGTTGATCTGGGCTTGGTTTTGTGGATCGGGATTTTGCAGCGATTGACCCAGACCTATCGATCATCGCTCATGATATTATTTCTGGCAGCATCCATGGCCATGTGGCACATTCGGTGACAGTAGTAGCACCCTCCGAGTTATGGCTGCTACCAGCCTCCCTGACCTCTGCTTCTTGGCCTGGGTAGAAATTCTCTGGGGTTTGGCCACAAAGCTCCCTTCAAGACTGGTGCTATTTGCCCGTTTGGGGCCAATGTGGCCTCTTCAAGGGCGGTCTTTTTTAACTTCTGTTGGACCAGCTTAGTAGCGTCTCTTTGGGCTTGCTCCTGTTTTTCCCTGTCCTTAATCTGTTTCTTCCTGAAGTAATTTAATATTTGGGCCTGTATTTCCCGCCAAGGTTTGGCGTCTAATCCTACCACACTGTCCAGCCCACTCTGCATTACAGTGGGCAGTCCCTTTTTGAGGATAATGTATAAGAATGCAACCTGGGGGCCTGTGTCATCCATGGCTGTCCTGTCTTCTGACCCCATTGTTCCCTCATTCTGTCTAGGAAGTCGGTCACGGTTTCCCCAGGTTTCATGCTCTCTGCCATCAATACTCCTATGTCTGGGTGGTCAGAGAACATTTCCCTCAGGGCCGTCCATATATGGTGTCTGTATGAATTGACTGCGGCCCGTCATGCTCGATGTTGGTCAGCCGGGAAGGGGGCTCTGGAAAACACCTTGTTGGCCTGTTCTCTAATGAGGCTGCTGAGCAGACTCTTGGCATAGCCTATTGCTAGGTTTATCCCCACAGTGTTTTTCTCTAAACAGGAGATCCATTTTTCCACCCCATCCATCATAGGGTGCAATTTGGTCCTGAGCCCTTCTTTGTCCATCTTGGGCCCTGGCACATACATGGTCTCTGACGTGCCAATATGTAACAACTGGCATATTTTGTCTTGGATAACCCTGGGCCGGTAACTCCACTCTGTCAGCGGAGTTTGCGGAGATTTGCCTACTCCGCGCTCCGTTGAGAACGCTGAGGTAGGCAAACCTCTGCTTCCAAGGCAGAGCGGAGTTCGTTGCTCCCTCCCTCTCCCAAATTCTTAAAAAATTTAAAAAGAAGCCACTTACCTGTGTGTCTGCTCCTCGAGTACTTCTGTAATTAAAAAAAACACTACGTTGTACGTCTTGCGCATGCGCACGCGGAAGACTTACAATGTAGTGTTTTTTAATTCCAGAAGGACGCGAGGAGCAGGAAGGAGAATGGCCAGGCAGGTGAGGCGGCAGACAGACAGGTAAGTGGCTTCTTTTTTAACTTGTAAAGAATTTGGAAGGGGGAGGGAGCGTAGCGTATTTCCACTGAGTTTTTTTCAAACTCCGTTGAAACACGCATAGAGGCACTACGCCTGCTATGCCCAGGGTTAGTCTTGGAGCCACTCCGCTGGCTTTTTTCCAACATCACACTGCCATCTTCTCAGGCACTCCTGCATGTAGGGGTAGTTCCTTCTGGGATGTACCCTGGATGCAGTATTCCACGATGGTCATGTCCTCCGGTACGAAGGATCCCTCCTCCAGCCAGGGTCAATCGTACTGGCCCTCCTTTTTGCTCCTCTGCTTCTTCTCGCGACACAGTCTCTCTATGGGTCAGCTTGTTTGACCGGCGTGTTCGGGGAAGTGACAGATGTCCTCATCACTGCTCTCCTGTCACCTGCACAGAGGTGCCATTCTGCTTCTCCTCTTTCTTAATTGAGTTTGGGCTAGGCTACCCTAATCTCTTATTTCTTCTCCTATGCTACCAATCTGATGGCCGTTCATATTCCCAATAGGGGGCCTCCCTTCAGGGTTCATCTCAGGCTCCTCTCCATGTGGGGCCTAGAGCCTAGCACCGCTGTCCTATCGGGGAGGGTCCGTATTTCTGTTCTCCCTTTTAACCTCCAAGGTAGGAGCTATCTCTCAATTCTCAACCTGTGCCTCTCCGCTAACTCCCACCTAGGATGCCTCCTTTGCTTGAGGCTGCGCACTGTTCTTCTTGGTAGCAACTTGTCCTCCTGCTCACTTCCTGTCATCTCTTCTGTTGCCTGTGTGTACCCTGGGGGAGTATATCCTGTGGCACCCCCTCAATCTCTTTCCTCCTCCCCACTAGTAGTATCACTATCCAGTATAGCTACAAACCTCCCAGTTACCTTAAAGCGCTCTACCAGATAGGTTGGAGTGCAGGCGCCCCACGCCGCTGAGAGTTGGTGGGTTGCATACGATGGATGGGGGGGGTGGAACTTTGTAGGATCCCTGCACTGAACTGGGATTAGGCTGCATTTGTCTGGATTGCTGATCTGGCAATCTCCTTACCCCTAGATCTAGTGGATGGTTTGCTCCCTGCTGGGGGGCCCTTTGGCCCCTCAACCGACAGAGTGGTGTAACCCAGTGAAGGAGCGGCAGGGATGGCAGGCATCAGTGAGAGCTCCTCTGTGACTGTGTATGGTGGGGGAGGTGAGGATGCCTTGCTTGCGGATTCTGAGGCAGAATTGTATGTCGGGCCACCTCGAAGATGGCCCACAGTTCTAACAGTGCCTCTCTTTTAGCCTTTTTCAGCCCTACATTTTTGGTCTGAATGTGTATCCTTGTGTGTTCTATTATGCTGGTGCCAAAGGTCCCCCCTTCTGGCCAGCGGAACACATTTTTCTTAATGTGTGCATGCCATTCACAGCAAACTTTATGTAGCTTTTCAGCGTGCGTGGGCAACCTAGTTTGCATATGGTTTAACGGCGACTCCATGATGGGTTGGGACATTTTTTAATTCTTGTACCCTTCTAACGTAACAAGTCTTTTAAACAAACTTAAATACTACTCTGATCGTGGGGAAAATACAAGGGATTGTATTGGCAATAACTACTTTTACTATGAGCTCAACTTAGGGCAGAGATGTATCAAGCAAACTTTCACAATACTTAAAACAACACATATGCAAAATAACAGCCTGTAAGAAAGTGCATTGGTTAAATCAAAAATATTATGAACTGTACTTTTTAGCAGCAGATAGGAAAAAGAACAAATGATGACTTTTTCATACGCAGGTAGGATCATTAAAGAACATAGCATTTAGTATAGAACACAGTTGGAATAATTTTATCAGCACCACAACATCAAGAAAAAAAGCATTAATTGAAACCAACAATGAAAATAGAGGAGAAAAACTGACAGAAAAATAAAATGATGACTTTGTCCAAAAAACCTTATCCAACTTCTAACGCATGCCGCTCAATTACGAGGGTAAGCTCTGAGCAGTACACAGAACTAAGTGATGCAATAGTCTGTCATTATCAGCTCAGGGACAAAGACGGCAACAATTTACACAGAAAAGAACAAGCAACTTGACAACTATAGGCCCTCCTTGGCAATCACAAGCCGCACCTTACTTTTCAAGGTCCAAATTTTTCCCTAACATCCTAATTGCACCCTGTTTCACCCCCAGGAGCTTAGCATACCATCTGTGTCACGGCCAGTGGTCCAAACAAATAACACCTCTCACTTCTTTCAGACACCACCAGTGTTTAAGAGACCGATGATACTGAGAACACCCCCAAAGACCAAAAAGTAAGATTGAGCTGCTGGCTCTATATCATTCCTAGAGCATATGCGTACCCTCTATGTCTCGCCCAGCGGTCCCCTGTATCAAACCCAGAGACAAGTGTACCCGCTATGTCATGCCCTGCTGTTCAAACGGTGTGGGCCCACCCCTGTACCACACCTAGAAATCAAGCATACCCTCTGTGTTTCGCCCAGTGGTCCCTAGAGGTTCCTTATTTGCCATACTCCAAATGCTGGGACTAAGGATCAGATGTAGTCTCTTACCCACTGACGGCGGCCTCAGGACGGACTTCCGCTCTGCAGATTCAGCAGAACTTTCAATCAATTGTGGCCTCTGCTCACCGTTCTTGTTGCACAGATGTGAACCCGTATGGGCCGGGTCAATTTCCATCGGCTGCAGTCGGGCTCAAAGAACCTATCTCTCCTGTCAGGCTCGCCAAAATGTTGTTTGAATATGAATTTACCTTGAAAAAAGATAAGAGGCTTTTGACAAAAAAGGAACAACTGGTTTAATTAAATGCAGCGGTCGGGAGAACAAGCAACTGAGTTAGGGTCTGAAGACTGCCCCAAAGCACATTGGTTACGGCCGTCATTTTATACATTATCAGGTACATGCATCACGCGATTTAAAAGTCGCAGAAATTGCGAATCGCAAAAAAATATCAATTGCGAACGCAATTTCCAGTGTTGAAATGCATCAACCTTATTTTTGCGAAAATGTGTAAATTTTCGCAAAAATAAGGAATCGCAAAATTATTCTGAGAAAACCATTGCGATTTCTCATTTGCGATTCTCAAATAAAGAATCGCAAATAAGGAATCGCAATAGAAATGCATGAAAAATCGCAAATAGCGATTTTCATAGAAATCGCAAAATTGCAATCGCAATTTAAGAAGGGACACAACCAGGTGGTAAAAATGAGTGCATATCTGAAACAGCTGAAGACCAACAGAAACTGATTTAAACACCCACAATGAGGTCCCAGAATTCAAAATGGCTGGGCTGTACCTGCTGGCGAGAAGGATGAGGCTGCAAGGTGCTCGATAGAGAGGGAGGCAAATCAATGAGCGCATCTTCAGAGTCCGCATAACTTTGCTAGGACAGGAGGAGGACGAAATATATGATAAGTATAGGCTGAATGGCCAAATGATACATGATCTAATCAATGAATTGGACCCCATCCTGCAACGACAGACTCATAGGACCAATGCAATTCCAACGCATGTCCAGGTTTTATGTTGCCTACATCTACTGGCGTCAGGCACTTTTCAGGGAGTAATTGCAGTAGCAGGAGGTGTGTCGCAAAGTGCAATGTCACGAATATTGGAAGCGTTCCTTGATGCCATGATGATCCGGATACACACACACATAAGTTTCCCTACCACAGCCCATGAAATAGCAAAGACCAAGCTGGAGTTTTACCAAATTGCTGGCTTCCCCAAAGTACTGGGTTGTATTGATTGCACCCATGTGGCGATATGTCCCCCTGCAGCTCAGGAATATTTGTATCCGAATAGGAAATGTTATCATTCCCTCAATATTCAGGTTGTGTGTAATGCAAAAAACATCATAACGGACATTGTGTCACAATTTCCTGGCAGTGCACATGATTCATATATCTTCAGGCAAAGTGGCATTCAGACCCATCTAGCAAGGGGAGAGTTTGGAGAGGGACATTTGCTAGGTAAATATGTGCAATACATCTTTCCATTCCTTGTACAAATGTTAATGTCAAACAACTACTGACAGCCTTTCATCCCTCACATGTAGGTGACAGCGCATACGCCTTGCGAAATTACCTGATGAAACCATATCTCAATCGAGCCACTGCCCCACAAAGGAGATACAATGCAGCACATATCTCAACAAGGAACGTGATAGAGCGAACATTTGGGCTGCTGAAGAGCCGATTTAGATGCCTTCATAAGACCGGAGGAGCAATGAAATACAATCCCGTAAAATGCTGCAAGATAGTGGCAGCATGTGCCATGCTGCACAACATAGCGACAAAGGGAGGTTTGGAAATGGAGCTGTCTGACAGTGACTCGGAGGATGGGAACCAACAAGTGCAACACCACCCTGCCCTACAAGGCACAGGCGCAGCAGAAGGGCGCAGGCGCAGATTGGAGATTACACAGAATTACTTCTAAGGTGAGTAATGATGACACAAACACAGTACATGCAATGCAAAGTATACTTTATGTAAATGAATCGTGACCAGGGAACTGAAGCAAACTGCCAAAGTGACTAATGTCACAAGACTCAATGCCAAAAAACAATAAATCTAAAAGTAAAATGAAATGTACTTGAGAGTCAGTGATTAGGTCACATCGTAGCAATGGTTAAGTCACCATTTAAAGCCAAATTTCAGCATGGGAGCCTAGCGTTTTTTCCCTCGAACACCCAGATGTCTGTCTGCCGCAGCATCTTCTTGCCTTACGTTGGTAGTGGATGGGGTGGCGCTGCGTGTATTGCGTCTCACTGCACTTGCAACAGGCATTGTTGTACTGCTCAGGTTTGAGGCACACTCACTACTTTCTTCGTGTTCAGTCATGTTCACTCGGCTAGTAGATGCATTCATCATCTCTACCGCATTTGTCACTTGATCTAGTGCTTTGGCAACATCTCCGCTCCAATGACACATTTCGGTCTGCATTGTCACAGATCTATGCGCCAGCAGTGTTGTGGCTGTGGCCAGCCTATTGTTCGACTTTCCTTGATGTTTGAGCTGCTGCATCAGTTGCCGGTGCTGTCATTGCGCGATGCATGCCCCTCCTGCATGACCTTTGTCAGTTCCTGGACACTACTGGCCAGTACTGCAATGTTGCCTGACATCTTAGCTATTTCCTCCTTCACTAATCGAGTGTTCTTGCCCTGCAGGTGATGTGAACGGAGCATCTGTCCCTCCAAGCCACCCCAGACCGGATTTGTCTTCTCCACCTGCTGTGGTCTGCGTGCTCTGCGTCTTCTCCGTTGCAATCTACAATTGCCTCTCCGGATCTGTGTTGGTGTGGGTGTGGCGCTAAATCTTTGACGTACACTGACTGCAGGTGCAGCACTGACCTGATCATCAGACGCCATGGGACGCAGTGTTGGGACAGGTGACCTACGGGAATGAGGCACACGTGACTGGGTAGTTGGCAGAGCTGGTGTGTCCTCATGTTCTGATGCGCTGCTGTGGTGCATTTCCAGACCATCACTGTACCCGGCCTCATCACGTTCTGCATCTGTGAGGTTAAACAGTACAAAACAGCATCAATGTATGCTTGTGAGGTTATGTCACAGTTCACAATTTATACATTTCATGTTCTTTTGGACATCTGCTACACTATTTAAAACCGTTTTTGGCATGTGTGTGTGTGTGTCATTGTAACTACTTGGCCTGACTACAACTCCCATGATGCACTTCCCTTAGTAATGTAATTGTAGTACATGCTTTACAGTGTGCACTTACGCTGTGCTGAGCTGACATCCTGACTTCTGTAATTGGGACAATATAAACATGCATTCCTCTTACCTTCAGACGTGTGTGCAGCTCCTGAGGTGTCCAGCTGCGTGACACCAACAACAGCTTCTGGCTGGATTGTTGACTCCACCAATTCCTCCATGGGAGTGTTTCCAGTGTCTGGTGGTGTGCCCCCTCCTGTCTTATGTGCCTCCTTCAAACGGTCTGCAATGCGCGCCTTGGCACGACTGCGCAGATCGTAAGATCTCTTTTTCAGTTCCTCTGTGGTACGGTGAGTCACCCCAATGGCATTGACTCGGTTCTGAATCCTGATCCATATCTTCCTTTTTTCCTGCTCAGGTACCTTCAGTGAGGCTTTTCCAAACAGCTTGTCATTGCTGTGCACTACACCCTCAATTAGAGTTTCTAATTCTTTTTCAGAGAATTTAACTTTTCTTTTCCTAGCACTTTGGCTTTCATCTGCTGGATTTTCAGGTTCCATTTTGCAGTTCTTTGCAGGTGTACTCAGTCTCTCTCCCTCTCACTCTCCTCTGCTCCCAGAGCCAGCTCCCTCCTCCCCCTGAGCCTCAGCACTGAAAATGAGGCTTGGACAGCACACTTCCTGGTTCTGATGTCATCAACATGCATCAATGTGCGACCTCGGAATTTGCGAATTCGCAATTTGCGAAATCGCAATTTGCGAGTTCGCAATCACAAGAAAACGCAATAAATTCTGCGAATTTTACCGATTCCTTATTTATTCGCAAATTTTGTGATGCATAGCGTTTTGCGATTCCTTAAAATTCACAATTAAGGAATCGCAAACTCATTCAATGATGCATGTACCTGTATATGAGGTGTCATAAAACAGTTGTACATTCCTTTGGAGACAGAAATCCTGGCCTAGTCATGGGGCCATAAATATGGTCTTTTGAAAAGAAATGCAGGTGGGCCTTGACCTCGCGTGGACACAATGCGGGCTAGTGGGTAAGTATCCAGATGTCCTGCATGGGCAGCATGTTATCACTGCGTGTAATGAACATTCTGTGTTCTGATTGGCTGTGTGTTCGTAACTTAGTGTGGCATCTAACTTTATGGTGTTTTTGGGAACGTGCGCCCCGCCGCCCAAACGTGTTTTATTGGGGCCAATCTCCTGAGACCATTGTTGTGTCGCTGCCTATCTGTGGGATTGATCTGGGTTTCCTGTTCATGCGTTTGTCTAAAGGTCACCTGTGATCTGTCAGTCAGTTGCTCCAGGCCTAGGTTACAGGGCCTGCCTGACCACGTATTTCTGACTCAGGGTTAAGGGGGAGGTCATATCGGGTAAATTCAACAGCAGAGATGAGAGTTCATTATTATACGTACATATATCATTGTGTACATAAACATCGTATTTATCAATATTAACACAACTTCAAATATTTATTTTACTTCCCGAGTTGGGCAATGTTGGTATGTAAGGTCTAGCACAGGGGTACTCATAGTACGGCCCGCGGGCCGGTGGCGGCCCGGCAAGCCTTCCTGGGCGGCCCGCGGACATTGCAGACACCTTTGTTTAAAATTAAATAAATTAAATAGTGTTCGCAAATACAGCCGCAGCAGCGCGGACTCAGACTCTGCTCTGTGGGGGCCCGGGGGATTCCAGTGATTGTCAGAGGGGAGCTGCAGGGGCCTAAGAGGTGAAATTCAACAAAGCCTAATTAGCATGTAAATGGTCTTTTAAAGACCCATGAAGTACTTGGTGCGGCTGTGTGCGCGAGGTCGGGGAAGCTGTCTCAGCCCAGGCTGAGGGCTGACACACACCACACACACAGGTGAGAGGACAGAGAGGGAGGGAGGGAGGCACAGAGGGAGGGAGGGAGACACAGAGGGAGGGAGGGAGACGGAGGGAGGGAGACACAGAGGGAGGGAGAAGGGAGACACAGAGAGAGGGCAGAAGGGAGACACAGAGGGAGGGAGGGAAACAGAGAGTGTGAGACAGGGAGGGAGACACAGAGGGAGGGAGGGAAACAGAGAGTGGGAGACAGGGAGGGAAACACAGAGGGAGGAAGGGAGACACGGAGGGAGGGAGGGAGAGACAGAGGGAGGGAGGGAAACAGTGAGTGGGAGACAGGGAGGGAGACACAGAGGGAGGGAGGGAGACACAGAGGGAGGGAGGGAGACAGGGAGGGAGGAGGGAGACACAGAGGAAGGGAGGGAAACAGAGAGTGGGAGACAGGGAGGGAGACACAGTGGGAGGGAGGGAGGGAGGGAGGGAGACACAGAGGGAGGGAGGGAGGGAGACACAGAGGGAGGGAGGGAGACACAGAGGGAGGGAGGGAAACAGAGACTGGGAGACAGGGAGGGAGACACAGAGGGGGGAGGGAGACACGGACGGAGACACAGAGGGAGGGAGGGAGGGAGACAAAGAGGGAGGGAAACAGAGAGTGGGAGACAGGGAGGGAGACACAGAGGGAGAGTGGGAGACTGGGAGGGAGACACAGAGGGAGAGTGGGAGACTGGGAGGGAGACACAGAGGGAGAGTGGGAGACTGAAAGGGAGACACAGAGGGAGAGGGAGACACAGAGGGAGAGTGGGAGACTGGGAGGGAGACACAGAGGGACAGTGGGAGACAGGGAGGGAGACACAGAGGGAGAGTGGGAGACAGGAAGGGAGACACAGAGGGAGAGTGGGAAACAGAGAGTGGGAGACAGGGAGGGAAACACAGAGGGAGGGAGGGAGACGCGGAGGGAGGGAGACACAGAGGGAGGGAGGGAGACACCGAGGGAGGGAGGGAGACATAGAGAGAGGGAGGGAGACAGGGAGGGAGGAGGGAGCCACAGAGGGAGGGAGGGAAACAGAGAGTGGGAGACAGGGAGGGAGACACAGTGGGAGGGAGGGAGACACAGAGGGAGGGAGGGAGGGAAACAGAGACTGGGATACAGGGAGGGAGACACAGAGGGAGGGAGGGAGACATGGAGGGAGACACAGAGGGAGGGAGGGAGACACGGAGGGAGACACAGAGGGAGGGAGGGAGGGAGACACAGAGGGAGGGAAACAGAGAGTGGGAGACAGGGAGGGAGACACAGAGGGAGAGTGGGAGACTGGAAGGGAGACACAGAGGGAGAGTGGGAGACTGGAAGGGAGACACAGAGGGAGAGGGAGACACAGAGGGAGACACAGAGGGAGAGTGGGAGACTGGGAGGGAGACACAAAGGGACAGTGGGAGACAGGGAGGGAGACACAGAGGAAGAGTGGGAGACAGGAAGGGAGACACATAGGGAGAGTGGGAGACTGGGAGGGAGACACAGAGGGGGAGTGGGAGACTGGAAGGGAGACACAGAGGGAGAGGGAGACACAGAGGGAGACAGAGGGAGAGTGGGAGACTGGGAGGGAGACAAAGAGGGAGAGGGAGACACAGAAGGAGACACAGAGGGAGAGTGGGAGACAGGGAGGGAGACACAGAGGGAGGGAGACACAGAGGGAGGGAGACACAGAGGGAGGGAGGGAGACACAGAGGGAGGGTGGGAAACAGAGAGTGGGAGACAGGGAGGGAGACACAGAGGGAGGGAGGGAGACACGGAGGTAGAGTGGGAGACAGGGAGGGAGACACAGAGGCAGAGTGGGAGACTGGGAGGGAGACACAGAGGGGGAGTGGGAGACTGGAAGAGAGACACAGAGGGAGAGGGAGACACAGAGGGAGACACAGAGGAAGAGTGGGAGACTGGGAGGGAGACACAGAGGGAGAGTGGGAGACAGGGAGGGAGACACAGAGGGAGGGAGGGAAACAGAGCGTGGGAGACAGGGAGGGAGGCACAGAGGGAGGAAGGGAGACACGGAGGGAGGGAGACACAGAGGGAGGGAGGGAGACACAGAGGGAGGGAAACAGAGAGTGGGAGACAGGGAGGGATACACAGAGGGAGAGTGGGAGACAGGGAGGGAGACACAGAGGGAGAGTGGGAGACAGGGAGGGAGACAGAGGGAGAGTGGGAGACAGGGAGGGAGACACAGAGGAAGAGAGGGAAACAGAGAGTGGGAGACAGGGAGGGAGACACAGAGGGAGGGAGACACGGAGGGAAGGAGACACGGAGGGAGGGAGGGAGACACAGAGAGAGGGAGGGAAACAGAGAGTGGGATACAGGGAGGGAGACACAGAGGGAGGGAGGGAGACATGGAGGGAGAGTGGGAGACAGGGAGGGAGACACAGAGGGAGAGTGGGAGACTGGGAGGGAGACACAGAGGGGGAGTGGGAGACTGGAAGGGAGACACAGAGGGAGAGGGAGACTGGGGGAGAGACACAGAGGGAGAGTGGGAGACTGGGAGGGAGACACAGAGGGAGAGTGAGAGACAGGGAGGGAGACACAGAGGGAGGGAGGGAAACAGAGAGTGGGAGACAGGGAGGGAGACACAGAGGGAGGGGGGGAGACACGGAGGGAGGGAGACACAGAGGGAGGGAGGGAGATACAGAGGGAGGGAGGGAAACAGAGAGTGGGAGACCGGGAGGTAGACACAGAGGCAGAGTGGGAGACAGGGAGGGAGACACAGAGGGAGAGTGGGAGACAGGGAAGGAGACGGAGAGGGAGAGTGGGAGACTGGGAGGGAGACACAGAGGGAGAGTGGGAGACTGGAAGGGAGACACAGAGGGAGAGGGAGACTGAGAGGGAGACACACCGGGAGAGTGGGAGACAGGGAGGGTGATACAGAGGGAGAGTGGGAGACAGGGAGGGAGACACAGAGGGAGAGTGGGAGACGGGGAGGGAGACACAGAGGGAGAGTGGGAGACAGGGAGGGAGACACACCGGGAGGGAGGGAGACACAGAGGGAGGGAGGGAGACACAGAGGGAGGGAGGGAGACACAGAGGGAGGGAGAGGGAGGGAGACACAGAGGGAGAGGGTGGGAGGGAGAGAGAGAGAGAGGGAGAGAGAGAGAGAAGGAGGGAGAGAAGGAAAGATGTCTGTATGCTGGGTCTGGTGGCTCAGTGGATGAAGGTGTCTGCTGCAGGGACCTGTGTTTAACCTCATGGTCACAATTTTTGTTTGCTTTAGCCCCGCCCCCACCGGTGCAGCCCTCAGCCACAAACCACACTGTAAATTTGGCCACCGAGAGAAAGTTTGTGAGTACCCATGGTCTAGCATGTCACCAGCACAGTTTGAACATTCTAATAACCTTAGCGATAGTCAATGTAATTTGCACAGGATGGGAACATTTGGCCAAATTTCCTTGACGAAGACAATAGCCTGGCCGAAGACAATAGCCTGGCCGTACAGTATGACTTTTAGGAGAGGTAGGTTCTATTGGAGAGCCTCAGTTAGAGTAGAGTTGCCAAAGTGAGACAAGCGCTCCCCAAAACATGGACTTCAGTTTTCAAATTATCTTTAGGTATGATGTGTCTTACATTTTTGATGGTGCAATGGAAGAATTCGATGCTTTTGGCCATATTATTAATGTGGGGAATAAAAGGCAATGAAGAATTTGTTGTCAGAGCAAGATATTTCATGTTTGGCTTAAGTGTGGGAGTGAAGCCATCAAGTTTTAGGTATTCATGAAGATTGTACTCTCAACTGCTTTTTTGTGAAGGGGAGAAAGTAGAAACTGTCTTATTAGCAGTTAGTGAAAACAAATGTATGGACATTCTGCTTTAAAGGCATTTTCTGAGGAGGTTGATGTTATGTTATGTTAATAACTATTTGTAGAGCGCACGTACACCCATGGGTTTCATGGCTCTGTTAAGGAGAGGTATTTCTTGACGAGCTGTTGCAATTTGGGTTTCAAGAGGCACAAGTTCCATGGCTTTGTTGCATAGTACTTCTTTATTCACTGTAGGTTTATCAAATGTGATTAGTCTCTCAGTTTGAACCTCTTGAATTGTAGCAAGGTTTGGTCTTCTGCTACATCTTAGGAGTCCACTAGGCCTACTACTTATTATTGGCCACATGATTGTGGTTTTACCAGGTCGATTGATATAACTCTGTTCTCCTTTTTACCAGCAAGAGGCGGTAGTACTACTGATCTTGTTCCGTTGATTGCTAAGACAGGTACTGCTTTCCTGTAAGAAGGCCAAAATTCCTTCTTCACCGCGATCTTTTCTCTGACCAGATCCCCAATCTTTGGAATCCAGACAGGTCTTTCTGGGACAGGTGGTTTTTCTTCAGTGGCCGTTGGCTTTAGCTTTGTGTTACTCAGACTTCTTCTTGTTTCATTTAAGTCCTGTAAAACATCCAAACGGTCTTGGATATCAAACGGTTTCTGTTCCACCACTGAAGTTTGACAATCAAGGTCCTGGATAAGCATTCTAGTACCAAATAATAATTCATATGAAGTGATTCCCCCCAGAGAATTTCTTGGCAGATTATTACGACTACGTTGGACACTATTTAAATGTTTGACCCACCCGTCACCCGAACCTAATACCCTAGCTGGTATAGATTGCTTTATGTCACGTTTTTTTCTTTCCACTGCCGCATTTCCCTCAGGATGGAAGGCACTCGAAAACCGCAATGCAACGCCCAAGCAGGCCATGGCCTCCTTGTAAGCTCGAGAACCAAACGCAGGACCCTGGTCAGAATGTAGCCTGCCAATTGCGTATGTGCCGATAAAGACTTGCAAATCTTTTATAACAGTTCTGGCGTCAGCCAAGCGCTGGGGCCACATCCAAATGAATCTCGTACAGGAATCCACTGCGACCATGATATATTTATAGTTGCCATCCCTTTGTAAGGGACCACAGTGGTCCAGGTAAACACATGCTAATGGTTTATCTGAGATTAGAAGGGGCGTCTGTGCAGGTCGTTTCACTGTTGATACCTTCATTCTTTGGCATATTTCACATTCTAGAACATAGTTTCTAGTCTGTTTTCTCATGCGTGGCCACCAATATCTCTGTTTTAATAATGATACTGTGGCGGAAACACCAGCATGTGCACAAGCGAGCCCTTCATGTGCCGCTAAAATTAGTCCTAACCTATGTTCCATGTTTGGAATTGCCCTATACCCCACTCCAGGGATTACAGCAAAAGGAACATTAATTGCATCAGTTTTGTATGAGTACTTTACTGGAAAGCCTTTCGGGAGTGTCTTACCACTGCTTTTTACTGAAGCACTGACAGCTTGCATTATCTCTCTGTCTATTTTTGTTTTTGACCTGGTGATGGCAGCTACGGAGGCCGTTAGCAAAGCTGCCTTCGCGGCCTCATCAGCCAATGAATTCCCTGCAACGTGAACGCCATCACGTTGATGACTCAGTGTATGTATCACGTGAGTCTTTTGTAGTTCTTTCTGTAAAAGAACTACTTGTTCCCAAAGCATTTTATGCTTGATTGTGCCACCTTTTGCATCTCTGACACCATTTCGAACCCAGTTCTGCAAGTATTCATTGTAAGACTGGACGCAATAATACGAATCGCACACTATTAGTGTGGGGAATTTGCGATCGGTATTTTCAAGCGCCATCTTGAATGCCTGTAGTTCATCTCGCTGAGCTGTACAGTCTCCGAGTGATTGAGCTTTAGTGACAAGGGGTCTAAATTTTCCTTCGTGCCAACGACCTTCAACAATCGCGCACGCAGCACTATAAGCTTGATTACCCCCAATTGCGGGTTGTGCTGAACCGTCTGTATATATTATACAGCCGTAATGTTCCAGAGGCAGGATCTCAGTCGGCAGAGGACATTCATATTCGTATTGGAGAAATTCTTGCGTTTTTAAGTTAGGATCAAATTTGTATACTGCGTCTGATGCAGCAAGAGAATTAACCCATTGTATCCATCTCGGATGTAAAGCTTTAGCATTCGGAATGCTGGCTCTTGTTATCTGCCTCTAGAGCAGGTAACCGGTGTAACTATTATTATACGTTTACCTTGTGCGAGGGCTCTTTCTTTTGCTACAGCAGTTTGAACCGCAGTAAGAATTTGTTCAGTAGAACTGAATTTCATTTCATCTTGTATGTACAAGTGTGATTTATAAGCTATTGGTACCGTTTCTCCCTCATTTGAGGTCAGGTACGTCAATTTGCATCTTCCTGGGATGACTCAGATTACCAGGTTGCGTTAGTTTGCGCGTGTTTGCAGTTTTGTTTTAGTTAACATGTCTGTTTGTATTGATCGTAAAATTTCTGTGTGTTTTTGTGTCCAATTAATTGGTTTGAAATCAGGTTTTATTAATTCGTAGAGAGGATTAACCCTCTCTGCATAGTTTAGAATGTAAGTTCTTCAGAAATTCAGGAAACCTAGAATTGATTGTAAGTTTTTCAGCGTTTTTGGAGCTTGGAGTACTGCACACTTCTCTAAGAAGTTGTCTGCTAGGCTTTTGCCTTCACTTGATAACTCATATCCTAAAAATAGGACAGTGAGGTTGGCAATTCGTGATTTTTTAAAGTTGAATTTGTACCCTTCAGATGCAAACCCAAGTATAATGGTGTTCACGCTTTTCAAGTGTGTCTCCAGGTCATCGTCTGTAAGATAGATGTCAACGACATAAGATAATGCCTCATCATCATATATTTGTAGTAATTTCGTTACCCTGGCTGAAAATAATCCTGGGCTGTTCTTGAATCCCTGGGGGAGACGACAAAATTGCACCTGGGCCCGCATACTTGAGAAAGCGGTCAAATACCTGCTTTCTGGTGCAATGTTTTGACAGAAGAAACCATTTGAAATATCTAATGTTGTTTTATATTTTTTGCGCACAATGTTATTCATTAGTGCTGCACTGTGTGAATTTTGTACTGAAAATATTTTGCAACAGGAGTTTAGGGGTCTGTAATCCAAGACTAGACAATATGAATCGTCTGGTTTGGAGACAGGAAACAAAGGGTTGTTCATTTGTGAGGTGCATGTTTCAATCACCCCCTGGTATTCAAGTTGATCTAAGATCTCCCTCACTTGTTTCTTAGCTTCTTGCTTAACAGGATACTGCCTCTGTGCAGTAGGTTGATTTTTTAACTGAATTTTATGGTGAGGAGAATCCTCATCCCATCCTACATGATTTTTATATAATGCAGGGGCCTGGGCCACTGCCCATTTTATAGCATATGTGTATTTATTTATGAATTGGAATGTGATTTGAGAAGGCAGGCATAATCATTTCCTCACCACGTGGGCACTCCCTGACAAACTCTGGTGGCCAGTCTTTCATCTGCTAGCAGGATATCATAGCCTTTAGATAGATTCTCCCAAAAGAGACCTCTTATTTTCCTAGTTTTGTCCCCTTCTATACGCAATGTTATTTCATATAATTTATGGGGTACACTAACTCTGGTGTCTGCAGTTTCCACCTGAATGTATTCATTCGTGTCCACTGTCTCCAGAAGATTCATCAGGATCTTGCGAGCTATGGTCACTTCTGCTGCGCTGTCTAGCATTGTCTGGGCCCATTCTCCATTCTTGAGTTGTGTCCTCAGAATCCTCGGCATGTTTTATTTTAATACTAGCTACCTTCTTTTTGGGAAATTGTAATTTTTTACTTTGATGAGCAGGTTCCTTGTCTTTGGACTTGACGCGCTCTTATTTATGTTCTGACCGTCCTCTTCTTTACAATTTCTGTGTGGAATTCTGAAAAGATCGAGAGGGACGTGTATCATTATCTTGATATCTGTCAGGTTTTCTTAAATTGTCCCTATTTCTAAGGTTGTATCTTTTTTCAGAGGGCTCCCGTTGTGGAGACATGTCCCCCCGTCCTGGAGATCTATTTCTCCGTTGGGGAGACCTTCCTCTGGACTGAAACTGTTTTTCTCTGGGAGTGGTTTGTTTATTACCCTCCCACTTCTTTTTTGTAGTAATGAGATTATTCTAAATAAATGTTTTTTCAGGATTATCAGTTAGTTGTATCAGTTAGTTGTGGTTTCAGTGGTTTCTCACCCAAACTGTCTCTACCTAATTCTTCATAGCACTTTTCAATTATTCTGGCAAGTTCAAAAGTTTGGTCTGTTATTTCTGTTTCTTTTAATTTTTGGCGGATCGCCACAGATGCTGCTTCTCCTTTTATGTTGGCTAGTAGTATAGCCGAGACTTGCTTAAAGTCTTTCAGTAATTTCATACCTAGATTTAAAGCAGGCTCTGGACCGTATTCATTTTGAATCTGTCTTAGTACGTCTGGTATAACCGCCATAGACAGAACACCATGTGTTTTTGTGTATATTGAAGCAAAGACTGTTCCCCTAAGTGTCACAGTCCTCCACATGTGGTGCGATCCCCATTGGTAGACAGATTGTCAGAATTCTGTGTTTTTCAAGAGGTGTACTATCAGGAAATACTGCCTCTATTTGAGTAATTTTTTGAGCTAACCAGAACGGAATTTGTTCCCGTTTTGCGGGTAATGTGCCAATGACTGATTGTATAGTCTGTGGTGTAATTTTATTTGTGTTCCCCTGGTGAGGGGTGTGCTGTGGAATTGTTATTGCTGGTTGGACTGTTAAAGTCCGCATGACATATTGGACCAATTGTCTATGTATTTTAATTAATTGTTTTAGCTGAACTAAAAGTTCTCTGTCTGACATTTCTTCAATGTCAGGATGTGGTGTACAGCTGGCTAGAACCGGCCATGTGGCTCCTGGTCTACCTAGCGGACTAAGCCTGGTGATGTGATTTTGATGTTTTAGGGCGCCATTAAACCAGAGCTGATGCTCTTGGTAAGTTAGTGGAATTTCAACGTCCTCGAAAGGAACGTATTCCGCTGGAGGTTCCTCTGCTTTGTAGTAGTGGAACTCGTGTGTCACAGCATTTGCTGCTGGAAAAGTTATCCATGAATAGAATACCTCTGTCTGCCGATCTTAATGTGCCTCTACCAGAAATATGACTGTACCACCTCTTGATGATACTCCATTATTTATAAGTTTATAAGTTACACTCCTTCTTACATTTTTGGGATGATTATTGTATCCGGGTCATTTTGCTGGACAGCTGTGTCATTTAAGACTGTTTGAGCTGCTATTCTAGCTCTCTCCCTTCCGTCGTCACTCTCCGTCATTTTCCTGACGGAAAGTTTGCAGAGCAAGTTTCAAGGAAACAAAGATTAGGTGCACAATATTTTGGAACACTGTATGCTTCAACGTTGACTAAACCAAAAACTAATTCATAGGATTTTCATCCTACTAAGTTTTGGCGGATATTAACCTTTCACCCACTCCAGACATCTATTGGAGTTTTTACGGGAAAAGGGGTCTGTGTGAAAAGCACGACTGAGTTACTCTAGTATCTAGCGTTAAATTATCGCCTCACCAAACGTTGGTCGCCATGTAGTGTAGTTCCTATATTCCCAATAGGCTCTGCGCACTGGAATAACATAAACGATAGTGTAAACGTAGGACTTAGGTCGACTGGGTCTCTATTGAATATGTTAGACTTAACTATGAATGCCAGCTAGCTCAGAGGTCACTAGAAACGTTCTCAAATTCACAAGAAGGGATTAGTTTCTGACAACCGCATAAACATGACAACTTTGCTCCCCTAAGAATAAGGAGTATATCTCCAGAGTCGCGGAAAGAATAGATAGCTATTTTACTCAGTCAATCGTGCATGCTTAGTTTTCACCAGAAGTGCAGAGAAACAGAGAGACGGGCGTTTTCAATAAAAGGGGTTATTTATTGAACAGTCTTCTTTCTCATGCAAGAGAAGTGAATTGCTACAATCGCAATACTTGTCATAAAGTAAAGTGCGTACAGTAAAAGGAGTATTATAAAATAATACTGTAAAAGCATGGTATGGTTTCTAAGCCATACGGTGTTTAAAATAGATAAAATACATACAATGATAAAATAATGACTAAACGTACTCAACTGGTGCTTCTAAGATACGCCTACCCCGGTGTACCTAACCTGAGCCTAGTACATGGGAAAGAGTAAGTGAGATGTAGTTTGAGTTAAGATAGTTTCTGCCAAGAATCTACATCAAGAATTCTCTAAGGGTCTAATCAGCTCCGTACCTTGGTTATAGAATGATGGAGGTCTTGTATCTCTCTCTCAGGACTCGATCTCCTAGCAACGAGCAAGGGTGACAGGGAAACACTGGAGCTGGATTTCTCGGCAGGAGAAAAGACAGCGTCTCTCTCAGTGCGTCAGCGGGAGGGTCGGCTTCCTTCGGCACTTGCTACAGCAGGGCGTCGGGCAAGTAGATAGTCGATCTGCTCCAAACCACCGTGTCTTGCTAGGGCAGATGCTGGTATATTTATACCTGGAATGTGCCGAGTTTGACGTAAGGTTGGACATAAGAAGTCACTAAGAACTCGCAGTTCTTTCAGGACTCCAGGAGTTCTAGGACAAATCAATACAGAAGCAGGGGGGATTCCCGGGCTGCTGGAGGCTTGGTTTGTCTAAGAACACGTTGTGCTTTCTAGGAGTATATGGGAGTAGCCTTGCCGTATTTGGACTGCATTGGCTATGTCTTAATATGGGTATGATTTTTATGCCTATATTAGAATATGATTTGATATAACCACATAAGGTCATAAATCGGGAATATTAAATAGAGTCCTAGATTCGTCTACAACACTATCTCCTGTGCCCCCGCTCTACTCAACGACGATCCTCACCCTCATCACAACCCTCCCCCAGGCTATCCTCCCCGTCCTCCCCTCTATCTCAGACCCTTAGACCACTCCTACCCCTCTAACTTCATTAACCCTATAGAGCCACTTCACTCCTCACTTCTTACCCAATCATTCCTTAATGTTGAACTTCTCCTATCATCCCTTGCCATTGAACTCACCTCCCTTAGACATGATGTCTCTCTCCTCACCAAAGCACACTCCTTGGTTCATGCCCACACATCGATACTCTCACAATACACCATCCCCTCTTCTATACACTCCAACATCCCTCCCCTCAACCCACCTTCTAACTGCCCACATGGCATGTTGCCAACACCGACACTGTTGCCAACACCGACACTCCTCCTGGCGCTGCTACCAATACCGACATTCCCCCCTGCCCACCCCTCCCCTTGAACGGTTCTACCCTACCTGAACCCGCTGAAATTACCAAAATCATCCCCCCCTTCTATGCCATCACGCCCCCTTCACAACTTGACACCTGCACGACAGCCCTAGAAGTTAACTCTCTTACAACCTCTCTCATCTGCCCATCATCTTCCTTTCCCTCCAATCCCCTTAACCATCATTCCACTATCCCAGTTCTCGTTGGTACTAGCAGACTTCCCCTACTTCCAGCGTCTCCTAGACCCCCCCAACTACTCAGACCTGTCCCCCCCTGTCCCTCCACCCAAATGCCCAACACCTCCCCTCTCTTGTGCATGCTGATTAACTGCCGATCCGCCTCCTGCCATGCGATTGAGAGTGCGGAAACCATTCTCCACAATAACATTGACGTAGCATTCCTTACCGAAACCTGGCTCAACCCTCACTCCACTCCTATCCTCGACCTGCTGATCCCACCTGGTTATTCCATCATTAAGAAAGATAGAAGCGAACAAATAGGAGGTGGCCTTGCCCTAATCTCTAAAAAAAATCTTAATCTCTCAACAGTCCATGTGCAAGACCCTTCCACATTCGAGTACCTATGCGCTGAGATCAACTTTCCTGGCTCCCCCGCCCTTAGGTTTCACACTATCTACCACCCTCCTGGTAATTGTATCGCCTTTACTGAAGAGATGTCTGATTTGATTACCCAAGCATCGCTTTCCCACTCTAAAAATCTCTTTCTTGGTGACTACAACATCCACAGGAATAAAAATGACGACCCCGCAGTCTCCTTACTCAACGGCATCATGGGCATCACTGACCTGACTCAACTCTGCAAATCCCCAACACACGCCAAAGGTGCCACCCTTGATGTGATTCTGACCTGCAAGGATCTGGCCTCCCTCTCAAACATTCTTCCCGTTGACTGGTCCGACCACCACCTCATCCTCTTAACCCTGAATTGCCCCATTACGCGCCCCACTCCCATCGGGGAGACCCTGATTAAAATACAAGCCTGGTTCCATCTTAATCATCTCAAACTAAACCCAAAATAACCTGAAATCATCATTTTTCCTCCTAAAAACAACTCCCTCCCCATTCACCTCTGGATCAAGGATATTACAGCTCTCAACTGCCCCCTCTCACCTCGAATAGTGTCAAATCCCTAGGCATCAGCATTGACCATAACATGAATCTCATCCCACACATCAAAAATGCCGCCAAGGGTGCCCTCTTCACCCTCCACCACCTCAAAAAACTCAAACCTTTCATACCAGCAGACAACTTTAAAACCGTTGTCCAATCGCTTGTCCTTTCCCGTATTGACTATGGTAACGCCACACTCGCTGGCACCCCTAAAGCCCACCTAGCACCGCTCAAATCTGTCCTCAACCTTGCCGCCAGACTTATCTCCGATTGTAAAAAATTCGACCACATCTCTCCGGTCCTAAAAAACCTCAATTGGCTCACTATAGAAGGTAGATCCAACTACAAGATTGCATGTATCACGCATAAAGCCCTTCACCTAAGCACCCCCTCCTACCTGGCTGAGAAACTGCAAAAAGCTGGGTGCTCCAGGTCCCTGATAAGCACCAACTCCCTTGTCCTAAACCCTCCCAGACTCAAGCACAAAAAACCCCAATCTCGTGCTTTTTCTGGGAACGCCTCCACGATCTGGAACTCTCTACCCAAAGATCTTCGATGCAACCCCTCCTACCCTCTCTTCAAAAAAAGACTGAAAATACTCCTTCACAACAAATACTGGGGAACCTAACCTCACTGATGTCTGACTCTCTACACTCCTTGCTCCATGATTCTCGCCTCCTCCCCAACCCCTTCCCCGCCTCTCATTCTTCCTCTCCCCTTTTCTATACTCCCTTATCCCTCTGAACTTCGACACTCCCTCCCCCTATTGATCTCCATCCCCCCTACACCCGCAGCACATTCAATTGCCCTATTTTATGTAACTCATGTTTTCAATGCACATTGTTTTACTTTGTTGTAATTGTTTACCTATCATGTAAAGCGCTCTGATACCCCCGGGTCCAGTAGCGCTATATAAAACCTTGGAAATAAATAAATAAATAGATGATGCCCATTACAAGCTTCTTGTTCACATTGATGAACCTGACACCAATATCTAAATAGTCCATCCCCACATATTAAACTGCTTGTCCTACAAACTCCATGTAAGTTTAGATGTACACATTTCTTCACACAAACCCACATTCAGGTACTTGGCTGCAAAAGCACACGCATACAAAAACGCATTTGCTCAAATGCATTTTTAAGCACTTTCACAAACACACTCACACAGTTGCAAACACCTGTAAGCACTGCTATACATACATTTGCACACACCTTTGCAGAAGCACTTGCACACACTTTTGCAAACATACATGCATGCTTTCATGAACATTTCCACAAACACATTCTGATAAAATTACACACACCTGTGAACACATTTACCTTCACAGTTGAACAGTTGCACACATATGCATTTAAACAACACTTGCAAACACCCATTTCAGAAACAGTTCACACACATGTAAACGTCAGTACATACATGTAACACATGTACGCACTCTTCCTCACAGTGGTGCAACACAGTTTATTCCCATTTGACTGTAGGTGCATGTAGTATTGCCAGATTTAATGTGGTGGGAAGTTTAGAACACACTGAATGGCTCAACCTGGACATGGTGAGCATTTAGCCAACATGCAATGATTAAAGAAGATGGGGAAACAGTAGAACGTCATATGGAGAGGGTGACCTTCCCTTCAATGCTCCCCTTCACCACATCAGACACTGTGAGTCTATGTGCATGTCTGCACATATTCCAGAACCTGATTCCAGGAACACTTGTAATGGGTGACAGTGGGTTGGTGTTGGGATGGGAATGACCCCTGCATGATTAAAAGATGTCTACTCTTGCCCTGTATGTGAAACTGGTATCCTGACTTTAGGCTGGCCCTGGGAACACACTAATCAAGCATGTGCAGAGAGGCCCAGACCTGCCCCTGGTAATGCAATGCCCAGAACCTGTTTTGTGGCCCGGAGAGATACACACAGTCTCCCTCATAACGGGTGTAGAACTACAGTCTATTCCCTGGGGTGAATCATATAATATGGCGGTGGCATGGTACCATGTATTGCTGAATCAGTAAGGTGTTTAGACCTTTTGCTTTGTGTCAGGGGGAAGAAAGTCTACCTATTTTATGCACAGTTCTGTTGTATGTGAATCCCAGAACTTTGCACTGACATTGCATATGCGTTGAGTGCATGTATGTGCAGTGAATGTGTAGGACAAAGGGACTTTGTGTGTGATGTGACTCTGAGTACTGGGACCAATGAGATCTTAGATGGCCATAGTTTTTCATGATGGCACAAGATAAAGGGTGGATGCAGCTTTCCTAAATAGATGTCCATTGACTGCATCCTTGTGGTTGGATGGTGGAGACCCAGACACTGACATGAAGACAGACGGTAACAAGGCTAACTCTCATGAGGTCCAGTTGTTGATGAGTTTTTCCCAAGCATTGATATTTGGTAGTTTGTAGGGGTGAAAGGTGATTCAGCAGTTTCAGTTGTTAAAAGGTAAATATCTCAAGTCAGCATCAGATCATTTAGAGGTTCAAAAAGCATGTGGAAAGGATCCGGCAACATGCAAGCATACAGTTTAAAAACTATTCTTCCAAACCAGTTAATAATCATATCCACATTAGTGGATCGTCTTTGAAGAAAAGAAGGTTGCTTACTATCTGTTGTCATCATTGGGAAATCACAAGGTAAGAAGGTTACTTCAAAGAGTCTCTGAGCAGGGCTTTAAGTCAAAAAATTATCCGCCTACTCTTTTTCATAATTTCGTGAGAGAGTCCAGATGTCATTGTGTTACTTCGTTAGTGAAGGGAGAGTACAGTGGACTCTGTCAAACAAACATACAATCAGCACCCCATATCTTATTATCTTATATACCTGCTATTTTAGTCTGACCTCACTCAAGACCTTTTGATTTTACTAAAATTATATGTACACCTCCCTGAACAAATTTCAGATGTTCAAAACGCAGCTGACCAATTCATACTGAAAATCCTGGAATTTCTTTCAGTGAGAGAAGGCCTTAGTAATCTTCACTGGTTTCCATTCAGGAAAGAGATGCAGTTTAAGGCACTTAGCACAGTCCATCTAGCTCTACACCATAGGAGCTCACTAGCCATTGGGTCATCCTATCATTGGTACAGACCAACCAAGTACTTAAGATCAGCTTCAAGTACGAAAGTCACTGTTCTGAAATGTTGAATGTCTAGATGGGGCACACACTCCTTTTTCATCGCGGCTGCCAAGCTATGGAACACATTGCCAATCCACATCGCAGAGATCAACTCCTTTGCCTCTTCCAGAAACACTTAAGACCTCGGCTCTTTACTTCTTAGATCAGTTATCTCCAGGTCCTTCTGATGAGAGGCCCTCCTCTGTCTTCCCTTTCTCTCGGCTGTGATGCTGCTCTTTGTCTTCAAAGGGTGGGCCTTTCCTGATGGTGTTGTGGAGTACTTTATTCTCAGCACCTTGATACCTCTGGGTTTAGAGCGCTATATAAGCTTTTTTTCATTTAATTTGTTATACAATATCCTTACATATAGGGGCTTTCAGTCAATCCTCATCACCCATTGGTCTGTTATTTTGTCATTCACATTTTTCTTCCACCCAGTACAGCATGGTGCATGGGGCGGTAGGTCAGCCCACCTCAGCCATTGCCAAACTGCACTGTGAGTGATGGCCTTCTGCTTTTTCACAAGGACTCTATCAGCACAGAAAGTATTTCTGTTCAGTGCAAGGGACTAATGTTGCAATGTGTGCTTTTTGAGAACCAAAAACATTTTATGCTTTTAGCCACATTTTTATATATTGTTGAGGACCCAACAGCTCCCTCAAGAAAAAACATGACAAAACACGAGCCTAAAGGCTGACAGCAATCATCAGAAGTAATGGCTTTACCAATGTGTTACTTTCCCTCATGTAACTAGACGTTTGGAGTGGTTTTAACCGCGCAATAACGTTTTTGCACCTTGAACCATGGGTGTTTCGATGTCCTCTATGAGGCATACACGAAAATGGCACTATACAAAAAAATATCATGACCCTTACAGGAACTGATGCTGTTCTGAGTTTCTGGTCTTCTACCTGACAGTACGAAAACTGCTTTGACCCCTAAAATGTACACATTGACTGCTTCTGGAATGTAGGTGGAAAGCTACAAATTAAGACTAATCTTCTTCTTCTTTGGGGAGTAGATTAAAAAAAGAAACTAGTGGAATCAGGTTATGGAAAATAAGCAATCTGTCGGAGAAATGCAATCATCTTTTAATGGCTTTATCTTAGCATTAATTTCGTACAGCATTTTTGCATTTATTTTTTCACCTTTGCCAATTTGAAAGCCTTTTTATATTTCATGACCCCGCAGTTACAAATAATGGGCAATACGAGAGTTTCAAAGTGGCAAAAATGCATTCCCCAAATTTATTCCCATTGCACTTTACTTTAAATAGCTGAAGCCTAGTTGCTGTAAGTCTTTTAAAGTGAGAGAAAATTGATGGAAACAATAGAGCATGTCAGTTTTTCCATTGCTCAACAGAGCAGGCTCCAAGAGCGTCAATTAACTGTAAGTAGACTACTGAATCTCACATAATTACTCACTGATTCATAGTAATCGTGTTGACAACTCTGTGGGTCACAAAATGTACTAATGTGCAGGCTATGCTGTGCGGATTTCGCCAAAGTAAGAAGTATTCTATCAGAACTAATTTAGACAAAGGTTCCATGCGCTTCACATCTTGATGCTAGCAGTGTAATAGAGAAAGGCGTTGGTTTTAGTGAAATAAGTTAGGGGGCTGCATGCTACGTGTTCAACTCCTCGCAGTTTTTCATCTTTCTGAAGTCGAGGACAAGTACACTGCTGAGCAAAATTGACACTTATTCATTGACCACTTACTGACTATTCAGTTTGCTGGGTGTGCTGAATGATATGTCAGCATTATTACCTACTTGCAGGTGACTTTTAAAAAACATGCATTGACAAACCCAATAGATTTGCCTCTGAGAAATCTATTGGTTTTGTCAAAAAAAATTAAACATGTTTGCAGCAGCGCTTAAAGTTAAAAAAAAAAAAAGGTTTGTCATGCTCTACTACAACTAGTGTCGAACCTATTGTCTTACCCACCCAATGCTTGTTCTTATTGCGCATGTAACACGCTGTGATTGGCGGGTGCAGAGTCGCTCTCTGCGGCTCCAGCCCCTTTTGTGGGAGCTGGGGGCGGGGTTGCAGCATGTAAGGAAGCAGGTGCGGCCACTTGTGGCCTCACAGATGGGAGTAAAGAGCGTTGCCCCAGCACGCGGCGTCCACGTATACGGGCCACCCGAGGGAGGCGTGGTTTGTCCAGAGCGACGTCGGCTGTAGCGCTGACCCACTCTGGGTAGGTCCAAGCCTGACTGGCTGCATCGTGTGAGAAGCTCGTCAGGGCAGAAGAAAGTGTGTATATTGAGTACGCTGTAGAGGGGGACGGTGGGGGTGAATATGGAGTGAGAGTTGTGTCAGGACTGCCTGGGGAGGTGGCAGGCAAGGCGGAAGGGGAGTTAGGTGAGGGGGGGGGGGGTGGGAGTTGGGCAAAGAAGGGTATCTGGAGCTGGAAAAGGAGGCATGTGGGGAACAGGAGGCTGGAGGCCTGGGGGGTGATGGTTGATTTGCAGTTGGGAGTAAGTTATGGAGATGTAGAGGGGCAAGGGTGGTGGGAGTGCACAAGAGAGGAGGAAGAGGTGCCTGAAGACCAGGGACTGGGCTGGGATCCCGGGCATGAGAGGGCCTGGACATATTCAGCTCCTGGGGGAAGGAGGTCTGAAGTGGGGACAGGGTAGCCCAGTTGGACACCTACCTGGCGAAAAGTGGTGTCCCTGCAGTAGGACACGAGGGCCTCTGCACTGGATAGGAGGGAAGGGGGTCACATTGGTCAGGGTCAGGACAGGCTGGTAAGTGAACCATCAGCATTGGTTCAAGGGCCCGCGTCTGCATTTATCACAGCAATGTGGAATTGGAGCGGGAGGAGGATGGCGGGGAGAAGGAAGAAGGGCAGGGTATTGAAGTAGTGGAAGAGGGGGTAGGTAGGTGGGGAGATGGAGGAGGGGTAGAAAGAGGCTGGCAGAGCTATTGAGCATGATGCAGAGAACCAGCGCAACAGTCCAGCCATTTTTGTTACTGGGTGAAGAACGGCACAGGGAGGCTAACTTAGCAGAGCTGGGAGTGGCTCACTTGCGCCAAGGCGAAGAGAAGGCTGGGCCCAAATTGGTACGGCCAACAACGGCAAGGTAACCTGTCTCTGCCGGCACATGTAGGCCAAGAACGTCCTTGCTGGCCTCAGCATCTGGTGGGTCCGGCAAATCGGCGGTTAGCAGTGCCAGAACGGCATGGAAGGGTTCAGTCACCCCCTCCAGATGCCCATTGTAAGGTTAAGGGCATGATGAGAAAAGGGTAAGTGCTGCCAATTGTAAGTGAGGGCCTGGGATGGCTGTAAGTGGGATATGCACATGACTCTAAGGTATTAGATTATGATGAGGATAGCCTGGAAGAAGGCGAACTGAGGGGGGGGGAGAAGACACTAGGCGGGAGCAAGGGGGAGCACTAATATTGTGTCCAGTGTGTTGCAGGGATGTGCAGAGAGGTCGGCAAGGGCATTGTGGCCTGTGGCAAGGCCAGCTGGAGCATCAGTGAAATCAAGGCCCCTGGCGAGGTGGACCGCAACTACACAGGCAATGTCCTTGGAGCCAGGTAAGGCTATGTGCATGACGGGGAGCTTACTAGGGTTTCCAGTGGTGTGGAAGCGCAGGAGCTGCGTATGGGGTGCTTGCAGAAGGGAAAATATGTGATGAATGTAGGGGTAGGCACCACCGAGTCAGAGATCCTGGTGGTAAGTAAAGAGGAGAGTAGTACAATAATGGGGAAGGGGAAAGAGGAGTTGGTTGGAAAAGGGGATCAGAAGGAGGAACTTGAGAGCAAGGAACTAAAGATTAACCCCTTCGACGCTAATGACAAGGTCAGCTCGTCATGGGCGTTACCTGTGCTGCGCGCATGACGAGCTGACCTTGTCATGTAACGAGGGTTTTTACATATCGCAGCGCACAGCGGGAAAACCCGCTAGCGCGCATGCGGTTAAGAGGTTGCCTTATATGGATGACCAATCCGTTGGGGGCACATCTTATTATGCTGGCCACGAAAGAGCACACATGGAAAGGGGAGTGTGTGGAGATGCTCAAATTCTTGCATAGGGAGGTGAAGCCCAAAGAAGGGTCTAACGTAGAAGAGTACGAGCTGGCCAAGCTGCCAAAGATTTCACTTACTATTGATAACTGGAGAGCGGCCTTCCTAATTTATGCAAGTGTCTATTACGAAAAGTACCCAGTGCTTTGGGTCGCCATGTTTAAATTCATGGACGTCATCTGTAAGGCACAAATAACAGGGGGAGGGTATGCATGGCCCAGTATGATGAGGTATTCAGGGCGCGCTTGGCGTGGGACCCAGAGGCAAAATGTGGGGAATTGGACAGTGACCTATGGCAGAATACGTTGGGGGCAGCTAAAGGGGGTAAGACGATATTCACTGCTGGTGGATTGCGCATAGGTTATTGTCCCTTTCAGGGGCACCCCACCCGGGGAGGGGTGGGTAACACAGTTAAGGGCCAACAGGGGGCTGAGGGAACTCACTGGGATTTCAATAAAGGGCTTTGCACACACAAATACTGCAAGTTCTGTCATGAGTGTTCCAAATGTGGGGGGCGGCACCCTCCTGATCAGCTGTTTTGGGGTGGCGGTGGCTATCACAACCAGGGAGGAAACCATTGGCAGCAGCCCGGAGGCAATTCAGGGGGTCAACAGCAGCAGTTCACAGGTACATGGGGCAGCAGGTGATCACAGGGGGCTTTCCTCAGGGCTCGTAATCTGGTTATACTGGACCGGTTGGAGTACTGGCTGGGGTGCTAGGAGCGTCAGGAGGAAGGAGGGGTCTTGTTGGAAGGGTTTCTGGAGGGGTTTCGGTTGGGGTACACGGGCCTCAAGGTCAGGAGGTGTGTTGATAGTATGCACTCAGCCAAAGAACTCAAACAGGCAGTGCATGAAAAATGAAAAATTGAGAATGAGGTGCGGAAGGGTTGGACGGCGACCCCCTTTTCCGATTGGCCCATGGAGCACTTAATTGTGTCTCGAATTGGAGTAGTCCCCAAAAAAAGAGAAGGGGCAATTTAGACTGATCCAGTATTTGCCCTGGCCTGAATGTGGGTCAGGTGTCATACTCCTCGGTTTATATGGCCTTGTCACTGGTAGTAACGGTGGGCCAAGGGGCACTGATACAAAAGTGCCAAGTGAAAAAAACTTTTCGGGTGCTCCCAGACCACCAAGAGGACTTTCAACTCTTGAGCATCCACTTCAAAGGACAGTGGTACATGAACAAAGCCTTTCCAATGAGTTGCTCTATATATTGCGTGTTGTTTGAATGCTTCAGCTCCTTTTTGCAGTGGATATTCAAATGGTGCACAGGGCAGCGGTTGGTCACACACAACCAACGTGACTTCTTTTATGTGGGTCTACCCAGCTCTGAGGGCTGCCAGGTTGCGCTGCAAGTTTCCAAGAGCTGATGGAGGATCAGGGGGTACCATTGGCGCATTAAAAGACGGTGGGCCCCAGCACAGAGCTGTCATTTCTGTGAATTGAAATGAATTCAGTAAAAATTGAGGGTGCGCCTGCCAAGGGACAAAAAAGACAAGATATTGGCTGTATTGGGTGACATGCTGTCTTGAGAGAAGGTGAAATTCAAAGAAATCCAGGTCCTGTTAGGGCATCTTAATTTTGCTAGTAGAGTAGTCAGTGCAGGAAGGACTTTCCGTAGGAGGTTGGGCCGTGTTTTGATGGGTAAACACTTGCCCCATCATCACATACACCTATCAGCCGGGGTCAAAGAATACTTGCGGATATGGGGTGTATTCCTGAAGTCCTTCAATGGTATCCCACTGGCGCATCAAGAGGACATGGAGGGGGATGTGCAATTTTTTTCTGATGCAGTGGGTAGCCTGGGTTTTGGAATCTATTGGCAAGGGAGGTTATGTGCAGAGCAGTGGCCCGTAGAATGCCTCAAAGGCAGCAGGAGCATAGCCTTTCTGGATCTGTTTCCCCTTGTGATGGCGGTGACGCTTTGGGTGGAAAATGTGCCCATTGTGGTGATATTGAATTGACAGTCAGCCAGGGATGCGCAGGTATTAAAACTGATGAGAGTATTTGTGGTGGGATGCTTGCGCTATGACTACATGTGCCGGGCGTGGACAATTACATTGCGGATGCTTTGTCTCGTTCACAGTGGGGGAATTTGGTGGGTTGACCAAAGAGGATGTCATACAACATATTTTAGACATGATTGAAATGATTGAGAGAGGGCTTTCGAGGGTGACCAATGCTGCTTTCATGGGCAAATCTTTATGGGTTAGGCACCATCGGTGGGTGAATTAGGGTGTAGGATCCTGGAAGGTTGGGCGCGGGAACAGGATCCGTTGGGGCAGACATGGGAGCCACTATTTTGGCATCAATTGTGCAAGGTTCTAGCAAAGTTGCCAGAGGTGTTCCGGGGCGAAGGGGAAGCATGCCTTTTTTCCACGTTGATGTTGTGGATGTTTTTGGGGGCATTTCGAGTGTCAGGATTGCTAGGAATGAAAGAATCAGGGGGGTATGCTGGGAGGATGTAGTCAGGTGGGAGGATAGGCTGGAGATATGGGTTAGTCGGCCATAAACAGATCAGCGGGGTCAGGGCAGACAGGTCATATATTACAGGCAGTGGAGGGCCAGGGCCCCTATCCAGTTTGGTGGGCATAGCAGTGGTCACACCATTGTGGAGCAGCAGTTGGGGTGTTTTTTCATCACCGATTGAGCGAACCAGTTACAGAGCGTCAGCTATTAGCGCTCTTGAGGAAAGCTCTATTGTGCTTGGGGATATCGGCGGAGGGTTATGCTACACACTCTTTTCATATTGGCGCAGCATCAGAAGCAGGCTGCAGGGGCTGGGCACAAGACAAAATCATGCGGCTGAGCCTTTAGTCTTTGCAGTGCTATAGGCGCTATGTGTGGGTCTTGCAAGAGGATATGCATGCAGTGGAGGTGCCTATGTAAAAATGTACTGCTTGTTTGTTTCTTTCCGGTTCAGTGGCAGGCCCAGCAGCAGAGGAGATGGCCATATGGGTGATGGGCCACTCGTTGATGAAATGAGCGCAGTTTCAGGTGAGGCAAAGTTATTTTGGCCAGAATCTGGGTTTTAATGAATGCCTGTTTAAAATCACTTGGAATGGAAAAGGGAGCATGTGCTGCTTCATGGTCCGAATGGTATGATGGTGGGCTGCAGGTGCCCAGACTTACTGATTCTGCATACGAGTGAGAATGATCTGGTTAGGGAAAAGGGGTTGTTTTGATGTGTAGTATGAAGAGCGACTTAGCGCTTGTAAAAGAGAGGTGGTCAGGGTATTTTGTCTTGTGGACGGAGTTGGTGCCTAGGAGGGCTTAGAGAGGAGTGTTTAAACCTGAGGCAATTTATAGGGCTTGGAGGAAAGTGAACAGCGAGATGGCTTGTTTTTGCAGGGGGATTGGTTTCGGTAGGATTTGCCATTTGTACAGAAGGTTGGATACAGCTGAATTTATTCGGGGCGACTGGATGCACTTATCTGGGCTCTATTTGTTGGAGATTAGAGAGGTGTTGGCCAGGATGTTAAATGTACAGCGGTAAGTCAATGGTGGAAAAGGAACCAGCCTAGTGGGGTGGGGGGCAGAAAGAGATTGTTTGGCCAACCCCTTTTTCTGGATGGCGGGTGCATGCCTAGTTTGCCAGGAGTTGGCAGAAGTTTGTTTGGCATTGACAGTTAGTGAAGCATGTGCAAGGAAAGGGTAGGCAGGTATTTCAAGGTTCAGTTTAGGACGTTTGGTTATTTACAATTTCAGACTTGCAGTCATAGGAAGTAGGGATAATAGAAGTTGGAAATGTAGGAATGCAATACATTGTAATGTTTATAGTGTGTTACTTGCAGGATGGGCATGGTGGTGGGGTCATAGAGGTGGGGTCAAGTGGTAGTTTAATGGATGTATAGTGAGGTTTTAATTTTGTAAAGCAGTTGCCAGGATGATTTCTTGTGATGTGAACCTGTTTCAATAGAGCCGCCTTCTTCACACAAAGTAAGTGATCAGTGTCTTTGTTGCACCCCTCTCTCCCAAGGTGTTAACTGGCCAGGGGACAAACAAGGTGAGAGGAGATGCATTGTTGAGCTGATAGGACGGCATGATAGCCCGTAAGAAAGGGGGGTGAAGTGCCAGCTGGTATACGTGCATTTAAAAGTAAAAGTAAACCTGCGCTGAGAAAAAGGAAATTGTGAAATTAATTAGACGCAAATGCAGAACTTTGAGGATTGAAAAGAGTGGGGCAATGAGATAGAATTTTTACGAAAGTAAATACGCATGAAGAAAAAGGACATTGTCTAACTGAGAATATACAAATGTGGAGATAAACAACTGAATATTAAGAGAAAGAGAGTATTAAGAATTCACTGAAGAGGAGCCAAGATGGCGATCGGGATGGCTGCATAACCGCTTGGCTCCGTGAGCCCTCCCGCCCCGCACGTATATCCTGGCGATAACCCTGAGCAGCATTTGCTAATTTAAGTAGGTGAAGGGAAGCATTCACTTACCGTTTGCTTTTGAGGCTCCTCCGCGCAGTAGACCCGAAGAATTGTCCCCGTCTCTTTGGCGGCCTTCGAGGTGCTGAGGCCGGGATCTCGAGTGCGGTGAGTGTCCGGCTGCGATTGCAACGCCAGCGGCCCCTGGTTGCGATGGGAAGCCAGTCGGAGAGAACCTGAGATCTGCGAGCCGGAAGAGGTGATACCAACCCACTCCCAATAGTGGGTTGCCCTGCGGGAGGTGCGCCGTGGCTGGGACGGAGAGAGTCCATGATGCCCAGTTCCCCTTCGGTGTGATACCCGGTTATGCTAACAGCCCTCCCGGGGAACCGGTGGGTGACTCCCGGGCAGCGGGGAGCTTGTTTAGCCTTTCGGTGCCTCTCCTTTCTGCCGCCTGCCCTGACTATAGAGATCCTGCTGTGCATCCTGCTGATTCCGGGGGTCGGCCCCGCTCCTGAGGTGAGGTGGAGGGGAAAGAGAACGTAACGGCTGCAATGGCGGCTGATGCTATCCCGTGCGCCCCTCACCCGGGCAGAGATACCGGTGCACAAGAGAATCCCGGGGTCTGGCCATGTGCGAAACCGCCCACGCTCAACCATGTCTTGGCTGCACTAACAACCCTGCAGACGGCCCTGATCCGGGAGGCCCGAGATTCGGGACAAGGGATGGCCGCCATTGTTGACCCGCCATCTTGTAACGACACGGATCGCTTTCAAGGAGGCGCCGATGTGTCTGCCTCTGCTTCATCGACGTCTTCCCTGGATGAGTCTCCATTCTTAGAGACGTGGATAGCCTTGGTTCGTGAGCTTACTGTGGGTGCCCCGGTGGCGCATGTTATTGTCTCACCGGGGCCTTTCTCTGATCGGCGATTGGAGGACCAGCTTCGATACACGGTTTGGGCGGCCCCGCTGGGGTTTTGGCGCTTCCCGCATCGTGTGTTTCCCTTTCCGTGTCTGGTGGGACTGTGTTCGGACTCGAGACTATTGGCGGTGTTGACATTGTTCCACTCCGATTTCCGCCATGCCTCATCGGCGAAGTTTCGGTGGCTGGGGTCCTATGGAGCGGCGACACTGCCTGACCCTCCCGGTGTATTCGGACCCTTTGTGCTACTTTGTATCCCGTTTGGGGGATGGTCCACCGTTGGTACTATTGACAAACGAGGCCAGGGGTGAATTTGCTTGGAACATGGAGGGACTCATGGCTGCTTGATGGTGATTTGAGGGGCGCTTAGCGGGGAGAAGTGTGGCTCACTGGTTAGAGGAGGCAGACCTGGAAGCAGAGGTCAGCCCGGGACAAGGGTTCAATTCCCGGCTCGGCGGGGTCTTGAGTCCTAAAATGTCCATGGACTCGACAATTCTCGCTCCGGTGCCTACTCAATTCACGGGTTCACACTCTGCGACTCTGGGCAATAGCTTGCTTAATCTCCACAACGGCCCCTCGCGGCGGGATGCCTGGCTTTCACCTTGTGGATACCCTGCCAGGGTTATCTCACAGGGGAATACCAGGACGGGTTCCCTAAGCAAGCGCTTAGAAACCGCTTGGTGATTTGCGCTATATAAATTCCTGTACATTTACATTTACATTTACATGTCATTAATTGCGGTATACGTGATTGCTGCTACCTGTATTTCTTCGCCTATTACTGTTTATACGATTTTTGCGCGCGGAGGTGGGAGGGGCCGGACAACCAGATCGTGGGCCCTTCTTCTGTATTTTTCTTTCTCTTCGTTTTCTCTTTTTCTTCTCTGTATTTCGGGTCTCTTATTTAGGGCGACAGGCACGCTGCTGGGGGGGTAGGCCGTAGCCTTCTGCAGGGGTGCAGGGTTGAGGGTTGGGGGATGGGTTTGTTATTTTGTTCTATCTTGTTTCTATGGCCCTTTGCCCTTTTCTTATTTTCGATGTCGTCGTTTTCCATGTCTCCCATGTTGTGTTTCGCCTTGAGGGGTGGGGCTAGTTCGCCATGATTGCTTCGTATTTTTGCATCTATCCTGACTCGTATGCCCCCTCCCCCGTTCCTTTCATTTATGTACATCATTGGCGTAAAATCTTTTGCTATCGATAGTTGTATTAGGGGTGTGTGTGATTATGCGACATTGATTTTTAGTTTATTTTTCGTTATTACAAAATGAACCGTCTTAGCTCAGTATTCTCGCATGGTGCTTCATTGTATGATATATCCTGGATGCTACTCAGCCTTTGTACTCCGGACCGCTGTATGTTTTTATATTGTATTGTTTTTTAATCGATTTGGATAGCGGCCGGCCGGACTGGTTGTAGGCCCATGTTTGTATCTCCGTACTATAACAATAAAGGTTCTTTAAAAAAAAAAGAATTCACTGAAGAAGAGAATCAGAGAGTTAATGAGGAGGCTTGTTGAGCATTGGTAAGATACCGGAGTGAGAGCATTTATTTTGCTGGGAGCAGCAATTAAAAGAGAAAGCCCAACCAAGATCGTTCACCAAAGGTTTATTTAAGCGTACCCACAGATGTAACACTCCAGACATTTGATGTCACTAAACAAGAGCTAAACTTGATGGCAGGCAGTGCTCCTGCTGTCTATAATTAAAAAAAAGTACCTCCAGTAGCATGCAGCTGGTGGAAGGACACAGGTTACCGTAAGCAGTACTTGGTCCAGTCTCCACACAGCACGACTATGGAGGTGAGTTGGGGCTGACCAGCAAGGAAACAAGAGTGACATGAGATCCAAGTGGAAGCATGCCAATGGTAAGCAACGTTGAATAGGAGCCACATTGGAGCCAGCCAATGGTAAGTAAAGTGATGTGGGAGCCATGTGGGAGCCAGTCAGTGGTAATTAAAGGTCAATGATAGGTGGGTTCTAAACCCCTTTAAAGAATTTTATTTTAATACAAGCGATTTCTCAAGCATAGAACAAGGCCTGTGCAGGCGAAACCTAACAAGGGAATGCAAAAAAATGAATGATTTTGTTTTCTTGCATTGTTTTGTTGGTATCCAGCTGCCTATCATTGTCTTTCACACCATAATCAAGGCAGGATCAGCAATAGAATGTGAACTTATTGATACATCTAGGCCTCTCTGCCATCTTTGACACCATCTCCCATGCCATTCTACTAGTTCAGCTTCATGAGATTGGAATTTCTGACTCCGCCCTTGACTGCAGTGTTCCCTATTTCCAGGACACAACTCAAGTACTGAAGATCTTTACTTTAATTTTCTCTCAAATTATTGTTGCACACAGTCTCAAAAGGGTAATCATTTATCTAGTGCTTAATTTGTCGAAGAATGAAGCATGACAAGTTATGGGGGATGTGGGTGGCATACTATGGACTGGGGGTGTGATTAGTTTATAGCTTGTTACATTGCGTAAGTGAAATGCTACTGTAACTGTACTTTGTTTAGTGGTTTCAAAACGAATACAAATTTGTTAATAAAAAGAAAGAGTGCCGGTGCCAAGAGATCTGCTCTGAAGTAAGTGGCTGGTGACACCAAATGTCAGCGAGCCAAATACTAAGGCTGTCTAGTGTTGAATACACCTCATTCCTCTTTAACCCACTACCAGACACTCCCTATTCCTTTTCCTCACTCTGCCAGGTTACTGCTTTCTCCCTTTGTTACGGTTTTCCTTCTTTCTCTTCTTCTGTCTTTCCCCTTGTTGTGTTATTCTCTCTCTTGCTCTCTGTAAATTTTTGATGAGGAAAAATAAGTGCTGATCCCCACAAATAAGTACTGATGGGCCCCACCTGCAACCACCGGCTCAAATTAAGCACTGCATTTAGCTATACCTTATTTAATACCTTATTCAATACCTCAGCTCTTTTGATCAGGTCACATAGCTTTACTTCATGATCTATGTATACGACACACAGCTGAACATCTACTTGGATCCAGTGTGTCCAATATATGTACAATTTGGATCCGTTGGGTCAGAACAGAGAACATGTAAAAGTTGTCTCTCAACTTTAGCCTTATGGATGAGAGGCGTGCATTAAAAGGTTGCACTGAGCTGAGGTCCCTATCTTTGGTGGCTCTGAGGATAGAAACCTGGCCTGATTCCCGGTGACCCGTAGATCTTGACCCATGGCCCATTCTGCGTGCTAAAGTGAAGTACCTGGCTTAATGTCTTGACAATTCTTTATCACTCAGATCTCAGGTCAACAGTGTTTAGTCTTCCTGTTTCCTTTGCTTAAAATATTGAAGAAAATCTGTCATTCTTACCTCTAGAATATTGACAGTATTTGATAACTAGATATCAGCTGCCTGAGAATTATGCTGCTCTCATTGTTTTACATGTTCAGAGATGTGCACACATTTCTCCATTCAGAATTCAGCTTCCCATAGAAAGATGGCTTCTAGTCAATGTTTCTTTCTTAATCATCTGTGTGTTCAGCTTGGTTTGGGTTATCCCAATGCCAAATTTGAACACTACCACACCACTAGGCTACTTTATTCTGCTTCCTCTGCCAGATTGATTATTCCTCCTTGTAAGATAGAATTAGCTGGAGGAGGGCACTCTTTTCCCATACAGGCAGGAAAGGAATGAAGTGTGCCTTGCCTCTTCACCTTAAACTGATCTCCAATCACTTATGTTTCAGGAAGTCACTGAAGGCCTGCTCTTTCAATAAAGACATTTTTGTGGATGGCCATGTTCCTTTCTCACATCCGCTCAGAGACAGGACATCCTTTGGATAGCATTTACACTCTTCAAAACTATGAACTATTAGTATAACATAAACACATCTTTGTAATCCAGAACTGTCTAAAATAGGCCCAGGAGGGCTGAATTTATGACAGATTTCACATAAAATCAATTTACAGTTGTGTGGAACTCCTTTACAAAGTCAACAGCTATGCTAAAATCAGGCACATATCTGACCCTCCTATAATTATGGGCCTAATTACGATGTCGGATGGACTTACTTCCTTCTGACACCGTTGCAGTTTGGAACCTCCTGACCAGAGGTCGGCTGTTCCGACTATTGGATTACAACATGCATTTGTCAATGGAAGCTTGTGTGGTGGGCAGAAAAGGCCCGCAGCACAAGCTTCCATTGACAAATGGAGGTATGTAAACATCCCTGCACCGTGTGGCAGGCACATCATGGTGCAGGGATGTTTAGAGGGGCACCATAGCTGCCCTCCCGCCCCATAGCGGAGGGCTAGACTGAAGGGGCCCTGCTAGGGGCCCCCAAAGGCACTTTCGACAGCCATTTTGTATCAGAAAGTCCAACTTGAAGAGGCTGTCGGAAAGTGCCATTGCTCAAGCGCGGCTCCAAAAATCATTTCTAATCAATACTCACCATTTACCTGAAACCTTAAAACACACAAATCATGCATCAGTGGGGCCCATAACACTGCGCATTTACCCTGTTCACGTACACTTGACTTCAAGGCTTTGGTGAATCACAATGGAGAAACGCTGTTGCATTTTTGGTGGAGCGTCTAAACCTATTTAACTATTTGTTATTTACACCTGCAGATTTAAACATTTTCCATGGTTTTATTCAGACTTAAATTAGTCAGACACACCACCATAGTGGCAATGGATTTACTAGAATGAAAATTAGGCGTAGGAAGAATTCAAAGACCAGCTCTTACTTCTTCATTTATCTAATTTTTATTCAAAGCAAAACTTTATCATGTCTGACATGTATGCATTAATAAATCTTTATTTAGTAAAATCTTAAACTTTATTTCAAAATGATCATTTTATTTAGAGCTCAAGAAAATCGCTTTATTTTAGAAGACAGTCAAAGATTAGCAAAGAACAGATAGTTCCAAATTCATTCTCTCCTAACATCCCTAACTAGCACCCTCATCTTATCCTTCAGTCCTGCAAAGCAAACAAGTAAAAATTAAAGTTCTTACATCCAGGAATCGATCAGCAATCGGGCAGCATCTCCGATAGAAATTGAAAAGGCGACCCCAACTAGAAAAATTACAGCATCATTTTCACAACGTGTCAGCGAAAAAAGAAAGGGTCTTTGTTTAAGTCAGTCCGTGGCCTAGGCGCTTCCTTGCATTTGTAACATGCATAAACTCTCCCAGGCTCTGAGCATTACATCGTCCATGCTTGGCACCCATCCTAGGTTCCGGGCCATGGTAGCCTTGAACCTCCTCGAGCACAGGCAGTTCACTCTGACTTGCAGATTTTGGCGCGCCTGTGCAGTTCAGCTCTTGCTCACAGTTTACCCAAACTGCCATCTTTTGCATAGGCCTCAGAGGCCACTTTTGGAACTATTGTAAAAACAAACACAGATGTATGTTAATTATAGAATTTAAACCCATTCTGTTTACCTCCCACCTAACTAATGTTTCCCAGTTAGTTGTTACCTAGCAAATAAGCCACATAAATGCATTTTATACTTACATTTTCGACCTCTCCACCACAAAGAAACGTATAGAATAAGCACATTAAAATGCTTTTGGTTTACAATTAAGCTGCACATTAGTTCACAACACAATAACAATATATATTAGCTGGGTTTATTGCAACATGCAAGCAAAGTTAGTTTTCCCCATGTGTAATAATAAAAATAATGTGTGCACTTTACTCTATGGTTGGTTAATTTCGCAAAACATGCAATCAGTAAATATTAACGTTATGGGACATTAACTTTGCGAGGGGGACACAAAATTTTGCGTTTGTCACCTCGCTCCATCAATTCCCTCATCTGGTGATTCTATCACCAAATAACTCTCAAAATTTTGGACAATTTAGCAGAACATGTTTCAATTTCCTTTTGTTAATGTCATCTATACTTTTGTCTCTTTCTCTTTTGAATTCTTAAAAACCTTTTCTTTGATTTCTTCCATTTCTATCTCGTTCTTTTCTCTCATTCTTGCCAATCGTTCTTCATTCCTTTTCTTCATCAAGTTTCTGAAATCTCTTCTACCCTTGTATATACAACATAACCTTATCATAAGGATTACTGTCACTAAGACTGTTATTGGTATTAATATTTTACCTATAATTGAACTACCTATTTCTTGAAACCAATGCTTAATTGCTGAGAAACTTTTACCCAGTCTTTCAAGGACACCTTCAACCTCCAGCGGTTCAATTTCTTTATGCAAATCTGTAATATTTATAATATAATTTTCAATGTTCTGACTTTTATCTGGAATTTAAGTACAACAATGTTGAACTTTCAATATTCCACAGACTCCTCCCTCTTTTGCTAAAATTATATCAAGAGCAAGTCTGTTTTGCATAACCATACCTCTCATAGCAACCATTTCAGTATCTACCATTAGGAATCCTCCTGCTGTATTTGTTGATAATTTATCAACTATTGTGGACAATTTTCTGATTCTATTTGCATTAAACGAAATTCCCACTGCTGGTATCAGTGCTCCAAATACATCACCTATTATGTCTAACGCACTCTCTCTTCTTTTTCGACTTAAAACTTTACCTATCTCATGCTTTCCATTAGTACCTCTATCTACATGGAAAATTTTAGGAAAGACCAAACCCACATGACATGTCCCATACCAGTGGTCTGGCAGTCTATAATAGGCTCTATTCCCACATATGAAATAAATTCCAGGAAAAACAGGATCATTTCCTCCTTTAAATCCCCAACCTCCTATAATTCTATAGGTTTCTTCACATTGACTCGCACCCACAAAATAATTGTCATACATTGAATTATCTCTTCTGATACAAAATTTTCCCAACATTGGTGCATCTATATTGATCGCTACATTCACATTTTTATCCTCAATATTCTCATCATCAAATGTATAATATTTAGACTTTGCATGTTTCATCTCCTCTTTTAGTTTATAAGCAATTCTCCTTTCCTCAACCATGTTTAAGAATGCCTTCTCTTCAACTCTCATTTTACATGTCAAATTATTATTAAATGCATACTCGTGTGTTGACTCATCTGCTTCTAGAAAATATTCTCCCATTACCTCTGCATACTTTCTCTTATTTAATGTATTATCAATCTTTAATTTCGCAAATATCTCATCTACATTGGAATAATGATGCTCCAATTTCCCAGTCTTGTAAAACAAACTTGCAATTACACTACAAGTTACTCCATATGTAAGAGGAAGGTGGTGATAGGTCACCCCTTCTGACACTGATGCTGGCAACTTTACACAAATATAACAGTCATCAACATTCATTGTTTTGATGTATTCCAGCAATAACTTTGAAAAGGTATTTTTGGTGTAGTCACTAATAGACCTATCTTGATGCAGCTCTGGCTTGTACACATAACTCTCATGTACTTTTTCTTTCTCAATTGGCTTCCTTGAACTCACATTCGGTTTAACTTCGTTAAATTAGTTTGGAAAGAAATCACTATAGCTAAAATTATCCATAGTATAGTCATCAATCCCATGCATATAGTAAAACATCTACACCATTTTCTAAAAATTGAACATTTTGTTCTATGATTGTTCATTGCCATCTTCCCCAACACCGTTTCTTCGACCTTATGTCACCTATAAATTTCACTCCACTCAGCACTCTAACAAGTTTTCTTCGACCTTGTGTCAATTTCTATTCTAAATGTTTCAATAATTAGATTTTTCTAACAAGTTTTTCTTCGACCTTATGTCAACTCCGACCTCTTCTATATTTACAAAATCTGTCTCACAGGACTTCAGACTTTTTATTTGAATATCATATACTTTGAGCACCTAACTTTCCATTTCTTAATTGACTTCTTTACTCACTTTTCCCAATTGGCTTTGGGTCGTACAGGTTTTCTTGACTACTATTAACTTCAACAATGGGTGGCAGGACAATATATGTCCACTCAGGTGATTTGTATCTCTGATTTGGACGTCTTACTCTTTTAGGCCTTTGAAAAGTCTCTATTTTCTTTCCCAATGTTTCTTTCTGGCTAGAGATCTCATTCACTTGGTCTTCTTGCTCTTTTGTTTTGTTCACTATTTTGAATTTTAATCCTCCAGCTCCTTTAGGCCAATTGTCTCCTTTACAGACTTTCTTAGTCTTCGGTTCTATTGTATTATGTTCCACTCTCCAAGCTCTTTTCCTTGTGCTCTTTCTTAAAGGAGTTTCATCTGCACTGTCATCAGTTTAACTTTCAGTGTCTTCCACTGTATCATTGATTATGATCTTTACAATGTCTTTGTCTTCATCAGTTTCAGTTCTCTCTACTGTTACTCTGTTAGGAACACCTTCATAACTGGTACTTGGAATCTCATCCTTGTTGTGTGTTACTTCCTTTTCTCCAGTTTCAGGATTTCCGTTCCTGCTTTCAGAGTCTTCAGTTTGCTTTACAGTTTTCTTCTTTTCCACAACTTTTTCTTCACGTTCTTTTGCTCCTTTACTGGTGCTTGCCTTTACCGATTCTCGACCTTCAAGTTGATCTTCTGAATCTGGTATTTCAACAATCTCCCTTTCACCTTCACATTCAGACGCAGAACTGGCTTCTGATACTTCCAGATGTCGACGTTCCTGTCGATCTTCAATATCTGGATCCTTCTCTGGTTCACCTTCAGAATCAGAGTCAGTTGTACTTTCACCGTCGTATGGGTATTCAGGTTCAGGCACACGGATGGTGTGACTAGCATGAACCCACCTTTTCAGTCCAGCACACTTAACTGCAGTAGTACTGACCAAGATCACTTGACGTGGTCTTTGCCACCTTGGTACCAAACAATTCCTTCTGCGATGAACTTTCACTCGTACCCAGTCCCCAGGGACTAGATCATGAGCTGGAATTTTCTCTTTGGTATTTGATTCAGTTCCCACCTGGTGGAGCACAGAAGTTACTACATCAGATAGATGCTTGCAGTAATCCAGAATGATGTCATCATTTATGGTTAGCAATTTATAAACTGGTACATAAGCCTGTCTCATCACCCTTCCCATCAAGATTTCGTGAGGACTTAATCCAGTTTTTCTGTCAGGTATGCTTCTTAATGTCATTAACACAAGGGGCAAAGCATCTGGCCACTTCATTCCTGTTGCCAAACACATTTTTGCAATTCTATTTTTAATTGTTCCATTCACCTGTTCAACTACTCCTGAAGCCTCAGGTCTATATGCACAATGTAGCTTCTGGCGAATGTCCAGAGCTTCACAAATCATCTGCATTAACTCATTTTGAAAATGCGGGCCTCTGTCCGATTCAATTGTGACCGGAACCCGAAACGTGGTATTATCTCACGCAAAAACAGTTTAGCAACAGTTATTCCATCATTCCTTCTCATGGGGAAGGCTTCTACCCATCGAGAGAACAAACAGATTATCACAAGAACATATCTGAGTATGTTACATGGAGGTACTTCAACAAAATCCTTCTGAACTCTTATAAATGGGCCACCCTCCCGTCCTATGGTTCCCAAACTTACAACAGTTTTTAGGTCGAGCTAGAATACGCATGCTTGCATGCGTCTAGCTCGACAACTATAGCCGTCTGTCTCCTGGGAATCTGAGACAGGGGCCGGGCACGAGCGTCGACTTCACCTCGTGGGCGCGCACGCCCAGCCCTGCACCGTGCACATCCCCTGCCTTAGATTCACAGCAAGACAGGCTCTCGCCCGCGCGCACACACAGCCACACTCACGCATGCGCACACACATACACCCACGCAGGCACACAGACCCACATATACACACGCACAGCTAACAGACACACAGTCACACATATACATACACACGCACAGCTACACACACGCACACACACAGCTACACCCACCCTCCCCCTCTTACCTCACCAGGCTTCCCGATGTTCTTCTCCTGGGACCGGGACTTCAGCTGCCGGACTTGGGAGGGCGGGGGCTGCCCGCGCATGCTCGGCATTTGTAACTGGGGCTCTTCAGAATAACAGTTAGAAATGCCGCGCATACGCGGGCAGCCCCCGCCCTCCCAGGTCTCAGTCATCCTTTGATCTTGCAACATCAGAATTTAACACACAGGCACAATTGTTGTGTTAGATACTATAAATGTTATTCCGGTTTCATATTATAAAGCTTATTATCTGTTTCGCTTTTACTAGGCCCTGAGCAGTCGGATAAGGAAACAACTGACATTGGAAATAAAGAAACAGTGTCATGACATACGCACAGTCTCTCATGGTGGCCAATAACGCAACACAATTGGCATGATTCACAAAGAGGTTTGGAAATTGACACTCACAGCTTTACATCTACGACTCAGTGCAGATTGACGAGTTTCCTGGAAAACTGTAATTCTGGGCTACAACACCTAGAAAACTGCCCTATAACATCTGGAAAACTTTTCAAAATTCCTACTTACCCTTTGAAAATGCATTTCTGCTTGAGAACAATCTCGCATGAGCACAACTACACATTTTCATTTTTTTTCTTGTTTGGTTACTGCAACTCATTTAGGGTCCAAAGCACATCAGTCTGCGTGTTCTCGATAAGTACCCTCTTCCATTTCAGGGTTCCTATATGCCATGTGCTTAGCACTGCGAAGAAGCTGACAGTCATTCAGGCACTGACGTCTAAGTCACATGGGGGAGCTCTAAGTGTATGGTTTGGGTTCACTGTCAGAATGTCCGCAACACAGCAAGAAACTGCTCAGATCGATCCATATATTCTCTATGGTAATGTCCGACCTCTTAAAACCGCAAAGGTAATGACTTCCAGGGCACTAGAAGCAGACACTTCCGGAGAAGCAAGCCAAGCATTTCATGCACATTTGCGACCCTTTTTCCAGGCTATTCACTTTTCCAAACAATCATAGGCTTTATATGTGCTACAGCAGTCGCGTCGACACATCGTAGATCCACCCCTAGCACGCTTTTTCTTTTAAGCAGGTTTTGTTTTAACTTATGTTGCTTGTTATTTTTCTGAAGTACTTTTGAGAGTAATGAGCTTGTTTTGTTTGTTTGTTTCTTGAAATACCCACTTCTATTTTCTGTGCACTGACGTGGGTTCAGGGCGTCATTGTTTTATGCTTTTTTTGTGACCGGTGTGGGAGGTAGTCTTCACCTGGACCCTCGGCACAGACACATGCAGAACCCGCCCGTCTTGCTACCCAACGCCGCTGCTGCAGTCATTGCCGGCCCGCCCGTCTTGCTGCCATGCGCCGCTGCTGCAGTCATTGCCGGCCAGCCCGTCTTGCTGCCCAGCCCCGCTGCTGCAGTCATTGCCGGCCCGCCCGTCTTGCTGCCCAGCCCCGCTGCTGCAGTCATTGCCGGCCCGCCCGTCTTGCTGCCCAGCCCTGCTGCTGCAGTCATTACCGGCCCACCCGTCTTAGAAAGCACAGCTAGCACTCTGCACTTAGATGTGATTCCTTCGTGCTCAGTGCTTTAAAGTGCCACCACTCATTTCCCTGGAAGGTCTGCTCGAGAGCATGCTTAGTAAACCAAGAGCCTGAAGCTCAGCCCTGGTCTGCTTTTTAACACTTGCTTTGTCTTACGTGTAAATAGATTCAATATCTGTTTTTATATGAGCAAGTAATGCATTTAGAGGAGGTGAGGCTGTACATCTGTTTGAGCCATCCTTGTCTGTAGACTTTCTGTGTACGTATATTCACCTACATGAATTGTGTCTATATGTTATACGCTCACAAGTGTGTTTGTGTATTTATACAAATCCACCAATATCTCTATACAATACTACCCTGTATAAGTCTGTTACTTAGCTTCTTGACTCTTATTTACTTTGTTTCCCATGGTTTGATTTTTGTGTATATGTATAACTTAAAAATAGAGCGTTGTACTTTTTTTGTGAGAGATCTTTCTCAGAGCCTTGTGTGTACGGTGCAGGTGGCAAGAACACAGTTTAAACTATTGCGTTCAGATTTACACACAGACTGTCTGGTTCATGTTTCCAGGTGCTCTGAACTTTTTCTCTTTTGTTTTTATTGAGCTTTTTGGACATTCACCTTTTTACATTGTGCATGGTTGTAAAACAACAATTGTTTCTCTTTTTTGGTATCGACGTTCGAACTGGCAGCAGAGAACTCTCATTATTTAAGGCTGATCTGTGACAGCCAAAATGGAAGATCACATTGATGTACTTTATTATAGAGTTGGAAGCTGCACCGCTTTGCCCCAGTTTACCCCCTCTTAAACTGTCTAAGAGCTCTGTGATTTGTGTGTGTATATGAAGGCTTTCCAGCCTACTCGCTTCCCGCTGCATGTTTTAAATAAGAATTACCAATGCAATAGGTCACGCAATGACATTGTTTTGAGCTATTGGCATTGAAAATATTATTGGGTTTTTCCCCCCTTCGTCATTTCTTAATCAAGTAATGGCGTTATAAATGATGCCTTTTTTACGTTTTAAAAATTAAAACAAAAATAAAAGGCATTGTCAATAGCTCAAACTTGCATAAATGCGATACCTATTGCATTGTAAATGCTTGTTCTGTTTGGATTAAATTGCTGGCAGACCAAGCATCTCTGACACAAACTTTCAGCAATCATTCTGAATTTAGGATTATACCAAGTCTGCCTAAAGAGACAAATCATAGCATCTCTGCCAATATGTGCTTCACCATGGTACATTCGGGCCATATCTGAAATCATGCTATCGGGCATTACTGGTCTTTCATCCTTGTAAACCCAAATTTCATCTTCCTCCCTTTGTCTGCAACCTGATTTTAACCAAATATCTTTTTCCTCTGTTCCTGCCTCTTCCTGCGTCTGCTTCACTTCCTGCCAAGTTTCCACTACAGTGGTTAGCATTAAAGGACTTTGAACATGTTCTTCAGTTTTCTCTCGATTGATTGAAATTTGATTTTTGGCGCAATGCTTTGCAATTGCATCAGCATCACTGTTTCCTCTGGTGATATAATCCTCACCTTTCTTGTGGGCACAACATTTTACCACAGCCAATTTTTCAGGCAGCTGTATCACATCAATCAATGTCTTTACAAACTTTGCATTCGAATGGGTGTTCCTGCAGAGGTCAAATAACCTTTTTGGGACCAAAGCTGTCCATAATCATGAACAACTCTATAACCATATTGACTATCAGTCACTATGGTTACTTTCCCCTCTTTTCCCAACTCACATGCTCGTATCAAAGCAATCAACTCCGCTATTTGAGCAGAATGAATTCCTTTCAGACAAGATGCTTCCAGCACTTCTGCCACTGTACAGACAGCATATGCAGCACTTAGAACACCACTCTCTGCATGATCCATCCACATACATTACAAAATCTGATTCAAGCAAAGGTTCATCTTTAATGTCTGGACGAAGCTTTGTGCAATACTCCAGAACATCCAAACACTTGTGATCAAGCTCACCTTTCACTTCTGTCTCAACTGCATCAGGTAACAGTGTCGATGAGTTGACATTCACACATCTTGCAATTGTTACATTCTCAGCTCCCAAAATTATTTTCTCATAATGTGTCATTCTGCTGTTAGTCATGTACTGAGTCTTTGCTCTTGTGAGGAGAATCTCCACTGAATGAGGTACATAGACTCTCACAGGAAATCCCATCACAATTCCTTCACTTTGCTCCAGACTTACACTAGTTGCTGCTACTGCTTTCAGACAACCTGGCAAAGCCTTTGCAACAGGGTCCAAAACAGCTGAGAAATACGCAATCGGTTTTCTCATTCTTCCATGCCTCTGAATTAATACTGATAGAGCACATCCTTCTCGCTCACTGCAGTACAGTTCAAATTCTTTTTCATAATCAGGCATTCCAAAGCTGGTGCTTCACACAATTTAGTTTTGAGCTGTTCGAATGCTTCCATCTCTGTTTTGGTCAAAACAATAGTGTCTCTGATGTCTGCTTTTGTCAGTCTCTGCAATGGTTTTACAATCAATGAAAATCCGCGTATCCACTGTCTGCAGTAACCCACCATTCCTAGGAACATTCTTACCTGTCTTTGAGTCTTGGGGGGCTGCATTTCTTGTATCATTTTAATCCTCTCAATTGTGACCTGTCTGATTCCTTTTGCAATCTTGTGGCCTAAATACTGTACTTCTTTCTGGCAAAACTGCAATTTTGATGGAGACACTTTATGTCCCTGTGGAACAGACCCCTCCCCTACCTCTCTCAGGCGGTGGCTCAGTACCGTTTCCCTGGGCTCCGACGATACTCCCACCGCGTCCCTGGCAATCCGGCATATCCCCCTTTCTCTTTCCATGCAGGAAACGAGTACGAGGGACGGCGAACCGGAAGTACCTGTCTCCAACCCCGGAAGTCCCGCCCACGATCCCGGACCGGAACACGGAAAAGGACGCCACAGAGAAGAAGCGGAGTTCTTGAAGGCGGACTCGTGGCAGGAGACAGCTAACCGAGAACTGAAGGTGGTGGACGGAGAGCGTGGAGAAGAGGAGAGCGGAGGCGAGGAGGACGAGATCTGGAGCGAGGACTGGTGGAGTCCTGTGGAGGTGGCTGGAGAGCGGCCGCAACTCGGAGAAGAGTTGCGGCGGGGCATGTGAGTACCCTGTCTCCTGAATTGCAGGCTGACTTGTATCATAGTGTAGATATCGACTCCTCTCACTGTATAGCACTCCTAGGAGCACTGTATATATGCGCACTTCCTGAGACACCCTAGATAGTTCATACCGCCACCGGAATCCTCACAACTTGCACCCTTTCCCTTCCTGCTTGAGTTCCATTCCATCTTCTACCCTTCCGACCCCCCCCCTCACGCTCTCTTCTATCCCCTCACAACCCGGGTGTTGGTGTCACCAGTTAGTACTCGTGACCAAGGACTAACTGCCCTGTCATTGTCTCTCTTTACCTCCGAGGACCACCGGACTACCAAAGACGGAGAAAAGGAAGACCCCCACACCTGCTAGACGGAGAAAAGGAAGACCCCCACACCTGCTCACCGCGGATCCCGGCTCCCTGACGACTACCATCCGGATTTCCTCTCCATTCTTCAGTTTCCTCTGCCCCTACGTACTATAACTGTCACTGTTAATAAACAGAGCTACAGAAATTGCTCAGTACATACGGCCTCCAAGCCTGTTATTCCGGTCCGCCCATACCCAAAGCCCACAGTCCCTCCTCAGCCAAATGATTCAATAATGCCACTGTATCAGTTACACAGGCATCCTTTGTTTTTGATGCAACCAAAAGATCATCAATATACTGAACCAACACAGATTCTCCAGGCATGCTCAAATTTTCCAATGATTTCTTTAGCAGCTGATTAAAAATCGATGGACTCTCAGTGTACCCTTGTGGAATTCTACACCATGCTAGGATACGATTTTGGAAACGAAACGCAAAAATTGGTTGGCTTTCTGGATGCAATGGAACAGTAAAGAACGCATAGCACAAATCAATCTCTGTGTATCATTCTGCATCATGAGGTATTTGGTACAAAATCACCTGCTGGATTCGAGACAATTGGACAACATGGGACTACTATTTTATTGACTTTTCTCAGGTCCTGCACAATTCTAAATGTTCAGTTTGGCTTCTTCAATCCCATAATTGGCGAATTACAAGGACTACTCTCGATTTCTCTTAAAATTCCCTGCTCAATCATTTTGTCAATCACTGGAGTATTTCCTTCAATTACTTCGGCAGTCATTTTATACTGCGGTATATTCGGATAAGTTGCACCTTTTATGGACACTTTCACAGGATCAACTCCTTTCATCAGTCCTATATCTTTTCCAGTGAAATCCCACACACTTTCTTTCACTGCCTCTTTCAGTTCAACAGGAATTTTCTCTTTATCAAAAACAGGAAACAGTTTGTCTTGTTCTGCCTCAATCATGAGCATTGTCAGTTTGTACAAACTATCTTCGTCTGGAGTCTGCAATTCTATGCCATCTGGTGAACAGTATATGGCACAGTTCATTTTACACAATATATCCCTGCCTAACAAATTAACAGGACTGCTGTTGCACACCACAAACCGATGCATATCCTTATACGTCCCAATCTCTATTTCAATTGGTTTTGTCAAAGGAGTATTTATTTGTCTGTTAGCTACACCTACAACCTGGATTGTCTCATCCGAGAGAGGAAGATTTTGAATTTCCACTGATCTGACAGTAGAACGGGTAGCACCAGTGTCCACTAGGAAAGTTATTTCCACATCATTCACTTTTCCGCTCACAAATGGACCTGACTGATCTACCTCAAGAGTGGCTCCAAGCACACACTCTTCATCCTCCCTCAGGCACCGTCAGAAACTTTCATCCGGCTCACTGCCATTCTCTTCTTGCAACCAATATTGAGGACACGCATTTACAATTTACGGTCTTTTTACCTGCTCACCACCTCTGAATCCTGTCTCTGCACTGTATCTCTGCTGATTCCCACTGTATGGCAGTGGCGGTTGCGGCACCTGACTTTGCTGATTTGCTATCTGCTGTTGCTGCGGTTGCTGCTGATTTACCTCAAACTGCACCTGCGGATTCAATGATGTATATTCCCCATTAACTCTAGGCGGACATTTACACTCTCGTTTCCAATGCCCTATCTGGCCACAGTTGAAACATGGCATTTTCTTTTTCAATTCATCAATATTCCCCACCAATTTAGGTTTACCTTTAATCCCACCTTGATTCCCTGCAGTTTTATTCTCCATCTGTGCTACTTGTTGTTCAGCTACATTTACTTGTGCCCACATGGCTTTCTCTTTCATCTTCTTTTGTTTTGCATCAATCTCCTCACTACAATATTTTGCTTGTCTCAGAACCTTAACTACTGAACTCGACTGCCAATCCATCATGCTATGTCTAATCATGTCTGAAATTTCTGGTTTTAATCCATATACAAATCTATAAACAAAGTGACTCATGTCTTTCTCTTATTTTTTTTTATTTTTTTTTAAATTTGTCCTCATTTTGCTCTTGGGAAACCACATAGGAGCACTAGGAGAGGGAGATGAACTATACTGTCACAGGTAAACTGGTAGTGCCAACAACCAACCGGTCTTGACACTCAGTATTGTTCAAACTCTCCAAAAAGTGCGCCGCGGGATGTTAACCATGAAGGAGCAATGTTGCTACTATTCAGAACCCATTGCGAATCGGGGAAGGCCATAACTTTGGGTAGGTCGGGGCGAGGAGAGTAGACCAAGCAGCGTTAATCATCGAACAGTGGGGAAAAAAATAAAACGCCCCACGGACCAAATAAACAATTCCTTAAACCCAATTCAAAAGGTGCCAAAAGCCACGTTTTTCTGGGTTACCAGATCTTGATAGATCAATTTTAGACGTTTGCAGGATTGATATACGCCAATCTAACTGGGTGTGAGGCAGTGGTTCTTTCCATTTCCTGCATATTTCTCTCCTTGCCAATAGGATACAATAGAACAAAAGTTTTTTGGCAGGACCATGGATTTCAAATGATGTTCCGAAAATTACAAGCATTGCGTTGATTGAGATTTGATACCCCAAAGATGTTGACAACTGAGTACTGATACAGTCCCAATAAGATGACAGCAATGGGCATTCGAAGAACATATGTAGGTCTGAGGCTGCTGGCACCCCACACTTACGGCACGCCACAGTGGAGTCTGTAGAAAACTTTGATAACCTCTGTGGAGAATAGTACGCCCTATGGAGCGTGAAAAGATGGTTCCTATGCATGTCTTTCTCATTTAATTCCTCATAACCACTGTACTGTTTAAAGACTAATAACAACCTTTCATAAAATGAATGCACAGTTTCTTTCGGCTCCTGTGTTGTTCTGTTTAACTTTACCCAATCAGTTTCTTTTGGAGGTATTTTGTTCTTCAACCATACTATCACTTGCTCATATTTCCTCATCACGTCTGGTGAGGGAGCTCCCGTTTTCTCATCTCTGGGATACTCCATCCTTGGCCAATCCACAGATATTTTACATTCTGTCCATACATCTGTTGGTACCTCTATATCAAAGAATCCATCTAAATCAATCCACAATACTTTTGACACCTTTACAAATCTGTCAACTTGTCAATACCATTCTACTGGTTTCTCTCTCAATCTGGGGAAATCATTTGTAAATGACAATATATCTTGTCTGCTTCAGGGCACATGTACATATCCTCCTCCAGGAATCTCTCTCCTCATAAGGAATTCAGTTGCCACTTTTCCCTTTTCCCTAATTGGGAAAGCTAAAGTAGACTTATCACTATTTTCTTCTTTCTTCTTTGCCCACTTGACTCTCCATTTGCCCACATCACCCCATTTGCGCAATAACACAATCAAATCTTTTATCTGAACTTGTCTTCCTGCAGTGTTCATATTTTCAATGTCTTTTTCTCGATAAGGTTTCTGCAATGACTTTATTTTGGAAAAGTCTATTCCACATTCACTTGCCACTTCTTCTAATTGATCTTACATTGTCTTTGCTCTCCATGTTATACTTTTACATAAAAACATGAGCTCATCATCCTGATAAGTTTTTAATCTGTCTGTCCCAATTGTTCCAATTATTAATTCTTCCATGTCTACTTTTAATTTAGACACATCCAACACTTTTAATTCCTGCTCTTTTAATTTTAATGATTTTATCCATTCACTCAATTCTTTTTCTGATGGTCCCATGGGTGTCTGCGTTAAATCTATTTTATCTGCACTTTTCTCTGGAGTAGCAGAGTCAGATTCTGCTCCTGTTGGGTATCCGCATGACAAATTTTGATTAAAAGTTAACTCTGGTGGATTTACGCTTATAGTCTGTCTCATTTCTGATAAATCAGGACACGTACTCTCGTTTGCTCTTTGTAAACTTTGCTGTAATGGAATGGTTAGTCTAGGCTCTTTTAATTCCTGATCTTCAAATACCGGTATCACAGGTCCTATGGTTACTAGTACAGTTACAGCTTCCGTATTCCTAGTAAGGTTTTGAATCAATTCATGTGCAGAACGCTCATAATCAGACACGTTTGGCTGTTCATTACTTCGTCTTTCTGCACTTAGCACAATTCTGTGTGAATCATTACTTTGAACAGGAGTTCCTGTAATTCTAGCTTCTCCTATCGGTGTACTCGGACATATCTTAATTCTACCCTTTCAGGAAAATCTCTAAAATTTGATGGTTGTCTTGGCGTTTCATTGACTCTTTCTTCTGCCATCAGGGCGTTTGGGGTAGTCCATAAAGAACTTGGCTGATATGGAGGTGGTCTCCTATTTAATATTTCTTCTAAAACAGCATCCTCTGATTCGCTTTCACCATAGCTTTGATTTCCCAATTCTGTATTCTTTTTCTTTTCTGTACTTTTTCGTCCCTCATATTCTTCAACCAATCTGACGGGATACATGCCATCGCAAATACTTCCGTTCCATCCCTCCATCTTCGTATTCTAGTCTCATGTGTTTCTCCCCACAAATCTCTACCTCTACCTCTCGGTCTAAGATGCCTACTCAACCTCTCACTTTCCATTTGATGCATCTCATCTTCCCACTCAACTAATGCCTCAAATTGAGTTGGTCTGGGTCTCGGTTCAAGTTTCATCATTTTGTCTCTCAAATTTCTCAGAATAGCCAAATCAAATGATCCTCCTTCCGTAAAAGCTAACACACCATCATCCTTGGTATAATGTACCCAATTTTCCAACCAAATACACGTATGGTAACCATATTTTGTCAACATATAAGAAGCAGGTGTTTTCGGTGAAGGAAGTATTTTTCCCTCTCTCGTAACTACCTGTTTGTCTTTTACAAACATGTTTTTCAGCTTTTTGAACCATGAAGATTTCTTCCTGTCATCATCATAATAGTAGTTTGACATTTTCGGTAAACTTTCCTGCTTTCAAAAGATCGCATACTATTCTGTTGTTGATTCCGTAACACTAACCTATCACAGCACGGTTCGCACTAATGCAACCAGTTAGAACACGATACGTCACTATAGTGCTTAACCAATAGCCTTTGCTGTTTTCTGTGATGAATCAATCAACTCCTACTCTGTCTCGGTCACGTGGACCAATCCCAGCGCGACACTTTTGACGTCACCAGCGCTCCGGCTTCTGCAGCGCCGACTGACCCCTCCCTTACAGGTTTTTTTTCAAGAAACCGTATTTACAAGATATTTTACAAAATCAGTTAGTAACTTACACAAAACAAATCCACTAATCTGTTTCGCTAGTAAAAGTGATAGAATTTTCAATCGCACAAGTATTCTGTAACCGGAGTAGACGATGCTTATCTCCTCAGAATTTTTAGACTCGTCGATAAAGCAACACTACTGGCTTTACCCTTCTATCAGGCAATAACGATCTTGCTTCTCTAGGAAAGCACATACAGAGATCTTTTTCACCTCCTTAGAGACAGTCCCAGAGTTTCACTTGAACGCGTATTGCAATTTCATTTACACACGTTCATACGGAAAACCCTATTCATATATACATGAACTCTGTGTTACCAGTAGGCAGCGCGTCCACTAACCCACCACAGAATTCCTCTATTGTTAGCAAAAGAGAGACGCCTCTCCTTTTACCCTTCAATCAAGCTCGGGTTAAGACCTATTACTCTCTGCAGCAGTAAGTTTTAGTCGGGAAGCACGGAATGATCCCTATACTTGAAGGCTGAAATTTCATAGACTGTCCTCACTATACATTTATCCTTTCACACCTAAAGTCCCTAAACAGTGATATGCAATGATACCACCGCAGTATTCGGCAATACTCCTTCTTTGAAACAGACTAATTCACTGTGCAACTTTACCTAGCCACACTTCCTCCACCTGCAGACGGAGGCACTGGCTTCACCCTACTCTTTGAAGCCTTTCCAGGACCACATGTAACATAATACAAACTCAACAGATGTTAGTCATAATTCTGTACATCAAACTCTATATAGTACTTTACCATAACCCTAGCTAATTTTCTTAGTAACCACTACTCTGCTACCAAGTTTCTAACTGCTCCAGCGCGGCTCCAAAAATCATTTCTAATCAATATTCACCATTTCCCTGAAACCTTAAAACACACAAATCATGCATCAGTGGGGCCCATAACACTGCGCATTTACCCGGTTCACTTACACTTCACTTCAAGGCTTTGGTGAATCACAATGGAGAAACGCTGTTGCATTTTTGGTGGAGCGTCTAAACCTATTTAACTATTTGTTATTTACACCTGCAGATTTAAAAAATTTCCATGGTTTTATTCAGACTTAAATTATTCAGACACACCACCATAGTGGCAATGGATCTACTAGAATGAAAATTAGGCGTAGGAAGAATTCAAAGACCAGCTCTTACTTCTTCATTTATCTAATTTTTATTCAAAGCAAAACTTTATCATGTCTGACATGTATGCATTAGTAAATCTTTATTCAGTAAAATCTTAAACTTTATTTCAAAATGATCATTTTATTTAGAGCTCAAGAAAATCGCTATATTTTAGAAGACAGTCAAAGATTAGCAAAGAACAGATAGTTCCAAATTCATTCTCTCCATCCCTAACTAGCACCCTCATCTTATCCTTCAGTCCTGCAAAGCAAACAAGTAAAAATTAAAGTTCTTACATCCAGGAATCGATCAGCAATCGGACAGCATCTCCGATAGAAATTGAAAAGGCGACCCCAACTAGAAAAAAACAGGGGTTTTTATACCCTAAATCCCTCATTTAATCTATATAAAATGTAACTAACACCACTTATTTGGGTTGTGATTGGACAAAATCGGGGTGGGTGAACATCTCTTCACCATTACAGCATTATTTTCACAACGTGTCAGCGAAAAAAGAAAGGGTCTTTGTTTAAGTCAGTCCGTGGCCTAGGCGCTTCCTTGCATTTGTAACATGCATAAACTCTCCCAGGCTCTGAGCATTACATCGTCCATGCTTGGCACCCATCCTAGGTTCCGGGCCATGGTAGCCTTGAACCTCCTCGAGCACAGGCAGTTCACTCTGACTTGCAGATTTTGGCGCGCCTGCGCAGTTCAGCTCTTGCTCACAGTTTACCCAAACTGCCATCTTTTGCATAGGCCTCAGAGGCCACTTTTGAAACTATCGTAAAAACAAACACACATTTATGTTAATTATTGAATTTAATCCCATTATGTTTACCTCCCACCTAACTAATGTTTCCCAGTTAGTTGTTACCTAGCGAATAAGCCACATAAATGCATTTTATACTTACATTTTCGACCTCTCCACCATACAGAAACTTATAGAATAAGCACATTAAATTGCTTTTGGTTTACAATTAAGCTGCACATTAGTTCACAACACAATAACAATACATATTAGCTGGGTTTATTGCAACATGCAAGCAAAGTTAGTTTTCCCCGTGTGTAAAAATAAAAATAATGTGTGCACTTTACTCTATGGTTGGTTAATTTCGCAAAACATGCAATCAGTAAATATTAACGTTATGGGACATTAACTTTGCGAGGGGTACACAAAATTTTGCGTTTGTCACCTCGCTCCATCACCATCATAATCCCAACAGTGGAGCCGGGCCTGGCTCCTCCATCATTCAAGGGATTATGGTATTTCTGACGCACCAGTAGGCTCCTTGAGCCAATCAGAAGCGCCACGTATGCTCCCTCGGCCAGAAGCCTCCTCCCGCCGCATCATAATGTGGCAGGCAGACCACAATGTCAGATGTCGGTGGGTCCGACACAGACGTGCCAGTGGTGTTGGATAAACCAACATCGTCATCAGCCTCAATGTTGGGAACCCTAGTAGCAATCATGTGAACTGATTTATTTTAACTAAAAGTGGGACTTGTTGAGGGAAAAGGTGTTGGTACGTTTGGTTTCTTATCAATGTGGAATTGTTTTATCAATGGTGACATGGTTGTCTCTATCATGTTCAGATGATGGCGCCTCCTCTCTAAGGCAGTCTGACCATATACAAAGTGTCAAAGGGGAATACCCACAGCAGTGCTTATTCCTGTGCCTTCGACATTGGTACAGGTGCCATGCAGCAGGCCGTTGCTGATAACCATCCTTCATATGCCCTCTCCATCTACTTAATGTGTGCAATGAAGCTATTTCGGTGCTATCAAGCAAGCTACATGTGGAGCTACACATCTGAAATACCTGTTTACTTAGGGCAGCACACTAAAGTACACAAAAAAGTGATGGATGAAATGTTTGAATAAATCTTTGCCATGGGTAATTACTCAGGGCCACATCTCAATCCATCATTCTTTTACACACAATGCCACCTCAGTTTGGACTCAGCTATATGCACATCAGTCTTGACCCTGCTCCAGTAGTAACTGTTCAACCCGTCCTGCCAAGCCAGATGTAGGTCTGATGTGCACTATGTCACTGGAGCCAAGCTATACCTGAGTGATGAGCCCTTACTATGGCAAAACTGGTCCTGGGTTGCTTGTGTTCCGGGTGAGGGAGGACCTGGCCTTGCAGTATGGACTGGACTGTTCCCATTGGAGCACGGTCAAGACAGATTTATATATCTCTGGGTCCAAACTGAAGTGACATGGTGTGCAAAATGACAATGGATTGGGCTACAACCCAAGTAATCAACAATGATTGAGATTAATTCATGCACTTCATCCATCGCTTTTTTGCATCCTTTCGCACCATGTGTGGTACACCTCTTTCCTCATGCAGCAATCATATTTATGGTTCTCAAGTGAAACCATGTCAGACCTGAGGAGTTTAACCAGCTCTATCCATGTAGCTCACATTTCATTCTTTTCTGTTTATTGGTGGTTATGTTTCGCATTTTAAATCAAGATTTAGAAGTGTCAGCATGTACAGTGGTGTGAGCTAAAAGGCGACTTTTGCAAATTGTTTGTAGTTTTTGCTGCCTATCTGCAGGAATATAATATAAGCTCCTCTGCCATTTTACAATTCCCTTATGATTTGTTCAATGCATTCTGTTCACTCTGTGGTTGAAATGCTCCCACCTCAACAGAGAGTGAACAAGGGAACTAAAGAGAGTGTGTGTATGTGTGTGTGCAAGTGTGTGTGTGTGTGTGTGTGCGCACACTCATGTCTTTGGGGGACATGCTTAACCCCCACTGTGGGTACTGCATCGGTCCTCCCATTGTTGCCAAACTCTGGCAAAACCAAACAAACGTGTCCCAAAGGGTATCCTGTAACCAGATTTCTCTAGTCACCATCTGGCTGAATTCCAGCTTCAGCCAACAATCCTGAAGAGTTTTTATTTGTCCCTCACACACCCTATTGATTTAATGCTTCATCGAAGGGTTGGGAACAATTTGGATATTTATCTCAAATGGGGTCTACTGCTGAAAGAATAAAAATAAATGTACCTAAAGGCTACCCCAGTATCCTTTTTGTTTTCGGTACCTTTGGGTTGGTTAAAATCTTTGTTTGTGGATGCTTGCAGAGAATAAAGTGTCCTTACATCCTAGTATTAGACAATAAGTTTCAGCCCTCAAGGTTAGGCAACTAAGGGTTCAGGGCTTTCTTTCGGAACTTTGTAGATTCTCGTAAGGTTAGTTATGTTTTCTTAATGTTATGTCCATGTATGTCAGAATCTTGGTAGGATGATAGACATCATATAATATTAAACACAAAAATAGGTCTACTTGCCTATTTCTTATGGTGGGCAGATATTAATGCCCTTAATAGTATTAGAAAATACCCTACTAAGACAAGTGGGGGCACATCCCTATAGTCAAACTCACTTCAAGGGGCACATCTTTGTCCACTGCTCTGTCCCACTCCAGGTAAAAACCATCTCTGTGAGGACAATTTTTATGTACTTTTGAGTGAGCGAATCAAAAAACCTAAAAGCAAAGTTAAATTGTGTTGGTCCTACCACAGTATCAAGTAGATTATGGGGTTAGAATAGTAAATATATACTTTGTTACTTCGTTACGCTCCATGCCCAGTCCTTATTTGTGTATATATAGTTATAGTTAGGATTGCTTTTCCATAGACAAGGCGCTTTTTGGTTTGCTAATAACTTTGACACCTTTTGACAGAGCTTCACAAAGCTTTAAAAAAAAAAGCAAATGTACCTCTGCTCCTTCCTGGAAAGATAGTGGGGGGCAAAGAAGAATGGGGGTCCTAAAAGCAAATTTGCCTATGCATTTTCCGTATACTTCTTTAGGCAGCGCTACTTCAAAAACTACTGAAAAGAATGACACCAAATTTGGCAGAAGCTAGATCTTGGCCCGCAGAATATTATTTTAATGATTTGATGTAAATCCTTTCAGTAGTTTTTATTATAAATTAAGGTTAAAAAATAATATTATATATCTGGTCAGTTGGGTCTGAGAGAGTCTTGGTAGTCTTGTGTGAGCGTCAATCCAAAAATAGAGTGTTCCTATTGGCCAGGGGAGCTTTTTTTCCATTGGGCCAGTTTGCTTCTATGGAAGCTGGACTCCCGCGGCAGTGAGCACTCTGATTAGCTACCAGCAACATGAGAAAGATGTTGATGGCAGCATAACTGACCAGGTATGTAGTCCCCTGTCCTGAAGTTTAAAAAAATATTAATATAAAGGGGATGGGGCCAGCGGGACCACCCGTGGGGCCAAAATAAAAAAATTCTGCAATTTCTGTCATGATCCCCCAGTATTCCTACTGGATCATGGCAAAACAGAAAATGGTGGCTGCCATTTTTTAATAAACATATATAGGGAGGGGGTGTGCGTTGGGATTACCTCTCCAAACCCATTTTAAGCCCCAAGGACCCCAAACCCCAAGGTCGATTTATTTTTTTTAAATGGGAGGGGGAGCCTCATGGTTCCCCTTCCCCGAGCCTGAATAGGCCCCAGAGACCCCATCCCGTGGGGCTGAAATCAATAAGTAAAGGAGAGCAAGCCATGCGCCCATCCCCTCCTCCCCTTCCGGAGCCTTAAAATGGCTCCCGGGACCTCACCTACAGGGCCGTAATTAACTCAAAAGTGTTATTGGGACACAGTAGTTTCCTGAAACATATGCTTGCTCCTGTCTGCCGGGAGCATTTTTCAATCTCCCGCCAGATGGGAGCAAACATGCAAGTCTGGTTCTACCCTACTGGAGATTTAAACATGCTCCCACTGGCTGAAACAAACTTCTGTTCAGCTTCCCTTCCCACACTCCTATAGGCAGAGAAACAGAACACATATTGCTCCTGCCCGGTGGGCTCTCTCTGGGTGGGAGCACTGTCGGCTCCTGCACCATGTGGGTAGCCGCTGTGGCCGCAGGTACCCTGGGGCTCCACTGTGGCCCCAACATGTTGTTTGTGGGTGCCCTAGGTGGGTACCATGGAACCCAACTGTGCCCCAGGGGATGGGGTCCTCAGGACTGAGGAGGCTCAGGGAGGGGGGGCCACTTGCCTTTGTCCGTACTCAACAGGGGGTTGGCTTTACATATGGCTTTACATATGGCATTAAAAAATTACTTTACATTAAAAACCCTGGAAATTCACTGAAAAAACAAAGATTAAAGTAATATTATAGTTAAGTGAAATGTTCCGTAACAATGTAACTTTAAATCTAAAAAATAACGCGGAAATTAACCGGTTATAGTTATCTCAAATAACTATAACTCATGCCCTAAGGTAACTATAACTCCCGCCCTCGCCATGCACTGCTAATTATGCCACATATTACATCACTCATGAAATCTTCTATGACAACATTGATAATATCACTGTAATATTTGCAAGGAAATCATTCATGAGAATACTGTGCATGGTGGCGGCGCGAGTTATAGTTACTTTAAATAACTATAACTGGGACATTTCTGTGTTTTTTTAAGTTTAAAACATCACGTTGTTAGTGAACTTTTCACCTAACTATAACTTTACTCAAACCTTTCTTTTTGTGTGTGTGTGTGTGTGCATGTGTACTTTCTCCCAAGATTTCTTTAGTACTCATACATATTTAACATCCAGGAGATTCTTTATGCATAAATGATATTCATCAATTGAGTTGTGTAGACCTGGCACCATTGGCGTGGGTCTCCCATTTTTTGCTGTTGCCTCATGTTTTTTTGCTGGTTATCAAGTCTTTGGGCACTGTGCCACTGCTATTCAGTGCCACAGTGCAAGTGCTCCCTATGGTAAATTGATGTATGTATTAGTGACTCCATGATTGGCTGGTTAGGTTTACTTGTCAGACCCTAGTACAGTGCACTGCGTGTGCCCAGGGCTTGTAAATCAAATGCTGCTGGTGGGCTTGCGGCACTGGTTGTTCCACCCACAGAAGCAGCCTGTAAAGTGTGTCTCAGGCCTACCATTGCAGAGCCTGTGAGCAGTCTAGTACTGCCATGTTGACTGGGCAAGTGCACCCACTTGGCAGTCCCTAAACCGTCCCTTCTCTGCATAGTACCCACTCCTGTGGTAGGCCCAAGGGCAGGGCACATTGAATGTAAAAGCTAGGACATGCCCTGATGTGTGTGGCATGTCCTGATAGTGAATTACAACCATTTTCGTTTTTCACTATTGCAAGGCTACCTGTTCCTCATAGGCCAGAATGGGCAGTTTTGATTATAACATCTTATAATCCTACTGACTCAGGGAACTAGGTAGAAATTCGAGTTTAGTATGCCTGAACTCAGAATGATAAAATACATCTCTTAGTGAAGTTGGTTTTAACATTCTGTGATTGAAAATACCACTTTTTGAATGGAGGTATTTTCTTGCCTAACTGTCCAAGCCTGCCTCTGCTAGGTTATGAATGACAGGGGCTGGGGGATTCCAGGAGACAGGGTGAGTCATCATAGGGCTGAATAGAGCTATATGCATGTAGATGGGTGGGAGGAGTTGCACCTGGGACCTGAATGGGGCTGTGCCTGCCTTCCACAATGATGGCTCCACCTCCTGTGGTGCGTCTGATGTTCCTGGCCCACACTGTCAAAGGAAAGAAGGATTTGTGTCAACAAAGTGCTCCAGGACTGCACAGAACTGGTTTGGACTGGGTACAGGACCCGCTGCCTTCAAAGAACAAAGGATTTGCTAGTATAAATATGGGGACCCAGACCCCAGAACTTTAGATCACTTTTGGGAAACAAGAAGAACGTTTGCTGATGAGAGGAACCAGAGAGAAACTGAAGGAGAAGACTATCACTAAGCTGAGTGCTGTTTTGGATACTGGACTGCAGTGGTTGCCTGACTGCCAAATAAAGGAGAAAGGAACTTTGTGCTACTTTCATCAACTTGTAAAGGATCTCAGAGGGCTTGGAAATTGAGCTTGCTTCATGCTGAAGTCTCAGGGACAACAGACTTCACCAACTAGCTTCCCTGAGTTCTTTTGAAGTGCCTGCTGTTGTGCTGGGCCTTCTGAGGGACTGCGTCTCGCAAGGAGCTGTAAGCACAACTCACGAAGAAGAAGCGTGTCGCCGCCGCTGTCGTCGCATATCTGAAGAAGGGTGTCGCCGCTTTCGCATTGCATCGCAGAAGTACCTTGCATCGCCGGAGAAGAGTGTCGCCGTCGCAGCAAACGCGTCGCATCACTGGAGAAGCGTGCCGCTGCTGCAGCCGCTGTCGTCGCATCACTGAAGAAGGGTGTCGCCGCTGTTGCATCGCATCACCGAAGCGCCTCGCATCACCGGAGAAGATTGTCGCCGTCGCAGCAGACACCGTCACATCACCGGAGAAGCGTGTCGAGACTTAGAAGATTCGTTGAGTCGCCGTACGGCTGTCGGGCGTGCATGCTTCGTTGTCGCATCAAGGATAAGACGCCATTTGTTTTCATTGCACTGGGTCTTCATCGCTCACGGCGTTGCGGGTCGCATCGGCACAGAAGCGCAGTAAGAAACCAACGCATCACCTCCCCATGCAGAGAAGAACCGATGCATCACCGTCCCCTATGCAGGATGTAGGGAACCGACGCATCACTGTTCTTGCGTGTAAGGAACCGACGCATCACCTTCTCTGCAACACTTTTGTTGTATAGCATTACGCATCCAAAGGTACATTGAACTTAAAGTGTTGCATTTACCATCTAAAGAGAACTAAGCTATTTCTACCATTTTTAAAGTATAGTATTGTGGAATTTTGTTGTTTGTGGTCTTGTGTTAAGTCTATATAAAAATACTTCTTTTTATACTACAACTTGGGTGGTGTCCATCAGTAGTGTTGTCACTGTGTTACTGTATGTGTTCACAAATGCTTTACACACTGCCTCTGAGATAAGCCTGTCTGCTCGTGCCAAGCTACCAAGGGGGTGAGCAGGGGTTATTTTAGGAGTGTACCCCCCTCCCTGATTAGACGCAAGGGTCCCTATTTGGTCAAAGGTACCTACCTCTGCCAACTAGAGGCCCCCTAATCTAACAAGTTGCGTGAATATATCCTGAGTAACCAATCTAAAAGTTATAACAAAAATGTATTTAAAATAATTATTTCAAGTTCCTTGTTCTCATTATTTACTCATTGCCTAAGGGGAAGATTGAGTTAACCGAGTTTGTTCAAGTGTCATTATGCCATTCTAGTCGCAGGCTCCCACCAGTGGGGCTGGTTTAAACATTTTTGCCAGGGCTGGTTTTGGTTTCCTGTCCAGCTGTGTACCAAAACTAGTAATGGGAAAGTAGTGCATATGCCACTGACAAAGGTATCTCTGCTTTAACACAGTGGTAACACACCAGTGCAGCCATGTTCAGGAGAGTTGCCAGAAAATTTAAATAACCCTGGCTAAACTATATCCTGCAGACCACAGAGCGAAGCAGGGAGGAATGGAGCCTGGCATTCATTTGAAGGTTGTTCTGCAAACAATGTGGCCAAATGGTGTATTCTACACCTCAGTTCTTAAAGAATGTGATCTAAAAGTTGTGACATTTTTAAATATGTTTGTACTAGCATTCATGAAATTGTGTAAATCGTGCTCTGTTGTTCCATTTGCACCCTTCCACCAAACTGCTAGAGCATAATACCCCCCATCATTGGTATTTATGAGCTTCTGTTTGGAGACGAGTGTCTCTAATCAAAGAGTCATCGGAGCCATAAACAACAATTCAGATTGTATATGTGACATAGAGCTACCCAGTGGCAACTTAATACCTGCTCAAGAAGAGAAAATGAGGGGTTCATGGCATCCCTGTTAGCATTTTTGCTGTGCAAATTTCGTGGCCCCATAAAGGGCAATCAGATTAAGCGAAGTTCAAGTATGAGGCTGGTCAACAACTTATTGCATTTACTAAATGTGAATCACATTAAGGCCCATTAGGGTATATTTTTAAATCATAATAACTTATTAAAGGCTAAAGTTTCCAGAAGTCAAAACCATTGAGTTAGTATCAATCATTCCTCAATAAATGAATGTATCAATTAATATGCACATGAAATCAAAGTCATATCAGGGGATGAACTAACATGTAGTCGCCTCAAAGGTAAGGGTAAAAAAGACAGTTCTCCCATAAAGAGAGTACTCTAAATCTACTACTGTGCTCTGCTTTGAATCTGTATCAGTAAGCATTCATTCTGCATTCTAACTCATACTGTCTCTAATCTACCCTGCACTAGATCTAATCAGATTAAAGCGAGGTGATGCAATTGTTGTAGTACTTTATTCGATAAAAAACATTTATCATAAAAGTAAAAACCATTTTCAAGTACCAACAACCCTTAAAATTCATACAAAACAGAAAACAGAATTTATGTGCATTAAAAACATATATACAGATAAAAATGGGTAAACCAGTAAAACTATTAGGAAAAGAATAGCAGCATAGTCAGACACAGTTAACCAGAGATATCATTTAGCACCCTCTTTGGAATCATCTTTAGCTGCTTAGATCTTATCTGCCACGCTCTTCCCAAATATTTCGCAACCCCACACACCAGAGCCAATGATGATACATCTGTTGTAAGAATGCGAAGGGCGTTAAGGTGCTGTCTGAAGCCAAGCTCCCTACAAATTGGCCTAAGCCACCGTCTTCTTGCACCCCTATAGGCTCTACAGGCAAATAAAAAATGTGCTAAGGACTCTTTGGGGCAAGGGCAACATGGACATGAGATATGGTCAGGGAGGGAAGGTCTCCACTTTCCAGTAAATTAATTTAATGGTAGGCTTCCATATCTGAATTTTAGAAAAAGTGTTCTGTCGCCAGGTGATCGTATAAAATCCAGAAATGGTTTGAACATCCTGGCAGACTTATTGTTCAGAAATTGATCGGTCAGAGGTCCCCACCTATGTCCCTCTACTTCCTCCTTCAGAACCCAGTCCCAATACAATTTCTTAACAACACTTTTTGGTGGGGGGGACTGAGTAAGCCAAAGCTCACCCAATCCTAACCACGTAACCAACTCCTTCAACTTGCCGAGCCATCGGATCTTACCACAGCCGCCCAAGCTGATGAGTTCATCAAATGCTGCAGCGTAGTTAACTAGATCCGTTGATCTTCGCAAGCGCACCCAGAACAACAAAGGGCGCAGGCGGACTATATCCTTGATTGAGCGTCTGCCTAAATCAAGGAAAAGTGGTTTCAGAGGAGTTGAGGCTGGGAGCGAGACCAAATCTCGAAAAAACTTGTTCTCTGCCCTAACCAGTTCCGGGATGCTCTCAAACCCCCAAAGTTCGGAGCCATAGACTGCTGAGGCCAACGCCTTCCCTTCATAGACTGCGAGGGCAGGGGCTATGTGTCTGCTAGTCGAGCCTCTATGGTCTCGTGCAATAGCTCCTGCCACTCTCTTGAGGTTCAGGAGCATTTTCGAGACGTGGGAGTTCCAGGTCATTTTATTATTAATTCTTACGCCCAAATAGTCGAAAGCCTCGACAACCTCCAGAGGCGCCCCATTAAGTGAGATGTTTAACCTTTTTACTTTTTTAAATGAGGACAGTGCCATCAGCTTTGTTTTGGAGGTGTTGATGGTTAAGCCACGCTCTACACAAAACAAGCTGAATTTATCCAGACGTTTCTGGAGGCCCATTGGTGTCTTTGAGATCAGGAGGGTATCAACTGCGAAAAGAAGTGTGGGTGTTTTTTCTCCGCCAGGACTGGGGCGTCGGCCGGGTCCTCCCTCAAATGGTCCACAACCCCATTCACAAAGAGGGAGAACAGGGTCGGCGCCATCACACAGCCCTGGCGCACCCCCCTATTCACAGTCACCCTCTCTGTCAGGTCACCCTGGCTCCCCCATCTAATCCTGGCATAATTGCCTTTGTGAAGTCTCTTTATTAATTCCAGGAGATAGATCGGGAAACCCATATCGTGCAGCACTTGCCATAATTTATTACGGGGCACCAGGTCAAATGCGGTTTTCAGGTCTATAAAGGCCAGGTAAAGGGAACCCCTCCCGATGGACACAGATTTCCAGAAAACCGCAAAGAATCTGAAAACCTGGTCCATCGTACCCACTCCCCGCCTAAAACCTGCCTGGAAGTGTGACAGAATACTTCCTTCCTCCAGCCATGCTTCCATTCTGGAGACAATGACCCTGCCAACTACCTTCTGCACCACGTCGAATAAACTAATCGGCCTGTAGTTGGCAGGGTCCTCTCTATCCCCCTTCTTATATACTGTCACCACCTCGGCCATCTGCCACGACTCTGGGACATCCTGGCCCTGAGCAAATAAGTTCAACAAGAGACTTATGTATGTAGCCCAGGTCACTGGGTCGTGTAAGAGTAGGTCACCAGGCAGGCCATCCGGACCAGCAGCCTTGCCTGGGGCCATGTTTTTAATGGCTTGCTCAACCTCTTTACAGGAAAAGGGGTCTGGGACAGGAAGGCTTCCCAAACTAGGTTCCTGGTAGGGCACAGCTATAGGCTCTGGGTCCAACTCCAAAACCTCACCAGCACAGTATAAGTTCGAAAAATGGGCATGCCATTGTTGAGCGGTGATGTGGTTTGGAATGGGATCCAAGCCTCTCCTACTGGAGATGTTAATTAGGTCCCAAAACCTATAAGAGTATCTTGCTTGAGCTGCAAGTTTTAAATTTTGCCAATGGTCCTCCTCCCATTCCCGTTTTGCCACCCTTAAAGTACTGTTGTAGTCCTTCCTAGCCACTCTTACTCCTTCCATATTTTTTAACCGAAGTGCTAGGGATATTGCCTTTCTCTTTGTCCTACATGTGGGGGTATACTATAGATTCCCCTGCTTGTGGCCTTTATTGTTTTTACTTTTTGAGACATTTACGGAGAAAAACAGCCCCAACTTCTCCACCATTTCCCCGTAAAGATTGCTTGCCTGGGAGCTCTGTTTGATATCCGGGGAGGCATTACGAATGTCAAGATCTATATTTCCTCGAACTACTGTTTCTTTAATGCAATCCTGTTCCATTTAAGTCTACGATTGCAATTAGAAGGGACTACTTCTTTTGATAACAAAAATGTGGCTTTAGGAGCATTTCCGGAAGCTCCCCATCTAATTTCCATACATAAAGGGTTATGGTCGCTATCCTGTGACTGTTTAATCTCCATATCAACAAGATCTCCCCATGAGAGCATATCCAATAGTAAGTAATCAATCCGCGATGGGCAACCAATTCTATTACAGGTATTAACCCCTTCTGGGTCGGATGGTGTTCTCCCATTTAGAGCACGAAGATTATATTCGGTGGTAAGGGCATTAATTTGGATCGCCCTGGGTGACCACTTTTTTTTTGGGGACAGGGACAGCAGGGGTATAGAGTATTTTACATCCTCCTCACTGGTTCCCAAAAGGTCATCCTCACTCAGGGGCTCAAAGGTAGTGTTTAGGTCTCCTCCCACCAACACTTTAGCCCGTGGCAGGATACCTGCAAGGGCTGAGTCTAGGGGTGAGATAGTGCCCGATATTTGGGCGCCCGGAGTGCCTCGGGCATACACATTAAAAAGCTCCACCTTAAAATTATTCTGGGGCCCTTTAATTGATAAATGTAGAATATCTACCGAACCAGACTCATTCATTTTAATGGACCAATTCAGTGCCACATTAACCCAAATAATAAGGCCACTTGCGGGCCGGCCTTTACCTGAACTTGTCGCTGAGACAAAGAAAGTAGTATACCCTGACTTGTATCAGGGGGTCATGCTCCATGTTTCCTGAAACATGCAAACGTCGTGTTTGGAGATGAAACTATTCCATTCCGGGATTACCATCTTTTTCTCAAGGCCTGCAATATTCCAGGAAAGGAGCTTGATTACTTTAGCAGTCCTGCTCTCCACAAGAGAGGTGCCCCGAATAGCTTGTTTGTGGGATGCATCACCCAGGAAACCTGGGGCCAGCTGCTCTATAGGTGGTAAGATGTCTTCCCTCTCGAGTGCAGGTTATTCTATAAAGGGGGCAGGACAACAGCGCTCTCACTGGGTAGTCAATCCACACTATTAAGCACAGAGTCAACCTGTTCCCCAATAAGAGACCAAAGTGGCATGTGTCTAATTTGAATGTTTGAGTGTTTGGGGGGGCAAGACCGGAACTCAAGGGCCAGCAGATTCTCCGCAATTTCCCTATTGTATAACTCAATTTTAATACAATCAGTCAAAGAACTATGGAGGGTCATTCTTTCCACCACAGCCATGTCTTCTCTGATGATAGAACGACACCCCCTTACATGACGCAGCCAGTGTATTGCTTTGTTGTGAACCGCCTCCCTATCCTCTTTAATAACACTTGCACCAAGCTTTGGAACTTTCGTCATATAGACAACTAAAGGGTTGAATCTAAAGGGAGGATAATGGATAGGCAGAATAGCCTGCCTGGTTTCTACATTCATTCCTCCTGTAGTACTTTCTTTGATTAAATTGGAACCCCTGCCCATGACTTCTCCCCTGCCCATGACTTCTCCCGATCTGGATTTCACCATTCCCGCATAGGTACTCCATTTGGGTTGCCCTATTGCCCTATTTTCATTAGGATGATTCTGCACTAGACTCCCACCCACTCTGCCCTCCCCTTTTCGTGCTTGTGTAATGGGAGCAGTTGGCCCCTTTTTAATAATCCTGGGTGGAAGTAAGGATGCTTTAGCTTACGGGTCATTAGTCGTGGCCAGTTTCTGGGTGTCAACGACCCCCTTTAAGGTGTTTTTAATGAAATCCAGATCATTCTCTAATTTCTTCATTAATAGCCTGTTTAAATAGGAACAGTTCGCACAACCCCCCCCCCCCAGCAAGAGTTAGCTCCAAAGCCTTAGTACCAACTATTGGAGCTTCAACGTGGTCGCCCGAAAGGCCTTCCAGGACTGCAAATCTATTAGAACAGTCAATACCCAGGCTGTAAGATAACTCATCCTCCTCCCCTTCACGCCCGGGCTCTTGTAATGTTTTCTCACTGGATTGAAGGACCGGGAGGTTTGATGGCCCTTTAAGGGGATTATGAACTTCACAGACCGGAGGTATGTAGGGAGCTTTTTTATTGAAGATAGCAGGGATCACTTTTTTACGACGTAGAAGTAAGGCATCAGAGAGAGGGTCAAGAGGGCCAGCAGGATTCGTATTTGGGGCCCCAGTCAGAACCTCCTCACAGTCCCTAACAATGCTTCCGATTCTATCAAGAGCACAGTTAGTGGCCGCAAGAGCTGATTTTTTTAGATTTTTTGCCCTTTTTTGCCAGGACTTGGGAAAGGCCCCCCTCAGTAGCCTTCCTCTTTCCCATTTATCACTACAGACGGTAGACACTACTCAGCAAATTATAACTACAGTGATATGACACCACCGACGACAATATCTTTGTCCCCACTTCCCCCTTCGGAGCCCCACAGTACCTTGATCCCGGCAAATATATGATGCAATTGTATGCTTGTTAGTTTCTCAGGATCTCACACAATGCAGCTTATTTCTGTTCTTCAAAATTACACTATCTATAGCAAGATGATATACAGGGACCGGCCTGTACTCTGCAGGTGTTTGCATGAGTAGGCTTCTGTGATTATCACAGCGGAAAGAAAACATTATTCTCATGGGAAAGAAAGCAAAAGAACATCGCATTTGTTAATTAGGGCTTCAGCATTCACCTAGAAATAAAATATTCACGTCACAAAGCAAGATGGCAACCACCGTTAGCCGTTTAACATGCAGGCCTTCATTCGCTAGGGTGAATTAAAAAAATTAATGTGTCATTGTGTAACGTAACTGGTGCTTATGTAAAGAGCTCCAATACCTTCGGGTCCAGTTCGCGCTATATAAATCTGCACACAAAAAAAAAAAAAAATCCAAGAGGAAATAAAACAGATATGCTTGTTTGTGTTTATGTTGACTTAACACAAAAACATAGAATGTAAAAACCCATTCTACCGCTGCCCATGTTACTGAAGCCACCCTATTGCTATTGGTCGATGGTGTTGGGCCCTTTAATGAAGGGAGGTGCCTAGTCTTTAAGTTCATGTGTTGAGAAAAACTGTCAATGGGAAGCAGGGCCGGGTGCTGATTTATTCCATCTGGCACCTCCCCAGAGGGCTGATGAGAACAAGGCTGGTTTTTAGGTCTCACCTAGCAACACAGTGCATACGTTGCACGCTTTGGCGAGATCTATTGTTGTTGATTTAGCTTCCAAAGGGGGACAGGAGATGTGCACGTGCCCGGAAAGGCGATGTGCATGTGTACGGCTCGTGGCGTTTCAGCACCACGCGCTTTCACACACTGCCCACTGAAGGAGGTGCCCAGCCCGTGTCCCATTATGGTTTGCACCCCTCACGCACTACACCGGTTCCGCTACTTGTACGTCTGTGACTCGGTGTCCGTAACTTGAATCAGATACAAGAGGACCTAACCATGGTAGGCGAACAGAAATAGGTGTGGCACAGTGTCTGAATTATCCGGCATATTGACTTCCCAAACTCATCATTAGATGCTCACCGCTCAAACCGACAGCTTTGGCGCTAGCACAGAACCTTTAGCTCCGGCCCCCATACGGCTGGGCTATATTTTCCAGAGCACAACCCGGTCTCGTCCGGAGGATGACGCGTTTTCTTCCGGTGTCGCTGAGGTAGCGGCTTCTATGGCGATGGGGGGACTGTCTTTTGGGGGAGTGTTATTTTGTAATAACCTTTCGCAGGGATGACAGCGGAGCATAATCCAAACGACTTTAATAGTACTTCCTTAGTCTGTCAGTTGAAACCAGCGCTGTGATGATCCCTTCTCATGTTGAAGTTGGTCGCTTAGAGTCGAAGACAAAGTAGAGGAGATCGGATGTTAGGGTTCTGTCGGGGTACGGGAGGTAAGGTCTTTTACCCACCGTCCCATTGTTTGTCAGGGGTCAAGTGGTTTCTTTGAGGTGCCCGACTATTCAACGTATTCCTTATAGCGTTTGCTTTCACTATTGCCATTATGTTTAACCTCTTCTACGATAGGTATAAATTATAGAATAAGTTGGCACCTAGTTACCCTTGTTTCTGTTCTCTTTAGTGATAGAAATTGTATTTTCGCTCCTTTCCTCAATCTGCTTCATCGTGCATTAGAGTGGATTGATCAATGAACGCCATAAAGAACACAGACAAATATGTCTAGAGTAGAAGATTTCATTATGACTGACGGATTAATGTATCAGCAACCGAGTCACAAGAAAACAGTAAAACAAATGTTAAAAAAATGAAAAGGGGGCAGGGTAGAAACACCTGACCCCATAGGTCTGCTCAGGGTGTCCCACAAGGACCCGGAGGGCCAAAAAAACATTCTTTTTTTTATTTCAGCGAAATTCGCACTGGGGACGTGAATCCCGGTGAACTTTTTTTTTAAATGAAGCGTGGGCTCCAAAGCTTCATTTAATTGAGGCCCGTGGGTGGGCCAGGTCCTGGGGGCACTACCAACAAATATATGCGGGGTGGGCCCTCGCAGCCCTGGGGACTACCACCTCCCCGGGGCTATGTTTAAAATATGCAGGAGGGCACTCGGTCCTCCCACCGCCACCCCCCTGGGCTTGCTTAAAATTATGCACGCCCTCCCGCAGCCCTGGGCACCGCCAGCCCCTGGGGCTTGCTTAAAATTATGTGCGGGAGGAGACTCGGCCCCCCGCAGGCCCGTGGACCGCCACCCCCGGGGCTTGGTTAAGATCATGTGCGGAAGGGCACTTAGCCCTCCCTCAGGCCTGGGGACCGCAACCCCCAGGGCTGCTTTTTTAATGTGTGGGTGTGCCTCCAAGGCCCCCTAAGCCCCGGGGACCACCATGCCAACGGCTTTTATTAATTATTTACGGGGGCACACCGCCCCCACATGCTAGGGAACCACCACCTCACTGGGGCAAAAATATTTCAAATGCGGGGTCTGTTACGGACCCCGAGCCCCGGGGACCACCACCTCCCCGGGGCTTCAAACACATTGGGAGGGGGGCTGCGTGCCCCACTCCTGGAGCCCTCCATGGCCCTGGGGACCACCACCCCCCAGGACCAGTTCCTGCAGTGTCCCGGGGTGCCCACCCCCGGGACACTACTGTTTGCTATGTCACAATGGAAGCCGTGCCGCTCCCGCCCTGTCATAGCAAACTTGCTTTGGATTTTGGAAGCGAGATCAGGGACACCTGCTCTTGCTTCCACAATCCAAAGCAGATTGCTTTTCCAGACGGGGAGCTGCATGTCAGCCGCTCCCCGTGTGGAAAAGCGATGCCGGCTCCCGCAGGAGGCGGGGAGCCGGCAGTACCATGGGGGTATTGGGGCTCCCCCCATGGTCCCCAATGAATAGGGCCTGCCCTGGGGAATGGGGTCCCCAGGGCTAGAAGTGGCCCCCTTCCCCAAATAAATTAAAATATATAAATAAATAAAGGCTGGCCCAGGGAGTTGGGGTCCCTGGGGCTAATAGAGGCTTCAGAAGGGGGGCTACGCAGCCCCCCTCCTTAAAAAAAAATATGTGGCCATGCCCCGGGGGATGGGGTCCCCGGGGCCGGAATTGGCCACGGGAAGGGGGCCCACGTGGCCCCCTTCCTGTTTAAATTTTTTTTAAAGGGGTCAGGCCCTGTGAGATGGAGTCCACAGGGCCCAAAAAAAGGAAAGAGAAGGGGGGCCACCCTTCTTAATTATTTTTTTTTAAAAAGCCAGCATCGTGCCGGAGGCCCCGCCGCCTCTCAGCAACACTCTGCATACACACCCTGGTAGCGCGTTTTAAGTGGGGAATTCATTCCCCTTCAATACTGGGGATCCCTGGGGGTCAACTAGCCCACCAGGTACCTCCAGTATGCGCCACAAGGCTGCCTTGCAGAGAGGTGGTCCGAGGCCATGCCCCTTTTTACACCTCTCTGCAATGCAGCTCTGTGGCGGTTACAGGAGGTACCTGGTGGGCTAGTTCGAGCCCAGGGACACTCAGGACTCAAGGGGATTTAATCCCCCAATTTACATCGCACCAGGGGGCGCGTTTGCCCAGTGGTGCAGGAAGGAGGCGCAGCCTTATTTGACAAGTGTGCAAACACGCCCTGTGGCGCATTTTAAGTTGGAGGATTAAGTCCCCTTCAATCTTAAGGGTCCTTGGGGGCCAACTAGCCCACCAAATACCTCCAGTAAACGCCAGGGAGCTGCATTGCAGAGTGGTGATCCAAGGCCACGCCCCCTTTTTATACCACTCTGCAACGCAGGTCTGTGGCGCTTATTGGAGGTAGCTGGTGGGCTAGTTGGCCCCCAAGGACCCTTAGCATTGAAGGGGACTTAATCATCCAACTTAAAACGCGCCACAGGGTGTCTTTGCACACTTGTCACATCAGACCTTACCCCCTCCCTGCACCACAGTGCAAATGCGCCCTGTGGCGCGTTTTAAGTTGGGGGATTGATTCCCCTTCAATCCTGAGGGTCCCAACTAGTCCACTAGGTACCTCTTGTAAACACCACAGGGCTGCGTTGCAGAGAGGTGCTCCGAGGCCACGCCCCTTTTTACACCACTCTGCAAACACGGCTTCTGGTGCACTGCTGGTAGGGCGATGAGGTGCTATTGTGTCCTCAGGACCTCAAGACACAAGTGGATTTCATCCTCTGAGCAGCAGAGCGCCAGAAGCCGTGTTTGCAGCGAATATATGATTATTCAACGATTTCAAGTTCCACGCATGCCTTTACCACGCGAATTTTACTTCGCATGTGTCTTTTGCACGCAGCATTTGACAACGCATGTTTTTACTCCGCAATCATAACGTTACGAAACATCTGACGTCCCATTTACATTTACATAATGATACTGATAGGCTACATGCAGTACGAAGGAAAAGATCGATGTTTTAAACAATAATAAACAGATTCCCTTACATTATATTTTTATTTTTTTCATAATGCGCTTAATTAATACCCTAATTTACAAAGTTTTGATTTATATCTTACCCCTGTACGTCTTTCACCATCAGCCCTTTCTTCCACCGACCACGGAAACAAGCGTCAAAACACGTCTATCAAAACTGATAACGGACTTCTATTATGACGTGCTCTTTTCCTTCAGCGTTTTGAGGCATTGTAGAGCGTTTTTTTTTACGTTTTTAAAATGTTCTTCTTATTTATTTATTAATATCCGCTTGTTTTTTTTTTTTTGGGGGGGGAACCCCCCCCAACCCCCCCTAGCCTCCCCCCAGTCCCCCCCCCAGCCCCTTAATCCCCCCCTCCCCCCAGCCCCCCAAAGCCAACGCAGATCCTACGTGCAGAACGACGACAGGAAGGAATACCACTCGCGTGGTAAAGACGGTCGTTGAAGGCTTACGCGTGGGAAAGACCTTTGCGTGGTGAGTGACGCGTGGTAAACGTTATGCGTGTTATTTGCTTCGTAGTAAATGATGTTTCCCGTTTGCAGCATGGTGTAAAAAGGGGCGTGGCCTCAGAACACCTCTCAGAAACACAGGTCTGTGGCGCTTACTGTATGTACCTGGTGGGCTACTTGGCCACCAGGGACCTTCAGAATTCAAGGGGACTTAATAGGGATGTCATAGTTAGAAATTAGTATTAAAAAAACATTGAAATTCACTGAAACATCCATAGGTTTCAGGGGTGTTATAGTTAGAAATTAGCATTTAAAAAACCTTAGACATTCACTGAAAAAACCATAGGTTTCAGGGGCGTTATAGTTAGCTGGACATTTCACTCTTACAAAACCATATAAATATGGCTGGAATAGTTAGTTCAGCTAACTATAACTGGTGCACCCGCACAGCTCATGACGTCACATATTACATCATTCATGACATGGTCAGTGACATCACTGATGACATCTCAAATGACATCACTGATGACAACATCCACGTGAAAATCTGATGCACCTCCTCACATCCTAATATAACCTTTGATACATTCACTCCAAAATACAGAATACCATTTTCGAAACCATAGACACACCAATACCAGTTACTACATATCCACTCACTGGTTCTTAGGTCTACACACACATCCACTCATTCACCCATACAATCACTCATACATGCAGTCACTCATCAATACAACACTATCATATGCACTCATACACCTACACAGACACTCACACACCAGCAGTGGCGGCTGGTGACATTTGAAAGTGGTAGGGCAGAAAAGTCGTGGATGAGTGCTACGTCGCAATAAGTTTTTGAAAAAAGAATGGGCAAATAGAGCATTTAAGGCAACATTGAGAGTGCAAGAAGGTTTAGAAAGCAATTGTGAATCTGTAGACTTGAAATAGTTAAACACATAACAAAATACCCCATATCCTTCTGCATTAAATATGTTCAACAGTTAGGTTACTGTGGTGTGCAAATCTGCTTTATTAGCTGTAATTAACAAGTGAGTCCTTTATCATCTAAATAGGTGAATATGTCCATGTGTAATGTAACTACTTGCTCATGTAAAGTGCTCCAATACTTTCGAGTCAAATATACGCTTTATAAAAGTGCAAAAATAATTATATATATCTTTTCAATAGTTTGACTTCATGTGTTTACCCCATGCATTCCTGGTTGACACGTGGTGCACTATTGCATTGGCATCTGTAGCAGAGCGACTGCAATAGAAACAGGAGTCCAACAGCTACTACAATCAGATCTATTCTATAAAAGCGCCAATTTCGAAATGCAGACAGTGCATTGTGAGGTAAACACATGCCCAACCTCGGACAACTATGACATTTTTTCGACTATCGAAAGCTCACTACATCAGCTTTTTAAACAGTAATTGAGCATTACGGCGCTGCCAAAGGCTTTCTCCTCACACATCATATAAGCGCCACAGCCCAGTACTACCTACGTACCAAGTAAGTCATAATCATGTAATTTCGTGCAAATTGCTTTACCTCTATGCTTAAAAGATAAAAATGTACTGTAGCCTTTGCACTGTGACTAAGTCGTGGAGGGTTTCAAGAGCCAAATTTTTACTTTGCTACACGTGCTGACAACCGGTATTGTAATTTACAATGCAGGCCATTCCTCCAGAGTGTTACATAACCTCTCTAGGGCCTCACGAGCAGGGCTCTATCATCATGATCACTGACTGCCTGGACCACCGCCACGCACACCACACGCACTTGTACACAGTCACTGACTGGTGATACTATTACAAAAAAACTTACGTTACGGTTATATGAGGAATTGTGTTTTTGTTTGCTCACGATTGTCACTTTCGCCTCATGTAATGTAACTTTTGCTTTTGTAATTTGTTCACTTGTTGTAACGTTCTCACTTCTCATGTTTCAGTTCTGTTCCTATTGTGAAGCGCTCTGAGTCTGACACCCTCGGGTAAAGTCCGAGGCCTGTTTTGAACCGAGCAGCATTGCCTGGTAGCATTTGATGACTGTGAGTGCCCTGACGGGGACTGTGGAACTGCCTGAACACAAGGGCTGGGCCAAGCCTGCTGTGCACGAACCACGAGGCAGAGAGATGTGGAGGCCGGATTGCTTATCTACGTGGCCTTGGAGTGGTGGCACTGAGGTGGAGGCCCCGACTCCGCGCAATATTTAAAAACGCATAAATAATAAATAAATAACCCCAACACAGGCCAAGGAGTCAGGAGCGGCCGCGCTGTCGTCGGCGCTGCAGATATCGGGTGACACTGAAAATGAGGGGGGTGGGGGAAGGTGCCGGCAGCCGGGGCTCAGGGGCGCCTCCTCCGAGGCCTAGATAACGGGCTGGCTGTGGCTTCAGCAGTTGCGCATACAATTAAATCTGTGTCAAGACAGTGCCACTGCCAGCCAGTTCATCAATCTACTAATATCCTCATGATCACTGACTGCCTGGGCCACCGCCACGCACACCGCACACCACACGCACTTCTTAGTATTAATATTGACTGGTCAACTCAATACTACTATTACAAAAAAACTTACGTTACGGTCGGTTATATGAGGAGGTCTACTACCAGTGCAGTGTCTGTATAATGCACACTCTCCCTCGCCTCGTGACTCTGCCTCGTCGTGTTGTTGTGGTACGCCAGGCGCAGTGACGTCACGTGCAAATGTGTATACGTAGCCAATCCTGACGCAGCTTAACAGCGCCACTGCGCCAGGATTGGATAAAGAGCAGGGTGAATACTGTCCTTATGAGACCCGGGGGACCCGGGTCCCTGCCTGTCTGCGACCTAGAGCGGAGGAGGAGGCGGGAAGGGACTACCGCGTGTGCGCATGCGTGGGCCAGTCGTAAAAAATGACTAGTCCAAAATGCGCACACACGGTGCTGCCTGCTGCGCAGCGCTCCTATTTCTGCTCAGCTGGCCCTGAGGCTGTCACTCACTGTCCCGCAGCCCCGCCCCCACACCCTTCCGCGATGTACGATTCTGTCGGGCTTGTCCCTTTACAGCTGGCTCTCATTGACGCACGCAGACTGTGAGTGCGCTTCTTAGGATAATTTATGTTTGAATCACTGCAGCACTGCACATACTTAATTGAATGCGTGACCTGACGACGGTGGCTAGTGGGGCAACGCCCCAACGCCCCCAATGGACCCACCGCCACTGCACACCAGCACTCATCCAGAGTTACTCACACACCTAGTCAGCCATGCAAATAATCAATCACACTTTCATTTACTGACCTATATAGTTGTACACACAACACATCACTTATTCAAACAGAAACAAACACATACTTACTCTCTTATACAATCACTGATACAAGTACACACTCATCTATGCAGCCACTCTCACAATCACTGACTCTCACGTATAGTCATTTATATACTCCAACTCTCACATACACTGCCTTTTAGATATGTAGTTACTTGGATATGTACCACTGAGACATCCATTCACTCACCTACACACCCATACACACTCACCCACCCATACAGCTGTTTCCACTTGCACTCTTGAGCCCATACACCCAGTGAATCAGCCACTCAAACATTTATGCACAGAGTCACACACCTCCAATGCACCCACACACACACTCAGGCATCCATACAAATACTCTGGCAACCAATTAATAACCCATATAGACACTCATGTAGCTGCTGACCAACCCATGCAGCAGCCTATACAACAGCAGACAGACGGATACAGACATTCACACAGTTTAGTCACTAACCCATGCATTCAGTAAGACACATGTAATAACTCACACAGTCAGTCACGCACCTACTAAATCCTCCATCCAGACACTTAGACACCCACTCATTCTTCAATACACCTTGGCATATATATATTACATATTTAAAATTTAAAGAAACACACAGTCACTGGATGATGTCATCAGTGATGTCATTAGTGATGTCATTTGAGATGTCATCAGTGAAGTCACTGATCATGCCATGAATGATGTAATATGTGACGTCATGAGCAGTGCATTGCGGGTGCACAAGTTATAGTTAGCTGAACTAAGTATAACAGTGGAATTTCTGTGGCTTTGTAAGAGTGAAATTTCCAGCTAACTATAACGTCCTTAAAACCTATGGTTTTTCAGTGAATATATATATAACACCACAACATACACAAGTGCATTCTCAGATCGGCCCATAAAAATCAGAGGGCATTATACTTGTAAAACTGAGTATGCTGTATATATTTTAACTTGTGTTTGTGGTTTAAGATACGCCGGGAGCACATAGCTCCCGGTACAGGCAAGGATTTTACAACACCTGAGGGCCACAGTAAACTCGGACCCTACATACCCTGTGGCCAGGCACGTAAAAGTGAAACATGGAGGTAACCTCAATGTTCTTAGCTATTTTGTGATAGACCACATTCCCACTAATAAAAGGGGTGGTGACAGGGAAAAACAACTCCGTAGGTTAGAAACCAGTTACATAGTGAAATTAGAAACTAAGAGTCCACGGGGCCTTAACATTTGCGAAGACCTTCACCACTTCTTAGAATAATTCTGAGATATGATCATTTAAGACTACATAGGATCACTTATACATGAGAAAGTTAACATGAATTAAAAACTTGTATATTTTGTAATATATAGAAAACTCCTCATTTATACAAAGAAAGGTCTTAAATGTATTTATTTATTTATTTTTTATACAGTGTTCTAATTTTATTGGATACTGTGTAGCAAACGAATGATATTCATTTATCCATCAAAACCTTAGATAAAATATAGGATATGACATGTTCCATTCTAATGGTTGTTGTATCAATCTCAGATGCAATATTTGCACAGAATAATTGCAATCAGGTGGTGTTTAAATGAAATGATATATTTGGGAAGCAACATGATCATAAAATTGGTAGTATAAAACCAACGATAAAGGAACCATCTGTACCCTTAGTGGATTGGATTGGAAAATGATATTGTATTTGTACAGTTATTAACTTGAAATCAGATTATTGGTCGTCTGCCCCTTTACCCTTGACTCCCCCTTCATGTTTATATATAAAAAAAAATCTGCGAAGTTCATTAATGACGTTATTTCCACACTTCCGGCTGGAAGATGTGACTGACATAACTTCGATATGAATTGTTTTTAATTGTTTGCACTTTGCACATATTTAGGTGTACTCCATGGACATATGAATAGTTCAAACGACAAAACAAAATCATTACTGCAAAATGTGAGAGTTAAATTGAAGATAATGTGTTATATTGTTTAAAGTAGGGAAATAGCAGACACTGTATTTCTTCCTCTGAAATAATATATAAATTGTTCTTCCGTTTAGTTTATTGACAGATCCTTTTATAAAATTACAATGTTCATATGTTTATAATGCAAACAGGTAGCATTTGAGTAGATGGAATCTGTCTTCTATCATTTTCATGCTGACGGATTAACGTTTGTTTTGAAAGTATGTCGTTTGTATTCTCTGTGAAACCATGGCCAATCACGATGGTTTGGGTTTTTTAAAAAAAAGTAGGAGGGTATTCTCACACAGAACACCAGCGAACAAGGCGTCAGGGAACGCTGAAACGCGTTTGGTTTTTTGGACACTGCAATGCACTTTAATATTTGATAAATAAAATACCAGCGGCTGCTAAACTCAACAAGAGTCCATTTCTCTCATTTTTGTGAGCGCTGTGGAAAAAGCGGCGAGGAGAGTGGAACTTGGATTCACATCAGTGAGGCGTGACTCGGCCTCCTATCAACGGACCCCTTCCCAAAAGAGTGGCGGGAACTTTAAACAAGTCAAACCCGGAGTAGCAGCTCAGGAGAGCTTTCACCGTTCCAAGCCCCCTGCTTGAAGTGAGGAACTGGAGGATTGGCGACACAACGAGTTTGGAGTATCAACACGACCCGACAAGTCGGAGGACGAGCGGAGGAAGTGCTGACAGCGCCAAGCAGTGAGTTGTTGACCCACCGGTCCGTGTAAAGACTTCAGTATTTGCAGGAGGGGAGGTGGTAGCAGTCCGCGGCTTCCCGCGTATTGTATACAGCGGGATTTGAGACAATATATCTAGTGCTAATCACATTGCAGTGCCATAATGGAATTTTCAGACAGAGAGAGGGACAAGAAGGCAGACGACCTATTTGGAAATCTACCGGTTGTCGAAAGCAATCAGGGTACATTACCAGAAAAAACAGATCAGCACCCTAACGTGAGAATTTTATTAAAACAGTTAGAGAAACATCATAGAAGCAAAGTCACTAAATATTGGGAAGCGAAATCGCTAGAAAAGTATCATGAGGCAGGACGGATATCCTGAGGACTTCGAATTATGCTCGCGCCGAGCATTGAGAAACCTAATCCCATGCTGTTAAAAGAATGGGCAGAATTTAATTTGGAAGCCTCAATGCGTCTAGTCTGCCTATTAATTAAATATGCACAAATAGATAGAGAAACGGATCTCAAAGAAATTAAAAGGCTGAAAGAGGAAATTGATGCTCTCACTGATACAAATAATAAAGACACCATAGAAAAACTGAATAAAGAAATACACGGAAGAAAAACAAAGTTAGAAGATACAATTAAGAAGAGAAAAGTGTGGAAATTCAGTCGGGACAAAAATGATTATGACAGAGGTCAAGTTTTCACATTTGCAAAAAATATGATCAGGTAAAAAGACAAAAACTAAAAAAAATGACTCCTGCAATACAAGGAAGTAATGTGAATACAAATCAGGCTTCAACTTCGACAGTGCTACCAGAAAGCTCCAGTTCTGATGGAAGTTTAATTTCTAGTGATGAGGATTCAGATAGGGGAAGTACAGGACAAACTTCTGAATCACCGGGCCCTTTATCGTACGCTTAGGAATTGGAATACATTCGAGAACAAAGAATCCAGTCCCTCAGGCCGTGTTACCAACAGAAACAAAATGTTCAAACACCGAAAGGAACAGGAGCCACCGCAAACGCAGACAAAGCAACAAGAGGGCGCGGAAACTGGCAGCAGAAAAGACGCAATTGGAACAAGTAAAAAAGAACATCAATACTGACCAGACAATCATTAATCTCACTAAAATTGAGCTCAATGAGGCAGAGAAGCAATTATTAGCCCTGGGCTTAAGCTACTGTCCCGAAAGTAACTTCGACTTTATGAAAACGAGAGTAGATGTGTACAAATTCATCAGAAAATTAAAATTGACTAAATATTTTGCTATTAAAAAACCTGGCACAACTGAACAACGTAAGACACCACAATTGATTCAGGAAACGGTGGGCCTTGCAGTAAGAGAAAATCCCTTGCTAAGGACATTACGCAATTTGAGAACTGAGGAAACAAATGAAATGTCCTCTAGCATGCAAGATCTCCTACAAGAAGAAAATATTTCAGGAGGAAAGGGAGGAAACAGTTCCTTCAAAGCCCCGTCAACGTTCGTCCCAATAATGGCAAGGGACGCAGTGGATGTCTTTCATGACAGGGTAGTGGATGAATTAAAATCTCTCTACAAGAAAACGTGCACTAATAAACCTAAAACTGGAAACAAAGAGAAACAATACTTTCAATTGATGGCCAAACTAAAGAACAATGACTCGGTAGTGATAAACCGGGCAGATAAAGGGGGCAATATTGTCCTGTGGGACAAAAAAATGTACAGAGAGGAAGGTTATAGGCACCTAAATGAAATAGAATGTTACGAAATCTCCAACGGAGCAGCAGTCTATAAAGCACATGAACAATATAAAAAAGATCTAAATAAATGGACACGGGAAGGTTTAATTACCAACGATGAAAATAAGTTCCTATTGAACAATCACCCTAAGTTGCCCACATTCTATCTCATCCCTAAAGTTCATAAGGGAACTGATCCACTGCAAGGGAGGCCTATTATTTCTGCCCAGAACAGTACTTTTGAAAATACATCCGAGTACGTGGACTTTTTTTTACAGGAATTTGTTAGGACATTGCCCTCTTTTATACAAGACTCTAGAGACTTTTTAGCCAAACTGAATGAAGTAAAGTGGGAAAATGAATACCTGCTAATAACTTTGGACATTAAATCTCTTTACACGTGTATCAAACACACTGATGGCCTGTTAGCAGTAGAGGTTTATTTGAACCTACGCAACATTGAATATTATGGTCACAACAAAATGCTGGTTAATATGATACAATGGTGCCTTTACAATAACAGGTTTTTATATGATGGCATAATCTATAGGCAAAAACAAGGAGTGGCCATGGGAGCATGCTTCTCCCCCAGCTACGCATGTTTACATGTGGGCTGGTGGGAGGAGCATATCCTCAGGGGGGAACACAAAGCCCTATATGACCGGCATATTGTACGTCTATGGAGATTCATAGACGACATATTATTCATCTGGAAAGGCACGGTAGTGGAGGCAATCGAATTCACTAATGTTATTAATAACAACTCTTATAACTTGGAATTCACACACCATATAAGTGCAACCACCATTAGTTTCCTTGATATTCAGGTCAACATTAAAGCAGGGCAAATAGAGACAAGTTTATTCCAGAAACCTACTGCAGGGAATACCCTGCTTCATGCAAGTAGTTTTCACCCTAGCCACACCATAGCCAACCTACCCTATGGCGAATTCCTCAGAGTGAAAAGAGCATGCAGTACGACACTTGCATGTGAGGAAGCTCTCACTGTAACCAAACTCAAATTGTTAGAGAGGGGCTATAAGGAGAAAAATCTGAATGCTACCCTGCGTAAAGTTGCCTTAATTAAAAGAGAAACCCTGTTACTATCGAAGGCAGATAGCAACAGTGAAGAAATTTCAAATACACAGAGCACTTGTGAAGTAAAAGAGAGGTCCAACAAAACTTGTAGATTCATCTCAACCTTCAGTAGGCAATCCAATGTCATTAGAAAAATTGTAAATAAAGAATGGCCAATACTGATGACTGATGGTATCCTAAAAGACATTTACACTACTAAGCCCAATTTCACTTTTGCAAAGCTCACTCTATGAAATCTGACTTGGTGAAAACCAGTCCTGAGATGTTTAATAGAGATAACTGGCTCTCTTCCCGTAATGGCTTTTTTAAGTGCTCCTCTTGCCCAGCCTGTAAATTTGGCTCCAACACCCCAACATACACAAGTGCAGTCTCAGATCGGCCCATAAAAATCAGAAGGCATTATACTTGTAAAACTGAGTATGCTGTATATATTTTAACTTGTGTTTGTGGTTTAAGATATGTCGGGAGCACCAAGCTCCCGGTACAGGCAAGGATTTTACAACACCTGAGGGCCACAGTAAACTCGGACCCTACATACCCTGTGGCCAGGCACGTAAAAGTGGAACATGGAGGTAACCTCAATGTTCTTAGCTATTTTGTGATAGACCACATTCCCACTAATAAAAGGGGTGGTGACAGGGAAAAACAACTCCGTATGTTAGAAACCAGTTACATAGTGAAATTAGAAACTAAGAGTCCACAGGGCCTTAACATTTGCGAAGACCTTCACCACTTCTTAGGATAATTCTGAGATATGATAATATAAAACTACACAGGATCACTTATACATGAGAAAGTTAACATGAATTAAAAACTTGTATATTTTGTAATATATAGAAAACTCCTCATTTATACAAAGAAAGGTCTTAAATGTATTTATTTATTTATTTTTTATACAGTGTTCTAATTTTATTGGATACTGTGTAGCAAACAAATGATATTCATTTATCCATCAAAACCTTAGATAAAATATAGGATATGACATGTTCCATTCTAAGGGTTGTTGTATCAATCACAGATGCAATATTTGCACAGAATAATTGCAATCAGGTGGTGTTTAAATGAAATGATATATTATATTTGGGCAGCAACATGATCATAAAATTGGTAGTATAAGACAAATGATAAAGGAACCATCTGTACCCTTAGTGGATTGTATTGGAAAATGATATTGTATTTGTACAGTTATTAACTTGAAATCAGATTATTGGTCGTCTGCCCCTTTACCCTTGACTCCCCCTTCATGTTTACATATAAAAAAAAATCTGCGAAGTTCATTAATGACGTTATTTCCACACTTCCGGCTGGAAGATGTGACTGACATAACTTCGATATGAATTGTTTTTAATTGTTTGCACTTTGCACATATTTAGGTGTACTCCATGGACATATGAATAGTTCAAACGACAAAACAAAATCATTACTGCAAAATGTGAGAGTTAAATTGAAGATAATGTGTTATATTGTTTAAAGTAGGGAAATAGCAGACACTGTATTTCTTCCTCTGAAATAATATATAAATTGTTCTTCCGTTTAGTTTATTGACAGATCCTTTTATAAAATTACAATGTTCATATGTTTATAATGCAAACAGGTAGCATTTGAGTAGATGGAATCTGTCTTCTATCATTTTCATGCTGACGGATTAACGTTTCTTTTGAAAGTATGTCGTTTGTATTCTCTGTGAAACCATGGCCAGTCACGATGGTTTGGTTTTTTTAAAAAAAAAGTAGGAGGGTATTCTCACACAGAACACCAGCGAACAAGGCGTCAGGGAACGCCGAAACGCATTTGGTTTTTTGGACACTGCAATGCAATTTAATATTTGATAAATAAAATACCAGCGGCTGCTAAACTCAACAAGAGTCCGTTTCTCTCATTTTTGTGAGCGCTGTGGAAAAAGCGGCGAGGAGAGTGGAACTTGGATATATATATATATATATTCACTGAAAAAACATAGTTTCAGGGACGTTATAGTTAGGAATTAGCATTTAAAAAACCTTAGAAATTCACAGAAAAAAACTTACGTTTCAGGCACGTTGTACCTTAGGGAGGGAGGGGGTGCCTCAGATGACATGTGTGCAAACACGACTTGTGGGTGTTTTAAGTTGGGGGATAAAGTCCCCTTGAATCTTGAGGGTCCCTGGAGGCCATCTAACCCACCAGGTATGTCCAGTATGTGCCACAGAGTTGCATTGCAGAGAGGTGTAAAATGGGGCATGGCCTCGGACCACCTCTCTGCAATGCAACTCTCTGGTGCTTACTGGAGGTACATGGTGGACTAGTTGGACTCGAGTACTCTCAAGATTAAAGAGGACTTAATTCCCCAACTTAAAATGCGCCACAGGGCGTGTTTACACACATCACCTCAGGCCCTGTCCCCTCCCTTCACCACTGTGCAAACACGCTCTGTGGCCATTTTAATTTGGGAGATTAACCCCCCTTGAATCCTGATGGTCCCTAGGGTCCAACTAGCCCACTAGATACCTCCAGTAAGCGCCACAGAGCTGCGATGCAGAGAGGTGTACAAAGGACCACAGCCTGGATCCCCTCTCTGCAAAGCAGCACAGTGGCGCTTACTGGAAGTACCCGGTGGGCTACTTAGACCCCATGGGCCCTCAGGATTGAAGGGGAATTATTTCCCCAACTTCAAACGCACCACAGGGCGTGTTTGCACACGTCACCTCAGGCCGCGTCCCCTCCCTTCCCCACTGTGCAAACGCGTCCCGTGGGGTGTTTTATATTGGGGGATTAATTCCCTTCAATCCTGAAGGTCCCTAGGGTCAAACAAGCCCACTAAGTATCTCCAGTAAGCGCCACACAGCTACGTTGCAGAGAGGTGTAAAAAGGGGCGTGGTCTCTGAACGTCTGTCTGCAACGCAGCTCCCTGGTGCATACTGGAGATACCTGGTGGGCTAGCTGGCCCTCTGGGACCCTCAGTATTGAAGGGGAATTAATTCCCCAATTTACAACTCGCCAGGGGGCACAATGGTGAAGGAAGGGGGCCGGGCCTGGGGTGACATGTGTGCAAACACGCCGTGTGGCGCATTTTAAGTTGGGAAATTAATTCCTCTTCAATTCTGAGGGTCCCTGGGGGCCAACTAGCCCACCAAGTACCTCCAGTATGCGCCAGGGAGCTGTGTCGCAGCTCCGTGGCACTGACTGGAGGTACCTGGTGGGCTAGTTGGCCCCCAGGGACCCTCAGAATTGAAGAGGAATTAATTTCCCAACTTAAAATGCGCCACACGGCCTGTTTGCACACATGTCACTTCAGGCCCCGCCCCCTTAATTCAGCACTGTGCAAACGCCCCCGTGGTGCGTTTTAGATTGGGGAATTAATTCCTCTTCAATCATAAGGGTCCCTGGGGGCCAACTAGTCCACCATGTACCTCCAGTAAGCACCACAGAGCTGCGTTGTAGAGAGGTGTAAAAAAGGGCGTGGCCTCGGACCACCTCTCTACAACTTAGCACTGTGGCGCTAACTGGAGGTACCTGGTGGGCTAGTTAACCCCCAGGGACCCTCAGGATTGTAGGGGGAAAAATTCCTCATCTTAAAATGCGCCACAGGGTGGGTTTGCATAGTGTTGGTGGTAGGGGGAGGGGCCTCCAGCGCGATGCCGTTTTTTTCTTTTTTAGAAGGGGGGTTTTGTGTGTCCCCTTCCTTTACTGTTTTGTGTGCCCTGGGGACCCCATCCCCCAGAGCCTGACCCATAATTATTTAATGTTTTAATTTGTAATCGGGAAGGGGGCCGCGTAGGCCCCCCCTCCCGAGGCATTTCCTTACCAAGGAGGGGGGCTGCGTGGCCCCCCTCCTGAGGCTTCTTTTAGCCCCGGGGACCCTTTCCCCTTGGGCTCTGCCTCATTTTATTTAAAACAATATTTTTTTGGGGGGGGGGCGCCTAGCCCCCCTCCCGGGCCACTCATGGCCCGAGGATCCCATCCCCGGGGCCCTGCCTCGTTTTTTTTTTTTTTTTTTGGGGGGGAGGGGGGCTGTGTGGCCCCCCTCCTGGGCCACTTCTGGCCCCGGGGACCCCATCTCCCAGGGGCTTGGCCTCTCTTTGGCGACCTTGGGGGTCCCCAATACCCCCACGGTCCCAGCCGGCTTCCCGTCTCCTGCGTGAGCCGGCATTGCTTTTCCACATGGGGAGCAGCGATCATGCTGCTCCCCATGTGGAAAAGCAATCTGCTTTGCTTCATTGAAGCGAGAGGAGGTTTCCTGGCTCTCGCTTCAATGAAGCAAAGCAGTTTGCAATGACAGGGTGGGAGCCGCGAGGCCCCCGCCCTGTAATTGCAAACTACAGTGTCCCGGGGGTGGGCACCCCGGGACACTGCCATCATTGGCTCCAGGGGGGTCCGCGTGGCCCCCCTCCCACCATTTACAAAAGCCCCAGGGGGTGGTGGTCCCCGGGGCTGGGGTCCGTCACGGACCCCCCAATTTAAATATTTAGAGCCCGGGGAGGTGGTGGTCCCCAGGGCATGTGGGGGGGCTTGAGCCCCCCACACAGGGTATTTTTAAATTTTAAAAAAGCCCCGGGGTGCCGGGCTGTGGGGTGAGGGGCAGTGTACCCCCCCACAATATCAATTAAGTCGAGCCCTGGGGGGTGGCGGTCCCCGAGGCTCGGGGGGCCTTAGAGGCCCCCCAACATTAAACTATTAAGCCCCGGGAGGTGGTGGTCCCCGTGGCTGTGGGGGGCCATGTGCCCCCCGCAATTATTCATACTTTGCCCCCGGAGGTGGCAGTGTGGGGGGATTGGGCCCCCACACTTTATTTTCAACATGCCCCCGGGACTTGGCCCCCCTGGGGGCTAATTAGCATCGAAGCACGGTAGCCTGCTATTTTTTTTTTTTATCAGCAGGATCCGCCCACCCTGCGCAGATTTTGCTGATTTTTAAAAAAATGAAATTATTTTGTGGGAACCCTGAGCAGGCCTAGGGGGTCAGGGTGTTTCTACCATGCCCCCTTTTTGTGTTTTGCACGTTTTATTTCTTAGGCTTCTGTGCCTCGGTTCTACCGAGGCACAAGATGGCCGCCAACACTTCCTGATTTGGAGTGTTGACAGCCAATTAGAATACAGCTCGTGCTCGGCAGGGTGCGCTTAGGGTGCGCGGATCCACCGCGGCCATAGATATATAAGTGATTTTCATTTTCATTTTGTCAGGAACTACTGAACGGATATACACCATTTAACCAAAAGGCACAACTCTGAACCAAGGTCTACCTTTCTGCCAAATTTGGTGTAATTCCGTTCAGCAGTTCATGCAGTAGCTGTGACTAAAGGTTCCTATGGGAAATTGCATGGGGAAAACACGTTTTGGGACCCCCCCTTTTTTCCCGGCCCCTGAGACTTTCAGGATCGGAGCGGACCGTAGCGGGACACCAGTTTTGACAATTTCGCGAAGATTCGTCAACCGGCACCAAAGTTATTCCAAATAGAATGTTGCAGATTACCTATAGATAATAGGTCCTAACTATAACTACCTACTGGCGGTCGGTATATGTATATCAAGGTAAGCTCCTCCAAAGAGAGAGAAGAGGCCACAGTAGGGGAGATCATGGGGGCATCTTTATTCAGACACTGTACACCGGCGAATGCATTTCGGCACAATAAGCCTTTCTCAGGGCCAGCAGTGTTCAAGATGTGTGCGTGTCATCGTCTTTTAAAAGTCCCGCCACAAGCTGCTCATTTCGATTAACTCTGCCCCCAAAAGCCAGTGCTGCAGCACACCTATTGCAGGTCACCTGATGTGTGTGAACTGCAACTCCCAGAATGCTTTTCATGATCCAGATAGCTATAGCGAGGGGAAAAAGTCCAGTGACTGTGCGGAGTGCGGGGAAATGCAATGATAATAAAGCTATTTTCCTGCTTGTATAAATGCCTGACATCCGGCGCCCCCTTGGGTCCCCAACCGCATCAACCCAGCATTCAAGAGTCCATTCGGTGGGGGCTGACATGGAAGTCCAAATCGCCCAATGTGGAGTTAATAACTCCAACACCAATTTATCTCCTCCAGAACATTTGGGTGGGCTCTGGCATATCCAATCCCTTGTAACATGAAAAAATCCACAACAGCTGAAACCAGGGAAACCAGGCCAACTTGACAATGCGGGGGCCTTCGAAGCGCGTCTCTGGCAACCGCGCTGAAATATCGAGGTAAGCTCCTCCAAAGAGAGAGAAGAGGCCACAGTAGGGGAGACCATGGGGGCATCTTTATTCAGACACTGTACACCTGCGAATGCATTTCGGCACAATAAGCCTTCCTCAGCGCCAGCAGTGTTCAAGATGTGTGCGTGTCATCGTCTTTTAAAAGTCCCGCCATAAGCTGTTCATTGCGATTAACTCCGCCCCCACAAGATGGCCGCCAACACTTCCTGATTTGGAGTATTGACAGCCAATTTGAATACAGCTCGTGCTCGGCAGGGTGCGCTTAGGGTGCGCGGATCCACTGCGGCCATAGATATATATGTGATTTTCATTTTGATTTTGTCAGGAACTACTGATCGGATTTACACCATTTAACCAAAAGGCACGACTCTGAACCAAGGTCTACCTTTCTGCCAAATTTGGTGTAATTCCGTTCAGCAGTTCAGGCAGTAGCTGTGACTAAAGGTTCCTATGGGAAATTGCATGGGGAAAACACGTTTTGGGACCTCTCCCCTTTTTTCTCGGCCCCCGAGACTTTCAGGATTTGAGCAGACCGTAGTGGGCCACCAGTTTTGAAACTTTCACGAAGATTTGTCAACCGGCACCAAAGTTATTCCAAATAGAATGTTGCGGATTTCCTATAGATAATAGGTCCTAACTAGAATACCTACTGGCGACCGCCAGTAGGTTTTTTATATATATATATATATATATATATATATATATATATATATATATATATATATATATATATATATATATATATATATATATATATATATATATATAATTGCAAGACCGAATATGCTGTATATGTCCTGACGTGCACCTGTGGGCTAAGCTACGTGGGTAGCACGAAGCTGCAGGTGCACGTCAGGATCTTGCAGCATATAAGAGCCATTCTCCACAGCGACGCAACATATCCTGTTGCGAGACATTTTAAGAAGGTACATGCAAATAACATCAATTGCCTTTCTTATTATGTAATAGATGCTGTGGCAAAGAAAAGAAGGGGTGGCAATAGAGAGCGCCAACTCCGTCAGCTCGAAACAAAATACATTCTTGAGCTTGATTGTAAATGGCCTAACGGTTTGAATACTACAGAAGATATGCGCAGCTTTCTGTAAAAAAATACTCCTGCTGCAATATTGTAGTTTTCTGCTGCAATCAAAGGTTTACTCTTGTAAATAACATAAAAACTGTCCTAAATGTAATAAGATATTAATTCTCTGATTGTACAAATTATTGTAATATATATATTTTTTCTTTTTTCTTTTTCTCAGCACTGATTTCTCTAAAGTATTTATAATATATAGAATCATATGTTTTATGATAAATGTGGCTTTGTTCCAATTATGGCACCATTCATAGAAATTAGATTATCTGTATTCTAGGAATGAATGGTTTTGCGCTACATTTGCAGTTGAGCATTTGAGAAGTCAATGTAGTTTACACTAGCACTTTATATTTATTTATGCACTGTTGCACAGATTCCATCCCACTTGTATTCGCACTGGTAAAAAGAAAAAATTACAAAGAAAATATGAATGGTCATGAAATCATGATAACATATAAAAAATACATGTGCTGTTAGGCATATAAGACCAATAGGACACATTGATTGAGATGAAAATAATCGGATTTATCCGGAAATAACATTGTATGGGCGCTGCAGCAATATAGGCAGTCGTGGATTTATCCAAAGAGAATCTTAAAATGAACTGTATTTATTATTTTATTAAGATTGTGACACTTAAGCACTTTACATGTTTTTAAATGTTGTTTTTAAACATGTGTACATATATATCAAGTGTGTCATGAAATATTATTCTGTCTATTCGGTTTTAAACTACAAAACGATTTCGTTGTGGTTACCTTAGTCTGTTGCTTATGCCCATTAACATGTGACCTATGATGTCAGAAAGTGGGAGTGTGATTATTCACTTTAAATAATAGATGGTGTTTTTTCCACTTTGACACGTGAACAAGGGCTTACGGGCTCGAAACGCGTTGTGTTGGGTCACTCGAAATAAACCATACTTTTGTCCATAAGAAAACCTCGGAGATCTGTGTCTCTTTCCTCGCCTAATCCGCCGTTGGCAGAATCAGGAAGTGGTTCGAGTTACCAGGATATATATATATGGCTAACTGAGATAAATAGTGGACTTAGAAATTCATTCACTAACCGTGAACAAAGCCTGTTGAGGCTGAAACGCGTTGGTCCAAGTACGAGTGAATAAAACTTTGTTAAAAAATATTCTACCTGTGTGCCGCTTCATTTGAAGGAAAATATATATATATATATAGATATATATATATATATATTCCAAAGAGAATGCTCCTTCTGAATGTCTGTGGTGCCAAAGGGAATTGGTGTATACACCGGCGGAGCGTGCCGGTAATCAATCTCGTCACAAAAGTAACAAATGCCCATACGCTCTCAGCAACTTAGACGTCAGCCAGGTTGGTTCCAAGGGTGTTTATTTCTCTGACAACATGTTTCGGCAAAAAGCCTTGCTCACGTCAAAGTAAATGTGTACAAACGACAACTAATAAAGCATTCAGTGATTGCATTAGGGTAAACACAAATGAAGGACAAAACACTTAACTACATCACTGGCCCAGAAAAATGCGGTGGCCATCTGGTAATGTTACATTGTGCTGTGAAATGCTGACAGTCTCTTGACATGTTGTACACTTTTCACTACAACTGCGGCAGTTGCTGAGAGCGTATGGGCATTTGGTACTTTTGTGATGATATATATAAAACTAAACGAACCCACCGCAAACAGCAGTCAGGGACATATGATTAAGAGTCATGGGACTCGAAACGCGTAATGCCTGAATCGGCTTTCATTTATTGGAATAAAGATCTTTTTTGAAGCCAGATGGTGTGGCCTGTTATCGTTGCTGCAAGAGCGAACGTGTTGTTTCCTGTGTTTTGAGGTGTCTGACACACCTGTAAACGGGCCCACAATCCGCCAGGTAGCGGCATTCCTATTGTCAGAAATCTTGGGGCAGAAGCTTGGAGCTTATTAAAGGGATGCCCGCCGGCTGTGACATTGAACAGTAACTGAGCTGTGATGGAAGAGGCCGCCTTGAGAGGCCCGCCCGAACTTGGGAATTGAACTATGTAAACAGCCAGGATTTGCCGTAGGAATCTTTCCGATGCACTTCGTGACTTCAAACATCTAAATCAAAGCTGACCGGAGACTGCAGGAAAACGTGGTGGTAGTGGAACTCACCTTTGGAAACTGTGCTCGAGGTATGGAACTTTTCCCTTTGATGCAAGATTGCACTCGCGCACAGTGTAAATGGGGAAGTTGTACCGAAATCGACATGGGGAACCAGCGAAAGAAAGAGGACAGTCGTAAAGCATTGTGGGGGATGCAGTCCCTTAAACACTGAGAAGAGCTTTTAGAAATCTACAACGATGGAATACATGAATATGAAGCCATTTGGAGGTTAACTGTTTTAACCTTTATTGAAACCTGTACATTTCCACGTTGTTCTAATCAGACTGAGTAACACGCTATTTAAAATGAAGAAATGCGAAACGACTGGTCCTTTAAATGACTGGATAAATGTCCCTTTTCCATGTCTAACAGTTACGTATTTAAAAACTAAACGAACCCACCGCAAACAGCAGTCAGGGACATATGATTAAGAGTCATGGGACTCGAAACGCGTAATGCCTGAATCGGCTTTCATTTATTGGAATAAAGATCTTTTTTGAAGTCAGATGGTGTGGCCTGTTATCGTTGCTGCAAGAGCGAACGTGTTGTTTCCTGTGTTTTGAGGTGTCTGACACACCTGTAAACGGGCCCACAATCCGCCAGGTAGCGGCATTCCTATTGTCAGAAATCTTGGGACAGAAGCTTGGAGCTTATTAAAGGGATGCCCGCCGGCTGTGACATTGAACAGTAACTGAGCTGTGATGGAAGAGGCCGCCTTGAGAGGCCCGCCCGAACTTGGGAATTGAACTATGTAAACAGCCAGGATTTGCCGTAGGAATCTTTCCGATGCACTTCGTGACTTCAAACATCTAAATCAAAGCTGAACGGAGACTGCAGGAAAACGTGGTGATAGTGGAACTCACCTTTGGAAACTGTGCTCGAGGTATGGAACTTTTCCCTTTGATGCAAGATTGCACGCACGCACAGTGTAAATGGGGAAGTTGTACCGAAATCGACATGGGGAACCAGCGAAAGAAAGAGGACAGTCGTAAAGCATTGTGGGGGATGCAGTCCCTTAAACACTGAGAAGAGCTTTTAGAAATCTACAACGATGGAATACATGAATATGAAGCCATTTGGAGGTTAACTGTTTTAACCTTTATTGAAACGACTGGTCCTTTAAATGACTGGATAAATGTCCCTTTTCCATGTCTAACAGTTACGTATTTAAAAACTAAACGAACCCACCGCAAACAGCAGTCAGGGACATATGATTAAGAGTCATGGGACTCGAAACGCGTAATGCCTGAATCGGCTTTCATTTATTGGAATAAAGATCTTTTTTGAAGTCAGATTGTGTGGCCTGTTATCGTTGCTGCAAGAGCGAACGTGTTGTTTCCTATATATATATACATATATATGCATTATTCTATGCTTAACATGTGTATAGGTCACTGCATGGTTTTGAAATCAGTTATTTGATTAGATGCTTATGGTTATCCACCTATCACAATATCTACATTTTATCATAACTTTCTATCTACAATTGCTTCACTATTAAATTACTGAAAAAATATTGAATTAAAAAAACACAAATTAGCTTAAACAGCAACACTTGAAGGTCAGAGTTTATTAAACACAACGTACATATTGATATATTACCTTACTTATACATGCATACCTTTCATGTACTTATGTACCTATATATCTATTTCTTTGCTCCTACTGTAACATAAAAATAATAATTAAAAAAGTATTTGAGTCTCTCCAATGCATCCCTATGTCTCACCCTATACCTCTCTCAATATATTCTCTACCTCCAAACTCTGACTCATCCCAAACCTCACTCTACTACTATGATCTCGACAATAACCATTTCTAGATTCTTCCTTCCTCTATCCCTCCTTGCATAACCCCATACCTCATTTTACTTTTAAGTACTTCCCTCATGTATCCCTCCTTAGACTCATCCGAGACCTCATTTCCTACTATGATCTCCCTAATTCATTTCTAGACTCTTCCCTCCTCCATCTCTCCTTTACTCATCCCAAACCTAGATGACAGGGGATCAATGCACGGGTTAACTGATCATTACGGACCTGGAGCCAAATGTACAACGAGATTTTGCATGCGTAAACTGGTTTGCGACCCGTTTACGCATGCAAAATCTGATAGGGCAATGTACTAACACTATTTTGCAAGTGCAAAAAATTGCGACTCGCAAAATATTGTTTAGCGACTCGCAATTAGGAAGGGACGTTCCTAGGGCTCTCTTCCTAATTGTGCCTCGCTGCCCTATGTATGAATGTTTTGCAACAGGTATTGCGGTTGCAAAACACTTGCAATTTACTGCCTTCTCAAGAGGATGGTAATGCAGTCACAAATGCCCTCTTCAAGAGGATGGTAATGCTGACACAAATGTGAAGGGGTCCCCAGGGGACCCCTTCCTCTTTGCAAATGCAGGGACCACTACCTGCCCTTAAAAAATGAAACGAAAACATTTCAATTTTCTTTTGTTAAATGCATCCCGTTTTCCTTTAAGGAAAACGGGCTGCATTAAAAAAAATAAACACTGCTTTATTTAAAAGCAGTCCCAGATATGGAGGTCTGCTGAGCCCAGCAGGCCACCATACCTGGAAGGGCAATGCAATTTGCGACTCCATTGGGAATCGCAATCAGTGTCGCAGACGCTGGTGTCCACACCAATTTGTGACTCGCAAATTCCATCGTCTGGTCACATTCCCCAAGGTTAATGACTGGTCAAATACACTGTCTCCTTGCCCTTGCAATGGTGTATCTCCACAGTCTACATTCCATGTGGTTATGTTTTGCAGATTCTATCAGGAAGCAAGGACACAGTGGGTTGTACCAATATTAAAGATCATGGGGTTGCGACAATGTCGCCCATCTTTCCTGGCAATTCTATATTTGTAAACAGAGTGTTTTGCAAAGAATGTACCTAGATCTTTGAAACTCTGTATAAAACATAGACAAAATCTAGAATAGATGTACTGAAGTAATTACTGCTACATATTTTAGGATTCTTTTGTACTTTTGCATTTTGGGAATGGCACGCTTAGCAATTGGTAAAGATTAATTATGTTTAAAATGTATTTATTATAACAAAATTGTAACTGGCTTTGTATTTTTATAACAGTTGTTTTAAATAATGAACTTTTATGGTTTTTGCATTTTAAAAACCGAATAAAGAAAATGTGATTGATTGATTGATTGACTCTCAAATTGCGAGTCGCTATTGCAATGCAATTTGTGAGTCGCGCATTCCTTGGTCGTACATCTGATCTGGCCCCTGAAGTACAAAGGTTACCATTCGCGAAAAGTGATTGCAAATTGCGCACCGACTTTTTGCGAATGCAATCTGAATTTGAATTTGAGAATGCCTGGGAATGGCTACAATCACTGGGATGATGGTCGACCTTGGAAGGTGGACCCCCATCACCAGGAGTGCTTTTCAAAACTGAAGACATTATTAAAGTAGCTCGGTATCCTCAGTAGACGTCTCGTTTGACTCCTTACATATTATTGTGCAGTTTTCATCCTACATTACTCTTCTCCTCGGCAACTGTGCCACACCTACAGCGCCATCTGCTGTCAGGATATTGTATTGATATGTATCCCGACGCTATTTCGTAGTGAATTCCGCCATTGGTTAAACTAGACTTAGATATTTGCTGAAAATAAACCCAAAAAATTGTGCACACACTCAGTTCAGGCGAGCAAGATGTACACGTATGAATTGGAAACGGTAATTCCTTTGTACCTCATGTGAACGTGCAACATCAATAGTACTTTGCACAGAGTTATTATTCAGCAAAAACCATGTAACATTTGCACACTCTCTGATGATGTGAATGTAACATTCCAATCAGCATCTGCAGTGATGTGCGCACATATTGTGATATTGCCAATGCCAATGACGCAATCTGCCTCAGGGATACGATACCTCAGACTTATAAGCAGTATTTATGTTCTAGAACTTATTCCTGTTACATATTTGTGGTTATATTATACTGCTATTATTATTACTATTCTGATTTATCACCTCACCTTTTACATTTGTTGCAATTCTTTATTGTTTTATTTTTGTTACATATTACTTGCAGTCGGTCATTCACCTTTTAATTTGACCCACTTCCTACATTTCTACAATGGAAAGTGATCCATCTATTCCATCAAAACGTGGAAAGAGGAGTTTCTATCTTACTTCATAGCTTTTGAAGCGGACAGAAGGACCACAGCGCAGGGGAAAATGTAAGGGTTAGTAAGTCTTGTAATAACCAGGGGTTGGGTGGGACCTATCTCACTTCCTGTTTCTTTCTTCTATGGGGGGGGGGGGGGGGGGTGTTAAAAGTAATGACTGAGGCGGGATGGAGGAACGTAGCGCCAGTGAAGAGGGTTTTCCTGTTTTCTGTGCACGTGCACGTTGGAGAAGCTTTTTTCACGCAGACTGGATGCCTTAGGTACAAAGAACACCTGCAGAACTGCATACAATAGATTAAACGGGGTCAACCATTTCACAGGCTTTCATTTTAATTGATATGATCTGGTTAATTCAATTAAGATTTCATCTTGTTCTTTTTTTTTAATCCTTTTCATATCTGCCAACTGGAGCTATGTTGTGTTTAACACCTTCAACCATTTCTTTTTTTTTTTTTTGGGACAACATCACTTAATCAGTGATTAATATGTAAAAAGAAATACGTGCAGGCCGTCGTCAGGAGGCCACTGTACTTTTCACCACACATTGCCACTGTACTTACACAACTACTGTACTAACCATCACAATGCTTCGACTGTCACAATCCAGACTCTATAGGCCGCCATAGCTTTAAGAATGGCTTGGGTGGCAGGTATTAGTTGTTTTTAATGTACATTAAATTAACAAACAAGTTTTTTTTTGCTCATTTAAATTGCACAAACAGTGCCACCATGTGGCAGCTGTCATAAGTGCAGGTTCTGGCAATTAGGTGCCAGTGCCGGCAATTTCGTTTTGGTGCGGAGCACTGCAAGCCACCAGCTCAAATTAAGCAGGGGCGGATTGGCAATGCGGGCATTCGGGCATCGGCCGAAGGGCTGGTGTCTCAGTGCCCTCTGTGGGCCGTTTTTTTCTCCCCTGTCCCAGTCCACAGAGAGTGGACTGGGAAAAGGGAGAAAAAAACCTGCCCACAGAGGGTACGGAGACAGAGAAATGAAAGCAGCCTTGCTGTGGGGCTCTACAGCAATCATCAGCTGTGGCCTCTCCTTCACCCCTGCCCTGCCAAGCAATCACGCTGAAGGTGGCTGGGGAGGGGGTGACTGTTTGCAAGAGTCGGCCTCCCTGGGGGCCAGGTTTTGCTCAGACCTTTGAGCCATTTTCACCTCGGCCCCCCTCGGCCCCCCAGGGGCCCACGCAGCCCAGAAACAGTGTTAGTCTTAACACATCGCCCACATCCCTTCACATTCAGGGCATAGTGGGCGAGGAAGAATGGGTCTCACTGTGGGGGCCAGGTGATATTTGGAACTTGCACCATCTTCACCTCAGCCTCCCCCTGGCTACCTGGCTACCATGGATGACCCAGCAGCTGTGTTTTGTGCTCCCCTGCCAGGACATTGCCCTGAGGCCTGGAGGGATGGGGAGGGCTGATTAATTTACTAATTGCAGGGGCCTTACCTCTGTTCATGTGCTCCTCAGCTGAAGGTCTGGGGAGGGCTAAGTAGGTTAGTAATAGCAGGGGCTTCGCTGCTATTCAGGTGCTCCTGCGCTGGAGGGCTCGAATAATTTTGTGACAGAAAGGGGCCTTGCTGTTTTTTTTAGTTGCTCAGCATGTAGGCCATTGTCACCTTGGCCCTGTGTCCAGCACAAGAACAGTATCCTCCTACTTTCATTCCTTGTCTGTGCAAATGGTGTTTGATTTTTCTTATGCAACTAACAGCCATTGACAAAGCCAATAGTCCTGGCTGCTTGTAGGTGTAATGTTACTTGTTTTACATATCTGGATGCAATGACAGAAGCACCGTAATACCAGTCGAGAGCAGGGGCTCCCAACTGGAATTACGAAAGGGCAAGCCCCTTGAATGTGGGCCACGCCCCTTAAATGTGAGCCATGTCCCTTAAATGCGGGCCACTTTTTTCGTCAGTGCCCGGGCCAAATTGTGATCCTAATCCGACCCTGAAATTAAGCACTGGTACTATGATAGACAAACAACCTAGGAACAAACTTCAAGAAAACAGTTAATGTCACTGATAATCACGGTGGCACATGAGTCTCGAATAGTCACTAGAGATGTTAGGGAAGGGTAAGTATGTATGGGGTGGTCAGTCTGTGCAGAGTTGGAATGGGGATGCCTTTATGGCAATGTGGCATCATCTGCTTTGTGCTATTGTTATTATATTAGGCCAATGATACATGTGAAACCTTGCAAAGCTAATGCAAATCACCTTTGATTGGACTGATGTGACAGTGTATACATGATGACTTTAGGTATGTGTTGTCCCAGCAGTGTGAATTACTAAGTAGAAAGTGGCCATGTTTCTTCAACTGCAGAAAGTGATGCAACATAGCTGTCCAACTTGACATGCAGTACATGATGATGTGTCATTTGCTTCACTCATGGTCTTGTGGCTGTATTGGGTGATGGCATCACTGTGAGCAACTGGTGACAGGTTATGTACCATGCATTGATGTGTTCAGGCTCATATTGAAGCCAATTGGGTTTGACACTCAATGCACCTTTGATACGTTTATTGTGTATATCACATGGTCAAGTTTGTTACAGCATATGCAATAATCTAATTTCATTTCTAACTGCAGCATCATCGCAGGCAAGCGGAGGAGGAGAGTCCAACATCAGTGGGGACACAGCTGGCCACAGTGGTTCCGGGTACGACACTACGAGCACGGAGGAACTCAGTGGCCAAGAGGGTGGCGGGAGTGTCACAGAGGGGGCAAGCTACAGTTCTCTTTCATCATCAGAGTCAGCAACCAGTGGACACTCCCGAGTGGTGGCGGGAGAGCCCTAAGTTCCAGCTTCTCTCCCTCTTTTGCTCCCCACCCAGTTGGCTGTGCTAGGTCTCCTATGAGGGGGCCTGTCTCCTTCGCTCCAGACATTTCAGCCCCTGACCCTGTCTTCCACGCTGCGCTCAGTGATAAGGCTATTGACCTCCAGAGACAGATCTCTGTGGGTCAGAATGCTCTGCTGAATTCCATCCAGGGGCAAGCCTGCCAATGTGTGCAGACGATGGCTTATCTGAAGGGTATTCACGTGCCATGCCTGGCTTACAGAGATCTTTTCAGGGTCTGGCCTCCCACCAACTTGTGTTCCTATCTCCAAAATTGTCCCATACACATGCACCCATTTGCACACAAAAGCCCATACAGACCCATGCAGCACATCCACACACCAGTCCAAAGACCACAACAAGGGCAATCACGCATCCAAACGAGCAGACACCGCTGACACCACCACACTCACAGCCACGCCCAGGCCCATTGCACCCACTAGTGAGACCATCACACCCACCACTCACTCATCACATCCCCACATAGCGCAGGGGAGCCAACTCACATGCACACAACAGACATCCACCATCTCAACTCCAGACAACATAGACACCCTTCCCTACATTCACCACCACATCCATAGACACACCCACAGTCACCACCAAATCAGCAATTACCACACCCATACACAGCACTTCCATTGCAGCAATAACTCCAGATACACCTCCAAGTACCTACACTCCTAAGAAATTCACATTCAACCAATCAGGCACCTAACAGCCACCAGTGTCACAAGACACCCCCACACTTGCACATCATACACCTGACCTCATGCATCTCCACCCACAGCAGTCCCAGAGTCAACAGCCACCCATACACCCTCTCCTCCCAGTACCCACTCCTTCCCACACCCCCCTGCAGAAGACACTTCCTTTGCCCTTGCAATCGCCCCTCTCCAACCTGATACTATCCCTTCCACGACAGTTCCTCCCCCTTGCACAGCCAAGTTCACCCTTGCCCCCTCAGAATCCACGCCTATTCCTGGCCCATTCACTCCTTCCACATTCAAGCCTACCACTTCCAAACGTCGCTCCACCCCTTCCACTTCCCAAACCAAGCTCCTAAATGTAGGCCGTCCTCCTCCTCGCCCAAAACCCCCACAAGAAGGACCCCCTTACCAAAACCAACCGTTTCCCTTCCAAATCTTAGGATTGAGGTGCCTAGCATGCCCTATAGATGCCCCTTTATGAGGAGAAGCAGTGTCATATGGGCAGGTTTGTTGGCTCAGCATTTAGCTGGACCACAACCAGCAGACTTTGGACTGGCCATTGGGCTTTGTTAGAATATTCCTTTCTTGGATGAATAAAATCCTTTGTATGGTTTTGTACACAATGACCCTGTCATTACCTTTCTAACTATTATATGTCATTGTATAATTTGGGTGATGTGACAGCAGTTCTATCTGTTTCATCCTGATTGGTGATCCAAGGGTTTTGTGTAGTCTGAGCTTGGAACCAGAGTTGAAATTACACAGGAGATTGATAACTTTTCAGTGAATGCATATGTGGGATGCATTCAAAGAGGGCATGTGGTTGATATCATATGGTAAGTATTGCAACTTGTTTTGGGTAATCTCTTCATCATTTAGTTTGCTCTTCTCCCTATGATGTAGGTTGAATGTGTGTTTGATATGTGCAAGGTAGTTACTTGTTAAATTCACTCATGGAGGGTGTTTGTACACGTTTTTTGGAGATGTGTCCTTTTTAGTGTAATTAGCTTATGCATACTTGATATATATGTGAGGCAAATCCTGTTCCTGCTGTGTTTGCCTTTCAGAATTGCACTTCCACATTGAGCACATATGCATAGCACTTGGTGATGGTATTGGTTGTTCCTGATATACTTAATGCCCCAGGTACAGGACACATATAGGTTTAGAGGCATGTGCAAGGTGTTATGGGGGCCAGGTACACAACCTTTCAGCACCCCCCCCCCCTTGTTGAGGCAAGCCTATTCAGCAGGGAGAGTTTACAATTTGACCTTTGTATGGCTCTCACATCGATTGATAGCTAACCCATGTAACTGCCATGAACTTTTACTGTGGCTGATGTGTGGGGTTTACTACATATATTTTGCAGGAGGGTTCATTTCAGTTTCATGACACATACCTTCAACATTCTCTTTGATGTGACAATACGACCTTGCAAGTGTGAAATGTGAGGGTGTGGCGGAAAATAATATGTAGGGCACCGGTGGGGTGTTGCTGTTCTGTTACACCAATCAATGCACACTACATGGTCCATGATTCTGAGTTTTGTACACATGTTAAATATAGTGAGGTGTGCCTGTGCAGTGTCCATGACCTGGCCATAGGGGGCATGATGGAGCAGTGCTTGGCACCTACTTCCCTATTCATTGGGGGGAAGAGCACGCAAGACATGTTTGGGCCCGGGCTCCAAAGTACCTTGAGAAATCTATGCCTGGCCGTTTATTTGCTGTAGAGTCAATGGTGACGGTAGGCATATGGCATACCGCCAGTTGTGGCGATGATGGTGTCGGTGGGCTTCAATCAGCAGCAGGAGGAAGTTAAGAGGGCGCTACGGGACGTGTTGAGGTGTGCAGAGGTAAGTACAGGTGAGCTTGTGTCTTATATTCTTCCATTTCTGCCAGCTCAAGTGTGGAGGTTTTGCCGCCGAATTCACATCAGAGGTACGCTGCATCGTGATTGGGCGGGATGGGAAACTGGATGTTTGCTCTCCAACAGCCGCCTTGGCCTATTAAACTGCCATTTGCGGATGGAAATTCCTGGTGGTGCTGCGGTGGTCTTTCTTCTATGGTACCGTATACATCGTAATTGGGCAGTCGCACAGCCAACTCCGCGAGGGAAGCGTGTTGTATGCTACACACACTAACACTACTTTAAACTAACAAACAAAAATATCACAAGGAATTCTCAGGTATTGTCATTTATTTTCAACACCAGATATCTACCACTGTAGAATTACTTCACATTCAATAAATAGCCCCAAACGGGGAGAGGATAGGAAGGAGGGGAATCAGTAGTGCTCAAGGGAGTGTAAAGTCAAAGAAAATAAGCACAGTCAAAAACAAACATGTGATAAATACAATGCTCAAAACAAAATCATAACAAATTAAATACACAAGCCAAAAATCAAGGCATCCATTGATAAACTGCTAACCAATGACATTCAACGGTCACACACTAGAATCAAAACTGTCAGGGGCATGTGCCGGATGTCCAAGAAAGAGAGCCGTCGACGTTTCGACCCCTATCTGTAGGCTACGTTAAGTCCTTTGGCGGGGTCTTCATCAGGACATATACAGGAAAGGAAAGGAGTGGGGCAATCCTATCTGAAAAGTTAAAACAAGAAGTCAGACTTCTACGTGGTGAAACCAAATTACAACCGTTCTGTTTGACAGTAATAAATTCATTATGATTAATTACCATGGAGTCAAGGCCCAGCTGGGCTCTAAACGTGGGAATTGAGTTACCCACGCAAAAAGTCGTGGTCAATCTCTGCGATATTGTTTCGCAACTACAGAGGAGAAAGAATAAAACATACACCCAGTTAAGAGGTTATTTGTCATTACACATTATCTACGTGATTAAAAACAAACAAAGGGCAAACTTACAAAAACTTCACCCATTCAGCCGAATGGTGAGTTTAGCGTTGCCCCCCAGTCGTCATTTGCCGTATGAAGTGTGTCTGGGAAGGCGAGGGTGCAAACAAGGTGCACAGACTGTAAGTACAAAAGTCAAAAGGACTTAAGGGTCTGTACAATGATGGTTAATCTGTACTGAGTTATAGCCCCTACCAAAAGAACCCTGCAGGAAAACACAATGCGGCCTATAATTACATGAAAAAACGTACTTGAAAAATTCTTACATGAAAAAACGGCAAGGGCCCTAAGCCACTAATCGTCTTTAGCCAAGGGACACAATTACTTACATTACTCGGTAACCAATGAGGTCTGAGGCCCCGGGTCTTTAATACTGAAGATCGCTGTAAGATATGAAACAGAGACTCCATTGTGGGCTTACCAAGGCTTGATGGATGTACAAACCTCGTGTAAAAGAGTCAGAAATACATAACATACCTCCGGGTTTAAAGGCGGGAAAGAAACCTATTTAGGCAGCCGACCATCAATGCAGCACATCAAAGCTCTGTGGTGCTGTAATTCAGAAAGAAAAGTACCCCATGTTGGTTTCAAAAGGGACCCTCTACAGAGATTGCTGACCATATTGCGCACTGAGTCTAGGGGGAAAAGGGTGTACTTACAAATCGACGACAATTCGTCCGTTACACCGCAGCCGCAAGGATCAGGAAAGTGAAAAGACGGGCAGCCGCTCCGTCAACCCTCGATGAGTGTCAATCCTACGAAAACAACACGGGAATGCCCGTCAGATATATGGCCAGTCTAAAATACAATTAGCCATGAAATGCTTCAAAGGGCATGGTCGCACTTACAAACACCCGGGAGAGAGCCGAAGTAGCCTCAGCCGGTCAGCACAAAACTCCGCAAAAACCGCTACGCGGAGTTTGAGGGCGGAGTCACGTGATGTATTCCACAAAGGAAAAAGAAGAGTTACTTAATGGCTAAGACGGTGCCTGCTAGTGTCACAATACAAAGGAGCATTGTATCTTGATCGGAACCTTATGTAATGTGTATTTAGCTGAAAACATGAATTTCAGAGAAAATATATAATTATTACAGCTGGAAGCAATGGTTGTTTTTTTTTTACCTAATGCAGGAAATATCGCCGGTGGCACATCCTGGGGCACATCATAAAGAGGGACACAGTATGTCACAAAATCACACTTGAAAATTCCCAAATGGACTTATACTCGTGCAACACTCTCACAGGAGGTTGTAAACGGGTTGCAGAACTCATCATAATACATATTAGCACTCGATGTCAAAAATGGGCTGAAGAATAAATTGTAAATTAGGAACAAACAGTTAATGCATAAGTCAGTGAATACAGATACCCGCGCAACTCTCTAGCAAGAGGTTGTAAAGCGAGTTACATTACGTATAGCATGCCAAGCTCCTGACAAATTTTACTAAATTGCAAAAAGAGCACTTGGGATTCCCTATATAAAGTATAACCATGGATCAAACCATAACACAGCAACCACAACACCGTCTCGTGCACTTCTCCAGCATGAGAGTGTAAACGAGTATCATTGATTAAATCCAGTGTTTCAAGCATTACTGAGAGATATGGGGGTCATCATAGTCGGTCTAAAGGATATGGATATCACTCTTTAACAAACCTATTAACCAAGTGCTGCCATTTGCGCCAAACTGCTGTCCTGTTCATTAAGGCCATTTTTGATCGAATCCAAAAGGGACATCCATTTGGATTCTCGTGTATTCAATACTGTCAGCACGTTCCCCCCTCTTCTACCCAGGGATACCATGTCGATAACGAGCCATCTCAAATCATACACTGCATGCCCTGCTTTTTGCCAATGCTCTACTAAAGGAGCACCCACCATTCACGAGAATCCAAATGGATTTCCCTTTTGGATTCGATCAAAAATGGCTTTAATGAACAGGACAGCAGTTTGGCGCAAATGGCAGCACTTGGTTAATAGGTTTGTTAAAGAGTGATATCCATATCCTTTAGACCGACTATGATGACCCCCATATCTCTCAGTAATGCTTGAAACACTGGATTTAATCAATGATACTCGTTTACACTCTCATGCTGGAGAAGTGCACGAGACGGTGTTGCGGTTGCTGTGTTAGGGTTTGATCCATGGTTATACTTTATATAGGGAATCCCAAGTGCTCTTTTAGCAATTTAGTAAAATTTGTCAGGAGCTTGGCATGCTATACGTAATGTAACTCGCTTTACAACCTCTTGCTAGAGAGTTGCGCGGGTATCTGTATTCACTGACTTATGCATTAACTGTTTGTTCCTAATTTACAATTTATTCTTCAGCCCATTTTTGACATCGAGTGCTAATATGTATTATGATGAGTTCTGCAACCCGTTTACAACCTCCTGTGAGAGTGTTGCACGAGTATAAGTCCATTTGGGAATTTTCAAGTGTGATTTTGTGACATACTGTGTCCCTCTTTATGATGTGCCCCAGGATGTGCCACCGGCGATATTTCCTGCATTAGGTAAAAAAACCCCAACCATTGCTTCCAGCTGTAATAATTATATATTTTCTCTGAAATTCATGTTTTCAGCTAAATACACATTACATAAGGTTCCAATCACGATACAATGCTCCTTTGTATTGTGACACTAGCAGGCACCGTCTTAGCCATTAAGTAACTCTTCTTTTTCCTTTGTGGAATACATCACGTGACTCCGCCCTCAAACTCCGCGTAGCGTTTTTTGCGGCGTTTTGTGCTGACCGGCTGAGGCTACATCGGCTCTCTCCCGGGTGTTTGTAAGTGCGATCGTGCCCTTTGAAGCATTTCAATGCTAATTGCATTTTAGACTGGCCATATATCTGACGGGCATTCCCGTGTTGTTTTCGTAGGATTGACACTCATCAAGGGTTGACGGAGCGGCTGCCCGTCTTTCCACTTTCCTGATCCTTGCGGCTGCGGTGTAACGGACGAATTGTCGTCGATTTGTAAGTACACCCTTTTCCCCCTAGACTCAGTGCGCAATATGGTCAGCAATCTCTGTAGAGGGTCCCTTTTGAAACCAACATGGGGTACTTTTCTTTCTGAATTACAGCACCACAGAGCTTTGATGTACTGCATTGATGGTCGGCTGCCTAAATAGGTTTCTTTCCCGCCTTTAAACCCGGAGGTATGTTATGTATTTCTGACTCTTTTACACGAGGTTTGTACATCCATCAAGCCTTGGTAAGCCCACAATGGAGTCTCTGTTTCATATCTTACAGCGATCTTCAGTATTAAAGACCCGGTGCCTCAGACCTCATTGGTTACCGAGTAATGTAAGTAATTGTGTCCCTTGGCTAAAGACGACTAGTGGCTTAGGGCCCTTGCCGTTTTTTCATGTAAGAATTTTTCATGTAAGTTTTTTCATGTAATTATAGGCCGCATTGTGTTTTCCTGCAGGGTTCTTTTGGTAGGGGCTATAACTCAGTACAGATTAACCATCATTGTACAGACCCTTAAGTCCTTTTGACTTTTGTACTTACAGTCTGTGTACCTTGTTTGCACCCTCGCCTTCCCAGACACCCTTCATACGGCAAATGACGACTGGGGGGCAACACTAAACTCACCATTCGGCTGAATGGGTGAAGTTTTTGTAAGTTTGCCCTTTGTTTGTTTTTAATCAAGTAGATAATGTGTAATGACAAATAACCTCTTAACTGGGTGTATGTTTTATTCTTTCTCCTCTGTAGTTGCGAAACAATTTCGCAGAGATTGACCACGACTTTTTGCGTGGCTAACTCAATTCCCACGTTTAGAGCCCAGCTGGGCCTTGACTCCATGGTAATTAATCATAATGAATTTATTACTGTCAAACAGGACGGTTGTAATTTGGTTTCACCACGTAGAAGTCTGACTTCATGTTTTAACTTTTCAGATAGGATTGCCCCACTCCTTTCCTTTCCTGTATATGTCCTGATGAAGACCCCGCCAAAGGACTTAACGTAGCCTACAGATAGGGGTCGAAACGTCGACGGCTCTCTTTCTTGGACATCCGGCACATGCCCCTGACAGTTTTGATTCTAGTGTGTGACCGTTGAATGTCATTGGATAGCAGTTTATCAATGGATGCCTTGATTTTTGGCTTGTGTATTTAATTTGTTATGATTTTGTTTTGAGCATTGTATTTATCACATGTTTGTTTTTGACTGTGCTTATTTTCTTTGACTTTACACTCCCTTGAGCACTACTGATTCCCCTCCTTCCTATCCTCTCCCCGTTTGGGGCTATTTATTGAATGTGAAGTAATTCTACAGTGGTAGATATCTGGTGTTGAAAATAAATGACAATACCTGAGAATTCCTTGTGATATTTTTGTTTGTTAGTTTAAAGTAGTGTTAGTGTGTGTAGCATACAACACGCTTCCCTCGCGGGACCCTCTCCTTATATGTACCATATAGCGCCCAGTTCCCCGCGACTGCATGGGTTCAACCCCCTTTTTGTAACGGCACAGCCAACTCAGCCGCGTTGTTACCGCTACAGTGATCCACTGACTGCCAAAGTCGTAATCAGCCCCTTTATTTTCATTCAATGTCACACAGGGGATTATTGTTAAGGTTGGTGTGTGAAACTGTTACTTTATTTCAGAGTGCTGTGGCTGGTTTGTTTATTTAAGGCCAATTTAGCATATTTTCAAGGCTCACATATGAATAATTACATTGTAGCAGTGAAAGGAGGCTGTAGAGTTTTTGCTGAAATTTCCTACATGGTCAGATACATCGTATTATTTATTGCGAGGCAGACGCTTGCCTGGGGAAGTGTTTATTCAAGCAGCTGCCTGGATTTTTGTGAATGCCATTTACAGGCACAACCTTTTTCTGTGGGTTTTATTTTAATATAACTTGTTGAAAGAAAGTATTGTTGGCATTCAGTTCTCTGTTGTTTGTTGATTAAACTGGTTGACAATAGTGTTAATAATGAGGACGATAAGGTTTTTAAGAAAACCTTTGTAAAGTTTTGGACAACTCAGTTTATAATTCTATTCATAAAACAGTCACTTCATTGCTTAGAAATGTGGCCACTGGTATAGGATATTCCGTGACAGATGCTATTAAGAGCATATGGCACGTTACATTCAGGGCAAGGGGAATTATGTAGCCTTGGCGGTAAAAGAACGATGAAAGAAAAATTATGATCTCCCTCATGGGAGATAAACTTGGAGGTAGTCGTTCAATTCTGCAGGGAAATAATGACTTGATGTCAATGTGTCAAAACTCTGTTGTGGGTAATATGGCAGACCCCAGTAAGAGGGCCTATGATGATCTAGGTTCTTCAAATTTCGATGAATGCTATGACAATGACAAATATCATAATCATGATTACGGTACTAATATCCTGAAGAAGATGAAACCCGGGATAAGCTGCATATTGCTAGTTTGGAAGAGGGAAGTACTCCCATGTTTGATCCTTGGACTCATTCAGCATTCAAAGTCAGCGGAGTGGGTTTCTCTGCCGTTTATTGATAAATACATTAGGTCTAAGGTAAAAAGTTTAGTGGACAGGAGTGTTAGGTCTAGTATGAGGGCAAAGTGCCCATGGGCAATAATATCTGCAAAAGCAGCCATAACTCTGGGATTGGCAGTGCTTAGTGAGTAGGAAAAAAAATAAGTGCCAGGGCCCTCATCAGGAGACCAGTGCAGCTGGCACCACCCATTGCCATTGTCCAGTGGTGCCAGTGACAGTACCAACACAACTCATTACAACCACACACCTACAAGTGTGACAATTCAGGCTATTCCCTGGCACAAAGATGTAAGAACAACTTGGGTGTAAGGTATTAGTCATTTTAATGTAAATTGAATTAATAAATAACTGCTGTTGTGTTCATCTCTAAATTAGACAAACATTGCCACCATTTGGCTGACTGTCATTATTGCCGGTTTTGACAATTAAGTGGCAGTGCTGGGCACTAGAACCACCGGCTCAAATTAAGCACTGTGGTTTGGATGCAGAAATTGTAAAACGTTTAGGCAAAAGTGGGAAGGACCATAGAAGAGGTTTGTATAGGACATGGCCAATGTGCCAAGATAAATTATTGCATACCCTGGGTCCTAGTTCCTGTATTTTGTGCGAAGCCGAAGAAGTGACAAAGTCAGGAGGTCAATTAGACTTGGAAACAATTTCTGGTTGGGTCTAAAGTGTGACCTGCTTTCTTGGGAATGCAACCACAGGGCTTTCTTTTGAGAGAAGTATAGTATTGTTGTTGAATATTGATCCCAAAATTGGGAAGCTGGCAGGCTCGAGTATAGGGCCAATTCTCAAGAGTCTCTCTTGGGACACAAATGTATTACATTTACCTGGCCCATATGTTCAAACTTTTGCCTCTCTGGACAAGGCACAATCATACATGGCCAATGTTTTTGTACAGGTTTCTGGCAGGGCTGGTATATATTTGGGTTGTTTCAACAACTGGGGAACCTTCTGCACAGGTTTCTACCACAGCAGTATGGATACTCAATGCCAGCATTCTTCCCACAAAGAAGGGGAGTTTGTTTTGTCTTCAGCAGAAGCCAAGCAAAGGGAAGAGCAACTCAAGGTCTTGTGACAGTCAAAGGCAAGTGGGCCCTTTTTGTCCAGCAGTGGGATTTATTATCAAAAGACCCATGGGTATTAAAGACAGTGATATGGTTTCAAATAGAATTATGTGCAACACCAATAAAGACAAGGTTGGCCTATGTCAATACATTTTTCTCAGGAAGTTTGGGTTCTGGACACCATAGAGGTACAGGTGTTGTTGCAGAGGGGTCTATAGTACTATGTTGCTCACACCCTAAGAGGTTTGACAGCTACACCTTCATAGTGCAGAAGAAGAACAAAAAATGCCGTCCATAAATACATTTAAGGGAGGTCAAACAATTCATTCTGTATCATCATTTCAAAAGAGAGACTATTATATGTTTATGGGAAATCCTTTTCCCAAGGGACTGGATAGGGCCTCTTTATTTAACCTTGTTGGTGCAGCCAGTGCTGTGTATCTCTAGACGTGTGTTTTAGGATAGTTTGTGTTGCTCTCTGCTGAAGAAGGACAACTATCCTGAAACAAGTGTCTAGAGATACACAGCAATGACTGCATCAACAAGGTTAAACATTCATCTATAATCTGGCTGAACAATATCATGGAACACAAGTTCATATAATTTTCCCTGGGAAGAGGGTGATCAATGGATAGAAGTTATTTGGCTGCTTCTTGGTTTTCAGTTACTGTTTGAAATTTAAGAAAAAATTTATTGACTGCAGTTTGACTCATCAAGAAAATTGGAAATGGTGGACAAGCTACTGCTATTTATAGGTCGGGATGTCCTTTACTTGTTTTAATAACTGTTTGCCCAAAAAAGCAGAATTATGTGAGTGTTTGTTTAACTGCTGTACAAAATAAAGCAAGAAGCGTGGCTGCATAATATTTGTCTTTAATAATATCAGGAGTCTCCTTTATAATTATCTAGGTGAATCTGCAATTTCTGCACTGGCCCACATGCCTTGTTAAGATGTGCAATAAGAATCCATAAGGATAGAGAAATGCTCCACTTCTAAATTTTAATCCAATGTTTACAACATTTTACACCGATAAACAACATGGGGCTCATTACGATGTCGGGCGGAAAGCCTCCTCCTAACATTTGGAAGCTTTCCGACCACGTCGGTGCCCTTCCGACCGACTCAGTCGCTTTACAATCCGACCGTCCGATTACGATGGGTGGGAAAGTAAACGGACCAGTCATTCCGACTCCGTTCCGACCGACTTGCGGAGTTTTCGTGTCAGTCAGAACCGCATCGTACACCCCTATGGATTACGATGTTGATTTCCAACAGCCTTTCCCCGTTGGCCTGTCCAACACGGAAAGAATGTCAGAAAGTGACTTTGGGGTCTTCTGGCAGGGCCTCCTAGCCCCCGCAGCCTACAGTTGATGACCGAGGGGGTATCTAAAGGACCCCCCCTGTAAAACTCTGCACTGTGTGGCAGGCATTAGAGGTGCCTGCGACAGTGGCAGGGTTTTCTGCACACACCTCATTTTCTGATAGCAGCCTGTGTTATGACCGGTTGTCAGGTGGAACACAAGCGCCCATAGGGAACAATGGGACTCCGGCCGAACAGTGTTCGGTCGCATTGTAATCCAGGTGTCGGATCCACCAAAGGCATGTTTGATTGGTCCCGAGTCGGAGACGGTGTCGCTCAGAGTCAATTCCGCCTGACATTGTAATGAGCCCCCATATGTAGGAACATTCGGACAGGTGCACTGGAATAAAAACTGGCACTTGTCAGATTCAAAGATTCAACAGCAGATATGTTTTTCTGTAAAATCAGCTAAAGCATCTATCTAGCTTCAAATCCCTTCCTGTAGTGAGCTATGCAGAACCAAAAGCAGATATTTCTATGGTGCTGAATTTGACAAACCATATAAATATCACTGTGATCCCCTTCCTGGGTGTGCTTATTTCTTACCAATAAGTGTACCTGCTGCAAAAGCACTACTGCTTCATCTATGTGCTGCAGCAAATGCCTTTTTTGGCCTGCATAGCACCAGCTGTCCTCCTGTCATGTGTGGGGCTGTCTGCAAGCCATAACGTCTTAGCCAAGAGCACTATGCATTACCTGTGCATGCAGGGCATGTTTTACTTTCAACATCGAAACTTTAGGCCTAGAATTCTCAGCAAGCTTGAAAGAATTACCTGTGTTAAAGTGTCTTGTAAAAAATGATAGGCTTGTGCAGCAGCATAGAAAGGGATGGCGGGGGAGGGTGGTCTGCCCCAGGCATCATGAGTTTTGGGGGTGGCGGCCTCCCCCCTCCACTCTTTCACCAATGCGGTGACTGCAATGGGCGGCACATAGGCTAGCTATGCCACTGGGCCTTTAGGCAGAGCTGCAAATTTCTAAGTTTCAAAAAAGGGTAGAAGGAATCTTCTGGTGTACATTTTATAATATTCACAGAAAAAGAGGAAATGTATCATATTTTGATTGTGCACATTATTACATGGGTAAACCCTGGACTCAAGCTTCTACTGATGTCCAAGCAGAACACAAAGGGAATATTTCACTGAACAAGCCCGAAAGCTGAACAGTAAAAATCTGTCCCAGCTCTTACTAGGTTTCCACAGGTAATGTGTGGTAATGTGACCAGGGTTGAGGTGCAAATAATTCATAAAACTTTGTTTTTGATCTTCCACCTGCAGCCTTTCTTCTTTAGCATGTTCTATCAAAAGAGCTTGTACTTGCTTCCTGCCAGCGGCTGCCTGAGGCACTCCATCTGTAAAGATATCTGCTAAACCAATTGATTCCAGAGATTTTTCAACATATGCTATCCATGGAATGGAAAGACCCCTGTCTCATGCAAAGTAGTCAAAAATTGTATGCCTCGTTAATTTAGCTTCCTCCTAACTCAAGATTGGAAAGTCATAAAATGACAGAATAACTACAAATGCAGTCTCTCAAGAAATCTAGGCCTAGCTCATAGTGACATTGACATTGATGAAATTAGAAGTTGCTGCACGGGCTACCAATAATTTCCTGCAAAAGCGATTTTTTCCCTCTGGAGGTTTGTGGGTCGCCAGAGCCCCATATTTCCTCCCCATAGGTCGCTATAGGTGCACACTGGGCAGAATATATCTGTAGCAGTGGTGTAAGAGCCCTCCCTCCCTTAAATTACGGTAGACTAAGAAGTGAGCCAACAGCCCTTGGAAACGATATCCTATTATGTGCAATGTGAGGGAACCAAGGGGCATATTATCAAGGCAGGCGAAATTAAATTATTACCGTTTTTGCGGCCGTTTTAGGCCGCAAAGCGGCGATAATTTCATCGCCCTATTAGCAAACTGTTACTAACATTAGTTAGCGACAGCTTTTAGGTGATAACGAGCAGTTTGGGGCCCGCTTTGCATGTCAGCGACATTTATCGCTAATGACATGCAAGTGGGCGCACCCAACCAGTTAGCGACTGAAAGCAATCGCTAACGTCGTTATCGCCTATTAGCAAGGCAGGCGGGCGATAAAAAAATTCACGCTAAGCGCGAATATCGCTAAAAACTAACGCCTGCTCAGAACAGTTCTTAGCCATTATATCCAATGGGAGGTGGATATTCTGGCTAAGACCCTATTAGCGATGATGTGTGAATATTGCTGGTTTTCCAGCGATCTTCACGCATTTCGCCGCTATCGTCGGTTATTTTATTGCATTGGAGATAAACGTTGCTAATAGCACGTTATCTCTGCGATAAAATCCAGCGATGCTTGGCGATAAAAAAAATGTCGCTAAGCTTCTTTAGCGATAAATATCGCTAGTTGTTGATAATATGCCCCCAAGTTCCAGAGGAACTAAAGGTTACTTATAATATAGAGATAGTCATATTGGTGCTACAGGCAAAGCAAAAAGCCCTTTCAGCCCTATTAGATAAAACATAAGGGTCAAACGCATATCCTGTCTCTTTGGCTTTTTCTGTAATGCCTAGTATCATTGTAAATAGCATAACCATAGATATTTGTCCAACGCTGTCAATTAACACATAATTGGAATCATTCATCAAGTAATTTTATGAATCAGTGGGATCACCATAAACACAATCGCCATCATTGTTTGTGGCCTCTTTAGAGCCGTATTAGAATGTTTTTGCCTTATTTTCTACCTCAAGGCTGGAGGGTTCTAAATTTAACTGATTCAATCTCTTTATGCGCTTCTAAACTATTAGTCACTATTTCATATGATACAAAAATCCATTGCAGATTGAGAAGGAACCACATTTTTAATTTATAAGAACATTTACCTATTTTAGAGGTTTGCAACTCCTTAATAACAGAGATTTGTTTTACAAGAGAAGTGTGCAATCTTGTGAAACATGCAGGACCTGCTACTATCAGCAGGAGGGGTACATTTCAGAGATATCACTCTGACTATAGAGGTACAAATATCCGAAACCACAGATTTCAGTTTCTAATACAATGCCTTTTGAATAGGCTTAGAATTATCCAAAGAGAAATACAAAGTTATTTCAACCTATTCCTCACCCTGGAACTCGTATCCCTCTGCATTAGCACTAGCCTTTTAATTAACACGAATACTACTAATAAAAAAAAACACAATATAGGGACTAGCGATGCAAGGAAAAGATATATATTGAGAGAGGATCACATGTATGAAAACTGTATTGAGAATGTAACTTAAACATTGGATTTTTCGAGAAATACGGTGTATGTAAAGCAATTTAGACTTTATTGAATAAAATTGTTGCATCACACTCCCATTGATGATAATAATACAAAAGATGTAAACATAAAAACCCCACAATAGAGTGAACACCAGTTCTGGAGACAGTAGTAGGTTACAGTTTCAATATAAATCTAAGACAAAAAAATCCAAAAAAGCCCCAAGCTATGCTGCTCAAACAAAGGTGAACATGGCCACAGCTTAACACGCCAACAAGAAGAACAGTCAGAGAAGAGACACCAACTCAAATATAAACAGGACCTGTAAGAGCACGACACACTGAACGCAAACACTGTGTCAAAGGAAACAAGTCACAGTAAATGTGCTGTCCTAACAATATGCTGCATTGTGACCAACATGTGAGACAGATATATATATAGAATGTATCTTCACAGCAGCAACAAGAAACGAGGCTCAGGACCAACAAGGACCATCTTATATGGGTTAAGGCTGAAGCTGATTGGTGTTCTCCCTCAAACTACACTTCATGACACTGGTATATGGGTATATGGGGGGTATAGCTTTAGTGCTGCCTGGCTGCTGTGATGAAAGTGGCAAGATTGGATGCATAATAGAGTCTTTGTTCTTGTCATGAAATCCCAAGGTTCTTATACCAGTCCTTTTGTTGTTTTTTATTTAATGGGTCCTTTGCACTATTCTGCTGTCTTGATCTCAGTGCTTTTGTGGTGTACAAGACTTCATGATGAACTTGTGCATCAAGATTCCAGTTATCACTTTTGGAGAACTCAGATGAGGTTGGGCTGCCGCTGAGCTTGTGTGAACATTGCTTCCGGTGGGTTCCTTATATGGGACTTCACTTGTAAGTGGACCTGATCTTGCTGGAATGAACAATCAGACATTACCTCCTTTGCGTGGACATTACCCTTGTAACGCCTTTGTAATTAATTCAAAACCAACTGAGCTCAAGGTCCAACAACACCAGTGGAATTGTCTGCACGCCAGCACTGCTGCGCTGCCCTACGCCAAAGTGAAAGAGCAGGAATGAACCATATTTATGCAATACAGTGCATTCTTGTCCTTTGCTCCGGCGCTGGCGCCGTTTCGACAGCCTAGCGCAAGGGGGCCGGTGTTGTCGGCAGGATTGTTTTTATGCAGGAAGGGGTATCTTCCTGCACAGAAATAATGGTAAGAGGCATTTTCCTCTTTCTATTGGTGCTGCATAATGCAGTACACATAGAAAGATGAAAAAACGAGGAGAAATAAAGTTATTTCTCCTCATTGCGCCTCACCTTGGGAGGCATAATGTTTTGGCATTTTTCCCCAGGTTAACATGCTCTTGTAAAACTGGGGAAGTATCAAAAATCATGGGTTTTGCATTGAAAACGCACTGCAACGCCCATGGAATGCATCCTCCTGAGCGCAGAGGAAGGCAATGCAGCAATGTGCACTGCCTTGACTTACTCTATATCTATAAAGTCACGCATAGTGGCTTTGAGTGGCCTCAAAGATATCGTTTTGTAATTTGCGCCACCGGAGCATCAAAAAAAGTGACGCTCCCACAGTGCAAGAGGCTCGTAAATATGCCCCTAAATGTAACTTCAACCAATAATCTCTACTGAAAAAATGCCTAACTAGCTACGTTGAGCAAGCTTTGCACCATTGTGTTTAACGAGTTCACTCCTCTTTCTCCATTTCATGCCAATAGGTAGATTTCCATAGATCATTTCTAAAATACACAAATCGTTGAAATTACAAATCCCTGCTCCTCCTGGTGCTGCCAAAGATAAGGGCATGCAATGCAAAAGGCTGCAAACCTTAACCACAGATTCAGGGAATTATGTGCTGTGTCTACAATGGAAGGGATGTGCTGGCATGCACACACATTCCAGTTGTTAGACTGCAACAGACAGCGATGAGGGAAAGACAAACGAAAGGCAAACAATTGCACAATTGTCTGTCTTATTCTCAACCCTGTCAGACACAGAATGGGAGTTTGTTGGATGGTGCATAGAGGAAAAGTGACCTATTAGCTCAACGTGACACGTAGCATTCACACTGAAGGCGATGAAAAATAGAGTTATTGAAGACTACACACCACTTCAGGTGACACAAGAGACAATATTGCATGCCCTGTCAAGAGGCAGCATATTTTTGGGAGGAAGGGGGTCAGAGTGGTGGATAAAACAACAGCTAAAACAATTTGCGAAGAGTACAAAAGTAGCCCGGCTTTCATTATTAGAAAATGGCTTACAGGAAAAAATGGAATGTTTACAACTGGAAAAAAATAATTTCCAATCAATTAATTAAAGCTGCGCCATGCTGCCGGTTGCACCGCGCTCTGTCGATGGCCGCCTGCGGCGTGCCTTTGTGCAACATATTGTGATTCTGCATAGCACAGAGCCCAGCGGCCTCGAGTCAGCACACTAAAAATAGACTGAGCAGAAAATAGATTAGACAGAGGCATAACGCCGCTTTGTATGGAGTCCTAAGGCGTGTCACGTGGAAGCCTCGCGCCACGCTCCGCTGCGCAATTCCACGTACCGAAGCTCTCGGGACGAGGGGAGCCGTGCGGAGGAAGGCAACGCTTCATTAGACGCAATCTATCCCTCGGGCCTGCTCTGCCAACCTTAAGAAAAGGCGACCGCGTCGCAAACTGAGTCATCTAATGAGGGTGTACCCTCAATTATAGTAACAGCTGTAAAATCTTTAGGCGATTAAGTATTATTAAAACTCTTTTTTCTCATGATCTGGGTGTTGAGCCCTTTAATATCTGCCTATTTTAGCAGCAACACACATTTTGTGTATATTATATATTTCCATAATTATGTCAGCAATCTATAGAAATGGAATTGACTATAGAGAGAGATTGAAAGCAGTGGAAAGTAATTTATACTGTAAAAGCTGTGAGCAGTGCAAAGTCTGAGTTTAGCTGGATAACGCTCTCTGAGGAATTCTGCCTCCACTTATGAATTTGTGGCAGGAAATCTTGTACTAACTACCCACACTCTTCAGTTCACACATATGAGAGAAATTCGGGAAGCGTTCACAAAGGAAGCCACAAACACCTCTGGTGGATCAATGGATCACCAGGATTAGGAAAGACAGGAAGCTTTTAAAATGAGAATTATGTGATTTTTAAAGCCTTACATTTTGAGCTTGACATATGTGGAGGAAATGTTACGTAAAGCTGAGTGAAGACATCAGAGAAAGTACTAAATTGTCTCTTTTTTCTCCAAAGTTTTATATAGCGCACCAAGACACATTCATATTTTATAATTTTTTTGTCTCTGAGGAGGCTTCAGTGAGACTGGGATATTCCTCGCTTCACAGCAGGCGTAGGACGCCTGAGGCTGAGAAGACACGTGTGAAGTTGAGATTCTCACAGGACCATCATTCCCAAGCAGCGCCGGCTCCTCCGTTATGGTGGAGGGGCGTCGCACCCACCCACCCCGCTTGAGTGCCAGGCAGCAGACAGAAACGGGAAAAATAAAATGATGAAAAAAACATTTTATTATCATTTCAATTTTGTTTCTGCTGCAGGCAGCCAAGTCTGAGCGAGGGGCCATGAGGAGTACAGGGGGAGTAGCGCACACTGTAAAGTGCGCATGAGGGTTTGTCCGACTGTTTAAAACCGTCCAAACCGTCATGTGCCCTTCAATCTCTCTCCACCCGAGCTGGGTACATAGCTGGGTGGAGTAGAGGCACAGGTCCTAGGCCCTGAGCGAGCGTTAAACAAGCCCACTCAGGCCAAACACCACGCTGCTCTCATGAGAGCAGCGACTTGATTGGCGTCTAGGAGCCTGCGCAGTGTGCAGGGACCCCGGTGAGAAGAATCCCAAGACGGAAGCCAGCAGCGCAGCAGCAGGTAAGTGTTTTTTAAATTTATTTATTTAAAAAAAAAATTGTATTGGTTTTATTTTTATGAAAATTAACACATACAAAAGCAAACAGCGGTGGGAGGCCACAGCATGTCTTACAGATCAAGATATACAGGAAGCTCAAATGACATTTTCATCTTGTGTACTAGGACTCGACCTGTGACGACAGCCATTTTTAGGTTTCGCCTGGCGTCCGCTGCGCAGCAGCGTTCGCGCAGGCGAAATCTTTTGAGAAGCAGTACGGGGGCTTTGGCCCGCCTGCTCTTCCATTGGCTAGCTCCATAAATGGAGGCTAGCCATTGGAAGAGAGATCTGTCCGTCATTGCCGGAGCAGATTTGTGGGCGTTCCGGTGATTTTTACTCATCCCGCCCCTTTGTAAACATCATTCTGGCGGTGGGCGGATGTTTATTTTTTGGGGGGACGGCATGTTTTGATCATTTGTTCGTGGCTGATGTGCAGGCAGGAGCCGGGCCTCGGGGGTCTGCTGGTCTCGGTTTCCTGTAGTCTCCTCTCCTGTACCTGCTCAGAGTTTTGTCGATCGTCTCCAATCCCAACTTTACGTTGCATTGTAACCTTCTCTTGTGGTTTTTTAAAGCGCCCTGATGCCTTACAGGCAGAACAGCGCCGTAAAAGTAGAAATAAATGTTATAAGAATCTCAAAATCCTTTGCAAAGGGAAAAGGAGAAAGGAGCGAGCTGTAGAAATGTTTGCACATTTGACGACAGAGATACAGTAATAGGAGGGAGAGCTTTCCCCTCAGGGACTCATGACGAGCCCAGAAAGATTCCATGCCCGCCTCGTGGCGCTGGACGGCAGCCAGTCTCCAGGCAGGATCACAGGGAGTGGCGCGGAGGCGTGAAAACTGCAGACATTTAAAGGCATAGTTTTATTTTATAAACTACGGATCCACTTTTAAAATATCAGATGTAAATGTTGAGCTGCGTGGTTCATAATTTGAATATATTTATGATGGTCATTGTTCAACATTTGTTGAAACACTGCAGCCCACTTGTTCCACATTTGGACTTATTTTGCCCCAATCAATTTTATCAGACCAAGAAGCTAGGATTGTGGAGGGAGTCAACTGCGGCTGACAGAGAGTCCCGACGAGTTCTCCAGGTGGCCCGGCGCACCCTGTAGAAAGTCAGTGGTCACTTCCTCCGAAGACGCACCTTGCTACCTTCCTGGGGTGGGGGGTGGGGAGTGGGGAGGAGTCCGGGGTGCCTTGACGCTCTTGTGTCCGACAGCTACTGCTTACCTCCTCTTCAGTCCCCAAAACAGGTCAGAGTTCGGGTATTGTTTTGATGTTATTCAATATATTGATGTGTTTACCCTTGTCGGTGTAATCTTGGTAATGTGCTTTGAGAGAGGACGGTGTGCGCTGAGAACATACGAACAGTGTTTGTGTACGGTGTAAAGCATTCACTGCCCCCTGCTGGCGAATGCGAAGCCTACACTCATAGATGCTTGGTTTGTATTTTGGTATTTGCTGTTGACCTACAGACGGCTTGTTTTGGTTAGATCCTGTGCTTGTATAGCTCTGCTTCCGAGCCCTCGAGGCGCTGTAAACAGACGGGATCCTAAACCTATAGGAGAATGCAGAAAATGCGCTAAGTCTCAGTAATGGGGTGTCGGCAGGGCCTGGAGCTGCTGTAGCCCATTCACCCCAGATTTAAAAGACTGACGGAACGCAGTATTCATGACCAGCCAGCACCGGGGCGTGGCTTCAGAGTTGTAGGTGCTGGCACGTCTGTTGACAGAATCTAAAGTCACTGTACCTGCCTCATATGGGATGTCTGCCCGCCCCTCCCAGCTACCAACCCCGTCCCCTCCTCCTCCTCCTCCAGCTGTGCCTCGGCAGCTGTGTAGTAAATCCTGCTTAGCACTCCTCACGAGGACTGACAGCCTTTTAAAGCGAAGCTTGGGGTGCTATTCTGGCACTGATGCTCACATCTCAGCCTAGTGCCTATCACGCTCAGGCTGATTTTAGACGCTACCCCAGTCTGGGACCCTCAGTAATTCGCTGTTTCTGCAGAGAAGCAGTGCTCTGTATTACCAGACGGGCCGGCGCTGCAGCTGAGGCGCGCTCCAGGCGCCGGGGGTGCGTGTCCACGAGTCCCGGCGCAGGCCCAGGGGTGAAGTGATGCTGTCGCTGGCCCTGTTCGCACTCACTTCTCGCCGCAATAAACTGGTCGCACTTGTGCGCCGTCTGTGTGCCAGGATTTATGTCCTGGCCGCTGCATGTGGCCTCACTCGAGAGACTCAGGCTCACACTGGGCAGGTGTGAGGACATACTTCACAGGACACGAAGGACCATCTGTTGTGTTTGCAGGACTTCCGTTTACGATTCTCTGTTCATCTTAGCTTCACACCGCCGTTAACGCTGGACTAGGCCTGTTTGTAAGTGCTCCCGATAAGGAAGATGTTCGTGGAGAAGTAAACAGTTCAACGGAGGTGCCCACGATCACACAATTTGCAGATGTGGAATTGGACGGATTACAACAACTCTGGTTGCTGAGCTGATAGACCATGTCTACCCTTCACTTGTCCTTGTGGTTAGTCTGTGGTGCACCAGTGTTACCTGCCTTCACCAGTGAGGCAGAGTGCAGGCAGTATGTACATAGATCGGATTTAAGAGTGCACCAGTCACCGTCTCTATAAACCCATTCTACCAAGCTTCGGCCAATGCCACAGTCATGTTATTTGAGGCCTCAGCCTGATGTAGAGCTTGACAATTGCCGGCCAGGGAACTTACTGCAAATGCATGCATTTGACCCCCTGTTTTGCCATGTGATTGATTGGGCTAGCAGTGTCTCACAGTGGACAGCCACGCACCCCCGCCCCCTTCCACCCACAGGAAGCAGCAGTGTATTTCCAGTGCAGGCTCTCTCGCATCAATCCTCCTAACAGACACAGGCAGCTGTCTCATCTACAAAGGAGGTGGTCGGACCAGTGACCCCGCCCTTTAAGACTGACCTGCTGATTGGTTAGATAGACTGCAACTGATTAAATGATCATTGTCAATATGAAGAAAACAGAAGGTTGCTACAATTCTTGGCTTTGCTATGGTTTTCTCTTCTGATTTTTTTTAAAAAGAACCCCTTGGGGTCTAATCAACACGTGGCTCGTGCGTTTCCCTCTCAACCCCTCATGTCTAGAGCATCACATGGGTGTCTGTCATTCCCCCTAAGTAAATCACAGAGGCATCGACATCGATGTCAAATCCGGACAACAAAATAGAGGAACATCCGGTTGGTTAACATAGCCCTCCTCACTATTTCCGGGCACGTTCTAAAATGACGTTCCACCAATGACAGGTCAGTATCCATCACGTGGAGCATTGACTCGCTTCCGGGTAAATCTGCGCTCTACTAAAATAGGAGATAGAACTGGCAAACTCGGGAGACCCAAAATGTCCCGAATGTATGTATAAATGAAGATTCATGTAAAGTACAATAGCTACCCCAGTAGAGCGTCTCGGTGCCGCAAATAAGTAGACGTACACGTGAAAAGGATGATTGGACAGATCTAACTAACCATCTATTTGGTTATTTTTACTCTTTCCCTCAATCAATCTCTCCCCATTCCCTATCACTCCTTCTTCATTCACACCTCGCCACTAATGTCTCCTTTGCAATCTTCTAGGATTCGTCAAGCCTCTCACTAACACCGCACTCTCGGCACTTCTTACTGCTCCACCCCGCTCACTCACTCTATTTTTCTCTATCTCTTTCACTCTCTTCCCTAATTACTCATCCATCTCTCGCAGCATTCGGAGACTCCCGTGCCTCCTTCCCATGCCATCCATGCCTACTTCCCTGCCTCCTTCCCATACCGTGCCTGCTTCCCTGCCTCCTTCCCATGCCACGCCTGTTTCCATGCCTCCTTCCCATGCCATCCATGCCTACTCCCCTGCCTCCTTCCCATGCCATGCCTGCTCCCATGCCTCGCCGTCAAGCACTTCGCGCGGAGGACGCAGGGAGACCTGGGTCGGACTTGTCTTGGAGCAATCAGCCAGTGTCGGGTGGACTGCCCTGACAGATCAGCGTGTGGGCCACTTTTGCCTGTCTGCGAACCTGTTTTATGGTCCGAAGGTGGTTTTTACTGCTGATTGTCCTGGTATTACCACACACATTGCCTGGTGTAAGCACAAACGCCTGCAGCCTCCCATACCTTGCAAATACTCACACACAGATCTACATGTTCAAAACCGGCCTAATTTGCAAATGTGGGTCTCTTTTTCAGCTCTCTAGTTCGCTAACAGGGGGCGATTTTGTTTTGGTGTCCGGGCCTAATGTGTCCAAATCCGCTCTCTTTGCCTGAACCAATGCTCCTCCAGTTAACGGGGGGAGTGGTTCACCCTGCCCCTTATCTCCTGGAAACTCACACCTCCCCTGGGGCGCTATTCTGCTGCAAAACTCTGTCCCGGGATGTACTTGTGATTAGGAGGTTGGAGCATCCTCAGTGAGTGGGCCCCTGCTACTGAGACTGCTGAAAGGGCCGGGCCGTGCTTTCAATCCTGGTGCAAGTGTGGTGTCCTGCTGGTGTCCGTCCCCCCCCACCCCCGCTCTTCCTGGTTGTGATGGGCAGCAGTGTGGAGATGGCTTCCCAGCAGAACAATGGCCGCTTGTGCACTGTCCTTCAGTCGGTCACACTGCTCTTAAAACCTCAGGCCCCCTTTCTTGTAAAAGATATTTGTCACCCCCGCTAGTCCTGGTTGTACTGGTGTCCGTCCCCCCCGCCCCCGCTCTTCCTGGTTGTACTGGTGTCCGTCAACCCCACCCCCGCTCTTCCTGGTTGTGCCGGTGTCTGTCACCCCCCACCCCCGCTCATCCTGTTTGTGCTGGTGTCCGTCACCCCCCACCCCCGCTATTCCTGGTTGTACTGGTGTCCGCCCCCCCCCCAACCCCGAACTTCCTGGTTGTACTGGTGTCCGTCACCCCCCACCCCGCTCTTCCTGGTTGTGCTGGTGTCCGTCACCCCCCACCCCGCTCTTCCTGGTTGTGCTGGTGTCCCTCACCCCATCCCGCTCCTCTTCGTTGTGCAGGTGTCCGTCCCCCCCCACTCTGTCAGTGTGAGGGTGGCTCTGTCTGTGTGAGGGTGGCTCTGTGTAGGTGGCTCTGTGTGTGTGAGGGTGGCTCTGTGTAGGTGGCTCTGTGTGTGCGGGTGGCTCTATGTGAATGACTCTGTGGGTGGCTCTGTGTGTGTGTGTGGCTCTGTCTGTGTGGCTCTGTCTGTGTGTGTGTGTGTGTGTGTGTGGCTCTGTGTGTGTGTTTGTGTGGCTCTGTGTGTGTGTTTGTGCTCTGTGTGTGTGTGCAAATGCAATAGGTCTCGCATTTGTGAGAGATTAAGCTATTGGCATTGTAAATGACAATGCCATTTATTTATCTGTTTTCAAAACCAACACATAAATACAAAATTTTTCATTTACAATGCCAATAGCTCTAACTTTTAAAAAGGCAAAACCGTTGCATTGTAAATGCTTGTTATGTATTTCAACTGGATGTAGCTGGAATTTACAAATAAAGCATCATATTTTGCTCGTAGCGTGAGTCTTGTTGTTTTCTCTTTTTGTTTTGGGCACAAGCGATTCCCACCAATATCCACTTTTTCTCACAGAACTTAAAAACAAAACAATACAAACTATAGTATCATGGCAGCATATAGTCACAGTTGGTCACGGGCGAGCAGGCCAACGCCGGCAGGGCCCGCAACAAATTCCACAAGCCTCTCAGCTCAAGCATCACAGTCATTCAGATAATTAGATATGAAAGAGATGGAGAGCCCTCAACCTGGGGCCGCAAGAGAATAGGGGCAAACCTTCTGACAAAAATTCAACCAAGGGGGCCCAGCTGTAGTCAAACCCTGTTCTTGAGTTTACTACTATGTCCACCAATCTTTCCAATGCCAGTGCTCACCATAGCCTGGCATGCCATTGTGTAAGGGAGAGGGCCTCTACCTTCTTCCATGCTGCAGCTAGCTATTGCCATTTTGGCGGCCCCTAAGTACAACCACATTACAGAGCGGTCCCCCTGGGTTTGGCGTTTGAAGCTAGGGTCCCGGATCCCCAAGAGAGTGTGTTACATTTTAGCGGGAATTGGATAGCCGAGGATCATTTTAATTTGGGATAGGATTCTTTCCAAAAGGGCTGTATTGAGGGGCAATCCCACCAGATATGCTTGAAAGCCCCCAAATGCCGGTAACCCCTCCAACAATCGATTGGAGGTGTTAGGGAATATTTTGCTCAACTTCTGGGGGTGTAAGTACCACTCATAAATTATTTTATAGTGAGACTCTCTTAAGAACATTGAGCGATTATATTTGGAGACGTCCCTATACAAGGAACCCCATTGTTTTTCCCCAAGCGGCTCGGCAAGGAGAGAATCCCAAAATCTTTGGTGTCTCGGGATAGAGCGAGGACTCAGAGATCTTATGAGTGAGAAAAGAAAATAGATGTTTCCCCTGGAGGAACCCCCCGATTGAGCACAATTTTCAACTGGGAGTAAGTCTCTGGTTGCGGCTGACTGGATCGGAGGTTGTTGTACCCAATCTTTGAGTTGAATATATGGAATTTTTCAGAAGAATGGAGCTTATATGCTTTGGTGCATTCCTCAAAGGTCAACAACCTCCCATTTAAAAAAAAATCTGAAATCATAAGGCAACCCCCCTCCCTCCCAGCTTCAAATGGCCCCTCTTGGTGAGCTGGTGGAAACTCGAGATTGAAGTGAATGGGGTTGTAGAGAGAAGGGAAGGTGGTCAGGGGCAGCGATCTGTTAAGGTCATCCCACACCTGTAGAATGGTGGCCGTGGGGGTGCTAATGTATGCATTTAATGGCCAATTCTGTTTTGGTTTCCAGAGGAGATCCCAGATTGTCCTACCCACCATTTGTCGGTCCATATGTAGCAAGAGTTTTTCAGATTCACAAAGGGACCAATCTGTAACCACCCTGTAACCGGGGCCCGCCGTCACGCCTCGAAGAGGGGCCCCAATTAATCTTGTGTGACCTCCCCCTCTTATCTCCACAGCCCCCGCAGCCCCCCGGATGGTTGGGACTTGAGAGATACAGTTGTAATGACGATGATGAAGAGGACTGGGAGCCCTTTAAGTGGACTGGAAGTCTGATGGAGGAGGAGGAGCCACGCTCTCTGATTAAAGGCAGCGTCAACAGTCCACAGGTGTGTTACTACACCGGAGGAGCGGACAGCGTGAAGGGGAGCGGAGAGGCGGGAAGCATCGAGGAGGAGAAGAGAAGAGGAGCGAGGTGGATAAGCGAGGAGAGCGTAGCGGAAGCAGAGAGACCAGGGAGCAGAGGACGGAGTACGGCACCGTCGTCTCAAGCCCCAGCGGGACCCGAGGAGACCTCTGGAAGTGCGGAGAGCCGATCAGCAGGACCTGCGAAGCCCGGAGGCCAACCCCACGGGCCGCCCAGCCGTACGCCAGGAGGGGTACGGCTAGCCGAGGTACGTGAGCGATTCCTGGGGTGGTGGAGGAAGAAAGGCAGACGCCTGACGTAGTGAAAATAGTTGCCCTGAAACGTCTGGGTTCCCCTCACCAGCAAACACCCGTTGTTTTACACTGTCCCATTTCTGTTAGAAAGTGCACCGGGTGCCTCCCTCACGTCCCTCACTAACCCCAACCCCCCCCTCTGCAAACCGAGGCTATTACACCTGAATACTTACTTGTCCTCTCTTCTGTTTGCTCCTCGGTGTTCGGCGAGAGCGGACATAACGGAGCCTTCGGAGCCTGGGAGAAGGAGGAGCCCCGTCCGGAGAAGGGAGGAGGGAGTACTCCGGAAGACCCGACAGGAGAGAAGCCGATCACCCCGCAGAGGCTCTACAAGAAAGACCTGTACAGATACTTTGTTGGCAAAAATAAAACAAACTACAACAAAAACTCGCCTCCTACCAATTCCTAGCCCCGAGGTTACACACCCGAAGTTGTGCCGCCCTATAATAGCCCAAGAAGTCTGGGACTGCCAATCCTCCCTCCCCTCTTGCCCTCAGTAGCAGGCGATAGGATAGACATGCCTTCTGCCCCAGCCAAATGAATTTAGTGATCATCTTTTTTAGGTCCACAAAAAGAGCCCTTTCCACTGGTATCGGTAGACAATGAAAGAGGTAAAGTAACCTGGGAAGCACGTTCATTTTAATTGCATTAATGCATCCTATCCAGGAGGTATATGAAGGTCTCCACCTGGCCAGATCTGCTGTGAGCTGTTGCAGCAAGGGAGGATAGTTCGCCCCGTAAAGGTTTGATAGCTTAGGTGTTAGTTTAACGCCTAGATAAGTAATATCATTATTCGTGTCTTGGAAGAGGGACACCTCCATCACAGCACTATATTCTGTTGTTTTGTATTTTTTCCACACACAATGTTGTTCATCAATGCGGCACTATGTGCGTTTTGTACTGCAAATGTTTTTGTGCATAAGTTTAGATGTCTGTAATCTCAAACTAGACGATATGAGTTGTCAGGTTTCATTATGGGAAATAAAGGATTATTCATCAAAGAGGTGCAAGTTTCAATCACCCCCTGGTATTCAAGTTGATTCAAGATCTCCCTGACCTGTTTTTTTAGCATCTTTCAGTACATTTTAATGGTATCATGCGGCGAGTTTAATCCCCGTCCCACCCAACATGCGGCGAGTTTAATCCCCGTCCCACCCAACATGGTTGTGGTATAATGCAAGAGCAAGTGCTACCGCCCACTCCTGCACATATGTGTGTTTTAAGTTGTTAGGAATGAGGTCTGAAAAAGCTGGAAAGATTACCCTTTCTCCCTTTGGGCAATCCATAACATTAGCGGGCAGACAATCTTTTTCAGCTAAAAGAATGTCACAACCAAAAGTCAGGTTCTCCCAAAAGAGACCTTTAATTTTTCTGGACTTGACCCCCTCCATTTGGAGTATTATTTCATATAACCTATGTGGGACACCTACCCTAGTATCAGGCGTTTCCACCGTGATATGTTCACTCAACTCCGCTGTCACCAGAAATTCCATCAGGTTCTGGTGAGCATTGTTGGTTCTGGTGAGCATTGTTACTTCTGCAGCACTGTCTAGCATCGTCAGAGCCCATTCCCCGTTCAGTAGTTGAGTCCTCAGAATTCTGGGCATGTCTGATCTTAAGACCTGTTACTTTTTTCTTTTTGAATTGAGGTTTTGATTTAGGCTTTTCTTCTTTTTGGAAGTGAAATTTGAAGTGTGTTATGCATCTCTAGACTTTGTATGTTCTTCTTGACTGAGTTCTGACTGTCCTTACGTCTCGGTGTCTTTCGATGAACCCTGAAAGGATCGAGAGGAACGTGTATTCGTGTTCTGATACCTGTCAGGTTTTCTAATGTTGTCCCTATTCCTAAGGATATACCTCCGTTTGGAGGGCTCCAGTTGAGGAGATCTACCTCTGGATTGAGATCTATTGTCTTTATTCTTTTGTTGTTTGTTATTATGCCATTTCTTCTTTGAAGAAGCAAGGGCTTGCTTAAAGGTGTCCTTTTCGGGACTACCCATCAGTTGTGGTTTCATTGCTCTAGCTCCCAAATGGTCTCTACCTAATTCTGCATAAGCAGTTTCAATTATTTTAGGTAATTCATGTTCCTGTTGTAGAGGAGGGAACTTCCTTAGGTGTTGGCGTATTGTCATCATTGCTGCCTCCCCTTTAATATTTGCTAATATTATAGCTGATACCTGGGCAAAATTACCTAGTAACTTCATCCCTAAGTTCAGAGTAGGTTCTACTCCATACTTGTTCTGTATTTGTCTTAATACATCTGGTATTACTGCTAATGATGGCAGACCATGGGTCCTGGTATATATGGCAGTGAAAACTGTACTCCAAGAGGTACAATCCTCTATCTGGGGTGTTATCCCCTTGGGAAACAAATTGTTAACATTCTGTGTTTTTCATGTGGGCTGGTGTTTGGAAATACCGCCTCAAGCTGTGTTATTTTTTGAGCCACCCAGAATGGTATTTTTTACATGTTTAGTGGGCATTTTACCCATTACTGCGTGTAATGTGTGTGGTGTAATTTTAGTTCTACTTGTTTGAGTCGGACCTGTTGGTGGAGCCGTTGCTGGCTGAACTATGAGTGTCCTCATCATGAACTGTGTCATGTTCTGTAAAGTTTTATTAGTTCTTTATGAGTGTAAATAGGTCTCCTGCTGGCATCGTTTCAATGTCAGGATGTGGTGTATAGGCCACTAGTACTGGCCATGTTGCTCCGTCTCTTCCGAGCGGACCGAGTCTTACTTTATTCCTTGTATGGGGTAGGGCGCCTTTAAACCAGTATAAATGCTCCTGGCAAGTGAGCGGAACTTCAATGTCCTCGTACCAACAATACTCGTTCGGTATGTCATCTTCTGTGTAGTAATGAAATGTCTTTGTTAGTGCATTTGCCTGTGGGAATGTAACCCATGAATAGAATACCTCTGTTCTGAATGATTCGTGTGCCTCTATCACAAAAGTAACAGGCCCACCCCTAGCTGTTAACCCATAAGCAGCTAGTTTTAGGGTGATGGCATTTCCAACATTTTCTGTAATTTGTATTGCATCTGCATCTTCTTCTTTGGTTGAGAGATTTAGCTCATGTACAGCATTAGCCACTTGCTCCATCATTGTTTAAGTAAGAAGTGTTTTCCAAGGGAACCAAGATAAGGTGTTATACACAAATAGAAACAATGTGTCCTTCAAGCTTGATTAACCAACAGCTAATAAATAGGATTTTTTCCTACTCAGCTGTGGCGGACTTTGTACCCTTCCACTCCAGACATCTCTGGGGAAATGTGAGTAGGAGTGTCTGAGAATAGCACAACTGAACTACTCAGATTTTACAGTTAACTAAGTACCCAACCAAAGTTGGCATCGTCATGTCGTGTAGTTCCTATAAAATCTATATAGGGTCTGCGCGTTTAGACAACATACACTGTAGGATTGGTGTCATACTGATTCTAAACACCCCCACTGGGTATGTTGGCCTGTGTACTAGCTAGCTCACAGTGCCACTAGAAACTCCTCTTATCAGAGAGAGAATAGTTCTTGGCAACTATCAAACATGACAACCCTGATCCCTCAGGACCGTGAACCAGTGTACTTCTTTTATCTCAGTCACTCGTGCTCACTTAGTCTCAGAGAGATACACAGAATAAATGGTATGGACTTTTTTCAATAAGCATTTATTGAACAGTCGTTATTCTGGTGTAAAATAGGTGTGCTGAAACAACCACTAGACAGTAACAGATATAAATGATTAGAAGCACTAAGAAAGTAAAAGTATAGTATATTTCTACCATTTTGCTATAACCATGAATACAGGCAATTATATAAAATAATGACAATAAAAATGCGTACTCCTACAATGCTACCCCAATTAGACGTACCAAAATGTACCTATCATGTATGTATCTGTTAAGCCAAGAATCTCTTTAGGATAAAGTCAATCCCATTACCTGAAGTAAGAGACTGTGGGACCCCGTCTTGGTCTCGAGTTGGACACCCCACAAGGAATGCTAGACCACTGGGAGCTGGAGTATTTGCATGCAGGAACCTCAGCGTCTTGCGGCAGTGTGTGTTGACAGGGAAATCCTGATCTCCTCTGTTTGTCTCAACAAGATGTGCTTGATTGTTCAGAATCAAGTAACTCCCATTTGAAAGTAGCTTGAATACCGGGGTAATCACAGCTGCCGGGGTACTCCTCAAGTAACAGGATAGGTTCGCTACTGAACCATTGCAGGCCCTGTGCAGCATAATATAATGGCATATTCAAGATCCACTTATAGCGTTCTTGCAGTTTGTACCGCTTAGAAAATCTTCCAGATCCCCACTCCTGCATTGAAATCTGTATGGTAATTCCCAAGATTCCTTGATGAATTCCCTACCCATTTCTTCATATCTGCCTACCTGTTGTTGTTCTAGGCAATACTGAAACTGGAAAGCTATGACTGGTAATGTTCTATGGCCATGGATCAACCATTCTGGAGACGGTGATTCTGCTACAGTAAAAAGTAGTTTGTCCAGTTTTTAAATACGCAGCGTTGTATATTTTGCTCCTCTCTGTACTATTTTCATCTGGTTTTCTGCCAGATTGTATGCAGAAAACAGTGACGTACTGTTGATAAAACGCAACCTGTGCGCAATGATTGCAACATCCAGCTCAATAAGATAATATAACGTAATTGTGATTGCCTGTGCTGTAGTATGGATAAATCTTGTTCTAGTACATCAATAGCAGAAGATACAATGTTACCCAGTGTATAAATCCTGGAAGTTAACATAGTCATGCCATTGTCAACTACTGCTAACGCCTTTTCTAAATTGAGCCTATCTATTTCCCGTAGTCTCTCCGCTGCTTCTTGTTGGAAGATTTTCCAAATTTTGTTAAAGACAGCATAATAGAAACGTTTTTGACGTGGCTTTCTGTGACCTAGTAGAAAATCCTGTAGGTCCACATCCACTGTAAGTAAGGATAAGTGTTGTTTCACCTGTTGTAGTGTTGAGGGTTTTAGCCAATCGAGGCATAACTTCCCAACACTGTATGATGTCACTACCCCTGGATGTTCTCTTTGTATATAGCGTGGGTCTAGCCTATGGATACTGAACCCTTTGGTGGTACCCCTGAATCTTTCCTGACATCTATTAGTGTAAGTGGAACAAATCAACCATCTCTTCCAATTAGGGTCTGATCTATTGTATTGAAAAATGTCATTTAAAGTAATCCTTTCTCGTGATGTAAAGTTTGCCTCGGTATGTGATGGTGTTGGAATCCGAGGTGAGTACAAATCCTTATTCTTGGCTATTCCAAGACAGGAAGTCTGTTGCACAGTATCGTTTAGAAATATAATCTGCTGAGGAATGAGACATACTCTAAATAGCGCTTCTGTTCCCTGGACTTGCCAGTCCCTAGAACCCCAGAATGATTTAAAGTCTATAGTGTCTTTCCATAAGTCGAAACCCTGTTCAGACATTTGGGTAATGAAGGAAGCAGAGTAAATTTGTTTGGTGTTAGTCAGCCTATTTTTCTGTGCGAATATCAGTGCAACCCTATAGTAATATGAGGTCAGGTCTGAAATGTTAAACCCTAAAAAATATGAACATTTTTGTGCAAACGTTTTCGAACTACTTTTCGGTGGTGTAGGGCAATGTTCCCATTGGTGATATGCAAAAACATTCCTGGGGTTACTGGATTTGTGTAGGAAGTGATGACCATAATGTTGATAACAATACATGGTGTTACAATCTGATGTGTCTTCTAACATTTAATTGCTAGAAAATGCGGCTGATTGTTCTAAATCAGACAACATAATGTTTACAGTTTCAAAATCTCAATCATCTTAATATGTACTCGAGGTAATGATATCATTTCAGGAAATTTTAGATAAATAAGGTTTTTTTTAAAGTTCGGTCAGACCAAATATATCATAATTAGGGCTCCCGGTTTTATGGAATTTATTTTATTGCCAATTCCGTCTGTATTTATCCAATTCAATTCATGAAGCTTTATTCGGTACATGTAAAATGACCATAAAAGCGCAGACAAGACAGATACATGATATAAATATGACATAATTCATAATCCGATGGATAAAACATACGATAAAAGAATATATGTACAAAAGGCTAAAATATCATACTTTTATGTGCATTGATGGACTGATTAAGAAAGGTTGCAGTATAAAAACAAACATCGACAAATTCCAGATTAAAAATTAAACTCATAGCCTCGTTAACAGTACACACACCATATTTGACAAATAAAGGTTTCAAATAGGCTGTTCTAAAGTTCGTGTACAATTTGCAAAATAGTAAAAAGTGCAAGGTGCTTTGTTTAGAAAGGCCATCACACGGGCATGGCCCCATCGGGTGTTTCTTAAGGTTTGGATGGGCCACTAAGTGGTGTGCTGCCCCAAACCTAAGTCTGGTCAGCACAAACTTAGGTTAAATATGCTGGAAAACCTTCCTTTACAATATATTTGCTATGAAAAATGACAGTGGACAGGAGTCCAGAAACTGAAGCCCGCTTTCTAACTCTGCTAATAAGAAATTTAGCTTTTAGCTCAGATTTGGGAATTTGAGAAGCAGCGGTTCGGTCAACCGAAACATTAATATTAAAAATTTCCAAAAAGCAATCAGCAACGTATTTAAGCCAATGGATATTGTGATGTTTATCTAGTGATAGACAATCCTCTATGACAGATCTATTAAATGACTTTTCCTCCTGAAGCCAGATAGAGCGCCAGGCCATTAGTGGCCTCAGGGATAGTAGGTCATTTAAGAAATTAATATCCAGTTCCCGGCTCAGAGGAGGTGGAGGGGGGTAAACACAAAAGCTTTTTTAAAAAGGTGTTCTCCTCCTTCTGTAAATTAGGGTCACATCTGTGACCCCAGACACCTGCCCCATACAGTGCTATGGTCACACATCTTGCCTGGTATATTTTTAACATATCCCTGGTCCTTCTGTCCCCAATTTTTGCCGCAAACTTGAAGACACCATAGGAATTTTTGGCCATTTTGTTGCTAATATTAAGAAATTCATTGGTCCATTTTCTGTCTTTAGAGAAGGTGATACCAAGATAGCAAAATGTATCAACTTTTTGCACCTTTTCACCATCAATAAAAAAGGCATTAGTGGATTTGCTTCTAGCCCCACAAGTCATGGTGTACGTTTTCCCCTTGTTGATAATAAGTTTTCTGTCCTTAATAAATGTGGAAAATCTATCAATTAGGCGTTGTAATCCACGCGGGGTTCTTGAGAGCAGTACCGCGTCGTCAGCGTACAATAACACTGGTACTTGAACACCTAGAATCTTAGGGGCATCCGCAATTACATTTTTTAAAATGGCGTCGATTTCGTTAATAAACAAAATAAAAAGGAGTGGGGCTAAAACGCAGCCCTGTCTGATCCCACGATTTACACCAAATTTGGGGGTACATTCCCCATTTGTACGGGGAGCGCACACAAGTTTGTAACTTTTGGTACAGCCTGGCAAGGAAGAAGATTATGCCCTCCGGGGCTCCAAGCTCATGCAAGGTTGGCCATAATAGAGAGTGGTCAACCATGTTGAATGCGCTACTGAGATCTGCAAAGCAGAGATATAATGTGCCACATTTAGCTTCCGTGTATTTGCCAATCAATAAATCAAGGTTAATACACTGGTCCACTGTGCCCCGGCCCTTCCTGAATCCATACTGGCTATCGGCCAAAATGGCCTCCTGCTCAACCCACTCCTCTAGTCTAGCCAGCATGACTCTACTCATGATCTTAACTGAGGAGTCAAGAAGAGAGATAGGGCGATAGTTCTTTACATCTGCCCTACAACCCTTTTTAGGTCTCGGAACTGTGAACAGATCGCGAAGCGATCTGTCGTTCCGAGACTCTATTGCAATCATTCTTGCTTTCAAGGAGTCATGGGAGACAGGAGACAAGTGAGGTGCACGCGCAACCTTGGAACTGGGATCAGGTCGCGCGCGCTTCCTGTCTCCCATGGCTCCTTGGAAGCAGACTCACACGCACACACACACATACAGATCCCCCCGCACATACATACACTCACACACACAACACCCCCCCCGCCGCCGCGCATACACACACGCACGCACACACAGAGACCCCCCCTTCGTACCTCGTCTCGGCGTGTCTTCGCGCTCCATGGTGACGTTCGCCAAATGAGGGTGAGCACTGGACAGACTGTCTTGCACAAGGACGGGCAGGTGCACAGTCGTCTACAGGCCCCCAACAAGTCACCAAGCGTCTAAGGAGGGACACCCTCTTTCAACAGGACACACCAGGCTTGCCCCAGTCGCGTGCCGTCCCTGCCTCTCAGATTGCGTGCCAGTGCTCGCGCGCAGCCGCCGTCCACGGCTGCGCGCGTGCCCCCGCAGCTGAGGCAGCAGGCCTAAGGTCGCCGGTACGTGGGGAGAAGCGGGTTGCTTTGCTAATTGTGCCGGTGCTTAGCACCGGCACTTACTTATCAGGGCCGGGTCTACGTGTCTACTGCATGTCACATTTATTCACATGCTATTTATTACCTCACTGACTGTTGTTCTGGATGTCTCCCGATTCCTGGTGAAGAAGAGCGACGCCTGAGCGCCGGCTCTGCTGCTCCCGTGGCGCTGCTGCGTAGTGCTACAATATTTACTCTTTTTACCCCTGCTGGCTGCATTAATTAAAATACCGCACCCTCGTGGCGTGGATGTCACGTCACTGACTCACTGCCCAATAGTATGGAGACCCGGGCAGTGGTTATGTGTGTCATGGCTGTGACCTCACGTCCTGCTCTGGAAGGAAGTGAGGTCGGATATTCAAAAAGTTGCTAGACCTGACTCGAGTGAGTGGTGTGCTCTTCACGTCCTGGCATCCGGCAGCATTACCGGCAGCAGTAACGTGAATTCATGGCTTAGGAGGACTGCACCATTGTCTGTTTGCCTGCCAGACTTGACTTAGTGGACGTGGCTGCACCGCCCAGGGCGCAAACGAGGCCGCAGTTATGATTCTGAAGCTTTTGCAGCCAGCGCCACCACTGCCTGTCATGATACCAACCTCCCCCTGCTACCCATCACCATGCCGCCCTCAAACGGACTGGGCTGCTGGAAACAGGTTATCCCCACGGGGCTCACAAATACAGGTCTGTAATTACTCACCTTGCATTGTAAATATATTTAATTTTAGAGGGTCAGCCTGAGCGTGTACCGTCACTGCTCTCCTCAGGCCTCCCTGATGGGGTGGGCTGTGGGCATTCTGCTCAGCTAAGTGTAAAAGTTAGTGTCAGCGACCGGGTCCAGCAGCTGGAGTCTGTTACTGGCCAGAGCACTGAGACGAGGGGGGGTGCCGCCTCAACACTAACTGGATTACAGATCAGAGAGCAGGCCATACTCCACGAACTTTACATGTGTGCACCGGTACAACCCTCTATCGAGTGTACATATAAGTGCTTTCTTTCGTTTCGACAGCGCTAGTGGCTGTCCGGACGGGTTCACAGGATAAGCCTTTGTATTATTTACTGTTTTATTGCTTCTGTGTGGTGGTGCAACTCCCAGCACTGCTTTTAAACCGATTACGTGTGTTCTCCCTCGTTTTAATTGGTAGTGTTTCTAGAGTGCAGATCAGATAGTCGGCCTTCAAATCAAAGTAGGAATTGATGCATTAGTATGTGTTGTTGACAGATGGCCACATGCCTTGTAACGCTGTTAACCAGCCTTGGATTTATACATACAAACTATTTGCATGAGGGGATTTTAAGCCCAGGCTGCATACAAGTTATACAGTGCAGTTTTGTAACGTTTGATTTGTACAATTGTCATCTATTAATATTATAATGGCCACAAGTCTACAGATATGATGAGTTTAATGGATTGTTGCTGAAAGATGGGAGTTTAGTGCTGGGGAAGTATGATCCCTTTTCTTAGTCAAAGCAAACGTGAGTCTTAAACCGTCTGCTCTGCAGCATCGAACATCTTGGCTGGGGTGGGATCCTACTATGGATAGTTTGTTCTCCAAGTTTGGTGGCTGATTAAAACCTAAAACCTAAGACCCTATAGACTATAAAGCACATATTAACGATGATCTTGGCCTCGGGAGGATAGCCAGTGGAAGCTGGTGATACGGGTCTGATATCATCTGATTTGTTTGAGTTTCTCATTAGGAGAGTTGATGCCAGCTTCTTCTGCGGAGGGATGTTTTTCACCCGTCATGCACACTTTGCAACGGGATTGTGGTAAGGAAAGTGTTCCTGAAATTTCCGTTAGAGGTGAAAGATAATTTTGAGTGCCTGCTATTATGAGATGAGAGTAATTTAATGGCCGTCTAAGATTAATCTGAGTGATACGAAGTGGCCGAGGGTAAGAGCTGCGCCATGAGATAGTTTGGTGCTTTTGTCCAGGTATATGTCTACTGGATGATTACTGAGGCTGTGTTTGGTGTGCACATCTTTTACCAAATTACCACCTTCTAATGGAAACAAGAATCTGGATGTAGAGTAATGTGTCACACATTTGATGTGCTGATGCTGTCTTTTGTTTTTTTGTGCTACGGTGTGCTGCTTTATTGCAGTATGATCTGTGTTACAGGCGCGCGATGGAGACCTCTGCAGCCTGTGCGGTGCCTGGGGCCCCTACTAGGACCTAAAAGTATGTGAATTGCATGGCATTGCAGACTATGTGATGGTGTGCAAAGGTGCTGCGCAGTTTGCCTTTCATGTAGTTTTGTCATGTAATTTAAGATTAGTTATCATGGGGAAGAAATGCTGGCTGGGATTCCTGACGAATCCCAAAAAATTGCTTTGTCATTCAAGCAGTGTTTGCACAGTGAAGAACACATTTCTAAAGGATCCATCAAAGGTCTGCTGTGATGAGTGATCTGCAAGGAAACCATTTCCCACTGAGCTCTCAAAGTATATTTAGGAATGGTCTAGTGGCTTTCTATGTTACTGACAAGTTATCCTAACTCGATTAAACTTAAACCATATATTTCTGTAATATTCCAGTTAATAGTTTTCAAATTACATTCAAATTCATAAATTGAATAGGCACAGAATTCTGTTTTGAAAAAGCACGCATGTATATGTGACCGTTCCACACACTGTTTCTTAATATTGCTGATCACGTGTTTAATTCCACATTCATGACCTCTGCTTGTACTTTTTATAATCCGAACAACACTCGCTGCCCATTTTACTATTGCTCAGTAGTTGATGGGAGCTTGTTTTGAGCTGGTATAAACAAAGTGTGCTAACATTTTTAGTGAAGAGAAAGCCCCATGAAGATTGCATCATGACATTTCTGTCATCTGCATGAGTAGGCAGTAACCGAACACAAACTGTAGTTGGACTAAAGGGTAGGAGCACTAGCACTGACAGGGTCTACCTCTGTGAGCAGTCATTTAGCATCTGTTGAACCTGAAAATGCACAAGTGTGGCTCAAAGAGGTAATGTGGGGCTGCAGCATAGCCAGTGAGACTGAGAGCAGGATTTATACTTGGCACGAGCATGAGACCAGAAAAGGAGTGATATAAGAGCATCAGCATCTGATTAACTTAGAAATAGATGGGACTTAAACTACAGCTGAATATTCCAGTGAAGGAGCCTGGCCTCGTTAAGTGAGTGCTCCAGGTGCAGACTTGGTCAGTGCATAGATCAAGCGCTGCCCCTCTACCCGGGCATCCGTGACCTCACACCTGCTATGGAGCCGCACATTAGGGAAAAAATTGGACCAGCTGACTAAAGTAGCTGTTTCACTTTTCACAATGCAATGGCAACATGTCCTGTTGTTACTGCACCTGCCTGGAGAGGGATGTCTGGGTCATCCTCGGTACCTTGTAATGATACCCCAGGACTGTCCTTTCCCCAAATCGGCACATAGAGCACTGGAATTGTCCTTTTTCAATGGATTAGCGATTTTAGCTAATTTATTCCAAAATTGTCCTTTAAATGCACTTTTGGCTTAATCTTTTTCAAAATGTTCACAGGGCAGGGGAATCTCCTATCACAACCTTATTATGAGGAAGGCTTCTTTAACGAAATTCAGATCGGGTATTATATTTGACTTTTAGCAGAGCCAGTTGAGAATGTTGGTTGAGCTAATACAGTAAGTGGGTGGAGCCAGTGGATGAAGTGGGTGGAGCCGGAAAAAAGTAGGTGTGGCCTCTGACAAACATTTGAGCACCTGCACTTCATATTTTACAAATTAAGCACTGGCTAACACCCAAGCGTGCAGGCTTGCATGGATAAGATGCGGCCTCTCCACATGTTATAATACTTTGGTGGGTTAGGAATAGAGCTGGAGTTTAAGTCCACCGGGCCCGTCGCCCTGACAGCCCGGGACCGGGTCGGAGTTCAAGACTTCGTCCTGCTGGAGAAATTCACCAGCGAAGCAGCGTTCATTGAAAACATCCGAAAGCGATTCAAGGAGCACCTCATCTATGTAAGTAGCACTGCTGTGTCCCTGCACACACGCGGCACGAGTTCGTTATGACATCATGTGTATTGCAGTTGAGTCTGTGCTCGCACTGTCTATTTCCTGCACAATTGGGCGACATTTTTCCAAATTGTGCAGGAAAAACCCATACCTGTCGGGGGCTACTTTTTGGGCGGTATTTAGAGTAGTGTGCGCAATTTACTGGCTGTGGGCGGCGCCGACCATGATGAGTCCGTGGCGTGAAGGTCCAGTGGCAAAAGAGCCCGCTGCGTGAGCTAGCACCTCAATTGCTCATTGGAGGAGGACCGATGAGGGCCTGCCTGTGAGCACATGATGACCCCGCCCATATTGTCTAAGCAAAATATGCATGGATTCATCACAAGCGACACATGATTGTGTAACATTGTAAGTGTAAGTGTAAGTGCAAGCGCATCTTGCACATGCGCACAGCGCTTGCATCACAGCTCACCACCTAGCTTGTTAATATAATGTGTGCGGGCTGATGGGGGGGTCCCCAGGGCCGTCAATCTTGTAGCGCGCTGAAGCCCTACCAATGACGGCCCTGGGCATAATTTTTTGCCAAGCCCCCGCACGGTTTCATATATGCTGGGGGTGGGGGAGGTGACGTGATGTGACACGCTCTTTCGGCTGGCCAGCGGTCGGGTTAGTGCTGCCTGTGTCTCTCGACAACTGTTGGTGGTCCTCATCTCATCGATCTCCTCATCTCTGCTGCCCTCGTCGACACTCCAGTCACTGCTGGCCCACTGGCTGCCCAGTGCATCATGGTCACGTAGGCCACCACCAAGGAAGACAAGTCACTGCCGCCCACTGGTCACCCAGTGTCTGTGACTCAGTCAGCAAGCAGCGGCACTCGCTTGTCACAGGGCGCTCTGCACATCCAGCCGTCTGGCAGGCACCTCTCAGCGCAGGCCGTGCAGCAGACTTGCTCCGGAGTCCGGATGGTACCACCTCGCCTCGACCTCAGGTGTGTCTCTCTTCATTAATGTAATGTTTAAGCTTCGCTACAGCCTCCTCCTTCGGCTGCCAGCCTGGCCTGCCTCAGTCGGGAGTCGACTTGGGACCGACCGTCAGTGTCAGTGAGTGACAGGACTGTCACTCACTTGTCGTCGGTCACTCCCAGTCAGACTCAGGCCTAGACTGCGCTGGCCCGCGGCCTCCCGGCTATACTTTACTGGCTATACTTTATTGGAGACTCAAAAGGTTGGGCTATGGGCTGTAATGTAATCCTCGGTGACAGCACCTCTGATACAATTACGAGTACCGATGTCATCCCGTGGGCGCCTTTGTTAATGGGAAGCAACTGCCTCTCTCCCCCTGCAGTCTCCTTGTCTAACTACTACTTCACTTACAAGTTGCATCTCCCCCGCAATTACCGGGGGTGCGAACGGTGTGTCTAGCAGGACGGTACGCCATTAACAGAAATGTACTTTGCTAACCCCACAGGGCGCACACTTTTGTCATATTTTTATTGAGTTTGATATGGAAACTTAAAACGCCTCTTCATTATCCCCACTATAATCAGCATTTATAACATGTGTCCACACTTACAGCCCCCATACGATTTGGAATTCTTTTAATGTAAGGGAAGGTGCTAATTATCGTATGCTCTTAATTTATATTCTAAAATCGCTTATTGTAAGGGTTGCATTGATAAGTCTTATTTAGTTTGATGGCAGTAGGGACCTTTACGCAGTTTCTGCTTTAGTGGTACGCAGGGGCATTTAAGATGGGGTCAGCACCTCAATGGCTTTATAGCATATGGGGCACCTGTTTGAACTCTTACGTGTATGTGATAACACACGTAATATTCATTTCCTCTTACATCGCTTCTTTTGCTGTGTTGTCTGAAACCCCCTGTATAATACACAGCACCTCTAATCCATTGCGGGAGTTTCTTCTCTCCCTATGTGATAGGAAAGGCCCTTGCCGCCCCAATTGTTGAATTATATTAGCTCGAGGGACAAGTACAACAGCTGTGGGTTTTCTCTCCAATCTGGCCTTATAGTAAGGAAGCATCAGACATGGAAAAGTCAGGAGAGGACGTAGTCTCAACCTAGAGTCGTGACTGAGAACAATATGAAAGCAATTTGTCTTTTGGCGATTTGTGCATTAGTACTTCAAAACAAAGACAACTTATTTGTTCAGTGTAGCTTTTTATGGTGCAATGTAATGCACTACACTGGTATCTGTGGAATGAAATCAGTGGGTTATGGGCATTTACATTTTATTAGCTAGTGATGAGGGAGTGCAGTGTGTACCCTGAGATTTGCAGTCGGGTTGAGGGGTTGTCAAGTTGAAGGCTGATTTGTAGAGGTGATTTTCTGTTGCTTTCCAGTTGCTGGTATGTAAGGAGTGTGGTTTGCGAGTGACTTTAATTTTGACAAGTCTTGGGCAGTCACCATGAAATCAGGGCTCTGGATTCTGCAGACTTTTGCGTGTATATTTTCATTGCACTTCTGGTTAATCTGCGTCAGATTGTGGACTGGTTGTGAACATTTGCTTGTGTGCATCGCTCAGTAACTGATGTGCTAATACAGGGTTGTCGCCATCAAAACCAATCCAACAATAATCAGAAACTGCACCCTATTAACCAGCATTCCTGAAAAGAGCGCCTCTGCTAAGATCAAAACTTAACGTTGGCTCTGATCTCATTTACAGCTGACATCAACAAAGTTTTGGGAGCAGCAGATTTGAACAACGTGTAGCTGGCGAACAAGTTCAAGTGCTTACAGCCACATACACACAGCCACACACACACAGCCCCACACACACAGCCACTCACACACACACACACACACACACACACAGCCACACACACACGCACACAGCCACACGCACACACACACAGCCACACACACACACACACAGCCACACACACACACAGCCACACACACACACACAACCACACACACAACCACACACACAGACAACAACACACACACACACCACCACACGCACCACCACACACACACACACACACAACCACACACACAACCACACTGTCAGTGCACACTTACACCAGGCACAGGCACCATCAGTCGTCAGTGCACGCTTTCACTGGGCACAAACACCACCAGCTGTCAGTGCACACTTACACCAGGCACAAACACCACCAGCCATCAGTTCACGCTTTTACCGGGCCCAAACACCACCAGCCGTCAGTGCACGCTTTCATCAGACACACACCACCAGCCGTCAGTGCACACTTTAATCAGGTACACACACCACCAACGGTCAGTACACGCTTTCACCAGGCACACACACCACCAGCCGGCAGTGCAAGTTTCCACCAAGCACACACACCACCAGCCATCAGTGCACAATTTCTCCAGGCACACACACCACCAGCCATCAGTGCACAATTTCTACAGGCACACACACGACCAGCCATCAGTGCACACATCAATTGTTAACGCATCCACAAATAACTATTGTAGCAATCGCAGTATGGCGCACTTTACTTTCAAACATATTCATCTAAAGCGCAGCATGCCACCACTGCTACAAAAATAAATACAATTTTTTTTGGCCTACAATTTATAGACTTTTGGTGCAATTAGTGTGGCAATATTAAGCAATGCCAATAGCTCAAACTTAATTAACCCGAGACCTATTGCATTGTAAATGCTTGTTATAAATTGGGATTATAATGGATTCCTTCCAGGTTTTTGGTGCCTCGGTACAGACAGCTGCGTTAAAAACAATAGCCAGAAGGGGGCTCCACATCTCTGGAGCTACTTTATAAACATCTATTGGGACCCCATCTGGTCCCTGAGCTTTCCCTCCCTTGCTTGCACGTATCCCAAGTTCCACTTCATTAACAGTTATTCCCAGAGGTATAATGGGCCATTTCCCTGCATTAATATCTGAACAGCTATCAGAGCTAAAGATGTTTGAGAAATGTGAGACCCATCCATCACTGGGGACATTAGAGGTTAGCACGGGTATATTCTCCTCTTTTAGAAAAGGGGAATTTACCGTAGCCCAAAATAAAGTACTGTTGGATAGTTCAGCCGCTTGGTTAAGTGAATCCCAGGCCTCCTGTTGTAGCTCACACTTCCTCCGTTTCAAGGCTTGCTTGTACTCTAGCCTTAACAAAATTATTGAGCCCAGATCCCTGGGCTTTTTGGAAAGTGCACGTTTTAACTGGAGTAATAGGCTGGTACATGAATGATCAAACCACCCTGGTCCATTACTGTTCTGGGTTCTATTAGTTTTGGTGAACCTGGCATCAATAGATTTATTAATGCATTTAAATACATTTAAAACCCTTTTAAAATCCATGTTATTATCAAGAATAAGTGTAATATCGATAAGATTTTCTTTAACGATGGCACTTATTAATTCAGTGGCTTTCTCACCTGACCACCTTAATCGGGCACCATTTGATCTGTGGGGTTCCACATTATTAATTATGGTTCCTATACCTACATTGCTTCTACCCCAAAGAAAACAATCTAAAATTATGTAATTATGGTCGCTGAGGGATGAAACTTCAATCCTAGGGGAAGCTAAAAAAGAAGTGATTTTAGAAGAAACAATCACATGGTCTATGACTGAACTACTTTGCTTGTTCTTATAGGTAGGGATGAATTGACCCCTTTCATCCTTGACAGGGTCAAGAATTACCAAATCATAGCATCCCATTAACCTATGCAGTGCTTCACCATAGCTATTATGTTTAAAATGCAGGTCATCCAAGTCATCATTATTGGTAATCCCACATACCTTTTGGGTTGACAATTCACATAGTGGAATATTAAAATCACCCACCCAAATAATATCAAAGAAAACACAACATTCTACACTCAGATTATCTATTGCGCTAGCCAGTTCAATAACTAATGTTGGCCTGGTATTGTCAAAAACATTATTATAATAATTCACTAACAAAATGGTACGCCCTTGGTCATCAACGAGCCACAGAATCTGTGCATGAAAACCTATAGTCAGAGATCTTTTAACTATGATTTGCCGGCTGATAGAAACCAAGATCAAAAGACCTCCTTTGGCTCTCCCCGAGGCGGATGCTTGTGCCGCTAAATTGTAAGAGACAAACCTCTCGTAATTTACATCTTCCCTGGACCATGTTTCCTGAAAACAGATGATATCATGGCTATTAATAAAGCTCTTCCAGCCCAAAACATTCCCATTGGACCTCAGTCCGGCAATGTTCCAGCTGACAATTGAGAGACCTGTGAAGCCTTCTCCTCTTACAACGTCTTGAACATCAGTAGCATTTATGCCGTCTCCAACCAACCCATTCAAAGTATCCACACAGTTACCAATCACATTTTGATCTCCAGTCAAATTTCGCTCTGAATATATTTGCTCCTCATTAAATTCAGAAGCTAGACTAGACGTTAACACCTGACTATCTGGAGGTGCAATTTGGTCATCAGTCCAAAGATGCTCAGGGAAAATAATTTCCTTACTAGATTTAATCACCTGGCTACAGGTGAGCACCATATTGTTAATGGGTACACGTACATGGGACCCCTGGTCCTTATAACGCCAGTCATTTGCGTCCAAGGATCTTAAAGCTTGATACCTATTACGCATTGGAACCTCGAAGACAGGGCGATAAATGGGTGTGATCGGTCTATTTCTATGAGTAACTGGTGGTGTTTTGATTAAGTGACTGTAAAAATAACCAAGTGGGCGCACACAGACGCTGTTATCATTAGATGACAACGAGGCTGCTCTTAATAAAACAGTGGCAACATGTTGAGGGTGTTTAAAGTTAACAATGAGGCAGTAGATGCTACGCAGATGCGGGTTCTAGAACGCCGAGTTGCTTTACCAGATATCCAGGCAGTACTCTAACGTTTACCTCAGCCCGCCGTCTCAGACGCCACGCAGCTGCGTGCATCGAAATGCCGAGCAGTCTATCAGATATCAAGCTTTTAACGTAACGATCCCACTGGACCATTATCTCCGCGTGCCATTTTAGACTCGTCGACCTTCACAAAGCCATAGATGCTGCTACATTTGGAACAAATATTATACTAAGCATTCGGCAGGATCTGTCAAGGCACTTTATCCGAAGTCCCAAGGTCCTATCAGCTCAACTATTCACCAATAGATGAGCCACCATACACACTTGGTCAGAATTTAAAGATTCCTGAAGCCATTGTTCAGCCCACTACGAGTGACCACCTGGCCTCTCTTATTAGCATAGCACAGTGTCTGTCGACAAGGGATGCATGACCTCTGACACTAAGTTCCTTCGCCTTCGCCAGTTTTTTACCCTACCTGATATAACATATGCTACCATAACTATCTGATCTACAAATTGACATCCAGTAACCTACAGATACAAACAGATGACGCAAAGACTTTGATTGGATTGATTTCTACACGGCTATTCTATCAACATTCAATAGTAATTACATATTCTACAAGATGGTAGCGTCCTGAGGAAGACACTCATGTGTTGAAACGCGTAGACGAAAACCATCTCCCCTTCAGATCATTGGAAACATCTGTACAAATAACAATGCATATGTACTGATTCTCTAATGGAAGAATTTGTTATTATTACTTGTTATCATTGTCTATGTCATTTATTATCCCTATGACTACTTTTATCAATTTTATCAAATTAAACCTCTAAATGCTATCTTATGTGCTTGATTATTATATTTTTTATTAATTTGCCTTTGCTTGAACCGTGCCAGTACACTTGTGTGTTTTTTGCCTGGGTACGTTACCTTTTCATAAATAAAGTTAACAATGACACAGTCACCCCTACAGTTCTTTCTAGAATTTCCGATCCAGTTTACCCTCCTGGTGGATAAAATCTGGTCAGAATAGGCAGTGGGAAACCCGCATTGATTATGCAGCCATGAGACTGTTTTATTTTTAAGGGAATCATGTGATTCCTGCTGGTGCTGTGCAGTATGGTTATCGATTGGTGGCACATTAGTTAGGACAACCACATACCGTGCACAGTCAGGGGGAGGTTAATGAAACGGCTTTTCTTAACTTCTGTTAATCCAATGCTACTCTCAGGTACAGTAGCAGCCTGTATATTTTGACCAGGTATTGGTAGTGGGACAGGGTTATGTATAGCTGTTTCCATTAAATTGGAACCTCCACTGGTTAAATTAGATACATCTTCCCTGGCTCTGACTCCCTTCTCAGCCGTAACCTTTTTAACAACGCTAATGCTACTGGCCCTATCAATATAAGAGTTCAGAAGATCACCTAGTCTTAAAACTTCCGTGGAGATGATATCAAGTTTAAGTACCAGGGGTTTAATCAACTTTTCGATTTTGGCATCTATGATGCTAACTAAAAGATTTAATTGCTCGTTGTCTATTTTGACAACACTGTTCTTTGCTAATGGCTCCTGATCACCGGAGATATTATGAGGGGGTGGGTCTGCTCTTTTTTTATTGCGATTCCCACCCCGTTTAGTTTGTGGTTTTCTGCATGCCCTCACTGCTCTAGGGGCAGGGGGGGTTTGTAGTAGGGATTCATTAATAACACTAGAAACACCCAAATGTCCTGATTAGACTCGAGTTCTATAGGCACATCAGTACATACATCAACGGGGTTAACCGATGCACCACTGTTGTTTAAAAGACTGGTGGTCATGGCACTTGGGGTTACAGGAGGGATATCAACTGGGCTCTCTCTGCCTAAAGATTTTCTCTGGTCATTGTTAATTTTACTGACCACTTTGACTAGATAATTATCCAACGTTGCCGAAACTGGCACAGTGTTAAGGGCTTTTTGTTTTGTCATTATCGACAGTAGCTCCGAAATCAGGTAAATATTAGTTTTAACAAACGTGAACAAACGCTTTCATGAATTGCTTTCTAAAATAAAGTACAAATGTCTCAGGTGCCACAAAAAATTAGTGGGGCAGTAAAGGGCCAGTCACAGTCAACAGTCATGAAAATCTCACTTTACTTGAATGACTGTCCTCCACGGCGGCGACGGCCAAGGTCCGGGGCCCAGCCCAGCCTCTCCTGCCCCGGACTGCCACAGACTGCCCGCCCTTTGCCCAAGCTTCGCCCGGCGGACGCCCGCGCGTGCCCGCGCTGCGGGGATGGTCAGTTGATTTTATACCCTTCCGGTTTCCTTAGAAGGGGGCGTGGCGTTTTTCTAGCGCCTCCGGGCGCAGGCAGAGGCGTCGCAGGTGTGCCTTGTGACCCCAGGGCTGCTAGTAGTGGTAGTCCCGCTGGCCGTTTCCCTCACGGCGCGGAAAGGAATAGGAAAGCACCCGGCCGTTCCCCTCACGGCTCTCGGACTGGTGCAGCAGGTAGGTTCCTTCACGTCCCGCACTGCGGCGGGAACTTGCCATTTTTCTAGCGCCTCTGGGCGCAGGCAGAGGCGTTGCAGGTGCGCCTTGTGACCCCGGGGCTGCTGGTAGTGGTAGTCCCGCTGGCCGTTTCCCTCACGGCGCGGAAAGGAAAAGGAAAGCACCCGGCCGTTCCCCTCACGGCTCTTGGACTGGTGCAGCAGGTAGGTTCCTTCACGTCCCGCACTGCGGCGGGAACTTGCCGTTTTTCTAGCGCCTCCGGGCACAGGCAGAGGCATCGCAGGTGCGCCTTGTGACCCCGGGGCTGCTGGTAGTGGTAGTCCCGCTGGCTGTTTCCCTCACAGCGCGGTAAGGAAAAGGAAAGCACCCGGCCGTTCCCCTCACGGCTCTCGGACTGGTGCAGCAGGTAGGTTCCTTCACGTCCCGCACTGCGGCGGGAACTTGCCGTTTTTCTAGCGCCTCCGGGCGCAGGCAGAGGCGTCGCAGGTGCGCCTTGTGACCCCGGGGCTGCTGGTAGTGGTAGTCCCGCTGGCCGTTTCCTTCACGGCGCGGAAAGGAAAAGAAAAGCACCCGGCCGTTCCCCTCACGGCTCTCGGACTGGTGCAGCAGGTAGGTTCCTTCACGTCCCTATGTATTTATCCATATTTATTTTTTGCTAATTTTATCTGTATTTATCCATATTTATTTTGGGATTTGTGGAAAAATAAAGCTGAAATTAGGAGATTTCCACATTTATGTAACCGATAAATATGCTCTTATGCTTCAATATCTGCCAGATTTCAGTGCTGTGAACACCCGCAGAAGATAAATCAGTGCAATTATATGAAGTTATGAAAATTTTAGTATCAACCTTGTTCGTATCTACTGCTGTTAAAGACTCTTTACTAAAAATCCTTTATTTTTTAAGCCCCTTATCTATCAAACCACGCATCTATTGGCCTTGCAGTAATGGCAGACAGTATTTAGAATTACTCAAAAAGCCACTCCATTTCAGTTTTTATCCACATTTAAAAATAAATACAGGCAAGAAACTGAATGTTTTCTGTCTGTATTTATCTGCACAAATCAGTAAAAATGGAAAACATGGAGCCTTAATCATAATCAACCCAGTCCTTTACTATACCATCAGGTATAGGAACTGCTGTAATGTTCACTGATGACAAGTCTCTTTGTTCATAATGTGATGAAACATGAGGTTTCAGGATCAAGTTCACTTTTGATGCTGCAGAGCTTTGGCACAGATAAGTTCAGTTAATAAGTAAGCAGAAAACAGTTACTAAGCCTATCCAGAAAAGAAAGAACAATATACTGATGATAATCCTAAATTGTATCCACTGTGACACTAGGTATGCCTTTTTAAGAAAAATGAAGAAGTATTTGATTTGTTGTTGACGAGATATAGGGGCTGGTATTGTATCAGGTACCCTTGGATCCAACGAAAAGCTATCAAAGTCGATGAAATAGCCAGATGCAGTTTGATCTATTTTAGGCAGCTAAGCCAGTTTTGTTGAACTTGTAGATGGCTCTTGTTGAGGCATATGTATGTAAACATCAGTGTTAGGTCAAATTGAAATTTGTCTTTCATTTTGATTTTGAATGTCAGTTTCAAGAGGAATGAGTTCCATGGCATTGTTCTATAGTACATCATTTCGTATAGGTGACTCTTCAAACATGATGAGCCTTTCTGTTTGAACTTCCTCTATGGTAGCGAGAGGAGGGCGTCGGCTACCCAGGATCCCATGAGGCCTACTTTTCAGTATTGGCCACATAGTGTGGTTTTATCAGATCAATGGAGACAAATCTTTTCTCCTTCTTTCTGGCAAGAGGTGGCAGAAGTACAGTTCTTGTTCCTTCGACTGCCAGGACACGTACAGCCTTCCTGTATGATGGCCCAAATTCTTTATTGTCCACTATTTTTTCCCTGACCAGATCGACGACTTTAGGAATCCAGATAGGTCTTGCTGTGACTGACTTGACTTCCCCAGTGGTGGTCTGCTTTACCTGCACATTACTCAGTAGTGCCCTGGATTAATTCAGATCCTGTAAAACAGCCAAAAGTTTATTGATGTCAAAAGGTTTTTCATCCCCCACTGTGCCTTCACAATCGAGATCAGGTACCCACATTCTCGTCCCCAATAGGACCTCATAAGGAGTGACACACCCTAGAGAACTTCTTGGTATTTTATTCAAGGCCTGCTGTACCCCTTATAACTGATTGACCAAACTGCCACCAGTGCCTAATACTCTAGCTGTTAATGATTGCTTTAAGTCCCGGTTTTTCTTCTCCACAACCGAATTTCTCTCTGGATGGTATGGAGAGGAGTACCGCAGTACAACACCCAAACTTCTCGTGGTTTCCTTGTAAGCCCAAGAGCTACAGGCGGTGCCATAGTCAGAATGTAATGTGCCAATTGCATATGTCCCTATAAAGACGCGCAAATCTTTGATAACAATTCGAGCATCAGCCAAGCGCTGAGGCCATACCCATAGGAATCTCGAGCGGGAATCCACTGCAACCATGATGTACTTGTAAGCACCATCACATTGTAAGGGGCCGCAGTGGTCCAAATAGACACACCTGAGTGGTCTGTCTGATATAAGGAAGGTGTCTACGCTGGACGTGTTATGGTGGAGCCCTTCATCTGTTGACAGATGTCGCATTTTAACAAATAATCTTTAGTCTGTTTCATTAACCCTGGCCACCAATAGCATTGTTTCAGTAAAGAAACTGTTGCCATAACCCCTGCATGTGCAAAACCCAGACCCTCATGTGCAGCTAATACTAAGCCTTATATGCGATCCATGTTAGGTATTACTCTATCCCCCACTCCGGAATCTGGGCAAATAGAACGTTGTTTGCATCTAAGTTGTAGGAGTACTTGAGTGAATTTTTCTTCGGTACAGTTATTGTGTGTAGCAATGACAGTAACCATAATGTCTCTGTCTATTCTTGTCTTTGAACAAGTGATTGCTTCTATGGCAACCATTCGTACAGCCCCTTTGGCGGCTTCATTAGCCAATAAATTCCCTTCCACGTGAACGCCATCACGTTGATGACTCAGTGTGTGTATCATATGAGCTCTTGGTAGTTTGTTTTTCAACTCAGCTACCTGTTCACATAGCATTTTATGCTTAATCGTGCCACCTTTTGAGTCCTTAAACTCATTCTGACCCCAGATCTTCATTGTATGACTGTACACAGTAAAAAGAATCCCACACAATTAGTGTGGGGAATTCTTGATCCATATTTATTAGTGCCGGTAATAGAGCTTTTAATTCTGCCAGCTGAGCCATGCAGTCTCCTAGGGACTGTGTTTTGGTACAGCTTGGATGGAACTTTCCGTCCTGCATACGACATTTTACAAGCGCACATGCAGCACTGTATTGTTGCTTACTTCCAACTGAGCAGATCCGTCAGTATAAATTATGTATTCATACTGATCTAGAGGCATTACTTCATTGTGGAAATGATATTATTGTTTGAATTGCTCTGACTCCTCTCTCACCAGACTTCTCCTTCATCTATGACCCCTTTTTAGTCCCTGGGAACCTGGGTATGTTGCTTATAGTTACTCCTGTCTAGACTACCGAGGAGCTATAGCTCAATGGTAAGTCCTGTGCCGCTGGTGGGTTTGAATTCTGCCAGTGCTGTCAAAGTATCTTAAGGTGATGAATTTTCAAACGGTGCTTTTATTTTTATTTGCCAAGTTTATTTTCACTTGGAAAAACAGAGGAGAAAAGTGGCAACTCTTTTTGGCCTGTGAGCCCCCAAATTACAAATCTTTTCCCTCATGACCTTCCACCAGCCCCCCTTCTTCTCAAGCAGGTGCAATAGGGACAAAGCCTTATCTTGCTTTATCAATGTGCCCATTTTTTGTTCTTTAAATTCAGTGTATTGTAGAGCGCAGATGTGGCCTCTGGGGTATGAGTGAGCACAAGAATGCGAGGAAGGTGCTACACTGATAGTAAAATAGTTTGGATGGTGGTGCTTTTTTATTTTGGTGTGAGCCAATATCTCAAATCAGAGGTTTGGTGAGTGCGCGGCTGGCTAGGAATAAAGGTATTGTATGAGTGCTATCTAATGAAAGTATGGTAAAGTTTGAGGCAAGTGAAACTCCCTTTATTAGATGCAATAAGAAGCCGGAAAGGTTGTTTTCTTCAAGAGGCCGAAAAGGACAGAGTAAGTCTTGCTTGGTGCACTACCAAAGCTCGGGAACCAGGAGGGAACATTTGAGCGGTAATGAGATGGTGGTATCCAGAGGTCAAAAAAGGTGTTAGAGGCACTGAGGTATGGGAATCCTGGTCCCACAGTGATGGGTGGTCATAAGTCCCTGCTAAAAGTCTTCGTCCAACCGTGACCAAATGTTGTGCAGCCTGGCTCCCTCCGTAACATTTTCCCAGCATCTTTCTATCCTGCAGATGACTGGAGCCAGCGTCCCAAAGTTTTTCTATGCCTTATACCCCCAAAGTAATGCCTGACATTTCTGGCCAAAAGGGTGCACTACTGACAATTCTGGGGAAAAAAACACACTGACCATGCATATTTATGCACCAAACATGGCAAATCCTTTCACCTGCAAAGCATCATGTTGCACTTGTTAGCTTTGAGGTATTGTAAGTGTTTTTATTTGAGTGGAATATTCATCTGTGCTTCCTCTCTCATCTGAGGACTATGGAGCTGCTTTTCCTCTCTCAGATGTACCTTCAAAGAGACAGGTGACGCACTCATCAATCACTCACAAACATGTCAGCTATGACACTTTCATCTTGCTGTTTACATTCCAAACATTCCCCCTTCACCACAAATATAGGCCAGCCATTATCACTCAGTCATCGCAGTCCTCCACTCCGAAGGCCCTGCAGGACCAACATGAACAGGAGGAATGTCAGCAAGCAGAAGAAAAGCCTCGGTGTGCTCTTATGTTCATACTGCTGACCTCTAGTTACAACACATGGTAACTGCAGCATAAAAATGGGACTGAGAAGAGGTCTGTCCTATGCAAAGAATGTCCTTCCATGCTTACTCTCTTCTGAGACGGTCGCCAGCATGCACCATAATACCTACTTAAACATATGGTCTTCAACCGAATTAAAAAACAGCCTACATATCTTAGGCTTAGTATTTTGCCCCTTGAATGCCGCAAATGGGGACATCACCCTCATTTAGCAAGGTCCTAAATTGCCTGTAGTCATCCTCTATACAGAATCTGGGAGTTTTAGGGCTTTCTTCAAAGGAAGGAAGGGGGTGTTTAAAACCCCAGTGCCATGGCAGCCCAGCCCAGCCCAGCGTATTTTTGTGCTGTGCTGTGCCGTGCCGTGCCGCTCTATCCCTTCACCTGCTGAAGCAGGCATGAGGCAGACCTGCTGAAGCAAAGGCCTGACTCTGTCCTTTTCTGCCTCTTGAATTAAACAACCTTTCCAGCTTTGTATTGTTCCAAATAAAGGGAGATTCACTTGCCTCAAACTTTATCCATTCTTTCATTAGCCAGAGCTCATACTTGACCTTTATTCCTAGCCAATCTCGCAAGCATCAAACCTCTTATTTGAGATATTGGGTCACACCAAAATGAAAAAGCACCACCATCCAACCTATTTTACTATCAGTGTAGCACCTTCCTTGCATTTGTTGTGCTCACTTATACCTCCGAGGCCGTATTTTCGCTCTACAATACACCGAATTTAAAGGAGAAAGAATTAATACATTGATAAAGGAAGATAAGGCTTTGTCCCTACTGCACCTACTTGAGAAACAAGCATTGGCAAAGCCAATAGGTCTCGCCTATGAGGCCTATAGCACCCATGCTTTGCTGCATGGGACATTTCATGAACACTGATTGTTTGTTTACAGCGCTTGGTGCTACACCACTGCATCTTTCCAAGACCATAAACAAAATGTGTCACTGTTACCTAAGTAGACCACCTTCATTTTCTTGAACTCAGAGGAGAAAAAAAGACCAAGTCAGCCCTGCAATGGCTGATAAGTTACAAAAACGTTTTCGTGGAACATTTATTAACCTTAAAGGTAACTTTGAACTTGCTGATCAGGGCCATGAAGAAATCAACTCATAAAACAGTAGCTTTTAAAAAATTATTTTCTTACAATATTGCAGCTAGAAAACATCGCTGTGGTGGAGACTCCAGTTTTGCAAGCTCCCTTTTCCGCAGGCACTGCACCAGTAGTGATGGCCATGCAGAAAAAACAATAGATCCTACAAAATCCAAACAAAGGACAGACAGTATGTGGTCAGCCAGTCTCCCATCAAACTGTCGAGTTATAGAAGAGAAGCCAAGAAAAATAGACCAGATGAAGGCTGGAAAGATCTCAGTGGTTTGATGTGTCTGCTCTGCAAGTCACAGGTTCAAACCCCAGCAGAGCGGATTCAGACTTCCGCTTCCAATAAAGCTCGGATGCTCTTTAAACACAATCAAGGGTTTATTTGGCATGGTCTGTGTCCCACTAAGTTAACACCAGGTCACTCCAACATTCTGTCGATTGAATGCTGAATTGAACAGGAGAGCTTAGGTCTGTGGCTGGAATCCTCAATTGAGCTGTGTGCAGCACTATACCAGCACCTAAAAAACCTTGTGCGGATTTAACACAGGTAAACTGAATGTGCAACTGCCTCTATTCAAACAATAAGCATGCAAGCGCCGAGGGTTGATCTCTGTGGCTTGTGGCGCTCAAAAGTCCACACAAACATACAATAAATTGCTCATGCGCATTCCAGTGAACCGGAAGCACACTGACACTGGTTAAAGACAAACCTGGTGAAAGTACTATTTTAATTTCTAGGCCCTGTTTATAATTTTTAAAATTAGGTATGGGATTGTATTGTGAGCACTCGTTGTAGTTGTAATGTTACTAGTTTTAAATAGCTGCATAAATAGACAGAAGCAGCAAAATACCAGACGGGCAGCACACTAAGCCAAGTACAGATTTTTAGTTTGAGTGTTTTAGGCCCGCTCTTTATTACATCGGCCACGCCACAATAAGAAACCCCACACTTTTTTTATCCCACTGAAAAGCCCTGGTGTTACGAAATAACAATGGTCTGGGCTGAGTCCGAGTCAGTCTGCTCAGGAGTGGGCTGACCATTGACTGTCATTGACCTCCTAAAGCGCAAAGTGCTTTTAGAAACTCGGAAGCCACCTCCCCTCTGAATATTAGTGTGTTCCAGGAAAGCACGGGCGGCAATGCTTTGCTTTGTTAATATTTCATAGAGATGATGGGGGCAGTCCTGCCAAGCATCACGCATCAGACGTGACTCTAACGCATTTCAGTGTGTTGATCCGCATCACCGCACTGAAATGCATTGTCACGCATATCTGCTTATGCCAGCTGCCACTGTGAAGTGGAAGGAAATGCGTGCTTGGTAGGTGACAGAGCACAGCCTGTGGAGTGTGCGCGCTGTTCCCTCGGGCTTGGGGGCTTCAAGTTAAGCTAAGGATACGCTGTTAGGTTCATCGTCATTTAATGGTACAATGTATCTTATTCGGGAGGTGGTGATCCCATGGCGCCGCACGGCTGTGAGTCAGACAGCATGACTCAGGGCTGGGCCCAACTGATACAATTGGACAGTGGCGCAGCAGGGAACATCACGTCCTGCTGCCATCTGGCGCAGCGGGAAGTTTAAGAGAAAAAGCCAGCACTGCGTGGGCTCATTGGTTTGCAGATGGCGCCGCGCTCGGCTTTCTCAGCATTGCTGTCTGCTCGTGGGGGCCCCCATGCTGTGGGGCTTATGATGGGCGCCATAAGTGAATGCGATTTTGCCATGCCCGGCTGAGGAAGAGTGCAGTGGAGTGATCAGACATCATGGAGTCTTCTGTGTGACACCCACTGAACGGTAAGATTGGTGCAGCAGCCGGTTCCAGACCCAATAGAACTCAAATCAGGGACAGACTGACTGTCAGCCGGAACTAAGGCTAGCCACCTTTTAAAATGAAATGATTACCGCGAAGAGGGAAGGTTGGAGTGGATCATGGTCTGAGCCTGGCAGCAGGGGGAAGGGGGTGGGGGGTAGTGGATCAAGGCCTGAGCCTGGCATCAGTGCTGCAGAGTCCCCAATGCCAGTCAGGCTGCATGCATCCCTGCCCTTACATTTCTCTCTCGCTCACGTACTCGCAGCAGCTTGGCCCTCCCGCCTCTTGTGCCTTGAGAAGACTCAGTGCTTGACCTTTGTGCCGGCAACCACCTTGGTTCACTGTGAGCGCAAAATAGGCTGGTCCCTCAGGCACCATGGTAAGGCCCCCACTCGGGCTCTTCTGCCACGCCGGGGGTCTGTTTCGAACTTTTAGCGCTGCAGTCCTTGCCGCTCCTGTGTCCCCACGTAACCCCATGCTCAAACCATCACTAATAACAGGAGCACGGAAATTCAGCTGAGGATTTACACTAGTCTAAACCGGTGCCCATCGCTTTGTACATTCTAATACTAATCTGTCTGGCTGCAATGTTAGTTACACTGTACTTTTTAAGAGTCCTGGAACGGAGCGAGCCCGCAGCGTCATGTACTAATTCGTTTTAATTGGGCCGCGGCGCCGGTGACTCTGCTCAGTGGTGTGTAGGTCTCTGTGAAAGCTGTGGTGTGTTGTGATCTGTGCAAAGAGGGGGGGGGCAATAATTATTATTTTTGGTGTCACTGAATCGATGGGTAGTTTATGAAATCATGCCGCTGGCTGTGTACCTCAGCTGCTTAGTGCCATTTGTTGCCCAGTCAATGTCTGTGCCTGTCTGCAGCAGAGTCCACGAGTCAGCTGTTGACTCTTTATTTTAAATGTAGGCAGCTCATCTGTCATGTGCTTTCAATACCTGCAGCCTGGATGTCCCCTTATGAGCGTGGGAGACACAGTAGGGCAGAGAAGAGCCTCAGAACTCAAGGAGGGCTGGAGGTTCTGGGTGGCAGTGGTGTGTTAGAAGCTGAACACAACAGGGAAGATGAGGGTCCTAGGGGATGTTTAACGACCAAACATTGCTACCGCCCCTAACTTAACAATTACACCAACAAAAAGTAGCAATGGGTCAGAAAAAAGGCAAGCAACTAACTAAGTATCTGTGCAAGAGAAGTGACCTCAACTAATGATATGAACTAGTGAAATCATGCCTAGGGTATTCCTTCTATGTGAAATAATTCCCATCAGTCATCGACCGAAACCGCCCTTTATCATCTGGGACCCTTCACACCATGAAGGTAAGATTGAGTACCCACAGCAGATTGGCAGATGTATAAGCCTAATCTGGCCTGTCAGGCCCAGTGATTACTATGGTGTATGAGGGTATAAGGTGACAACTGTAAAGCAGTGCAAAGAACGTGGAGAAATCAATAAGTGAAAAAGTGTGTATTCAACAGATAAAATCGGATAGTGAAGGGGTAAAAGGCTTTAATGTGCACCTCTTCACTCCCAAACCAATAAAAGAGTGCGGAGATAGTAGTGTAAACAAATAACTACAATTGAGTGTGTTAGGTCAACATGTTTCTGCAGACTAGACGGAGCCAAAGCATATCCTATTGCTTCATCAGGACCATTAACGCTACTGCTCAATAACAAATATAAAAGGTTGTTTATCACCTGAGTGTTATTTTCATCATCCTTCTCCTGACTTCATGGTCCAAAGTGCGCCAATTAGACCAAGGAACATGCAAACAGATACATAGAAAGAAAAAACACACAACAATTAGTCATGGTTGGATTACTGGATCCAAAATCTTAAGAACTAGCAATCTAGCCTAAAGTAGATCATATGTCTACCTTGTGTCAATAAAGACACATATACTCATCATGTACAGAGTGTATTGTCTCACTCACCTATGTGGCAGGAGAGAAAAACTCCACCTCACCTGGCCCCAGCTCAGGTAATAGCCATAGGTACCAACAAACTGCCAAACATTCCGAACATATGTCATTTACTTGGACTTAAGTGCCCCTTACATATACTCGCTGCCCGCTCTTCTGGAGTGTAAATATTCCAGCAAGCATACCGTCATTAGAGCGCGTTTAAGTTTGTCTGCTGCTGCCGGCTCGTCCATCCAGCAGCACAACGCTGCTGCCTCCGATTTAACCCACACGTAGGAAAACAGCACTCAGAGCTCCCAGCGGACCCACAACATGCCTCGGCCTGTACTCACCTTCCCGTCGGTACTACAGACGTCCTTCTGGGCTGTCTTTGGGGAGGTACCGACGTGGTGCAATATCGGGCATTTTAAGCTCCTTTGTTGTATGAACGTCAGGACCGGGTCGCGTATTACGCGTCATCGGCTTGCGTCGTACTAGGGCTTCTGGGTCATGTAGTCCCCTACATCATTAGCCTCGTGTAAACACCGCTTCTTGGTCGTGTGTACTGCAATGTTCTTGTGTATGAAACCTTATATATTTAGCATGATAAATGTGGCTTCCTTCTGCTACCAGAATAAAAACAAGGGGGATTTATCTATTGTTGCACTATTAGTGCAAAAACCGCAAAGCCCACCTGCTTCTTCTCTTTGAATTGAACAACTTTATTCGGCAACATAGGTATACAGCAGCTAGACTAGTGTGTTAAGCGGGAGAATGAACGGTATACTCTCTTTTATCTGAAACTATAAACTAAGTCCACACCAACCTTAATCAGCATCCTCACCCATATGCCACAGGGTTTTCTTTGTGGATTGTGTAACAGGCGTTTTACATACATTGATGCACAGGGCCACTCGTTCATGACACATCATTATACTATTCCTTAACTGTTTATGACAAAAGAAATAATAAATAAGAGGTCAGAGGTATGTAATACGATATTCGACTTCTAGGACTCGTATATATTCATGGTCACTTAATGACCTTAACAAGGTCTTTCCGGGCATATGCAGGGCAGAAGATCAAAATCAGAAAAAGGGTGAAACACCCAAGAATGTCAAAATAGAAGCTTATATGCCTATCTGTACAAAATTTCACAGCGACATCCATGGAATATCTTCGTTCAGCCCGTTTTTGTCTGAATTTAGCCTATACACCCATTTCTGCTCTCTTTTAAAGAGAAAGCTGCTGACGTCAGTTACGTGGGTAGGGATCAGTGGTTGTTCGATTACTGTCCATCTCAGATCTGTGGGCAGATGTCCTACCTCTATGAAATGGTTGGTCAGTCTGGTAGCTTGCTTGCAGCATCTAATTGAACTTTTATGCTCAGAAATGCGCACTTTTACTTTGCGCGTGGTCATCCCCACGTATTTCTTGTTGCAGGGACAGGTGATTAAATAAACGAGGTTCTGACTGTTACAATTAGTGAACCGTCGTTGTTCCCACGGGCGATTAGTGCCAATGTCGATGCTGGATGTTTTAGATATTTGGGGGCAGGCTGCACAGCTGCCACAGGGATGTGACGGCTGGCATATCCCAGAGTGTGCCTACTGCTCGGGGGATGTTTCCCTTGGGTCTTGTATGGACCAATTGGTCCATCAAGTTTTGCCCTCGTTTAAATACGAACAATGGAGGTGGCAGTGTGTCCGTTCCAGTATTGAGGATCGCCCAGTGTTTCTTGATGATTTTTTTAATCTGGTCCGACTGAGTACAAACCGTGTTTACACACGTGATCCTATCCTGTTTCGGCTTCGGAGGTAATAGTTCAAGCAGGCTCTCCTTGTTGTTATTGGAGGCTCTTTTCTTAGAACTGCGGATCAGCCGTTTAGGATACCTTCTCTCAGCCAAGTTTACTTCAAGAGTCTTAGCATGGTTCTCAAAGGCAGATTTAGTTGAACAATTCCGCTGAAAACGCAAGAATTGCCCATAGGGCAATTTATCCCGCAGTGCTTTCGGGTGGCAGCTGTCATAGCTCAGTAAGGAATTTCTGGCCATAGGCTTACCGTATAGCTCTGATTGTAAGCCAGTAGATGTCGACGTGATCAGCAAGTCCAGAAACGCTAACTGTTGTTTATTATATTCGATGGTAAATTTCAAAAACTGGTTTCTCCCATTCAGCCATGCATGGAAGTTCTTTAAATCCTCAACTGTCCCTCGCCATACCACTAGCACGTCATCTATATAACGTTTCCAGAGGCGTAGGCACCCAAGGTAGGGATTGATGTCAGTGAGGATGTGATCTTGTTCAAACCTGTGTACGTACAGATTAGCGAGACTAGGGGCAAAAACGATGCCCATGCTAGTCCCGCTAATCTGCAAGTAGACAGAGTCCTCAAACTGGAAAAAGTTTTCCGTCATAGCCAGCATTGCCAATGTCATAATTAATCTGACTGGTGTGATTGAATAAAGATCACTAGCCAAAAGGAGACCTTCCACTACTTCCAATGTTTCGGTCTGAGGTATGGATGTGTATAGACACAAGATACAAGTAGATCTAGGTCTCTGTCATACTCAATGTCTGGTAGGATCCTGAGCACATCTTTCGTGTCTTTCAAAAAAGTCGGCATCTCCCTCACCATTGGTTTGAGGAAGAAATCGACGAAAGTTGACAGAGGTTCTAACAATGAACCTATGACCGATATGATGGGGCGTCCTGGGGGTGGCCGTTGTGTTTTATGTACTTTAGGCAGTACGTGTTAGAAGCTGCCCATCTAGCACATTCACACATGTATCATGACCCTACATGTGTGTCAGCAGCCTGGGTGACCCCTTAGAGTTGTGAGAGGCATGGTAGTGCAGAGGGAGCACCTCAGAACTCAGGGAGCACTGGAGGGGACGTGGATCATTGGTGTTAGGTGCTTAGAAGCAGAGTGACTCACACATTTACACCTGTAGTATGAGGCTGGGTGTCCCCGAAGGAATGTGAGAGACATAGAGGGTGATTAGAGCGCCCCAGAACTCAGGGAGGCCGTGGCTAGAGGTCCTGGGGGTCATGGGCATGAGGTGCTTAAAAGCAGCGCGCCTCGCACATTCACACCGAAGTGCCCTTCCATTTCTGGTGCTTTATAACAGTTTTAAGATCTTAGAGTTTCTCATTCCTCAGATGGTTGTAATTCCTGATATTTATATGCTTCCCTCGTCTTTATTACTTGATTTTGCTCGCGAGAAGGTGTCACTCATATTTGTTGAAATGTCACTCATAATTGCACTGAAATTATGAAAATGTCAGACATAGCAATCTGAAACCTTGGCAGCTATGTGGGGGCGGAGCTTTGTGGCGAGAGCTTCGTAAGAGACACTGCCCTCAACCAAGCCCACCACCCCCTAACCACTCACATAAACAAAACAGAAGTTGCCGGAACCAAAAGGAAAAGCGAAAGGAGGAGGGGAGAGGAAAAGAAGCTGCCAGGACTGCCATGCATATTGAAAAGAAAAGCTGGGTCAAAAGTTTCCAGCCACGGAAGTCTGTGACTTGTAAATGGTTGCTAACCCATGACCCCTTCTCGCCCTGGGCATGTTCACAGAGCCGCAGAACAACAGAAATCATTAGTATTGGTGCAAATCCATTGGTGGCATAGTAATTCAAGCAAGTACTGGCACTCTGAATTGCGTGACAAAATATTTTGAGGGAATGCGATAAAGCCAAATATGCATTAGTGTTGAGTGACCCTTGGCAGGGCTGCAGTCTTACCAGATGCACTTACCTCCATATACTGCTCCACTCACGAACCCTAGACATGCCGAAATGGTGAACTATGAGGAAGTGAAGCTAAATGCACTAAGCAGCAATGCCCTTCCCCGGCAGCGGCCGCGAGGACACAAGACAATGATCTGAGCGTGGCGTCGCTGAAGCGGGTGCCGTGTTTTTGTGTTGTTAAAATAAAAGCCTGTGGCATCCACAAATATATAAACACATTTTTTACAATTGAAACAACAACAAGAGCGGAAAGTCAGTAAGCAGTATACATTTAATAGTAAGGGAAAGGGAAAAGCATAAACATGTGTGAACACAAGCCCGAGGCAGATCCTAGCAAACAAATAGTGCCAAGAAGGAATGTACGTTAAAAAAAATGCAGGACCACGTGTAACTGGGGCAGTTGCAGGGAGGATCTAAAACAACAAAAAGGCGGGAGTAACTAAGCATGCTGACAAAACAGAAGCATGCATTTCTAAAAGGCAGGGAGGGGAACAAAATGAAAAAAAAGCAGCGGGGCTTCAAGCCACAGTATACATCATGCCTTGCAGAGCAGCACATGCACTGTGCTGCCCACGCTCAACCTAAAAAGGGGGTTGGTGGAAGGTCATGAGGGAAAAGATCTGTAATTTGGGCGTACACATGCCACAAAGGGTTGCCACTTTTCCCCTCTGTTTTTCCAAGTGAAAAAAAACTTCGCAAATAAAATTGAAAGCACTGTTTGAAAAATCATCACCTTAGGATACTTTGACAACACTGGCAAGACTCAAACCCTTTTCCTGGAAGAGCCTGTGCCACCAGACTTACCAATGAGCTACAGCTCCTCGGCGGTCTACACCATTGCAGTAGTAACTATAAGCAACATACAGGCCTTGGTGGCATTGCTTGTGCCTTCCATTGCACATGAAAAGGATGAACATGATATAGAGACCATTTGGTAGGCTACTGACATGGAAACCAGTGTGGTCCAGTGGATGTTAGAATAGAAATATTTATGGGGCGCTAGGTGGCGCAGCTGCGGAATGGCCGGCGTTTACCTAGGCTCCCGCAGTCCGGTGGCATATAAAACATTTATCCTGCATGTACGAGCTTTGAAACTGTGGCAGTCGGTGAAATATTGTGTCGGAGCAGGTGCCCCACGGAATACTTCCTGTTTCCAGAACTTAAATTGATGCTGGAGGCCAGAATCGCAAGGTGATCTGCTGCAGCGGGCCGGGCTGAGAAGCTACCTGGCACTGGGCACGGGAGACGGCAGCTACGTGAGCACCGCGGCGCCCACGAGGTGCCCAGGCCTCGGAGGTCTCACCAACTCTTCCGAGGCTCCTACCTCAGCGGTGAGTGCTGACACCGTGTGGGAGTCGGGACAACAATATAACGTGTGGTGGCTGACGCCTGGAGACACAACGCGGGTAAAGAGAACTGACTTTGGCACTTTGAGGTTAGTGCGGGGAGAATAGCAACAGCCATTTTATGACTCTGAGAGAGGCCTACCGGGACTTAAAATATTATGTGCCCGACCGGTCTGATGTGGGGAGATGAGCGGCGGTGAAGTGGAGTGGAGGCGGGGTGTCATTGGGGGTAGTGCCTGGACTGAATAGACCTGAGAGGGACAGGTACAGACTGGCGCAGTGGTGCAAGCAGACGCACACCGCTTAAGCGAGCTCAGGCCCCAAACAGAACAAGACCTGCAAGTGCTGCGCAGGTTACTAACTGCCTACGGAGGATATCGAGGGATAAGGAAAGTAGGGCGCTCCATTACTGCCACCCGCGCTGAACGCACCATACTGGTAGGGGCCTATGTTACCCATGTGTCAGGGGGACTGTGCATTTGGATACCTGCATACTGGGAAAACGAAACGCTGTGCACGGGAGTCCAATGAAGGTAGTGCCGCTTTTGAGACAGGTTCCAGACCGTTTTTGATGTTTGTATACATGGAAACATCTTGCCCCTTTAAAAATTCCCATTGATTAAAGGATTGTTTTTACGAATGCTAAGAGCTGTTCGAGTGGAGCACTGGCGAACGGAAGGTTGAGTCCCTCCTTGAATAAGATCTTCTGTGAGGGTTATAATTCCACATTGAATGTGAGGAATCTTGTCCAATTAAGAGAGACACTGATGAGATTTATGCCAGATTTTGCACGTTAACCCATTATTGGTTGGACACCGGTATATATGACAATTATTGAAATTCATCAAGCAGTATTGAAGAGTGCAAGGCGAAATAATAACCCCCTCCTGATGTGAGAGTGTCCACATACGGTCGATAGACCTCCTGCCTTAGACTGTCGCGGGTATTACCAAGCCTTGGTGATATTGCCCTTCCCTCTATTGTCCTGATGAAGACTCGCACGGCCGAGGTGTAATCTACCCGTCGGGCCACTAGACGAGTCGAAACGTCGACACCCTATCCATGATCTCACCCGGACCTTGACCCCCCTCTCCCCCCCACAATCCTGACGTGCTTATTTTGGAACCTATGTCCATTTTTGCATTGATCAAATTATAAAGAAGAGTATTAAGGCTGGGTGTTTACTGAGACGGTATTTTTCAAAACCATCCGTTTTTCATTGTAAAGACTGTTACTGTATTTGTTGTCACAATTTTTTCTGATTCTTTCTCTTACTTTTCTAAAAACACTTATATCATTCCTTATCACGCCTGCTTTTGCACGTCCTCTCTTGTGGCATAATCACATTTGGCCAAGTTGTTGTATTAATGTATTGAATGTGACACTTGGAAACTGTTTTTATGAATTCAAAATATCCATTGAATTAGCAATGAATTAAATTGCCTGATAACAAATAAGTCTGTTGCTGTTTTGCTTGTTTGCTGTACCAAATGTAAGATTCATCTCATAGAGCTGCAGAATTACGATATGCTCTAAATACTTTTGGCTCAGTAACTGTGTATTGACTCATGCTATGCTTTATTGATGGTAAGGACCATTGTTTCTCATATCGCAATTTACCCAGGTCCTGGACCTATTGGGTTGCCCCATTTTAGAAAATGTGCACGGAGTGGCAGGCGAAGTGCGGACTGGGTCAGAAATCAGCCAAATAGACCCCACACATAAGACATAACACACAGCGAGTAATAGAAGAGAACCAACCCCCCCATATAATCATCCCGGGAATAACCCCCTGCCGGCTTTTGGCCCCTAATCATAGCCTGACATCAGAAAGGGTGGCAGAGGCGGACGATTACACCAAGGCCATATTGTACCGTGAGCACCGCTGAGATAGGCTGGGGCACCTGGAACGCCAGGGAAGAGTTTATTTCTGCCCAACAGAGGGAGGTCAGAGCAATTGGGTAGAAGGCCTACATGACTTGCCGCACCGAATCCGCTCCCTTCCACCAATGGTAACCTCTTCATACTACATAAACTGAGCACACATCAGACTCTCTGAGATCCGAAATAAGAGGCACAGTAACGTACCCTCTGGAGCAACGCTATATAGCTTTGAGCACACCACACTAAGCAGCGCTACCAAGTAGGAAATATGGGTTGCCTGGACTCCCGACAATCGCAACTAACATTTGAGACCAAACGAGCTCCCAAGAAAACACCTCCTACGGAGGGGACAGATTGCACAGGAATTGCACTCCAGGACGTCCACAGAAACTGGTAGGGAACTACAAACAATACTTGCGGAAATGCGCCAGGGGTTTGCTACCATAGCATCGAAAGTGGATACGCTAACAACTCGGATATATGGAATGTCCCACAAATTGGAAGGACATGACAATAGAATCAAGGAGGCGGAGCAGCGTATATCCGATACTGAAGATGTCACTGAGCAGCTCAAAATGGCTGTGACCCAGATGGACAAACTAATGCAAATAATAGACTCTAAGAATGAGGATATTGAAGCCAGAAGCCGGCGCAATAATGTGCACATCCTAGGAATACTCGAAAGTACCAACACGGGCCGACTTGAGCAGTACGTGGAGAAGATGCTGCTGGCAATCACAGATGAAGGTGCCCTATCGTCCCAATTCATAGTGGAAAGGGCCCACAGGTCACTGGGACCTCGACCTCCCCCGGGAGCGACGCCTTGCCCCATAATTGCTATTCATTTTAAAAGTTATCAAATGATAAGTGGAAAGTATAGAACGTACACTGCATGCTTACTCTGCACCAGACACCCTTGCTTGCTGAGGTCCTGCTACAAGTAGTTGGTACCTGGGCTTATAGCAAGGTTAACCTGTGCCATTTGGAGTGCGACCCCATGGGTATACCCCTATTACAATGTTGTATGGTTCAAGTTGGGCAAGGGAGGGGGAGGGATGGAACATGGCTGGCATGATTGTGATGCTTCAGTGGGAGGGGGAGGGGGCTGGGGAGGATGGCTACTTTGAACAGGTTGCATTGATGGGGAGAGATGAGATGGGGAGGGGGAGGGAGGCTCGATTGGGGAGCACTTGTAGGGGGGGAGCTGGGGGAAATGTATGATTCAAATAAGTTTATTCTGAGGACACGTAATGACATGTCGGGTAATGTATGGACAGGAAGGATAACACTATGGATTTGGTTGGCATGTAATATATGGCTTTCTTCTCTTCCTGATGGGGGAACGCTCGGCTTCCAATTGCACGATACTTTCTTGGAATATCAGAGGGCTTAAAGATGCTAGGAAGTGCAGGCAGGTGTTAGCATACTTAGAAAGGCATAAGGCTGATGTGGTTTTGCTACAGGAGACGCACATACCACCACACACTAACCCCTCTTTGGCCAACAGGTGGGCGGGACTCAGGGTGTTTTCCACCTACTCCTCTTATGCTAGAGGCACAGCCATATTGCTGCGGCAAACGGTCCCTTTCACACTGTTGGGGCAGTTGGTGGATACTGCTGGACGCTACGTGATGATATGGGGAAGACTGGGTACTAGCACGGTAACAATAGTTAACTGCTATGCACCAAACACAGACACACCAGAATTCTTTACGCTGCTCTGGGGGAAGATACTAGATATCGGATCCAGACACATTATTTGGGGTGGTGACTTCAATGTAGCAGTGATACCTGCAGTAGACAGGGCGGATGGTCAGGCGCAATATCACCCTAAGATGAGAGAGACTTTGAAGGGAATCTTAGAGGAGGGGGAGCTGATAGACAGCTGGAGGTATTTGCACCCAACACGACAGGAGGGCACGCATTTCATGTCGTATACAGGCATGTGGGCCAGACTAGATTATTGTTTTGTGTCCAAAGAATTAGCTCTTGGTATGACTGTGGCTAAACATTTGGTTAGAACCCATTCTGATCACTGTCCTGTATTAATCACGCTGGAAGTGCCTGGTTATAGTCGCCCTAGAAGTGCTTGGCGCTTGCAACCTAATGCTCTTTTGGATCCAGTATTTTGGACAGAGTTGGAGGCTGACATAACAGACTTTTTCCCTCGGAATAAGGACTCGGTTCATGATGTGGCGACGATATGGGAGGCCTTCAAGGTCACAGTAAGGGGCTGGTGTATTGCAAGGAGTTTTGGAGTGTTGCGTGATATTCAGCGTACACTCCACAAGCTGGAGAATGCGATGAAGGTATTAGAGGCCCAAATGCTAGGCACAGATTGGGGAGAGGAACACAAGCGATTTAGGGCCAAATTAACGGAAAATGAGGGGGAGGCGCTACGTGAAACCAAATTCCAAAGCAAATATTGGGTTGCCCACAGATATGGTGAAGGAGAAAGACCGGGGAGGGCGTTAGCCGTACTAACACGCACGACACGAGGCACGAACATTATTATGGAAATCGAAACTGGGGCTGGAGAGGTTTGCAGGGACAATGACAGTATCGCAGATGAATTTAAAGCACATTATGAACATCTTTACACTACACAATCCACGGGGGAGGTAGATTTGGATGGGTTCCTGGGTGACGCGGCATTATGCTGGCTAAGTGACATACACAGGAAATTTCTGAGTGCTCTGTGGCATATGTAACATTCACTCACAATGTTGGTTAATGGAATAAACGTAGCGAGCCGGCCCCAGGGTTGTAGGCTCAGGCTGTGTCAACTGCTTGATTTTCAATAAAGGTCTTGCACAAAAAAAAAAAAAATAAATAAATAATTTCTGAGTGCTCCTCTGGAATTAGACAAAATAAGGGATGCCATAATGTCATTGAGCAATGGGAAGGCTCCTGGCCTAGACGGTATACCGGCAGAATTTTATAAGAGTTATATAAATATAATGGCATCGGTACTTAAGGAGGTGTTTGAGGATTCCTTAGAGGTTGGGATATTGCCCAAATCAATGGGCGAAGTGGTAATTACGTCCCTCCTGAAGCCGGGTAAAGACTCTAGGTTGTGTGATTCTTATCGGCCATTGTCCTTAATAAATTGCGATGCGAAAATACTGGCCAAAGTGCTCGCCACGAGGCTTTCCCTTTTAATGACGAAGATCATACTCCCAGACCAATCGGGTTTTGTCCCAACCAGAGCGACATCACACAATCTACGCACTCTGTTTTCGCTTATACAGACAGTGGCTCCTCAGTTTCCCCTCGCTGCGGTTTTTCTAGATGCCTCCAAGGCGTTTGACTCTGTGGAGTGGCGGTACCTCTTTACTGTATTACAGAAGATGGGATTTCCGCCGAAATTCCTGGCATGGGTGCAACTCTTATATACAGAGCCCGTGGCCAAAATTCTAATAAATGGGCACCTGTCGGACCCACTAGTAATAACAAGGGGCACACAGTAGGGATGTCCGCTGTCCCCACTCCTCTTCGCTATTGTGATGAAGCCCCTGGCATGTCGACTACGACAGTTGCATCAAGATAGCGCTTTCCGATGTCAGCAGCGTCAAATATCAGTGTCACTATATGCTGATGATATCACGCTATATGTCACTGACCCTCAAAATAAAGTGAATGCCCTATTGCGAGAATTTGTGGTCTTTGGCGGACTTTCAGGAGTTACAATAAACTGGGGAAAATCGCAGTTCTATCCCCTAACTCCTGCGGTGACAGACTTTCCCTTAGACTACCCCCTGGAATGGTGTCACACTGACCTGAAATATTTGGGTGTGCAGATCTCCAGAGATAAGGAGGAGACGCTGCGGCTCAATTATGGTACGGCTATTGTGAAATTGGGTGACACAGTTACAAGATGGTTAGCTCTTCCACTATCGATGGCTGGCAGAGTGTCACTTATTAAAATGGTCATTCTGCCCCGGTTCTGTATTACTTCCTCAATATCCCATATTACCCAGGGGCTTATTTCTTTAAGACATTGAGGACAGAATTGATCAGATTGGTGTGGGGGGGACGCCAACCGCGATTAAAATGGGCTGTTATGGCACAACCATATAGCAAGGGCGGATTCGACATACCAGATTTTGAAGCATATTACCTTAGTGCGCAAGCCCACTATCGATACCACTGGGTAAAGCCCATCCCATTTATGCCCCAAATCACTGCCGAAGACTGGATTGCTAGACCACTCCCCCTGAATGGGGTTGTATATGCTCCAATCCGTACATTGGACATTCCATTGAATACAGTGACCGCTACAATAGATGCCTGGCAGAGAATGTTACGGACCTTGGGTGTTGCCTTCCTCTATGAACCACGTATGCCCCTTACTTATCATCCCCGGGTAGACTTGTTGCAAGAAACTGGGTTTCAGAAATTGTGTCAGCGGCTACAGATAACCACTTGGGGAGACCTATTTATAAATGGTACATTTCGAACAAAGGACTTTTTTTTGGGACTACCAGTCCTACTGCATTGGAGGTGTTCTACTATATTAGATTGCGGGAAGGTATGAAAGCGCTGCTTTCTGACTACCCCAAGGAACCGGATTGTGTGGGACCACTGCACACAACACTGAGCAGCGTTGATGGAGCACATTTAGTGTCACGCATTTATGGTAGTTTACGGACACACACGCCGGAGATATCAGGGTCGTCCAGGGGGCATTGGAGTGTAGATTTAGAGAGAGAGGTGACTGACGACCAGTGGGGCTACTGTTGCGACATCACAGGGAACATCACATCCAGTTGCCGATTAAAAATCATCCACTATAAGTTTCTGCACAGGATATACTACACCCCAGCATGCAAATATAGATTTCATCTGGTGGATAATGATTTTTGTGAGCGCTGCAAGCGACCTGGAGCCGGATTCCTCCATCTATCTTGGGAGTGCCCTCAAGTGGAGCACTATTGGGAGCAGATCCATCATGCATTGGAATTAATGTTAGATACTAGCCTTACCAAAGACCCATTAACATTGCTATTAGGATACACAGCACAGATACCTAGACCCTACAGGAAATTCCTAGATATTTCTTTGCTGCTAGCCAAGCGACAACTTGCCTGTCGATGGGGGAGAGGGAGGGCCCCAAAGTTCAAAGAATGGTTACAAGACATGTTATATTGCCAGGACCAGGGTAACATTTATGCAGAAACTCAACCCATTGCGTCCAGACCTAAGGATATCTGGGGGCCCTTACAGACCTATATGCTGCAACAAGGGACAACAATAAGAGGGGGAGAAACCCTGGATGAGTAGGGATGAGAGACTACATGAGACTGCATTGCCTCTTGATATAGCCATGTGGACCGGGCATACCTGTGCTGGCGATACCTTATAGATGAGGAATGTTACCTGCTTACTGTACAAGCACTTAGATGTCCCTTATATGCTCTTATGTTCTGTAATAATAATATATGTATTGAATACGTTACCTGCCTTGATATGCATATGTGATAAGCTCATATGGTATTGATACTTTTATGCCTATTGCCTATTGCATAAGACCCTGCTCAGATGCTTGCTATATGCCTTCACCATACCTGACATGTTATGAGACTGTACGATGTGTCTAGTTTCTTTTGTATCTTGAAAATATCAAAAATAAAGTTTAAAAATAAATAAATAAATAAAAAGAATAGAAATATTTATGTTTGCACATTGCTCTATGTAAGTTAGCATTTGCGGCACCATTTTCTATTCAGGCGCCATTTTGAATCATGATCAAAACTAATCCTGTGCTGTTTCAGAGAAAAGGCCTCAGTTATGTTTCGTTTTTGCAGTGTTGGGTTTTGCTTCACTAATGAATAGACTGTTCTTATTAGTGGATACTTTTCTTACTAGATAGAGGCCCTCTCCCACTTGTCTGGGCCGACTGGAACAACCTTGGACTTTGCAACTTTGTGTAAGATATGAGTGCTGAGATAGTTTTTTCTATATTTCATTGCTTAGCAGTACCTGCAGTGCAGTGCAGTGAGCTGACCCCAGGTCGCTCCCCACGCCGCACGGTCCTCCTGACTGCCAGAGTCTCTGCCCACTGCTCCGCCGCTGCCGAGGGTTCGCCCCTGGTAACTGTGTTCTCTTTCCCCCTCTAACCTTTTTTCCTTGCTGTTACTGGAATTGTATTGTTCGTTTTTGTATTGTAATTTCAGGCGCTCCTTGCGCCCCTGCCCTCTGTGCCCCCCCGCTCCCCGCTTCCCGCCGCTGCTCCCCTGCGGCCCCGCCCCCTTTTTCCTTCTGTACCCCCTGCCCTCGCCCATTGGCCGCTCCACTCCCGCCTCCCAGCTGCTCCTCCCTCCCACTTCGCCTCTTATGGAGAAGGCGCGGCGGACGCGCAGCGGGCGCGCCACTGGCAAGCCCTTCTGCACCCGTCCGTGCCTGGACCGCGCCCAGTGCCAGAACCCCTGGACCCTGCACCTCCCGCAACACCAGACTGATCTACGACTCAAGCACCCTCCACGCACTGAACACCGGATGAGACCACCCCTGCTACCGGGCCATCCCGAAGCGCACCCAAGGGCCCTTCGCCTGCCGGAACTGCAGATTCACCAGCATCCAGCCCACCAAACCACCAACCAGAGAACCCAACCACCTCCGCTGCATCCTCCTCAACACTCGCTCTGCTCGCAAACACGTCATCGAACTCTGGGACCTCCTAGACTCCACCGCCCCCGACGTCGCCTTCCTGACGGAGACCTGGCTGAAGGCCAACTTAGCACCAGACGTCGCCATAGCCATCCCACAGGGCTACAAGATCTCCCGCAGAGACCGCACCAACGGAGTGGGAGGGGGAATCACCATCATCCACAAAGACACCATCAGAATCTCGACCAACACCGACGACACCCTCACCACCGCCGAGCACATGCACTTCCAGATCCACACCGACCCCAACACCACCCTCAGAGGAACACTCATCTACAGAACACCCGGACCACGACCACAGTTCTGCGACACCATCGCCGACCTCGTCAGCACCCACGCCCTCGCCTCCACGGACTACATCCTCCTCGGGGACCTGAACTTCCACCTCGAGAACAACAACGACACCAACACCACCGCCCTGATCGACAACCTCGGACTCAAACAGCTCATGACGACACCCACCCACGCCGCTGGGCACACGCTGGACCCCATCTTCTCCACAAGCCCCCACGTCCCTTCAACCACACCAATGAAACACCACTGGACCGACCACAGATGCGTCCACTTCACGTTCAGGAAACCCACCACACACCACTGCACCCAACAGCTGCCACGCCGCTGCTGGGGCAAGGTCACCAAGGACCAACTGACCACCACCCTTGCCCAGAGACCACCCGCTGACCCCACCGACCCAGACACCACCGCGACCAACCTCAAACAGTGGATCAATGACTGCGCCAATAGCCTCGCCCCTCTCAAGACCTTCACAACCAACCACACCAACAAGAAAGCCGCCTGGTTCACCGAAGACCTCCGGATCTCCAAGCACCCCTGTCGGAACCTGGAGAAGAAATGGCTACACGACCAAACACCTGACAGCCACACATCCCACAAGAACGCCACCCGCAGACACCACCAACTCATCAGGGCCGCCAAGAGGACCGCCTTCAAGGAACTCCTAGACAACAACGCACACAACACCAAAGAACTCTTCAACATCGTGAAAGAACTCTCCAACCCCAGCTCCAACACCAACGACATCCCACCATCACAAGACCTGTGCGACTCCCTGGCCACCTTCTTTCACCGCAAGATCACCGACATCCACAACAGCTTCAACTCTGCCACCCGCGCACCCACGACCGAGACCACCACCCCGCGCCCCTCCACCCGCACCAGTCGCCCGACCGTCTGGTCCAACGTCAGCGACGAAGACACCATCAAAACCATGAACTCCATCCACTCCGGATCCCCATCTAAACCCTTCCCTAACCACGTCTTCAACAAAGCCAGCACAACCATCGCGCCCCACCTCCAAAAACAATCAACAGTTCCTTCAAGACAGCAACCTTCCCGGAAAGCCGGAAGCACGCCGAGATCAACGCCCTTCTGAAGAAGCCCAAGGCGGACCCCAAGGACCTCAAGAACTTCCGGCCCATCTCCCTGCTCCCGTTCCCGGCAAAGGTAACAGAGAAGATTGTCAACAAACAGCTAACCTGCTACCTTGAAGTCAACAACATCCTGGACCCTTCCCAATCCGGTTTTCGCAGCAACCACAGCACCGAGACCGCCCTCATCGCCGCCACTGACGACATCAGGATCCTGATGGACAAAGGAGAAACAGCCGCCCTCATCCTCCTGGACCTATCAGCAGCCTTTGACACAGTCTGCCACCGCACGTAATAAGCACGCCTCCATGACGCCGGAATTCAAGAGAAGGCCCTGGCCTGGACTACATCCTTCCTCTGCGGCAGAACCCAGAGCGTCCGCCTCACACCCTTCCGCTCGAAACCCTTCGAGATCATCTGCGGCGTCCCACAGGGATCCTCCCTCAGCCCGACGCTGTTCAATATCTACATGGCACCGCTCGCCCACGTCGCACGACAACATAACCTCAACATCATCTCCTACGCCGACGACACCCAGCTGATCATATCCCTCACCGAAGACCCCCACACCGCCAAAGACAACCTCCATAGAGGAATGAAGGCTGTAGCCGACTGGATGAAGGACAGCAGACTGAAGCTGAACTCTGACAAGACGGAGGTCCTCATTCTCGGACCCACCCCATCAGCCTGGGATGACTCCTGGTGGCCCACAGCGCTAGGCACAGCCCCGGAACCCACAGACCACGCACGCACCTGGGGGTCATCCTCGACTCCACCCTCTCCATGACCAGGCAGGTCAATGCCGTCTCCGCGTCCTGCTTCAACACCCTCCGCATGCTCCGCTGGATCTCAAATGGATCCCTCCCGACACGAGGAAAACCGTCACCCAGGCCCTCGTCACCAACAGACTCGATCGACTAAGGGAACACCCTATACTCAGGAACAACAACCAAGCTCCTGAGACTACTGCAACGAATCCAGAACGCCTCGGCACAACTGATCCTCGACATCCCCCGACGCAGCAACATCACACCCCACCTGAGAGGCCTGCACTGGCTCCCTGTCAACAAGAGGATCACCTTCAAGCTCCTCATCCACGCACACAAAGCCCTGCACAACACCGGACTACATACCTCAACAACCGACTCAGCTTCCACACCCCCACCCGAAACCTCCGCTCAGCCAACCTCGCCCGCGCCACAGTTCCCCGTATCCGAAGGGCCACCGCCGGCAGAAGATCCTTCTCCTACCTCGCCGCCAAGACCTGGAACGCTCTCCCCACCAGCCTACGACAGACTCAGGACCTGCTGGCCTTCAGAAGACTCCTCAAGACCTGGCTCCTCGATCAGTAGCGGCCCCCCCTAGTGCCTTGAGAGCCTCACGGGTATGTAACACGCTTTATAAATGCAGTGATTGATTGATTGATTGCCTGGAAAATTCTACTATGGGTGTGCTTTAGCCCAGTTACGAAACGCACATAATATATCTTCATGCTTGTTGAATTCAGCCCCTCTGCAGCACTCCTAGCGACTGAGCAGACTGGGCTCCGCTCTGAGTATATACAATAAACAGTAATTGGTTTGTATTCTCTACTGTCTGACTTACTCTTCATTTGGTATGGAAAGCTGAGAGGTGGTCATTAGTGACCTGGGTAACCCAAATCGGGCAACTTCCTTCAGTTAGTGCCCGAACAGGGACTCCTTCGGGTGATTGATCCATCCCCTGCCGCGTATGGGGGAGGTCGAGGTCATAATCGGGTTTTATGACAGTTCAAGGAACCCTGCACGAGGAGAATCAATTGCTCGGAGCTGCCCCTTCTGTCCTGCTGGATAGTGCCTCACCCAGTGGTCATCCTGACTGGAGTCCTAAACGGCAAAACCCTTGGATTTGACCGTTTAGTCTGAAGAGTTGGCAGTGGAGAATTGGTTCGTTTGTGCTTCTAATCTCAGGTGAGTTTGTTTTGGTACTTTGTGGATATGGTACCAGTGTGGTTTGAGTTTGGTGCGGTCTGAGGATTGTTTTTGATAAAAGCATTTGCAATTGCTTTTCCAGGCAAAAATAACGAATTTGTTTTCTTTTTGAAAATGCCTGGTCTTAGTAAGTTCTTGTCTTTCTGTTGTCGTTGTTGTTCTGCAGATGCTCGATTGGAAGAAGCTCAGACTGCACCTCCAGAAGGCACCCCTAATTTTGATATGTTTGTGAAACATGATCTTGGCCCTATTATGTTTAGTACATTATGGCATAAATATACGAGGGACAATGCCGACATACAGTGGCAGTTGATGGGCACTTTTGATGAACAAAAGATTGGGTTTTTACAGGAACAGTTGTTTAAAAGACAAAGAAGGCAGTCAATGTGGCTAGACACAGATGATTGAAGATGGAAAAAGATGCATGCTAGGGGAGAATGCAAATATTGACCCAGAAAGCTGTAGCTTATGATAGAGAAAAACAGGAGACAGGAGTTGAATGTGGAGATAGGAGGTTTTGGTTGCATATTGACAAATCTTATTTGGCCCAAGAGGAACATGATACTTTTGTGGAGAAATTGCTGGATTCTCGACCCCCGCCCTCATATGCTCCGCAGAGAATATATCCCGCTGTTCCCTTACTGTCGCAGCAGCCTGTTGCATCTGTTCCAACTATTACCGTATCTACAACTGTCTCGACTCCTGTATACTCTGTTCTATCTCCTCCGGTACAAGCGCCAGCGACAATTGTACCTGTTACTTCTGGGGCTTCTCTTTCTATGGTTTTTCATCCCCGACATCTTTGAGTGTTGAGACGCCAGCATGTGGATTTGAGGATAGGGATTTGATGAAATGTTAAGGAGCGCTTGGGCCCGTTGATACGATCTGGGGCGTGGGATGAAGAGAAAAAGGTAATAGCTGACCAGGCTGCACAGTGGGTTTGTAATGCCACTTATAGGGCCAGATGTAGGTAAATGTAATTTACCGATTCTAAAATACCGAGTCATACCGAATCGGTATTTCAGAATCGGAAAATGAGATGTAGCTAAAAAATCGGTAAATTTTACCGATTCGGAATCACTCGGATTCTGAAATCGGTATTTACCGAATCGGTATATACCGACTCGGTAAAATCCGATTCGGTAAAACCCATACATTCCAACGGGCCCATGGCCCATAGGAATGAATGGGTATTACCGAATCGGTATTTACCGATTCGGTAAATACCGAATCGGCAAATACAGATTCGGAAATTTGAAACTGACAAACATGTGAGCCTGTGACCCAATCAGGAACTCCAACCACACCCAAACCCAAAGGTACTGGGGAATCAACCAACCAGAATCAAGCACCCCTCCCCAGTACCTGGGACTGGCCACGCCCATGCAGGTGCAGAAACCAACAGTCAGGAGAGCAGGAGGACAGACTGAGGAGCAGGCTTCCCTGAGCTCACCTGTACAGCACCATGGAGAGTCAGGATGCACAGAGGGATGCTGCTGAGCGCAAAAGAAAGATGAAATTCAGCCCTGAAGAACTGCAGGTGCTTGTTGCAGAGGTTGTCAGACATTACAGCAAGATCTTTGGGAAACAATCACTGCATGTTGCTGAGTCCATCAAGCGCACAACCTGGATTGACATACAAGGCAAGGTAAATGCCATTGGTGTCACCCACCGTGAAATAGACGATTTGAAAAAACGGTGGTATGATCTCCGCATCATCACCAAGAAGAAACTAGCTGCCCACCGCAAGGAAGCTGCAGCAACAGGGGGAGGAAGAAACCGAGCCCCACGACTCACCGACATAGAGGAGCTGGTGGAATCCACCCTTGAGCCTGAATCCATCCACGGCATCGGGGACGCTGACAGCTCTGCAAGAGCTGCAAAGAAACAAGGTAAGATGCAAGTACATTGTCATTAACCCATTTACCTATTCCCCTTAAACACTCTGTGTGCCTACATCATACTCCAGAACAGGTTTTACCAATGTCCTGCAATGCATCATGGGAAATGTAGTCATAGGTAGATACCTCTATGCAGTCAGCATGCCATGCAGCAAGGGATGCAACAGACTACTAGCATAAGCAAATGAGGGACAGGCAAATGTGCTATAGTAGTATGTTTAATCAAGAGACACAGGTGAACCACTTCACTGACACAATGTCCATGTCTGTCCACAGGAGAGTCATTGCGCAGCACAGCAAAGGATAGGGAGAAGAGGAGGGAAGAAGCTGGACCCAGCACAGGACACGGAGGGAAGGACAAAGAGCAGGCAGCCAAGTCACCTGATGAGCCAACACCACCACATCCACAGTCCCCTCTGTTATTTGGGAGTCAGGAGTCAGGAGCGGCTGCACAGTCCCCCACCCCCACAACTCCGTCCCCAGTGCTGGAAAGGGCAAGGCGCCTTGATGTGCCCCCTCCCCGCATACTGGAAACATCCGAGGAGGAAGAGGATGAGGATGACATGGCCATCAACCCACAGGATTCAGCCGACGCTGAGCAGCGGCCCACTCCCAGAGCTGTGCGGGCCAGTGTCCGAGGACGAAGGACACAGGAGGCAGATGAAGTGCGTCACGGTCAGGGGGTCTTCTGCGGACTGGAGGCCACCATGGTCAAAGTCCAGCGCCTGCAGGCGAAAGCAATGATGGGGGTTCAGAGGCAGGCACGCACCAACAACAACAAGCTGGATGAAATAGGCAAGGGCATTGGAGACATTTCTGAGAGCATGCAGTCAATGGCATCTGGCATTTCTGACATGACACAGTGCATGACTGTCCTGTGCGACAAGTTGGACAGGGACCATTTGGAGAGATGCAAGGCTCGTGTCGATGTGCGGCAGCAGACAAAAGCCCTGAACAGATTTGCAACAGCAACCACCCTGCTGTGCAGACGGTCAGTGGCGATGCAGGATGCCATTGTGCAGTGCTGCACCAATTTATCAGTGGGAATGGCCAGAGTGACCTCTGCAATGGAGCTCATGCTCGCACAACAGACTGCCACTCGAGGCGACACATGTGTGGGTGAAAGTGAGGAGTCCACAAGCACGAGTGGCGTAAGCACTCCTGTACAAGAAGTACGTAGGAGCGGCAGGCGTCATGCAACTGAGACAGGCCACACCGAGAACATTGACACACAGCCACAGCAGTCCCACCCTGTGGTCCGTGGCCGTAAACATTGACTATGCCCTCCACCCAAGGAACAGGTCACGGTGGTGTTAACCGTGACAACACAGTCATGGACATTTATATATCGTGTGACCAATGTGTGCTATCATTGCACTTGCGTAGTGAAAATTAAACTACGTACGTCATGAACTTTGCCTGTCTGTGTCTCATTACTCACTCAGAAATATTGCTGTGTGACCTCTGCCCGTCTCAGTCTCCCATCTGTAGCTGCTGCTGCTACTGTACCATGGGGCTCTGCCAGTTCTGTGTCATCATCAATGTCCTCATGATGTGTGATCTCCACCTCTGTGCCTTCCTTGGTGGCGAGATTGTGTAACATTACACAGGTCGCAATGATTTTGCAGCACAGGATTGGGGTGTACTGGCGTGCCCCTCCACTCTTGTGGAGGCAGCGAAACCTGCTCTTTAGGAGTCCAAATGTGCGCTCCACAACGTTGTGTGTAGATCTGTGAGCCACATTGTACCGCCTTTCACTCCTGGTGGATGGGTTGAGGTAGGGGGTGAGCACAAAGGACCGCAGGGCATATGCACTGTCAGGCCCGGACTGGCCGTTGCAGGCACCGGGCAATCCCCCGGTGCGCCACAAGGGTGGGGGCCGGTTTTGGGCCCTGGGGGCCGTTTTTGTTACAGGGTCGTTTTTGCAGCAAAGCTGCAAAATCGGCACTGTAACAAAATCGGTCGAAAACTGGCCCCGCCAAAGAGCTCAGTCGCACCCCTAGGGGCCCGGCCGAGCACTTTGCCAGGGCCCGTTTTGGTTCTCAGTCCGGCCCTGTGCACTGTCGCCTAGGGGGGAGAAAGATTGACATTAATTGCATGTTCATGATACATTGATCTGCTGTGAGTGTCAGGGTGTGTCAATGTCATTTACCTTGCAGGTATCCGTTTCCAAATTCTCCGGCAACTAGGCGTGTATATATTCCACTATTCTGCAATATGTACGAATCATGGGTACTTCCAGGGAACTTCGCAACGATGTCTGTGATGATGTTGCCAGCGTTGCATATGACCTGTACATTGATGAAGTGCATTGACTTGCGGTTTCTGTATATGTGTTCTGTGGCTGCAGGTGGACAGAGTGGTACGTGCGTTCCATCAATGCAGCCTATCACGTGAGGGAAGTGTGCCAGTTGATAGAAATCAGTCTTGGTTTTTGCAAGTTCTGCAGGTGTATCAGGGAATAAAATATAATGCTCCATCCTCTGCATCATGGCGTCAAGGAACCTCCTGAAGAAGCGGGTAAGGCAGCTCTGGGACACACCACCCACTGCAGCTATCACACTCTGGTAGCTCCCGGAGGCAAGCAGGTGTAAGCTACACAGCACCTGCACATGGGGTGGGATGGCGTGGGCCCTGGGTGTTGGGTGCTCCAGGAGTGGGTGTAGGTCCCTGATCAAGTCCTGGATGGTTTGGGGATGTAGCCTGTACCTCTGGAGTATTTCAGGCTCTGTCAGTTGGAACAGTGTTATCCTCTGCCTGTACACTTGTTCCTCCCTTTGCCATTCCCTCTCTTCTGCTGCCTGTAGTCTTTGCCGCCTTGCAATGACATAGAAAGCCGCCATTATGATTCCACAGTTGCATTTTGGGACTCTTTTTATGGCCTTCACCTGGTTACCACCTGCATTCAATCCATGGTAAATACCGACTCATAAATACCGAATTTCCGTGAATTCGGTATTTTTGGGCTTTCCTACATCTCCATGGCCATTTTTTACCGTTTCTTATTTACCGATTCGGTAAATAAGAAATCGGTAAATATGAATTCGGTAAATTCTGCCTCGGTAAAAATACCGACTCATATTTACCGAGTCGGAATTATACCGACTCTTATTTACAGAGTCGGAATTATAGGCAAAAACAAATAGGGACATAAGCACCTCAAATTTTATTTGATATTAGAGACCATGTGTACGCTAGTGACTTGAAGCCAGGCCAAGTCTTTGGGAATGTTACAACATTAGTTGCTTACAGGGGTAGATTGCATGAGAGGAGCCCTACTCAGGTATCCAGTTTCCGACGCGGGATGCGGGAGGTCCATCCCATGTATCACCCAGAAATACCTGAGATAACGGACCAGCGCGATAAAGTTACTAGATTGGCTGTAGCGGCGCGTTTTCAGGAACAATGGGTTTATACTCCATGGAAAAGAAGTGAGGCTCTATCCCTTAATACTTATTTGCCTTATCCTAGAAAAAATCTGACTGCCTATTATAAAGAGTTGACCGAGGCTGCTTCTTCTACTGTAATGACAGGTTCATACTCAAGATCATGTAGCGGAGTTGGACGGCATATGGGAACAGATTAAGGGATGCGATTAGGAAAGGAAGCCAGGCGATAAACCCCGAGCTGAGATACTTGCTTTGCCAGGCCGCATTATTACATATTCGTACTCTCTTATTCCGCCCAAGAAGATCAGCTGGGATAAGTTGATGGCTTGTCGACAGAAGAAGGGTGAAAGTGTGTCTGATTTCTTTACTCGGTTTGAAGATACGTTTTTGGATTATAGTGGGCAGATCTGTCTATCAAGGGAGGCGTTTAGTTGTATGTTGACAGATTCGTTTCTAACCTGCTTCCTGAAATTGTGACTCGTTTACAGGCGTCTGTGAGTAGCTGGTCCACCTCTTCCCCCTTTGTTATTTTGAAAATGGCTCAATACTATGAGCATCGTGACCAGGAAGAGAAGAAGAAAACAGATAAAAATATAAGGAGTTTGTAGTAGTCTCTCCTTGTGCTTCCCTCTGTATGGAATGCTCCCCCCATGTGGATTCTTGGTGTGGGCATTCCACAATAGAACTTAGAACTTTGGGGTTTGAATGTTTGGCAGTTGTGCCCAGTGCCAGCTACTACGCAGTCCCTGTCTGGAATAAAGCTTACCTGACAATTCATCCGCCCGTCTCCTTTGACTTTTTCTCTACATTTGTATGGCGACGATTGACAGGCGACTACAGGACCCACGAAGAGCATACGGAACTGAGCTTCGTTCAGGTTGACATTCCATACTTCTAAAGGCTTTCGGCTCCACCTCTGAATTCGTCAGGTTGCCGCTTGACTTTCTATGCGGTTGATGTGGTTGGTGTTCAAACCTCATAAGGTGCAGTTTGCACAATGCGCTTGCTCCCGCAGTTGCAGCACATTGTGGGCTAGGTAACTGCGACGTTATATCTACATCACGCAGGCCGCAATTTCCTTGTCAGGTAACACTGTGTCTTAGTGTACTGCCTGCACATCACGCTACGTTGCGGCCATTTTGCTTGGGCAGGATCGAAAGGTAACTTATACTGCATGCATCATATTTGCTGATACAACAGTACCACGGCGTAAGCCACGCCGCAGACATTTTTCAAGGGCCGTTCAAACCCAGCTTGTCATTTTGCAGTCTAGTCTTCAGCGTTTTCAATTGAGTCAGTGGACATTTTGGGGTTGACAGTTTTCATAATCATCCAAGTTTCGGCACAAGGGCAGTTAGAGACTGGGTCTCTCGACACGCATGCTCGGTGTGCCAGTCTTAGCCATCTACAATTCCATGGCAAGCTTTATTTGGCAAGCTTCGGTGTGGAAAACTCGGTGATGAGCACACCTTGCATGTAAAATTGTGATCCTGACAACGTTTGCTGTCCACAGTACTGCCAGTGACACACACACTGTGCTGTGTGTGTTGTAAAATACAGTGTTCTACTTCATATTTGACATCCCAGTGATGCACAGTGTCACACTAACCTGCCAAGCTTGCTCAGCATTGTCATTCACTTTTAAGAGCATGTCAACTGAGGTTATATGCACACGCTGTGTGCGTATCACCTCACTATAACTTTTGCTTCTATAAGAAAAGGATACCTCATTCACAGTGACACACACACTTGCAGTTTTTTCCATGTAACTGTCCTTTTGGGGTCAAGAGACATTTGCAACTTCTTTCTTGTTAATTAATGTACTTGTTTTTGCTTTTTAGGAGAGTATTGTTGTTCAACATATATTTTATCTGAAAGGTCAGTTTTAAATTTTGTTTTTAACTGGAAGTTCTGCTTATTTAGCTTTAAGTTCTACAATGCAGTCTGTTTCACCTCCACCTACTTTTCTTGAAGTGCCTTGCAACCAACCATTAACTTGGAAAAGTTGGTATGATGCATTCGTTATTTACTTAGGTGCCTTAGGAGCATCTCGTTCTAGAGCTGAAAGAAAGAAATGCCTCCTACTTCATTCTTTGAAGGTAGGTCAAAATACAAACACTTGCCACCTTTGGTACAAGCCCAAAATGAGGATAACATTGATGACTACGTATAGGCGGTAAAGAAGTTGGAGTTGCATTTTGATGTTCAGCCCAGTCTGGTAGTAATCCGACACAAGTTCTTCAAATGGGAGCAGAGACCTGGAGAAGATGTTGATGCTTTTGTCTCTACACTCCATAAGTTGAGTGCTGATTGTCAATTTGAAACATTCACGGATCAATTAGTAAGGGACCAGTACATTTTTAAGTGTTCTGACAAGTCTATTCAACTGACGTTATTGTTCATGGGAAATCCTTCTCTTGAGGAGACTATTCGCACAGCAAAGAGCATTTAGATGCCCAAAGTTTCAGTGAAAGATTTAGAGGACCAATCTAATGAACTGGTGGGGCCGTTAGATCCAGGGATGTTAAAAACAATGTCACCTCACGTTCTGACAATCGGTTTTTCAAACAAACTAATTTGTGTTTTCGTTGTGGAAGACTTTCACATACCAAGACGGGCAGAGGGTGCTTGGCAAAAAATGTTATATGCAGAGCATGTGGGAAACTTCGGCACTTTGCTAAGCTTTGTCAAAGTGATAAATGTAGTGGGGTGTCCGCACAAGTTGGCAAACAGGTTACTTCTCCGTCTTCCGTTGCTAATGTGTCAGTTGCAGAATATGTTGATTCTGACAGTCACCACAGCATCCAGAACGTGCTGAGAGACATGGTTATGGTTGTTGGCGAGGAAACTGTTCTTGTCAGTCATTTCTCTGAATCTGTGGATTAATATGTTGAAATTGGCATTGGAGATAAAAAAGTGTGTCTGTTGGTGGATTCTGGTGCAAGAATAACCATGATCACCCAGGAATTGTTTAGTGAAGTGTGGGGTTCTCGTCCGTTGGAATCTCCTGACAGGGCTCCTGTTTCGTATGAGGGGAGGAGGTTAGAGCTGGCAGGTTATTTTGAGGACATTCTTGAATTCAAAGGTAGGAAAATACTTGGGAAGGTGTACGTAGCAATCAAGGGGTTGTCCATTCTAGGATGGTTTCATCAAGGTCTTTTTCAGATGCTTCTTAGAGCTGGAACAAAGAAACAACTTTCTATTGTCTGCTCTAATGATTTTGCTGATAACCTTTTCGAGCGTTTTCCCTCTGTGTTTGGTGGAGGGTTGGGTCAGATTAAGGGCTTAACCCATCAGATTAGAGTTAAGGACGATGCCATTCTGGTCAAGCACAGACTAAGGAGTGTTCCCTTTAGTGTCAGGGATCAGCTGGAACAGAAACTTAATGACTTATGCCAGAAAGGCATTATCGAGCCAATTGAGTCCTCTCTCTGGCTTTCTCCTTTAGTCGTGGCCAAGAAGAAGACTGGGGAGCTTCTCGTTTGTATTGACTTACGCAGACTCAACAAAAACATCTGGGTTGATTCACATCCTGCTGGTCTCCATTCTTTCTGGGGACAAAATCAAAGAGCATGCTCCCAGGATCGCCAGACTGTCCACCAAGTTGCTTCAGTATGATTTTGAAGTTTCATATCTTCGAGGTAACAAAAATAGCAGGGCAGATTTTTTCTAGAGGTTTCCTGTGTCAGACATTGGTTCACTTCCTTGTGACGATGATGAAGATGATGAGGATAATTGTTTTATTGCTTCAATGGTTCTGGGTGATATGTGTGCTGGGAGTGAGGGAGAATGGAGGGATGAATTGTCCAAAGATGCTTTTTTGTGCCAGATCATTAAGTGTGTCAAGAATGGTTGGCCCAAGGAGAAGAACACATCTTTCTCTTTACAAACATTTGTTAAAATCTCCATGGAGCTCTCCTTAGAAGATGGTGTCTTGGTGCGTGGTGACAGGTTGGTTCCTCCGGGAAAACCGAGGGGCAGGTTGGTCAGTGGTGCCCATGATGGGCATTTAGGAAAAACGTTCACCAAGCGAAGGTTAGGAGAGTGTGTTTGGTAGCCCCTTATGGAGAAGGACGTTAATGTTTTTGTTGGAGAGTGTGTTGTGTGTTCTAATGCTGAAAAAGGTCTGAAAATGAGAACTCCTCCCCTACTACCCATTGATTTTCCAGCCAGGCCCTGGGAGAAAATTGGTGTTGATCTAGTGGGTCCCTTCAATCTTCTTCCAGCTTCTTCCAGCTTTGCTGTGGTTGCCATAGATTACTATTCAAAGTGGCCGAAGGTACGTTTCTTGGGTGAGCCGAACTCAAAAATGTAATTGATTTCCTCAAGGATATTTTCCTGCGGGAGGGTTTCCCCTCCACCATTGTTTCCGACAATAGAGTACAGTTTGTCAGTCATGAACTTCAAGATTTCCTAGTTCAGGGTGGTATTACTCACTCCAAGAGCTCACTCTCTCACCCACAAACCAACAGTCTTGTGGAACGAATGAACAGGGTATTGAATAATAAAATGCATTCTTTAATATTCCTTTTCATCCAGATAGAAGATATCTGTTTGGGTTCACCTTAGATGGTAGGAGCTTTAGGTTCTGTCGAGCTTCTCAGGGCTATACAGAGACACCGAGTATTTATAGCCAAGCACAAAAGTCTGTTGGATTCCTTGTCGCTTCCCTCAGGTAATGTATTAGTGCTGTATGTCGATGACTTGCTCATTGCTTCTAACACTGAACAAGGTTGTAAAGATAGTACTGTTAAATTATTGTTGCATTTAGCTCATCATGGACATAACGTTTCTCTTACTAAATTTCAGTATTGTCGACAGGAGGTCACCTATTTAGGTCACCTACTGTCGAAGGAGGGTAGGAGGTTGACCCCTGAGCGTATTAGTACCATTGTTAAAATGCCCATTCTACAAACTCAAAAAGATGTGCGCGCTTTTATAGGTATCATTTCCTACTGTTCCCAGTGGATCCCAAATTTCTCTTTACTAATCAAACCTTTGCTTGCATTAATAATGAAAGAAGTGCCTGAGTCTTTTGCCTTGGACGCCTGAATGTCAGCAGTCTTTTGAGCAATTGAAAACTGTGCTTTGTTCGGCTCCTGTGCTTGGTACACCTAACTATGCTAAGCTGTTTGTGCTCTATATTCACGAGATGGCTGGTTGCGCGCTTTCTGTCCTAACACAAAAATTCGAGATAAGCAATGGCGTGTGCTTATTTCTCTGCTGTACTTGATCCGGTCGCGACAGCCCTCCCAAGTTATTTAAGAGTGGTCGCGGCTGTGGCCACTTCAATCACACAATTGGCTGGACTCGTGCTTGATACTGACCTCACAGTTATGGTACCCCATGCTGTGGACAAGCTTTTGAATAAGACAAAGACACAGCATCTCACCAGTGCACACCTTCCTGGCTATCAATTGACACTGTTTTCTAAACACATTACAATTAAAAGATTGCTACTCTGAATCCAGCCACGCTACTACCCTTCTGAGAGTGATAAAGTTGACAAACATGATTGCATCTTTCGTACAGAAGAAGAGACGGAAGGACGGGTAGACATGACTAATGTTCCCTTATTTGACACACAATGGGAACTACATGTTGATGGCTCTTGTTTTAAATTACCAGATAGCACTACCACTGCAGCCTATACCATTACCACGCTACACACAGTAGTAGAGACATCATGGGTCCCTTATCAATCGGCTCAAGCAGCTGAGTTAGCTGCCCTTATTCGAGATTGCAAATTGAGCAAGGGGCTGGTTGTCAACATCTATACTGACAGCCAGTATGCCTTTTGGGTCCTGCATAATTTTGGGAGACTGGACTGAGAGAGGGTTCCTTACTTCTCATAGCACAAAAAATCTAACATGGACACCTCATATTGAGGCTTTTGTCTGCTTTGATGCTCCCCAGGAAATTAGCCATAGTTAAGTGTAGTGCACACAGGAAGGTCACTGATGATGTGGGTAGGGGAAATGCTTTTGCTGAACAGGTTGCTAAGGAAACTGCCCGGGCGAAGATGAAAAGAATGTTTGTAGCAGGTCCAGCTAGGTGGGTTCTTTAGGTTGTCATGTTTGAAGATACCCTTGAAAGTGTAAAGGATATAAAAGTGAAGCCACAAAAGAAGAATTAGGAAAGTACAGCACAGTTGAATGAGCAAGGATGTTGGATTGATAAATCAGGAAAACAGAGCTGGAGGTTGCCAGATGCATATATTCTTCCTGTGGTTACTATAGCTAACGGTCCAGCTCATATCAGTGCTAAAGGCATTTGTAAATTGCTAGACCCTGTATGGCAGAATGATAACATCTCTAACTCAGCTGCGCACTTAGTAAAGTATTGCATGATATTCAGGATGCATAATCCTGGGAAGGGTACCCCTATACCACCGGGTAATTTTGCACGACCCACTTTCCCTTTTGAAGTCCTTCAAATGGACTATATCGAATTGGAGGGATGAAATAACCTGAAGTATGTTTTGGTGGTTTGTGCATTCAGTAAATGGGTTGAGGCTTATACCACTAAAGATAATACAGCCATTACGACTGCAAAGGTAGTCCTTACGGAGTTCTTTCCTCGTTTCTGCTTGCCCCAAGTTATCTGGAGTGATAACGGAAGTAACTTCAATGCAAAAGTGATTCAATTGATTTGTGAGGGTATTTATGTAAAGCAGAAATTCCATGCTGCCAATCACCAGCATTCAGCGGGTTTGGTTGAGAAGTACAATGGTACTCTCAAACTGAAACTGTCAAAATCACAGGAGACAACAGGGTTAAAGTGGCCAGATGCTTTACTGTTAGCTCTTTTGTCAACAAGAACAACAGCTCATTCTAGAACAGGATTATCACCCTATGAGGTTGTGTTTGGATGTCCGGCAAATGTTTGGGGCATCACGCGCCCTCGCAGGTTTTGGGATATTGAGTACACTGTGTTGATTGATTATCTCGGCCAGTTAACAGAGAATTTACATTCTATTCACCAACAGGTGCCGGAGTCCCTGCCTTCTATACCAGAGGGACCCAGTCACGACATTCAGCCTGGTGATTTCGTGCTTTTCCGGAACTTCCAATGGAAGAAAAGTTTGGAGCAGCGCTGGAATGGGCCTGAACAGGTCCTGTTGGTGACATGCACTGCTGTGAAGGTTGCTGGCCGAAAGAACTGGGTGCATGCCATCCACTGTCAGAGGGTTCCTCTACCTCTATCCTTTGATCAGTGGGTCAAGGACGGCATCAGGGACTCGGAGCGCAAGCAGGTGCCTCAGTTTGTCCTATTCCGCGATGCTCAACTAACGTGGACGCAGACAGAGAAGGAAAATGACAACCTGTTGAATGCAGCATTTCCTACGGAAATACAAGCTATCTAAGAGCCTTTATTCACTGACCATTCAGTGACTGGGGCTACCAGGTACAATTTGCACCCTCGGCTGAGAGAAAGTGCATTTAAGGAGAAGAAAGATTAGTTAGGGATGGACTATGTAAGGTAGGTTGTACTAAATCATAATACCAACAGAGTTAGTTCAGATTGGTGAGGGGATTTTCGTGCTGAATGAACATTGGACAGAGGAGATTGAAGTATACCTTGAAGGTATACCATCCTGATCGACGTGGGATACGAGTTCAGGACAGAGCAAGCTCCACCACCCGTGCTCAAGAGAGCCAATGTATTGATTAACAACAGGAGCCTGTACCAGTGAGGCTCTGATGTACGCTGGGAACTTGTATATTTCTCTTGCATTTTGCCCCTCTTCATTATTCGTTGTGCATCCCTTTGGCACGATGGTTGCTGTGGAATACCAGCCAGTGATTCCGGTTGCCCAGTATAATATGGTGTGGACCCGCAAAAAGAAAATGATATGTGTTACTCTTGTGGCTTTGTTGCTAATAATATTGTGTGGGGTGTCATGGATTTTGGAAAATGAGTATAATGTGCCTTTACGCAGCGAAGGTAAAAATAGTTCCCCGAAAAGAAGCAAGAGAACAGTCCCAAATAATGTATTCCTGGATACGCACAAGAGATTTTTCAGAGAAGGAACAGCTTGTTACCACACTGAATCTGTCACTAGTCTATGGACTGCATATCCATTGTCACTTGTCAATTATACTTATACTCGGCCACCCCAATTTATGGAAGTAAAGCGAGGGTCCTTGTTTATATTATAGAAAGCCACAGGGAATGGGTTATTCAGGGTGTGATAACAATACATATTGCGATTACTTTTACATGGAAGAACAGAATGTTACATTGGTGGGTTAGCATTATCAAGAATATACAGTTCCTAGGGAGGCTGGTTATTATCCTGCTTGTTGTCCTATCGTGAATAGCATTGACACTTCATTGTACATCAATTGTTCTGGAATAGTGTTGTACAATAATACCATGCCCCTGGTCAACAGCAAAGATCCGCGTACATTTGGAATGAACACCAGATATCCTGCAGTAGATTATGAAGGACCGATCTATGCACACCCAGGGTTTTACTATTTGTCCAATGGTAGATATTCCAACTTCCATAATGGAATAGACGATGTAGCTCTTGGGATGGTGTTGCCTTTTGGTGTACCCTGTAAGTATGCTAAGCCTAATATCGGTTGGGTGAAAAGGACTTTGACCAAAGAATTCTGTGAGGGAGTGACCAATATAGATGTCAATAACTATAGTAATGGGATCACTTTTAAATACATTCTCTCTTCCATAATAACATTCGGTGGTACTGCTACGGCTAGGGGTGAAAAAGCTTGAGAATATTTTGGATGCAAGCTGCAGATTTTGCCTAATACTACTGTGGCAGCTCTACGCGACATCACCACTCAATTGCAAAATATGCTAATATATTCCGAACAGACTAGGTATGCTGTTGATTTAATCTTAGCCATGAGTGGTGGTGTATATGTGGCAGTGGGAAACGTGTGTAGTCAGGATTAAAAATATGGGAAAGAATATTACCAAGCATATTTTGGATATTGTTGAAAATGTCAAGGGAATGGAAAGTGGTAATTTGTGTTGGTCCCTATTTGGCTGGGTTTTTGAAAAGGTGATTTATTTTGTTGTAGTATTGATCCTTTGCTACATTCTTTTTCAGTGTGTACCCTTCTTATTGCACCACCCTACTCATTCCTAAAAGGAAAATATTGATTCATGATACCAATACTGCCATTATGGTACAGAAAGAAATAGACAACCTCATGAATATAGATGAGGGTGTTTTTGAGTCTTCTTCCCTCCTTACAGTGTCCTTTTCCGATACCAAGAATTTGGAATGTTTGTAAGGAGTTTTATCCATGGTCTCCCATCTTCCTGATTTTAGATTTTTCATGTTGCTGTCAAAAAATGTTTTAGCTCCTGCTAAAAGGAGGGTCTGTTAGAATAGAAATATTTATGTTCACACATTGCTCTATGTAAGTTAGCATTCGTGGCACCATTTTCTATTCAGGCGCCATTTTGAATCATGATCGAAACAAATCCTTTGCTGTTTCCGAGAAAAGGAATCAGTTATGTTTCATTTTTACAGTGTTGAGTTTTGCTTCACTAATGAATAGACTGTTCTTATTAGTGCATACCTTTCTTCCTAGATAGAGGCACTCTCCCACTTGTCTGGTGGGGTGGGGGACAGTCAAATTTGGGAGCAGTATTAGTTGGGCTTTGGTGGTGCATCATGAAGTGTGATGGGGGCACAGAATGGCGTTGCTTCTAGGTGATGTTTGGGGGGCTCCCCATAGTTTTTATTGCCCCCCTCCCTTATGGGGTACACCCCAAAAGGATAGGGGCAACAGGGGCTGAGGGGAACAGGTCTGTGACAGTTTCTATTACCAACCACAAGGGGGCACCATACATTGCTACTGCAGTTATGGTATTGAAAGGCACAACAAGGAGCATGTTGTGGTATTTTTGCAGGCAAGACTCCCCAAGATTTTACTGCCTCTCCTCCCCTTCGTGTAGCATGGTAAAGGGACCCTTGGGACATTTCTATTGAACACTGACCTATATAGATTCCCGCTATGAAATCAGAGAGCACTTAACATTTGCTAAATAAAGGGTGGCGGTGGAGCAGACGAATGAGGCAGTGAGAGGGTACCTGTGGAAATTACTTGGAAGAATCATAGAGAACAATCATGGTTTGCAAATAGGCAGCAGTGCATGGATTGTCAGTGTCTGCAGAGAGTTTGGCTTTCTCTTCAATGTATTTGTCCTGCCTTATTTATGATTACAGAAGTGTAGTCGGGGTGTGCTGAGAGAGGCTGTACAGAGCTGTAGGTGCCTAAATACCCAAGCAATGTGCATCCAATCGGTCACTTGAGACTGAACAGTGGCAGAAGCAGCTGGGTTACTGACGGAATGTAAATGGAGGGCACATAGGAAGCATGTTTGTAGCCACTCTAAGGATTGAAAGGTGTTTGGTGCACTACCAAAGCTAGGGAACATTTGAAGGGTAATGAGATGGTGGTATCCAGAGGTCAAAAAAGGTGCCAGAGGCACTAAGGTATGGGAATCCTGGTCCCACAGTGAGGGATAGTCAAAAGCCTCTGCTAAAAATCTTTGTCCAACCGTGACCAAATGTTTGTTAGAATAGAATAATCATGTTTACGTATTATTCTATGTATGTTAGCATTCGCTGCTCCATTTTCTTTTGTCGGCACCATTTTGTGTTATAATCGAAACTTATGCCTTGCTATTTCCAAGAAAAGGCCCCTGGTAGGTTTCACTTCTTCAAAGTTGGGTTTTAATTCACTAATGAATAGACTGTTCTTATTAGCGCATACCTTTACCTCTAGACAGAGGCCTTCTCCCACTTGTCTGTTGGCGGGCACGGGCAGAATGACTTTGTCTGCTAGATAGTGTGTGCCAAGCCTCAGAATCGAAACGTAATTTTTTGTAATTCACTGTTTTGCTGCATCTGCTTGGAAAATTCCATTGTGGGCGTGCCCTCATTGATTTTGAAATGTACATAATGTATCTCTATGCTTGCTGATGTTAGTCCCTCTGCTGCAATCCTAAGCAACTTGGCTCCACTCTGAGTGCACCTGAATAAATAGGTATTGGTTTGTATTCTCCACTGCCTGACCGAATCTGCAATTGGTATGAAAGGCTGAGAGGTGGTAGTGAGTGACCCGGGTGATCCTAATTGGGCCACTTCCTTCATGTTGTGCAGCCTGGCTCCCTCTGTAACATTTCCCCAGTATCTTTCTATCTTGCAGATGACTGGAGCAAGCTTCCCAAAGTTTTTCTAGGCCTCATGCCCACAAAGGACTGCCTGACATTTCTGACCTAAGGATACTCCAAAAGGGTGCGCGTGACATTCTGGGAAAAACCTCACTAACCATGCATATTTGTGCACCAAACATGGCAACTCCTCACACCTGCAAAGCATCATATTACATTTGTCAGCTTTGAGGTGTTGGAAGTGTTTTTATTTGAGTGGAATATTCGTCTGTGTTTCATCTCCCATCTGAGGACTATGACGCTGCTTTTCTCCTCTCACATGTCCCTTCAAAGAGACAGGTGACAATCTCACTCAATTACTCACAAACATGTCTGCTATGACGCTTTCATCTTGCTGTTGACCTTCCAAACATTCCCCCTTCACCACAAATATAGGCCAGCCATTCCTCATTACTCATTCACTCAGTCATTGCAGTCCTCCACTTTACAGGGAGCCCCGCAAAAATCCCTCCACACGCTCTTTGTTGTACCTTTCAATACCATAACCGCAGTAGGATTGTATGGTGCCCCCTTGTTGTTGGTAATAGAAACTGCTACAACCCTGATCTTCCCCTAACCCCCTTGTTGCCCCTCCCCTTTAGGGGTACACCTCACAATGGAGAAGGGGAGCAATAAAAACTATGGGCAGCCCCCCAAACACTTACCCAGAAGCCATGTCATTTTGTGCCCCCATCACCCTTCATAATGCAGCCCAAACCCCTTCTAATACTGCTCTCCAAATTTGTTTGCCCTCCCAAATCGGAGAGTATAGGAGTGCAGTATAAAAAATGTTGGGGTTCTACACCATAAGTCCCATACTATGATGCTGTGGCGCAAACACGACACCCTTCAGCGAAGAGGTAACCGGCCTCCTGGCAAAAGAGCACCACAAAAACCCTGGAGGAGGGGAAGGGACCTGCAAGATGTTCTCAAAGAGAAGAAGCACGTCTTACCAACTGGACAGACCTGCGACAGGTCGGCAGCAAAGGAAAGACCGTCCTAAGAACCGAACAAACACAGGTGCACTAGGGAGAACAAGAGGAGAAGCATGAGGACTAGTAGCACCACAAGCCAAGAGCACACTCAGAGACACTGGACAGCCACCAAGGCAGACCAACGTAACTGGAGACAGCCCCATGGGAGAACCAAACATAAGCCACAGCAAGCGTGAACCGCGTCTCTCACCAACGCTTCCCAGTGCGACCATCCATCCCTGAGTGTCGGCAGTCTAAGTCGGACGGCATCCCTGCTCTTGACCGCAGATACCAGAGGTGAAAGAACAGCCTCAGCCAGGCAGAGACATTTAGCTGCGAAGTTCCTCCAGAAACCTCCTCTCCTAGAAGATAATCACCACCTGTCGCCCAGTTCCAATGGCAAACACATCATCATTGCCATGTGCATGACACCGCACTCAGCAGGAAATGTGGACGTGTGACCGGAGGGTCTACACTGAGAATCAAACAACAGACCAAGGTCAGGAGGGGCAGTCGAGAGTAGCTGGGCCGAACGTTGAAGAGAACTCGAGAGGTTAAAGGAGCGCATCTCGACACATCAACAGCAAGTGAAGGGGGTGACAACCAGAGAATGACCTGTCAACTGCCTAGCGGGAGACTGAGAGTAAGCCGCAAGCATGCGCGAACAGAATCTCATGCCTCACGTTTCTCAGCGTGCCCATCATGCCACTGTCACCAACGTTCTAGTAGCCCAAGAAGTCCAAGTGCACAGATGTAACTGAGTCCCCAAAGGAAATTGAAGGACCTGGCCACCCCCACTCTCAGTGATCGACTCAAGAACGAAAGCCTGGAACCATCACGGCAAGTCATCACCAACTGTTGTCCAGATTCACCACACGTCTGGCAATGCCATCATGCCAGTCCTCGTCAAATGCGTCAAACACTACTTTCTCAAGAGTACCAATGGACTGGAGTCCTACATCATTACTAAACCAGCCAACACGCAGAACCAGAGGCTACCTGCTAACCTGCCTTACACCTGAACTGCGGCAGCGAGAGCATGTCTTGACAAGACTCATCCACCCTTGGGGGTTGTGCGAGCGACTAGGTACTGGCTCCTCGTGGTCTTGCAGGTGCCCCCAGTCGGCACACATGCAGCCACAGCACAGCCCACAAGCAGTCCCATGGCAATCCCGACAAAGGGCCTCCCCAGGTGGGAGAGTTGGACTTGATATTGCCCCATCGTCTGGTTACAGGATACAGCAAAGCAGCCTAACAGAGACTTCAGTCGATCAAGCAACACCTTTGTGAACATTCACCTTGGACTCCCACCATGCTCTGATGCACCCTTTATGATGAACTGTTAGAACACAACACAGACCATCTTCAACGTCAGAGACAGGGGAGCCACTTCAGACCAAAATGTTTCCACTGGCATGGTATGAGAGTACAGATGACGTTTTCAAGCCAGCATTCATGTCTTGAACCACACAGGTTAAATTATGAGTGCCAGAGAAGATTGTCCTGCTGCAGTCAGTTACCAGCCCCATGTCTGCTGTCTTCCTGCTTCCCGACTCGTGAGGCTGATGGACCCTGTGGTGTCTAGTAAATAGTTGTTTACCCCTACAGGTTGGACAAGTGTTTTGTCTTTATGAAACTTTGGGAGGAATGTAGTGTCCTGCTGGGCACGTTCTAGTGTCTCAGCAGGCACTGGTATTTCCAGCCACTCCCTCAAGGGCTGGACACACATGCACCTGACACCCATCCATCACAGGCGTCCCAAGTGACGTGACCCTGTTAATAAACGGGCCCGGGTGCACGTGCTTGTTGCCAGTTCCAGTACTATACTACTGTGTCTGTGTAGTCCTCTGCTCGCATGGGGGCCTAGTGGCCCACGACACGACAGCTCCGAAGATCAGCAGTTTGGAGAGCTCCGGCCACCCGAGTGAGGCGCGTTTCCCTGATCTCCATCCTCCATGAACCTCAATTAAATCCCTTTGTAAGCCATGCTTTCCCAATGTTGAAGATGCTAATGTACAAGGACTATCTGCTTCAACAAGTGAAGTGTGTGGCTTAAAACCATAGATATAGAATCAAATCCATATGATCAAATAGATTATTTAAATCATGGTTACAAGAATTGTAATCTATGTCTTAAAAACCATCCGTTATATTGACGCATACTGGCAAAGTTACGTTCCTGTTGTGTCATTCATGCATTTTAGGATTTGTAGTGTAGTTCATGCCCATCTTTGGGGTGCTTCGGGCTTGTGTTTGTCCTTTTAGAACGCATTTGCCTGTCAACCTTACCTGACGCTTGTAGCCCACTGCCACTGATGTCAGGCAGGCAGGCATTTCTCAGGAAGTACAATCATGTGCCAGCGAAATGGTTTTAGTCATGCCGTGTTTTAAAACAGATTCTCAACAAAACAAGATGCCAGTACTGCTCACTTTTTTAGCGAATTTTGATGCACAATGATTGAAACAATTGTAGCAAAACCACACAACTAATTGTGACTGTGTTAATCTTTTTTACTTTTTAAGTTGTTTTACAATATCCAAACAATTCTATTTTTAGAAAGATTTACCTTAAGGAGAGGGACTATTTAAAAGCCTTGGTTTATTTTGAGTGAATGAAAAAGTGTGTTTTTTACAAACACTTGTAGCAAATAATAATAGTAGATAAAACTTTAGATTGAAAGGTGTTGGAATTGCAGTCACACATCACATTCATCATCTCTCATTGAGTTGAAGCACACATCCTATACATTCACTCACAGTCAAAAGAAGTGTGTTGTGAAAAAATGAAAAGAAGAAAAGAAGCAAAAGCGTGAGTATCCTCACCAGGGTTCGGGGGAACCGTCTATTAATCAATGTGGTGGGGTACTATTTTACTTTTTTGATTTAGGTTTCTCACACATATATCTCAGGCTATCTGTACTTCTTACAATCTTGAAATTTTACAATATCATTAACCCAAGATTAGCCTGAAGAACAGAAAAGGAGATGGTCGACGCGTTTCGAAACCCCTAAGTCAAGGGGGTTCTCATCAGGACCTTGAGAGATCAATCCTGCAAGAAAATGAAATAACAGTTCTTACTACACTGTCCCATTAGAGCAACCTTCAACTTTACAATGGATGAACGTCCTCAACAGCATTACCTTGTCTTCTACACAATCCTGTGTTATTCCTAATCTCAATGTACTGTGACACAATTCACGGGTTCAGCACCACTTCGCAACGCACTGTCAATTATATGCAGTTGCCGTCGTCGTCTGCGGGACAAATGCAAGCTGGTGTGTAATACTTTGTGATATGAACAATGGAATTGACCAAAATCAAGGAAATCATTTAACTTGTATTTACCTTCCCAGTGGAGGGGGCCTTTCTCAAATGGGATCGGTATTCATTCGCCAATTTTTGATTCAAAATTCCTGCGTGGAACGTAAATAAATATGGTTGTTGGCAATTTCGAAGATAGACATATGTTCAACAACTTAAATTCAACACAGTAGTGTTCTGAGCGTGGTGAAACCTTATTATTGTCTTCTAAACAGAAATCGCCTTCTGCTGTGTATTTTTTTTGACAAACGATGGGGATGTGGCTTCGTGCTACTAGCGGAAAACTATTTTAAATGCCACTTTTCCTTGCAAACTTCGACTTTCTCCTAGTAGTGTGCTAAGCGCGAAGATAGTTCGCTGTTGTTTTCTAACCGGGATGGCCTTTTACCGATATATTTTATTCCAGGCCAGTGGAAAGCTACACGCTGTTTACACGGTAGACAACTTTGGGTGCCGCTTTTGTCTACTTTTATATCTGGTCGTGGCTGTTGCCAGTCCTGCGGGTATCCATTCAAAGTTAAAAGTTATTTCTTGCACATACCTGATTGAATATGATGTCTCTCTTATCACCCCGGACAGCGTTTGTTCATCCGCTGCTGTGCTCTCGATGTGTTTGTCTCTCGGCGATGGTAAATGACGTTGGTCTAGCGCCCGGCATTGTGGGTAATGTAGTTTCGGCAAAGGGACATGCAGTTAGTTTTCCAATGCACAAACAGTTCCTCTCCACTCAGAATACCGTGATACTCGGGAATGTTTAATAATTTGATGAAAGGTTGAAAGAAAGGGGTAGACACATCGTTGTTAGTTCGCCCTTCTAAAGATGATTGTTTATTGGCCTCAATCCCATGGAGGCTAGGAGGTTGAAGTTGGTGTGTATTATTGGGTGCCCTATTTCCCAGGTCATATATATGAGATGGTGCGTTGCAGCTGTTGTATTTTGGTCAATGAAGTTCAATTTTTTCTTTGTGTCACTCTGATCTATCATCCCAGTTCATGAAAAGAAGAGGGGGAAGGGGGTGCAGTTAAAGATGGTATAGTTCTGACATCTCATTGAGTCCTGTGACTGCAGAGTTGTATTTTAGAATTAAAGTCGCTTCTCGTGAATATAATTTAGCTTCAAGGTCACCTCCTCTCGGGTCGGGTTCCACCTTGGAGATTACAGTCCATTTCAAATCTTTTTCTGAGTGCGAATATTCCATCCAGTGTTGTACGAGTGGTGCCGTGAGAATATTCTTCTTAATTCGCGATTTGTGTTGGTTTATTCGCTGTCTCACCTCTTGACTTGTTTTTCCTATGTATTTTCTGTTGCAAGGGCAAATAATGCCATATATAACAAACTTGGTTTTACAATTTGGTAAATTTTGAGTGTCTCCATGAAATGCCATTATGTTGGAACAGGTCGCCCTCCATTGTAAGTGGACAGCATACACATGTTCCACATTGATGATGCCCTGTGACAGGCGGCAAGTTGATGTATTCTCTCAGTGATGGAACTTTTTTTGCTGGCATTGCTGCTCTGACAATGTGATTAGCCACACTCTTATCTTTCTTGAACGCGAACAAAGGCATTTCTTTCAGATGTTCGACCAGATCATTGACTAGGTGCCAGTTTTGGCAGATCTGTTTTTTTAACCAATTCGACGTGGGGCAAAAAGTTGAAACACAAACAATTCTATTTTGGTCTTTTCCTGTTCTTTTTGTGAGGAGGGTGTCTCTTGGTGTCCACCAAGCTCTTTTTAGCGCACGCTTCAGAAGTTTACTTGGGTATCCACGAAGTAGTAGTCGTTGTCTTAGGGCATCAGCGTGTAGCATGTATTCGTCTTTGAAAGTGCAATTTCTCCGAAATACGTAGAAATTGACCCAGCGGTAGATTTTCTCTGAGACTTCTTGGGTGGTAGCTTGAAAAATGTAAAGCTTTATTGCGATCTGTCTCCTTTTTGTACAAAGTCGTGACTAAATTGCCATCTGAACAATAAACTTCTACGTCAAGAAACGGTAATCTGTGCTTTGAATGTTGTATGGAGAATTTAATGTGTTCTGTCCGATTGTTTAGCCACTGATGGAAGGACAGTAGTTGTTCTTCAGTCCCTGACCACGTGAAGAAAATATCGTCTATGTATCGGAGCCATCCTCCGATCCATTGGAGGTGTGGATTATTTGCATAGATACATTTTTCTTCAAATTGACTCATAAACAGGACTGCCAATTCCGGGGCAAATGGGCATCCCATTGCCACGCCTCGTGTTTGGAAGAAAAAGTCGTCTTTGAATTTAAAGAAATTTCGTTTGAGAGCCAATCTTGCCTAATCCATAATGAATTCGGTTGGTACCTTCATGGGTCTTTCTCTTGTATTTAAGACCAGTCTCAGTACCTCCAGTCCCTCTTCTTGGGGGATCTGGGTGTATAGTGATGTAATGTCCATACTTACTAGGTAATCTTTGTCCTCTTCAAAAGATAAGTCTGTCAATTTATTGATAAAGTCCGTAGTGTCCTGCAAGAAGGACTTGACTTTAGTCATAAAGGGTTTCAGGAAAAAGTCAATGAACTTTGCAACAGGTTCAAAGAGGGAGTCGCAGCCCGACACAATAGGTCTGCCAGGTGGTTGTTTCTCATCCTTGTGGATTTTTGGTAATACGTAGAACAAAGGCATGCGTGGATGTGTATTCTGCAGATATTCTAATTCCTTTTTTCCGAGGAAACCTTGTTCAAAACCCTGGTTGATGATGGCGAATAATTCTCTTTGTAATTCTTGGGTGGGATCCTTATCTAGTTTCTTATAACAGCCTTGGTCTGATAGTTGTTTGTTAATCTCAGCCGTGTATGATTCCACTCCCCAGATGACTATTGAACCACCCTTGTCGGCCTGTTTAATTATAACTTCTTTGTCATCAGCAAGAGTTTTTAAAGCATTCCTTTGATCTCTCGATAAATTAGGTTTAATAAAACCTGTTTTTTTCTTTTCTTGATTTTGGTTGGCCGCGGCCTAAAAAAGGCTGCTGTTGTTGTTGTTGTAGGCCGCGGCCAACCAAAATCACGTGCAAAAAACAGATTTGTCCAACCATGGGAAATGTCAACACGGAGGCAGAATTACAGCAACTACAAAAACTAAAGTCGCCAATTTTCAATCTTTCCAATAAAGTTCTATCAATGACAGAAAATAGCCTGTTGGAAAAAGGACTATCATTTGTGCCCACTCGGAACACAGATTTCATCAGGATCAAGTCAGAATTTATTGAATTTTGTAGGAAAATAAGATTGACTACATTTTTTGCTGACAACGCTCCATTACAGAGCCCAGAAACGACTGGCCTTAGAAAAAAATCTAAGTTTTGTCCCCCCGCAAGGAAGGCGCCAAAGGAGGTTTGGGCTTTTGAAAAAACAATCCTCTCGGCAATTTCATCTCAAGAAAAGAAAAAAACAGGTTTTATTAAACCTAATTTATCAAGAGATCAAAGGAATGCTTTAAAAACTCTTGCTGATGACAAAGAAGTTATAATTAAACAGGCCGACAAGGGTGGTTCCATAGTCATCTGGGGAGTGGAATCATACACGGCTGAGATTAACAAACAACTATCAGACCAAGGCTGTTATAAAAAACTAGATAAGGATCCCACCCAAGAATTACAAAGAGAATTATTCGCCATCATCAACCAGGGTTTTGAACAAGGTTTCCTCGGAAAAAAGGAATTAGAATATCTGCAGAATAAACATCCACGCATGCCTTTGTTCTACGTATTACCAAAAATCCACAAGGATGAGAAACAACCACCCGGCAGACCTATTGTGTCGGGCTGCGACTCCCTCTTTGAACCTGTTTCAAAGTTCATTGACTTTTTCCTGAAACCCTTTATGACTAAAGTCAAGTCCTTCTTGCAGGACACTACGGACTTTATCAATAAATTGACAGACATCTTTTGAAGAGGACAAAGATTACCTAGTAAGTATGGACATTACATCACTATACACCCAGATCCCCCAAGAAGAGGGACTGGAGGTACTGAGACTGGTCTTAAATACAAGAGAAAGACCCATGAAGGTACCAACCAAATTCATTATGGATTTGGCAAGATTGGCTCTCAAACGAAATTTCTTTAAATTCAAAGACGACTTTTTCTTCCAAACACGAGGCGTGGCAATGGGATGCCCATTTGCCCCGGAATTGGCAGTCCTGTTTATGAGTCAATTTGAAGAAAAATGTATCTATGCAAATAATCCACACCTCCAATGGATCGGAGGGTGGCTCCGATACATAGACGATATTTTCTTCACGTGGTCAGGGACTGAAGAACAACTACTGTCCTCCCATCAGTGGCTAAACAATCGGACAGAACACATCAAAGTCTCCATACAACATTCAAAGCACAGATTACCGTTTCTTGACGTAGAAGTTTATTGTTCAGATGGCAATTTAGTCACGACTTTGTACAAAAAGGAGACAGATCGCAATAAAGCTTTACATTTTTCAAGCTACCACCCAAGAAGTCTCCGAGAAAATCTACCGCTGGGTCAATTTCTACGTATTCGGAGAAATTGCACTTTCAAAGACGAATACATGCTACACGCGAATGCCCTAAGACAACGACTACTACTCCGTGGATACCCAAGTAAACTTCTGAAGCGTGCGCTAAAAAGAGCTTGGTGGACACCAAGAGACACCCTCCTCACAAAAAGAACAGGAAAAGACCAAAATAGAATTGTTTGTGTTTCAACTTTTTGCCCACGTCGAATTGGTTAAAAAAACAGATCTGCCAAAACTGGCACCTAGTCAATGATCTGGTCGAACATCTGAAAGAAATGCCTTTGTTCACGTTCAAGAAAGATAAGAGTGTGGCTAATCACATTGTCAGAGCAGCAATGCCAGCAAAAAAAGTTCCATCACTGAGAGAATACATCAACTTGCCGCCTGTCACAGGGCATCATCAATGTGGAACATGTGTATGCTGTCCACTTACAATGGAGGGCGACCTGTTCCAACATAATGGCATTTCAGGGAGACACTCAAAATTTACAAATTGTAAAACCAAGTTTGTTATATATGGCATTATTTGCCCTTGCAACAGACTATACATAGGAAAAACAAGTCAAGAGGTGAGACAGCGAATAAACCAACACAAATCGCGAATTAAGAAGAATATTCTCACGGCACCACTCGTACAACACTGGATGGAATATTCGCACTCAGAAAAAGATTTGAAATGGACTGTAATCTCCAAGGTGGAACCCGACCCGAGAGGAGGTGACCTTGAAGCTAAATTATCTTCACGAGAAGCGACTTTAATTCTAAAATACAACTCTGCAGTCACAGGACTCAATGAGATGTCAGAACTATACCATCTTTAACTTCACCCCCTTCCTCCCCCTTTTTGTCATGAACTGGGATGATAGATCAGAGTGACACAAAGAAAAAATTGAACTTCATAGACCACAATACAACAGCTGCAACGCACCATCTCATATATATGACCTGGGAAATAGGGCACCCAATAATACACACCAACTTCAACCTCCTAGCCTCCATGGGATTGAGGCCAATAAACAATCATCTTTAGAAGGGCGAACTAACAACGATGTGTCTACCCCTTTCTTTCAACCTTTCATCAAATTATTAAACATTCCCGAGTATCACAGTATTCTGAGTGGAGAGGAACTGTTTGTGCATTGGAAAACTAACTGCACGTCCCTTTGCCGAAACTACATTACCCACAATGCCGGGCGCTAGACCAACGTCATTTACCATCGCCGAGAGACGAACACATCGAGAGCACAGCAGCGGATGAACATACGCTGTCCCGGGTGATAAGAGAGACATTATATTCAATCAGGTATGTGCAAGAAATACCTTTTAACTTTGAATGGATACCCGCAGGACTGGCAACAGCCGCGACCAGATATAATAGTAGACAAAAGCGGCACCCAAAGTTGTCTACTGTGTAAACAGCGTGTAGCTTTCCACTGGCCTGGAATAAAATATATTGGTAGAAGGCCATCCCGGTTAGAAAACAACAGCGAACTATCTTCGCGCTTAGCACACTACTAGGAGAAAGTCGAAGTTTGCATTTAAAATTGTTTTCCGCTAGTAGCACGTATCCACATCCCCATCGTTTGTCAAAAAAAATACATCAGCAGAAGGCGATTTCTGTTTAGAAGACAATAATAAGGTTTCACCACGCTCAGAACACTACTGTGTTGAATTTAAGTTGTTGAACATATGTCTATCTTCGAAATTGCCAACAACCATATTTATTTACGTTCCACGCAGTAATTTTGAATAAAAAATTGGCGAATGAATACCGATACCATTTGAGAAAGGCCCCCTCCACTGGGAAGGTAAATACAAGTTAAATGATTTCCTTGATGTTGGTCGATTCCATTGTTCATATCACAAAGTATTACACACCAGCTTGCATTTGTCCCACAGACGACGACAGCAATTGCATATAATTGACAGTGTGTTGCGAAGTGGTGCTGAACCCGTGAATTGTGTCACAGTACATTGAGATTAGGAATAACACAGGATTGTGTAGAAGACAAGGTAATGCTGTTGAGGACGTTCGTCCGTTGTAAAGTTGAAGGTTGCTCTCATGGGACAGGTTTTATTAAACCTAATTTATCAAGAGATCAAAGGAATGCTTTAAAAACTCTTGCTGATGACAAAGAAGTTATAATTAAACAGGCCGACAAGGGTGGTTCCATAGTCATCTGGGGAGTGGAATCATACACGGCTGAGATTAACAAACAACTATCAGACCAAGGCTGTTATAAAAAACTAGATAAGGATCCCACCCAAGAATTACAAAGAGAATTATTCGCCATCATCAACCAGGGTTTTGAACAAGGTTTCCTCGGAAAAAAGGAATTAGAATATCTGCAGAATAAACATCCACGCATGCCTTTGTTCTACGTATTACCAAAAATCCATAAGGATGAGAAACAACCACCCGGCAGACCTATTGTGTCGGGCTGCGACTCCCTCTTTGAACCTGTTTCAAAGTTCATTGACTTTTTCCTGAAACCCTTTATGACTAAAGTCAAGTCCTTCTTGCAGGACACTACGGACTTTATCAATAAATTGACAGACATCTTTTGAAGAGGACAAAGATTACCTAGTAAGTATGGACATTACATCACTATACACCCAGATCCCCCAAGAAGAGGGACTGGAGGTACTGAGACTGGTCTTAAATACAAGAGAAAGACCCATGAAGGTACCAACCAAATTCATTATGGATTTGGCAAGATTGGCTCTCAAACGAAATTTCTTTAAATTCAAAGACGACTTTTTCTTCCAAACACGAGGCGTGGCAATGGGATGCCCATTTGCCCCGGAATTGGCAGTCCTGTTTATGAGTCAATTTGAAGAAAAATGTATCTATGCAAATAATCCACACCTCCAATGGATCGGAGGGTGGCTCCGATACATAGACGATATTTTCTTCACGTGGTCAGGGACTGAAGAACAACTACTGTCCTCCCATCAGTGGCTAAACAATCGGACAGAACACATCAAATTCTCCATACAACATTCAAAGCACAGATTACCGTTTCTTGACGTAGAAGTTTATTGTTCAGATGGCAATTTAGTCACGACTTTGTACAAAAAGGAGACAGATCGCAATAAAGCTTTACATTTTTCAAGCTACCACCCAAGAAGTCTCCGAGAAAATCTACCGCTGGGTCAATTTCTACGTATTCGGAGAAATTGCACTTTCAAAGACGAATACATGCTACACGCGAATGCCCTAAGACAACGACTACTACTCCGTGGATACCCAAGTAAACTTCTGAAGCGTGCGCTAAAAAGAGCTTGGTGGACACCAAGAGACACCCTCCTCACAAAAAGAACAGGAAAAGACCAAAATAGAATTGTTTGTGTTTCAACTTTTTGCCCACGTCGAATTGGTTAAAAAAACAGATCTGCCAAAACTGGCACCTAGTCAATGATCTGGTCGAACATCTGAAAGAAATGCCTTTGTTCACGTTCAAGAAAGATAAGAGTGTGGCTAATCACATTGTCAGAGCAGCAATGCCAGCAAAAAAAGTTCCATCACTGAGAGAATACATCAACTTGCCGCCTGTCACAGGGCATCATCAATGTGGAACATGTGTATGCTGTCCACTTACAATGGAGGGCGACCTGTTCCAACATAATGGCATTTCAGGGAGACACTCAAAATTTCCAAATTGTAAAACCAAGTTTGTTATATATGGCATTATTTGCCCTTGCAACAGACTATACATAGGAAAAACAAGTCAAGAGGTGAGACAGCGAATAAACCAACACAAATCGCGAATTAAGAAGAATATTCTCACGGCACCACTCGTACAACACTGGATGGAATATTCGCACTCAGAAAAAGATTTGAAATGGACTGTAATCTCCAAGGTGGAACCCGACCCGAGAGGAGGTGACCTTGAAGCTAAATTATCTTCACGAGAAGCGACTTTAATTCTAAAATACAACTCTGCAGTCACAGGACTCAATGAGATGTCAGAACTATACCATCTTTAACTTCACCCCCTTCCTCCCCCTTTTTGTCATGAACTGGGATGATAGATCAGAGTGACACAAAGAAAAAATTGAACTTCATAGACCACAATACAACAGCTGCAACGCACCATCTCATATATATGACCTGGGAAATAGGGCACCCAATAATACACACCAACTTCAACCTCCTAGCCTCCATGGGATTGAGGCCAATAAACAATCATCTTTAGAAGGGCGAACTAACAACGATGTGTCTACCCCTTTCTTTCAACCTTTCATCAAATTATTAAACATTCCCGAGTATCACAGTATTCTGAGTGGAGAGGAACTGTTTGTGCATTGGAAAACTAACTGCACGTCCCTTTGCCGAAACTACATTACCCACAATGCCGGGCGCTAGACCAACGTCATTTACCATCGCCGAGAGACGAACACATCGAGAGCACAGCAGCGGATGAACATACGCTGTCCCGGGTGATAAGAGAGACATTATATTCAATCAGGTATGTGCAAGAAATACCTTTTAACTTTGAATGGATACCCGCAGGACTGGCAACAGCCGCGACCAGATATAATAGTAGACAAAAGCGGCACCCAAAGTTGTCTACTGTGTAAACAGCGTGTAGCTTTCCACTGGCCTGGAATAAAATATATTGGTAGAAGGCCATCCCGGTTAGAAAACAACAGCGAACTATCTTCGCGCTTAGCACACTACTAGGAGAAAGTCGAAGTTTGCATTTAAAATTGTTTTCCGCTAGTAGCACGTATCCACATCCCCATCGTTTGTCAAAAAAAATACATCAGCAGAAGGCGATTTCTGTTTAGAAGACAATAATAAGGTTTCACCACGCTCAGAACACTACTGTGTTGAATTTAAGTTGTTGAACATATGTCTATCTTCGAAATTGCCAACAACCATATTTATTTACGTTCCACGCAGTAATTTTGAATAAAAAATTGGCGAATGAATACCGATACCATTTGAGAAAGGCCCCCTCCACTGGGAAGGTAAATACAAGTTAAATGATTTCCTTGATGTTGGTCGATTCCATTGTTCATATCACAAAGTATTACACACCAGCTTGCATTTGTCCCACAGACGACGACAGCAATTGCATATAATTGACAGTGTGTTGCGAAGTGGTGCTGAACCCGTGAATTGTGTCACAGTACATTGAGATTAGGAATAACACAGGATTGTGTAGAAGACAAGGTAATGCTGTTGAGGACGTTCGTCCGTTGTAAAGTTGAAGGTTGCTCTCATGGGACAGTGTAGTAAGAACTGTTGTTTCATTTTCTTGCAGGATTGATCCCTCAAGGTCCTGATGAGAACCCCCTTGACTTAGGGGTTTCGAAATGCGTCGACCATCTCCTTTTCTGTTCTTCAGGCTAATCTTGGGTTAATGATATTGTAAAATTTCAAGATTGTAAGAAGTACAGATAGCCTGAGATATATGTGTGAGAAACCTAAATCAAAAAAGTAAAATAGTACCCCACCACATTGATTAATAGACGGTTCCCCCGAACCCTGGTGAGGATACTCACGCTTTTGCTTCTTTTCTTCTTTTCATTTTTTCACAACACACTTCTTTTGACTGTGAATGAATGTATAGGATGTGTGCTTCAACTCAATGAGAGATGATGAATGTGATGTGTGACTGCAATTCCAACACCTTTCAATCTAAAGTTTTATCTACTATTATTATTTGCTACAAGTGTTTGTAAAAAACACACTTTTTCATTCACTCAAAATAAACCACGGCTTTTAAATATTCCCTCTCCTTAAGGTAATTCTTTCTAAAAATAGAATTGTTTGGATATTGTAAAACAACTTAAAAAATAAAAAAGATTAACACAGTCACAATTAGGTGTGTGGTTTTGCTACAATTGTTTCAATCATTCTGCATCAAAATTCGCTAAAAAAGTGAGCAGTACTGGCATCTTGTTTTGTTGAGAATCTTATCAGGCTGCGCTATAGCCAACCCCTTGTTGCTTCGTGTTTTAAAACAGATGCGCAGTGCTGGTAATGACTCTTCCAACTTGTCATTGATTCAGGTCAGCTGAGTTTTAACGAGCCGTTGATGCAATTTAGAACACACAAGAAATTAAATTAAATGAAATGGTGATTTATAGAGCGCGAAACATTTACCCGAGGGTGTCAAGGCGCTTACTCATTGAGGCTAAGATTTGACTAAGGCCTTAACGACTAAACATCCAAGTCTTTAGTACCTTCCTGAAAGCTAATGGATTATTCTCATGTTTCAGATTTGTTGGGAGAGAGTTCCACAGCCTAGTAGCACCCAACAAAAAACTTCTCCCTCCCCAGGAGCATTTTTTCACCCTGGGAACAACAAGGTCGTTGGAAGAGGATGAATGAAGGTTACGTGCTGGAATGTAGAATAGCAGATTGCGTTTTAGAAAACCTGGTCCAATGTCCTGAGTAGTCTTGAAAACAATACATAGAGCCTTGAACTCTATACGTTTTTTATTGGCAGCCAATGTAGATCATTCAGTGCCGAAGAAACTGATTTATGTCTTGGGATATTCAGCAGGAGCCTGGCTGCAGCCTTCTGAACGACCTGCAGCTTCACTAAGTATTTTTTGCTGAGGTTAATAAAAAGCCCATTGCAATAATCGGCTCCCAAGAGAACAAGTGCTGAGCCACTAGCTTACGAAGCTCAGCTGGGATGAATGGGAGGATTTTTCGAAGGATTTTTATTGTATAAAAAGAGAGGGTGGTAACCTGATTGACGTGGTATTCAAATGAAAGTTTAGAGTCAAAAGTGACTACCAGATTCTTAACCTTGGTCACTGGTGTAGGTAGTGGTCCCAGTTACAGGGGCCAGATATCTGGTGACCAGAAGTTGGTGTGAGCCCCAAAAAGTAAAACCTCTGTCTTACTGGAGTTTAGCTTTAAGCAATTAGTAGCCATCCATTCCCCCACCTGACGGAGGCAGGAGTGTAACCGCTTTACAGTGTCAGTAGGGGATCCTGAAACTCAGACGATAATCTGCGTATCGTCCGCATAGGAGACGGCAGAGAACCCCAGGGATCTAATCAATTTTGCCAATAGTGCAACATAAACATTAAAAAGAGTGGGGCTCAGGGATGATTCTGTGGCTCTGAAAATCTGGACCCTGTTGTCATCCCGATATCGAGGTCCAATACCCGTGTCACAAAATATCAACGTACCATGACGTATTTGGTGTCAGCGAACCGATAATGATTAGGGCATCATTCCCATGCATTTGCGTCATAATCGAGGGTCGCCAACACCCCCAAATCATAGTTTCCGTCCCAACCCCTTAGACTCCATTTTGTGAACGGCATCCATCTTACGTCTTGCCCTCATGATAAGTCAATCAAAGGTCGAGCTTGATCTAAAAGGACACGTCTTCCTTCCCTGACTTCCCCCTGACCTGTCCCAACTGACTCCATTGCCTTTAGCCAAACCTGTTTGGGCAGCCCCTCGCCCAGTGGCCAAATGCGATAGCATCGATACATAACATTCCTCAAACCATTCACTACATACAAACCATGCTTTCTACAAACACACACCTGTCCTGTTCCCCGTTTATGGCCAGTTTTATGACTAGGAGGTGCCGTCCTTTATTGGGGGTTTCATCGATATCTGATGGGAGTTCCGGGCTTGGCTGAGTAATCTATCACGCATTGGACATCTAAAATACGGGCTTGCCTACATGACTTTGCTCTTTCGTATTATTGTAGAAATATGTGTATAGCCATATCGTAAACTCAAGAATTCTTGCTTGCAGCTATTATTTTTGTATATAAGGAGAAGGCTGGTTCTGTAAAAACGAACAGTCTCCTGAGAACACATGACCCGTGTTTGTCGTGCTTCTAGGACACCTGTTACTTGGTAGCTATCAATAAAACTCGATCTCTGACTCGACTAGAAGACTCCGTGTTTCTGTGGTCCGGAACAGGGAGAACTCAGAGGTCTTCGGGTGTTATCCCCTGGCACCAAACGGGTTCCTAAAAACCCGTTACCTCAGTTGGCGCCCAACTCGGGGCGGTATCAAGCGGCGACGGTCCAAGCCAGATGTTCGTGAGGAGCTTCGTGTGAAAATTCCGGAGGACGGCCAGCCACTTCAGCGACCCCTGTATGTCGACGTGGTTCCGAAGGTCTTTGCTGCGAGGTTCCCCGCGTCCCGACGGCTACGAAGGACTGCTGCCCTGACTATCGCCTTGTTTTGGACCCAGTGATCCTTGGTAGAGCGAAACGATAGACGAGTCTTCTAGTGACGTCACCGATCTTCTAATACTTCAGTTAAGTATAAGTGGAGCGTCTCCCAGTCCTTAGTTTGTCCTTAGTTTTTGGTATCCTTGAGATACGCCTTGATTTGGTACTTGCAAGCCCCAAAGCCGAAGGACTTGTGTATTCACGAGAAATATCGTAACAGATAATCCTTTGAAGTTTGAAGCTAGACTAGTGAGCAAAGATGCCTGGTTTTAGCAGACTTGGAAACTTGTTTTGTCTTGGTTATAGTATGACATATGAGCTCTACGTAAAGCACGGCGTAGGCCCTATCACGTATAATGAAGTGTGGATAAAATACACCCGCAAGGATGGTGTTTTAAAATGGCCCCAATATGGTAGTTTCGACTCAGAAATATTAGATAACTTAGAGGTCAAATTATTCAAGAGAAAAGCCCGGCCGGCGATGTTTGACTCTTTTCGCTTATGGCGCAAAGAAGCCAAACAGAAAGAAATAAAGTTAGCGAAAAAGAATAAAAGAGGTATGTCGATGGTGCAAGCCGCCGTTGCATACAGGGATAACGAGGAAGAGCAAGAAAGCGAACAAATACTTAGGAGCAAGAAACTAGCAGTAGATAAATGCTACCCGATGTTACCAAATAAGGGACAAGGTCAAGAGGAAAGATCCGAGAAAGATCCATTAATGTCCCACTTATTAAGCTCACCTCCACCGTATGCGTTAGACGCTACTACAACGCCAAAGCGTTTTTCTATACCACGCCCTGGCGCACGAAACACAGCTTTTGCACACACGCCAGCTAATGTTCAGCTGGTTCCTATTTCTCCGGCGTAGCCTTCTCAAGGGCCGCCATCTATGCTACCTACTCCATCTATTTCTACGACTTTGCCTACAGCTCCAGCTATTGTCTATGATACCGCATCTGCTACTACTTCAACTTCCTCTACTATTGCCTCTACTTCTTCTTTGCCTCAGCCTGTTTTTTCCGATGCACTTGCTCCTCCGCAAGCTTCTCCTTCTATTAGACAAAGAGTGACAGGTACCGTCACTGGTCTGCTTTCACCTTTCTTCGGGTCGCCTAAGACGACCCCTAAAACAGAAGATAGACAGTTACGTAGTCAACTGCCTGATTACGAGGAAAGAAAAGTGCTAAATGAACTAGCCCGTAAATGGATTACGGATACTGTTAGATATGATGTTCAGTCCGTTATGGAAGTTTTCCGTCAATGGAATGCACCCACTCAGAGATACGTATTCGAAGAAATGTGTGTATATCTGAGCGAAGATTTGGAGACAAATGATCCCACATACACAATGAACCAACTATGGCGTACACGCTTTAAGTTCCACGAAGGTATGATTACAGGCAGAGATGTTGAGAAAGCGATAGAGTTATTACTCTCTTATAGGAGTAAAGGAAACGTCTCTAGATCTTTGTACGAAGACGACGTATCAGATAGGAAAAGAGCGAGACAGTACCCCATGAGAGAGGTTCCTCCGGTTTGGAGGGAAGACGATGCAAATGTAGTACCGCCAATTCTGCCTCATTTCCAGCGTGTATGGGTACATGTCCCCTGGAAACGATCCGAAGTCTTAGCGCTCAAGCAGACATTGCCTGATCCTCGTAAAAACCCGACTGGGTATTATAAGGAATTATCGCAAACTGCAAGCTCATGTATAATGAATTTAGCGGACATAGACATGCTGTTTGGAAACGTTGTTCCACATCCTCTATGGAGCAAAATACGTCATACGAACCATGCCCAAGAACTAGGTGACTCATGGGCGAACATTGCCGCTATCGATGCTAGACAAATTGGTGGTTCTAAACCTGAGCCGTTAATAGCTGAACTTCCCGGTAGAATCATTGCATACATGAAAACAATAATGCCTGAAGTACGCGTAAACTGGGACAAGCTATCTGCATGCAAGCAGAAGAAAGATGAGAATGTGTCTGACTTTTTCACAAGATTCGAGGAGACTTTCACCGATCATAGTGGTCAAGATATGGCTACCGAGGGTGGCCAAAGATTGTTTGTAGACAAGTTCGTACATAATTTAATCCCTGAACTACGTAATAAATTGAAAGATTCAGAGAGTGCTTGGGCTGTCTCTACGTCAGCTCAAATTTTAGCTACAGCCCAGTACTATGAAAATAGGCGCAAAGACGAGCTAGATAAAGTAGACAGAAAGACAAAAGAGTTAAAAACTAAAGTTCTTCTCCAGCAAGCTTATCCGCCTCGTACGGCTAGTCAGCCCAGTCATCAACCGCAACATCAGTATTCGAGAAACGCGCAAGGAAACTTGTTTTCCCACCAGCGTATTGCTTATGGCCCGAATCAATGTGCATATTGCAAGGAAGAGGGTCACTTTAAAAGTTATTGTCCGGCTCTTGCGCGACGTTTGAGCGGTGCTTCGGGTGTAAGGGGAAGAGGTGTTCAACACGCCCCTAGAGGTAGGGGCCGTGGAAATTCCACGCAGAATACAACTTCTTTTACGCCTCAGAATTTGATGAACAGCTTCGATCAACAGAATATTGCGTCGACCAGGTCAGCTCAGTACTATGCTGACGACTACTATACCGAACATGAATACGAGGGTAACGATTGCTAGGACAGCCATGGACAAAGAGAGGGAGTTGTTTCAGTTCCAGTAGATCAGAATGGACCTTATGTCGAGGTAATAGCCTCAGGAGTGTCAGAGCCATTTCTGCTGGATACTGGTGCTACAAAAAGTTCTATCATGCACTCGAAACTTCCTGGCGCACCTTTGTCTGGCGAAATGAATGTCTCAGTAGGTTTCTATGGCGCCCCTGTTAGAAACCCGATCTCCAGTCCTGTATCTCTTTCTATTGGCCCATGCGAATTAGAGGCACCCCTCATTCTTACAACAGGTTGTGGTGAAAATTTGTTAGGATTAGATTTGCTAAAAAGGTTATATGCGACTTTGTACTGTTCACCATTAGGAGTACAACTTACTCTCGGCAAGAAAGTCATTTCTCCAATGTATGTGTCAAAAGAAAATATTGCAACTGAATTGTCGTGTCTTCCTGATGCACTCTGGGCAAATGGTTCTAATGGTGTACAGTCATAATATCGAGTCAATTATTTCGACTGGACAGAATATCGAGTAAAAAATATAGAATGGACATAATATCGACTAGACATAATATAGACAACAAAAATATCGACTAGAGAAAATTAATATCGAATAGAATGGACATAATATCGAATCAAAAATATAGAATGGACATAATATCGACTAGACATAATATAGACAACAAAAATATCGAATTTAAGGTAAGTTAATAATAATTTTGATTTTTTGTGTAATATAAGTCTGTAGCGGGTTGTGGGTTTATAGGGGAATAGGGTGGGAAGTAATTTAATTCTAATTAATTAAATATGTTAATTTATTTATTGATATATATTTAGAATTAATTGTTAATTAATTATTAATTGGTAATTAATTAAAATATAATTGGTAATTAATTATAATTGATTAATTGATAAATATTTTAATTTTAGTAATTTATTTTCTGTAGCGGGTTGTGGGTTTATAGGGGAATAGGGTGGGAAGTAATTTAATTATAATTAATTAAATATGTTAATTTATTTATTGATAATAATTTAGAATTAATTGTTAATTAATTATTAATTGGTAATTAATTAAAATATAATTGGTAATTAATTATAATTGATTAATTGATAAATATTTTAATTTTAGTAATTTATTTTCTGTAGCGGGTTGTGGGTTTATAGGGGAATAGGGTGGGAAGTAATTTAATTATAATTAATTAAATATGTTAATTTATTTATTGATATTTTTAAAAAATTATTTGTTAATTAATTATTAATTGGTAATTAATTAAAATATTATTGGTAATTAATTATAATTGATTAATTGATAAATATTTTAATTTTAGGGTTCAGGGTCAGTTGTCAGTTTTTGGGTAAAGGGGTATTTTTAGGGTTCAGGGTCAGTTTTCAGTTTTTGGGTAAAGGGGTATTTTTAGGGTTCAGGGTCAGTTTTCAGTTTTTGGGGTAAAGGGGTATTTTTAGGGTTCAGGGTCAGTTTTCAGTTTGTAGGTAAAGGGGTATTTTTAGGGTTCAGGGTCAGTTTTCAGTTTTTGGGTAAAGGGGTATTTTTAGGGTTCAGGGTCAGTTTTCAGTTTTTGGGTAAAGGGGTATTTTTAGGGTTCAGGGTCAGTTTTCAGTTTTTGGGTAAAGGGGTATTTTTAGGGTTCAGGGTCAGTTTTCAGTTTTTGGGGTAAAGGGGTATTTTTAGGGTTCAGGGTCAGTTTTCAGTTTGTAGGTAAAGGGGTATTTTTAGGGTTCAGGGTCAGTTTTCAGTTTTTGGGTAAAGGGGTATTTTTAGGGTTCAGGGTCAGTTTTCAGTTTTTGGGGTAAAGGGGTATTTTTAGGGTTCAGGGTCAGTTTTCAGTTTGTAGGTAAAGGGGTATTTTTAGGGTTCAGGGTCAGTTTTCAGTTTTTGGGTAAAGGGGTATTTTTAGGGTTCAGGGTCAGTTTTCAGTTTTCGGGTAAAGGGGTATTTTTAGGGTTCAGGGTCAGTTTTCAGTTTATGGGTAAAGGGGTATTTTTAGGGTTCAGGGTCAGTTTTGGGTTTTTGGGGTACAGGGGTACTTTGTAAAAATAAAGTAAAATTACATTTAAATTACATTTATTTAATAAAATTAAATTATATTAAATTATATTATAATATTTTTTATTAATTTAAATTAAAAAAATTATTATATAATTACCAATACTTATGTTGTAATGGTATGCGTTGTAAAGGTATATGCGTTGTAAAATCTTGCGTTGTAAATGTATGCGTTGTAAAAGTTTTTGCGTTGTAAAAGTTTTGTTGTAATGGTAGGCGTTGTAAAAGTATGCGTTGTAACGTCATACATCCCTGGAGTGGGAATAGTAATTTTAACCTCTACGCTATCCAGCGCTTTCCCTACTGTTGCACCCACTGGAGTGGGAGTAGTAAATTTTACCTCTACGCTATCCAACACTTTTGCTAATGTTGAACTCACTATAGTTGTAACAATAAATTTTAAACATTTTCTAAAATGTTATATATGTTTATTTAATAATATGTTTAAATAAATATATATATATATATATATATATATATATATATATATATATATATATGTGTGTGTGTGTAATTTTTGGTGATATAATTTTTTTAATTATATAAATTATTTATTAAAATTATATTTTTTTAATAATTATTTCTAAGTTTATATTAAATATATTTATTACTATATTAGTTTTAACTTACTTTTAAGACATTTTAAAAAATCGATATTTTGACAGTCTATATTTTTGTAAGTCGATATTTTGGAGTCGATATTTTGGTACTTACCTGTTTGAAGATAGGGAGTCGATATTTTGTCAATCGATATTTTTGACTCGATATTTGTGTATCTCGATATTTGTGTCGTCGATATTATGTCAGTGATCCGGTTCTAATGATGTAGGTCGTTTGGAGATAGCACCATATGTCATAACGTTGAAAGCCAACATTAGGTTACCACGTATTCCCCAATACAAAATATGTAGCGAATGTGAAAAGGCGTTATTAACAATTGTTTATGACTTGATTGATAAAGACGTCATCGAAGAAACAACAGGAAATGTTTGTAACAGTCCAGTTTTGCCCGTCTTAAAACGTACTGATCCTTCACAACCCCCTGTGTATAGGTTCGTGATCGACCTCAGAGAAGTGAACAAGATAGTTATCCCACAGTTTCCAGTTGTCCCCGACATTACTGCTTTATTGACGATGGTTCCAGCTTCAGCAAATTGGTTTTCGGTGATTGACCTGAAGAACGCTTTCTTCAGTATCCCGATTGCTGAGGAGAGTAGAGATATTTTCGGATTTAATTTAGGAGGACGAAGTTTCCGCTTCAAATGCGCTCCTCAAGGCTACTGCGAAAGCCCATCAATATTCAGCCAGGCCCTGAAAACACAACTAGACACGATTGTTCTACCAAATGGTTCAACTCTGATTCAGTATGTAGACGATCTGCTGATCGCTGCAGACACTGAAGAGATTTGCAAGGAAGCTACGTTATCATTATTGCATCACTTATGTGATATGAAGCACAAAGTCTCTCTTTCCAAACTACAATTTTGCCGACAAGAAGTAACCTACTTAGGTCACATCTTGTCGAAGGAGGGAAGGAGACTGACACCAGAAAGAATACAGGCAATCTCAGAACTAAGTGCCCCAAGGACACAGAGAGAGGTTCGAGCCTTCTTGGGCATTACATCGTACTGTAGACAATGGACACCAAATTTCTCACTACTAGCTAAACCCTTGCTGGCACTACTCTGCAAAGACACGCCAAATCCTATGCCTTGGTCTGAAGATTGCCAGACGAGTTTCCACGAGTTGCGTGATGCATTATGTTCGGCTCCTGTGTTGGGAAACCCCAACTACAGTAAGCCTTTTACATTATATGTCCACGAGAAGGAAGGTTGTGCATTATCAGTTTTAACACAACATTTTGGGGACAGACAGCGCCCATGCGCGTATTTTTCGGCAACTCTAGACCCTGTGGCTAAAGCCCTACCAAGTTGTCTGAGGGCTACCGCCGCAGCAGCTGTCTGCATCCGACAGTCCGCTGGATTAGTCATGAATAATACTCTGATCGTTATGGTTCCGCATGCAGTAGACATTTTACTAAACAGGACGAAGACACAACACCTTACTAGCGCTCGACTATCCAGTTACGAACTTACGTTGCTAGCAAGTCACATCCACATAAAGAGGTGCGATACACTGAATCCCGCAACGTTACTACCCATTCCGACAGGAACAGACGAGATTGATAAACATGACTGCTGCTTTAGGACAGAAGAAGAGACAAAAGGGAGAGTAGACTTACAGGACACTCCCCTTCCTGAATGCAATGATACTTTATGGGTTGATGGTTCATGTTTCAAGCTGCCGAATGGTGATACGACTGCAGCATATGCCGTAACGACATTACACACCATTATAGAAACTGCGCGCATTTCCCATAATTCTGCACAAGCTGCAGAGCTAATTGCGCTTACCAGAGCATGTGTGTTAGCAAAAGGAAAACGAGTGAATGTGTACACTGACAGCCAATATGCCTTTGGTGTGGCTCACAGTTTTGGGAGATTGTGGCGTGAACGTGGGTTTCTTACGTCACATGGTGCAAAGATACAACATGGTCAGCTAGTTAATGAGCTCCTCCAGTCACTGACCTTGCCACTACAAATTGCCATTATAAAATGTAGTGCACACAAAAAGATTCAGGATGATGTTGGCCGCGGGAATGCATTTGCAGACGAGGTTGCGAAAGAGACTGCAAGGAACACAATGAGTCGGATGTATGTTGTAGGTCCCGCTAGATGGATTACTGATGTAGGAATGTGTGCGGACACCATTGAAAGCGTGAAATCTATACAAGCCGAGGCAACTGAGAAAGAGGTGAATGAATGGAGAGAAAGTAAGGGTAGATTAGATACGAATGGTTGTTGGGTCGAATTGTCAGAACACCAGCGATGGTTATTGCCTAACGCCTATATACTTGCAGTAGTAACAATGGCTCACGGATTTGCACACATCAGTTCGAGAGGAATCTGTAAAATATTGGCCCCAGTATGGCAAAATAGCAATATCCCGAAATACGCAGAGAATGTGGTCAGAAACTGTATGGTGTGTTTGAAGTACAATCCCGGTAGGGGAACCCCAACTCCAGCTGGTCATTTTGCGCCTCCAACGTATCCGTTCGAGGTTTTGCAGCTCGATTTCATTCACATGGAGAGATGCAACAATCTGAAATATGTGCTCGTTGTTGTTTGCGCTTTCTCCAGGTGGGTGGAAGCGTACCCCCTTAAAGACAATACTGCCTTGTCAACCGCCAAAGCCCTTGTCAAAGAGTTCTTCCCGAGGTTTGGCATGCCTAGAATTGTCTGGAGTGATAATGGAAGTGAATTCGTAGGACGCATGATGAAGAGAGTGTGTGAATGTTTAGGCATACAGCAAAAATTCCACTCTGCGAATCACCCCCAATCAGCTGGATTGGTAGAGTGCTACAACGGCACTTTAAAGCTCAAATTAGCCAAGATCCAAGCCAGTACAGGTCTCAAATGGCCTGACGCCTTGCCCCTAGCACTCTTGTCAACTAGAATGACAGTCCATTCCAGATTAGGACTTAGCCCACACGAAATAGTGTTTGGCCGCCCAGCCAATGTCTGGGGCGTGCCAAGACCAAAGAAACTTAGCGAAATAGAGCACCCCGTACTGCTTGACTATTTGTGCGAATTGACAACTAAATTGCGTGTTTTACACCAACAGGTTCACAGTTCCTCTCCACCAGCCTCTGACGATCCAGGTCACTCCATCACACCCGGAACGTGGGTTTTGGTGCGAAACTTCCAGCGCACCAACAACGGACAGCCGAGGTGGACCGGACCTTACCTGGTACTTCTTTCCACGAGGTCAGCGGTTCGGGTGGACGGCAAGAAGAACTGGGTGCACGGGACCCATTGTAAACGGGTCCCTCTGCCCCTTCCATACGACCGGTGAGTCAACGAAGGAATTGCCGACTCCGAGACAGAATCCATACCTCGCTTCATCCCTTTCAGCGATGCACGTTTAAAAGAAACTGGTACCGAAAAGGAGAGTGATCATATTTTACAAGGATTTGTGCCACGGTCTATGCAGTTGGACACTACCGAACCTGAGACATTGTTTGAAGACCACACCGTACCTGGGAAAGAACAGTATAATCTAAGGCCAAGACAAAGAGACTAATAAAAAGACACACAAACGAATGTGATTTTCCCTTCCCCCAAGAACTATTTTTGATTTTTCAGCTCTCTCGCTCTCAGGAAACTTGCTCATTTTTGATTTTCGAACCGCCATCCGGTTCTGCTGCTAGGGTCGCGGTTGAAGTCTGGGGAGTGCAACTGGGAAGTTTTAGGTCCACGGTTCTGGTTGGTCCACGGGAGTTACCCCGGACTGAGAAGAGCGCGCTCCCTGGCAGAATCAATCTACCGCCGCGGGCAGCAACTAGAGGATGGAGTTTCCTAGGGTAGAGAGACCTATCAGACTCACGAACTTTGAAAAACAGTTATGCACGATACTGTCCAAAAGAAGATTCTTTGTAGCATAGTTGTGTTTTTTACTGGTTATACTCTATTCGTGTTTAAAGTTACCTTTTCGAATGACACCCAGCCACCACCTCCTCCTACTATTTCTCCACACTACTTTCACCCTCTGCCTGAACACGAGTCTGCCCGAAGACTCGAATTTGTAAATAACTCATTTATTCAACTCCTACACCAACACCAGTCCATCATGAACACATCGAACTGTTGGATATGTGGACTCATGCCACACACGACGGATAAGGGTATCCCATACTTCATCCTGCCTTTCAGTTATGGTTCTCTGTGGGCTTTCCAGACCATGTTCCTATTCGCCCTAGAACCATACCCGACACGTTCTACTGAAAGTGATTCCAGTAACAAGGCACTAATAGCAGGGATAAGAAATATGAGTAGAGAGTTCGACAACTATCTTACAATTCCCAAAGATGAATTCACTCCGTACACTCGTTGGAACGTAACCAAATATGGGGTCTACCTGAGTAAGAGCCAGACAGCAAAGAAATCCCGCCCAGTTTGGATAGTACCCAACCGAGGTCACTTATGTTTACAGGGTATTGGCAGGGATCCCAAAGCTCAATTAGGAAAGAGTATATGCGCGGAAACATATGTGTTCGCTTCCCGAACTTCCCCTATACTATTATCAGCCAAAGGCACGTATTTCGTCTGCCATGACCAAGCCTACACGTGGTTGCCCCCTGACTTCTCAGGTACATGCTTTATCGCATTTATGCTGCCTCCCACTTACACGGCCAGAGCAGATTACCATCGGACAAGGACAGCTAGAGGTGTCGTGAGTAAAGACGACACCGCGGGTCAGGAATTCGCTGACTTCGCAAAGGGTTTTCTGCCATTTTGGGGGCCTATGGTAAACAGCAGGAATATTCGCCAGTTATCGAGGATAGTTGAATCCGCCGTGACTACAACGGCCGGAGCCCTTGGAAATTTGACGACCGAACTTCAGTCGGATCGACTTATGACCCTTCAGAACCGAGTTGCCCTAGATATCATACTCGCCGATCGTGGAGGTGTGTGTAGAGTGATCCAATCCAGTTGTTGCATTTTCATCCCTGATAACGCACCGACAGTATACCAAGCCATCTCTAAACTACACGAAATATCTGATTCCCTCCACGTGGAAAAAGGAGATTGGTCCTTACTAGGGTGGTTCTGGGAACTGATCGCTACATGGGGATGGAAAACACTGATCTTCATTGGGATGATCTTAGCACTTCTGTTTATGTTCTGCCTGTGTATACAGTGCGCTCCTGCAGTATGTGGCCTCTGTGCTACGTCATGTGTACGGAAGCCTGTGTCAAGAGACGAACTGAGCAACAGAATGATGTTACAGCAGCATCTCCACGAATTCCTTCATACAGATTTGGACTCCGATTAATATGAATTATTGCCTTACATAAGGGCAAAAGGAGGGTCTGTGGTTCTGAAAATCTGAACCCTGTTGTCATCCCGATATCGAGGTCCAATACCCGTGTCACAAAATATCAACGTACCATGACGTATTTGGTGTCAGCGAACCGATAATGATTAGGGCATCATTCCCATGCATTTGCGTCATAATCGAGGGTCGCCAACACCCCCAAATCATAGTTTCCGTCCCAACCCCTTAGACTCCATTTTGTGAACGGCATCCATCTTACGTCTTGCCCTCATGATAAGTCAATCAAAGGTCGAGCTTGATCTAAAAGGACACGTCTACCTTCCCTGACTTCCCCCTGACCTGTCCCAACTGACTCCATTGCCTTTAGCCAAACATGTTTGGGCAGCCCCTCGCCCAGTGGCCAAATGCGATAGCATCGATACATAACATTCCTCAAACCATTCACTACATACAAACCATGCTTTCTACAAACACACACCTGTCCTGTTCCCAGTTTATGGCCAGTTTTATGACTAGGAGGTGCCGTCCTTTATTGGGGGTTTCATCGATATCTGATGGGAGTTCCGGGCTTGGCTGAGTAATCTATCACGCATTGGACATCTAAAATACGGGCTTGCCTACATGACCTTGCTCTTTCGTATTATTGTAGAAATATGTGTATAGCCATATCGTAAACTCAAGAATTCTTGCTTGCAGCTATTATTTTTGTATATAAGGAGAAGGCTGGTTCTGTAAAAACGAACAGTGTCCTGAGAACACATGACCCGTGTTTGTCGTGCTTCTAGGACACCTGTTACTTGGTAGCTATCAATAAAACTCGATCTCTGACTCGACTAGAAGACTCCGTGTTTCTGTGGTCCGGAACAGGGAGAACTCAGAGGTCTTCGGGTGTTATCCCCTGGCACCAAACGGGTTCCTAAAAACCCGTTACCTCAATACCTGCGGCACCCCACAGGGTAGTGTAAAATTTGGTGACCTAAAGTTATCAGAAGCCACCAACTGTTCTCTACCAGACAGGAATGATTCAAATAGGGTAAGAGCCTTCCCTTTGACACCGATCCCCCTCAGAACTTTCATGAGTTTCTGATGGTTCACAGTGTCAAATGCCACTGAGAGGTCAAGTGCTGCACAGACCCCGAGACGACAGTTTGCCTAATCATTTCGGAGGCTGTGATTAGTGCCAATTCGGTACTGTGATGTTTACGAAACCCGAATTGAGTGTCATCAAAGAAATTGTTCTTTTCAATGTATTCTGACAGAATATTGTTTATGGCTTTCTCCGCTATCTTAGCAGGTAGTGGAAGTCTAGAAATCGGACAATAGTTCTTGGGATCAGTGTCATCCAGGTTAGGTTTTTTTAGAAGGGGGAGCACAGAAGCCAGCTTCCATCTGGTAGGGAAAATACCAGATGAAAACATTTTATTAAAAATGGGCATCAAGTGAGATGCAAATATCTCAGGTAAGAGATGAAAGATTTTTGGAGGGCAAAGGTCCAGTGAAAACCCGATTTGATAGATTTTAGCAGGTTTATTATTGCTTCCATTGTCAGCGGCAAGAAGGTAGATAATTCAGGAGTATTGCTACTGTTACTACACTCAGTACGGATGCCTAGCGCAATGCAGGCAATCTCAGGTTTTGATGAGTCCACTAACAAGGCTGTTATTCCATGAACCGTAGGCTCAGCGAAACTGTTGTAGACCTCCTTAACTTTTTCTTGGAAGTATGTGGCCACTCTATCACACAAATCCTGGGTTTTAGGAGAATCAGTAGCCTCCGTGCATTTAGCTAGTCTTTTTACTGTTAAAAAAAGCTCTTTAGATGAATTTTTTTCTGTCAGTATCGCCGTAGTAAAATAACTATTTTTTTCTTTACTGATGAGGGTTTTATACTCCAGTAAGGCTGATTTATAATTAGCTTTGTTTTCCGACTCGGGAGATAATCTCCACCTCCTTTCCAAACGGCGGCATTTTTGTTTTTGTGTCCTAAGTTGTTCGGTATACCATGGTTCGGTAGGTCTGGGCCTGTGCCTAGAGATGCATTTAGCTGGTAGACTTTGGTTAACTGATTTCCTCAACCATTCTTCAAATGCAGCCACAGCTTTATTTGGGTCTTCTAATGGTGGTGGGATGTTTTGTTCAAAGGCAGTTTGAAGGACACCCACATCTAATTTATTCCAGGGTCGGACCATTTTCCGCTGTCTGTTTATTGAATTCTTTGTATGGGGATTTTGAATAGGAAATGAAAACATAACAACTTTATGGTCTGACCAAACATTTGGCATTGGGGGAAACACTATAGATGGCCATTATTAGAAAATATTCCATCCAACAAATGACCTGCTGAAGGTGTATCACCAGATACCCGCTGAGTAAGGCCAATGCTATGTGCGATGTCTATAAAATGTACAGCATCGCTATCCAGAGGGTCCTCTAGGTGGACATTAAAATCACCCAGAAGCGTGAAATCTGGTGATTGAGACATAACATCCAGAGAGGTAACAATTTCCTTAAAAAAACTGGCCCGAGAGCCTGGTGGCCAGTAGCATAGTAGGCCATTGAAGGTATAATGATTACCAATCATCAGTTTAAAAAGTAGGGACTCCAAATAGGGACCATTATGCTGGGAAGTAAAGATCCCTTTCCAGGTTAAGGAAACAGGACGGCCAGTCCTCCTCCTATTTTACCCACTCGGTCTTGCCTATATAATGTATACCCTAAAGGAACTGCCAATGCTAAATCAGAATCAGCTGAGGCGTCTCCCCAGGTCTCGGTAATAAATGCTACATTAATACCATGCGCTTCGATAAGTAGAGCAAATTCAGACGCATGTTTGCACAGTGACTGTGCATTGATAAGACACCCTAGTATGGACATAGTGTCATTTTTCCCAGTGGATAATTGTTGGACTTGGCCCTTCTGGCAGGTTCACCCCTACACTTTTTGCTTTTAATGGTGACCCAGTAGTAGTGATTTTTGGTTTCTGTGCACTTTCACTGTGTCCCAGTGGAAAGTGCGTGCGCACTCTGAGTGCGTGTGGTGAGATAGGCCTGCCCTCCCATAGGAATGCATGGGGAATGTATGTGTCCCTGGTAGTTCCTGATGCGTGGGGTGTGCAGGCTCGAGTCTGGTATGTGCGGACTCGTGTGATTGAATGCTGCGAAATGATGTATGCGGCGTGTATGTGTCTTGTGTGGAAGTGCCACTTCTAGAAATGGCTGTGCGTGTGCTGTAAAGGTGCTGGCGTGTGATTGGCTGGAGCTGGCTGGGGTGCCAGGCTCCATGAGTCATGATGGGTCTGCTCGGTGGTGAGTGTGGAGATTAGCATGCTAATGGCTGGGGAGGAGTGCACCTGGGTCCTGTATAGGGCTGGGCTTTCCCCACACAATGCTGGCTCCGCCCCCTGTGGTGCGTCTAATGACCCCAGCCTCCCTAGTGAATAGAAAGGGCGGTTGAGCACATCAAGGGTGCTCCAAAACCAGCTGCGACTGGTTTCTCCCCCACCCTGCACCTACAGACAAAGGGTTTAACTGTATAAAAAGGGGCTGTGTCCCCTTGCATGTTGTTCTCTTCTTGGATCCTATCCTGAGGGGGGCTGCTGCAGGGCGCCAGGAGGAACCGCAACTTGGGACTGCCTCCCTGCCTGGAGGCTCAGTGAGCTGGCCCCTGGCCCAGCCTTGCCCCCCCTGCTTTGCTCTGCTGAGGAACCTTGGGGCTGACCTTTGTCCTGGACTTGTGTCTCTCTAAGCGCCTGGGAGCGCTGTATTTTGTCCTCTAAGCGCCCGTGAGCGCTTTATTTTGTACACTAGCACTGGGATCGCTTTATTCATCTCTAGCGCCTGGGAGCGCTTTATTTCCCCCAAACGAGTGCTTGGAGCGCTTTATTGGTGAAGGCCAGTGCCCACCCAGCATTGTCCACGTCCGAGGGCGTCCACCCCTCGTCTTTGCCCGGATCGCCGAGTAGTGCCCTGTGGGCCGCCGCTCTGCCCGCGGCGACCCGGAAGTCCCGCCCCTGAAAACCGGAAGCGGACGGGAGCCCACCCCGCGCTCCGGGGTGGCAGGGAGAAGTGCGTGTCAAGGAGAGGCGGCCGGGTCTGAGCAGGTGAGGTCCGCGGGGCTCCCGTGCCCAGTAGAGCCCCGCCTACTGCCCAGTCCCGCCTGACGCCGCCAGAGAAGAAGAAGGAGCGAGGAAGCAGAGCCCCGCAGCAGGAGATCCGTCCAGCGAGGTACCGAGACGAAAGGAGCCCCCACGCCAGATCCGGTGAGAGGGGCCGGTGCGGTGTAGAGGAGAGGGGGCGTCGGGGAACATTGCCGGTGCCCGCCCCACTCCTCCAGTGCGAGGGCCTTTGTGTTTGAGGCCCGTGGGGCCTCACTTTGAATTTGAGACACCCCCCCCCCCCCCGAGCTGGGCTCCTCCATCGTGGGCAGCATTTTTCTTTGGAGCTCAGAAAGGGCTCCGGGGGCATATTTTGTTGGTTGAGCCACCGAGAGGCTCAAGCCGCCACCATTGTTCACGGGTCCCCCGTGAGGGACCCCACCGCTCCCCTAGCGAGGTGGCATATTTGTAGTACGTGCCCAGAAGAGGCTCTTCAGTGCCACATGTGTTTAGGAGCCCAGAGAGGCTCCCAGCCCTACTTGTTCACGAGCCTAAGAGAGGCTCCGGGGGCATCACTTTGGTTGCAAAACCAGAGAGGTTCTTGGGCATCTTCTTGACCTCGAGTCCCCAGGAGGGGGACTCCAATGTTGGGGCCACATTTATTCAGAGCCCACGAGGCTCACCGGGCCATTTTGTATTCAGAGCCTGAGAGGCTCAGGGGGCATTGTATTTGTTTAGGGCCACAGGCTCCAGCTTTGGCCCCATTGTCTCCCCAGCTGCCCAGCACTTCGTGGGCAGCTGCCACATTTAGGCCCCTGACATTTGGGACGGTTCTGGTGTTGGGCCTATGTGCACCATGCACAACTTGTGATTTACTTGCCAATGTGATTTCTGCGCAATTGTTCCGTTCCTGCACCTCTGAATGTGTTGTTGATGCATCATGTGTTTTCCTTCCCTACACCTCTGAATGTTTATGCATCATGTGTAATGTTCCTATGCTTATACCCCTAAATGTATGGTGATACGTAGGTGGTGGTTTTTCTCCTAGTACAGGTGTTGCTTGTGAGGTCCTAGTTCCCTGCGTAATATTCTCCTAAGGTGGTTAGGGTTGCGTAGGTGGTACTTAACCTTTACCAGTGATTATGGGTTGTGTGCTCTATTTTCTATTTTGTGCTACAGTGATTTATATTCTATGTTCTGAGTGCTAATCCTAACAAGTATCATAGTGCTAAAAGTGTCTATTCCTGGCAGTGGTCCAGGTGGCCCTGTCTTGTACATATCCCCTGTAAATTCTGCCCTTGCCTGTTGGCACATTGTAAAGTGTGTGTTTCTATCTAATGTGTTTTGGTATAATACAAAGGCTATTTTTTATATAACCTTGTGTGGAGTTTCCTTTGTGGTGGGCCTTGGGTGTTGTTGCTGGGGGTGCGTGCGCAAACACTTAACTCACATTGCCTCCGAGTTTAGCCTTACTGCTCGTGCTAAGTTACCAAGGGGGTGAGCAGGGGTTATCTTGGCATGTAACTCCCTTGCCCTGATGTGGAAGTGGTGGTCTCTGACTGACTTTGGCGCAAGCCCTGGCCAGCCAGGGATCCCATTTCTAACATTGGCTGGCAGCGTAAGGGATCCGGATTTGTCTTTGCGTTGTACCACAGTGGCAACTGGCCGTACTACAAAACTCTGCATTTTAGATGACCACATTTTAGGGGATTATTGTTTTTTTTGAAGTTTCATATTTCTTCTCCTGAAGGTATCATTGTGTAATTGTGTTCAGTACATTTGTTCCCCACCCTGCGCCCAGAGTCGGTACCTGTGTCACGTGTGGTCAGGTTGAGGAATCAGGGGTGGTAGAAACTGCCTTACCAGTCCGAGGGGGGGGGTTGTGTGTGGATGAATGGTGTGTTGCACTGGACAAGTGAGTGTGAGTTCTCTGGGATAGGGAACTTGCTGAATACCTTTGTGAATTGTGTACTCCTGTGTTAAGCTCAGACCCCTAGGTTCCCTGTGTAATCTCTTCTCTAGAGCGTCCGCCAAAATGGAACCTGCTTTTGATCTCAGTGATCTAGCTTGGTACAGTATGCAGGAGTTGGAAAGGTTCTGTAGAGAGAGAGAGACATAGGGGTGGATGGGTCAGATACTAAGCACGAACTTCGCGACCGCCTGGTCCAATGGTATAAGGATCAAAGGGATCTTGAGCGCAGTGAGGAAAGGGCCCGGGCCTCACACCAGGAGGGTGGTGGGTCCGTGGGGAGCCCTGAAGATTCAGAAGAGGAGGAAGAAGATGACAGTACCTGGACGCCAGTAGAGAGTGAAGACCCCATAGGTAGGGAGTCCCTTGCTGGGTCCAGCGTAGGAGGCAGTGCCTCATCCCTTTTCCTGTCCCCAGAGGAGCGGGAAGATAGGAGGAAAGAAAGGGAACACCAGCTGGCTTTAGAAAAGCTCAGTTTAGAGCATGCCCAGGCTATGGCACAGCTGGGCGTTAGAAAGCAACAGCTAGAGACTCAGAGGGTCTTAGCGCAGGAGAGGATAGAGGAAGCTGAGAGGGCCTCCGCCAGAGGCATAGTAGCTCTGGAGGGTAGACTATCCCCTGCGCGCAGTTTTATTTTCTGGACTCCCCAGGGCGGGTTGAGTCCAGTGGTGGCAGCTATATAGAGCCCAGTGCAAGAATTCCCACCCCCAGTTCCCACAGTCTGGTACCTGTTTCTCCAGAAGAGGAGTATAGGTTGAAGTTCAGGGACAGTAAGAAACTGTCTCACCAGTCTTGGGAAGATTTTGAGGAGGAATGTTGTGGGACACTGTGAGCTTGGGTACAGGTTTACACGGAAGATGATTTTGACACACTGTTTAATATGGTTCTCAAAGAGCAGGTGCTCAGTTGTTGTTCACCAGGGTTGCGCAAACACCTGTTGGGGTGTGGATTGTCTGAGGCATGTGAGCTTGCAGATGAAGTAGACCGCTGGGAAAGTGCTAGAGGTTCTCTAGAGTCATTGGTGAGTGACTCCAAAAGTAGTGGTTCAGGTATCCTCCAGCCCAGCGTGGTGGAGGAGGCTCAGTGTAGCCCAGCTAAGTCCCAGGATAGCGAGGAGGGTGTAGGGGCTTACTGCCTGGCTCAGTGGAGCAGGAGTAAGTGGGTGACCGAGGGTCCCCAGACGCACGAAGCCCTGCCTCAGGACTTGGATGGTTTCTGTAGGGAACACCAGGTTGGGGACCTAGGCTGTCCTGTTAGTCCATTTGAGGGAGATCTCCTAGTGAGTAGAAGACCTGGAGCGTCTGTAAACAGAGCTCCTGTGGTTCTAGAGTCTGGCAGTACCACTCCGGTAGGGAGGGTACAGGAGTCCAGCGTGAGGAGTGATTGGGGTATGAGTTCCCCAGTGAAAGAACCAGTGGGTCAGGGACTATCCAGTTGGGCTAGGATCCCATGTAGTGACCATGGTGACACCACTTCTGTTCTGAGGGATCTTCGCGCACTGTCAGGTGGACAGGGGACGGGAGATCTGCGCCAGACAGACAGTCAAACAACATATGTGTCATTTGTTAGCCTCAGGGGGATGGTGTGTGAATCCCCAGAAGTCCTGGAGTGCCAGGCAATTATTCCACCAAAGGTTTTAGACCAGAGGTTGGGAGACCAGGTTTAGGATCTGCCTGACCTGAAGGGTAGGACGTCTGTAAGCAGCGTCCTGACCGGTTCATCTTCCAGGGGAACCTCTCCAGTTGGGAGAGTGCACACCTCTGGAAGGGGGTGCAGAGGGTGGGAGAGCCCACCTCTGACCCCAGTGCAACCTGAGGGGTTAAACCCTGGGTTGGAATGGCGTTCTAGGTATACCCTTCGCCAGAGGAGGAGGAACCCTAGGAGAAGAGGTAAGGGGAGGAGAGCCTTCCCTGAGACTCCTGGTCCGCCTAATGGTGTAGAACCTAGGCTGGAGAACCAGTGGCAGTCTAGTCCTGTCTTGCAGACAAGAAGAGTGGAAAATGGCTACTATGTGCCAGGGGTTAATACCCCCCGCTCTGCGAATAGGCAAGGACCAGTGGCACCTGGGTGGCCCAGGGCCTGGTCCTGGCCGCGGACAGCTTGGGAGTACCAGTGGGGTAGCCCAGTTGGTCCAGACAGTGGTGTTAGAAGGAACCCCAAGGGTTCACCGTGGCGTAGAACCGGAGGTGTCCCTGCAGTTGCGGGCCCGCGTCCGTGTTCTATCGCCCCAAGCAGGGAAGTCCATCACTGTGGTAATTGGTCTCCCCTGCGTTTTGGCTGGAAGGGGGTTGTGTTGGGCTTGGCCCTTCTGGCAGGTTCACCCCTAAACTTTTTGCTTTTAATGGTGACCCAGTAGTATTGATTTTTGGTTTCTGCGCACTTTCACTGTGTCCCAGTGGAAAATGCGTGCGCACTCTGAGGGCATGTGGTGAGATAGGCCTGCCCTCCCGTAGGAATGCATGGGGAATGTATGTGTCCCTGGTAGTTCCTGATGCGTGGGGTGTGCAGGCTCGAGTCTGGTATGTGTGGACTTGTGTGATTGAATGCTGCAAAATGATGTATGCAGCGTGTTTGTGTCTAGTGTGGAAGTGCCACTTCTAGACATGGCTGTGCGTGTGCTGTAAAGGTGCTGGCGTGTGATTGGCCGGAGCTGGCTGGGTGCCAGGCTCCATGAGTCATGATGGGTCTGCCCGGTGGTGAGTGTGGAGATTAGCATGCTGATGGCTGGGGAGGAGTGCACCTGGGTCCTGAATAGGGTTGGGCTTTCCCCACACAATGCTGTGGTGCCTCTAATGACCCTAGCCTCCCTAGTGAATAGAAAGGGTGGTTGAGCACATCAAGGGTGCTCCAAAACCAGCTGCGACTGGTTTCTCCCCCACCCTGCACCTACAGACAAAGGGTTTAACTTTATAAAAAGGGTCAGTGTCCCCTTGCATGTTGTTCTCTTCTTGGATCCTATCCTGAGGGGGGCTGCTGCTGGGCGCCAGGAGGAACCACCACTTGGGACTGCCTCCCTGCCTGGAGGCCCAGTGAGCTGGCCCCTGGCCCAGCCTTGCCCCCCCGCCTTGTTCTGCTGAGGAACCTTGGGGCTGACCTTTGTCCTGGACTTGTGTCTCTCTAAGCGCCTGGGAGCGCTGTATTTTGTCCTCTAAGCGCCCGTGAGCGCTTTATTTTGTGCACTAGCGCTGGGAGCGCTTTATTCATCTCTAGCGCCTGGGAGCGCTTTATTTCCCCCAAACGAGCGCTGGGAGCGCTTTATTTGTAAAGGCCGGTGCCCACCCGGCATTGTCCACGCCCGAGGGTGCCCACCCCTCGTCTTTGCCTGGATCGCCGAGGAGTGCCCTGTGGGCCGTCGCTCTGCCCGCGGCACCCGGAAGGCCCGCCCCCAAAAACCGGAAGCGGACGGGAGCCCACCCCGCGCTCCCGGGTGGCAGGGAGAAGTGCGTGTCATGGAGAGGCGGCCGGGACTGAGCAGGTGAGGTCCGCGGGGCTCCCGTGCCCGGTAGAGTCCCGCCTACTGCCCAGTCCCGCCTGACGCCGCCAGAGAGGAAGAAGGAGCGAGGAAGCAGAGCCCCGCAGCAGGAGAGCGTCCGGCGAGGTCCCGAGATGAAAGTAGCCCCCGCGCCAGATCCGTGAGTGGGGCCGGTGCGGTGTAGAGGAGAGGAGGGCATCGGGGCACATTGCCGGTGCCCGCCCCACCCCTCCAGTGCGAGGGCCATTGTATTTGAGGCCCGTGGGGCCTCACTTTGAATTCGAGCCCCCCCTCCCCCGAGCGGGGCTCCTCCCTTGTGGGCAGCATTTTTCTTTGGAGCTCAGAAAGGGCTCCGGGGGCATATTTTGTTGGTTGAGCCACCGAGAGGCTCAAGCCGCCACCATTGTTCACAGGTTCCCCGTGAGGGACCCCAACGCTCCCCTAACGAGGTGGCATATTTGTAGTACGAGCCCAGAAGAGGCTCTTCAGTGCCACATGTGTTTAGGAGCCCAGAGAGGCTCCCAGCCCTACTTGTTCACGAGCCTAAGAGAGGCTCCCGGGGCATCACTTTGGTTGCGAAACCAGAGAGGTTCTTGGGCATCTTCTTGACCTCGAGTCCCCAGGAGGGGGACTCCAACGTTGGGGCCACACTTATTCAGAGCCCACGAGGCTCACGGGGCCATTTTGTATTCAGAGCCTGAGAGGCTCAGGGGGCATTGTATTTGTTTAGGGCCACAGGCTCCAGCTTTGGCCCCATTGTCTCCCCAGCTGCCCAGCACTTCGTGGGCAGCTGCCACGTTTAGGCCCCTGACATTTGGGACGGTTCTGGTGTTGTGCCTATGTGCACCATGCACAACTTGTGATTTACTTGCCAATGTGATTTCTGCGCAATTGTTCCGTTCCTGCACCTCTGAATGTGTTGTTGATGCATCATGTGTTTTCCTTCCCTACACCTCTGAATGTTTATGCATCATGTGTAATGTTCCTATGCTTATACCCCTAAATGTATGGTGATACTTAGGTGGTGGTTTTTCTCCTAGTACAGGTGTTGCTTGTGAGGTCCTAGTTCCCTGCGTAATATTCTCCTAAGGTGGTTAGGGTTGCGTAGGTGGTACTTAACCTTTACCAGTGATTATGGGTTGTGTGCTCTATTTTCTATTTTGTGCTACAGTGATTTATATTCTATGTTCTGAGTGCTAATCCTATCAAGTATCATAGTGCTAAAAGTGTCTATTCCTGGCAGTGGTCCAGGTGGCCCTGTCTTGTACATATCCCCTGTAAATTCTGCCCGTGCCTTTTGGCACATTGTAAAGTGTGTGTTTCTATCTAATGTGTTTTGGTATAATACAAAGGCTATTTTTTATATAACCTTGTGTGGAGTTTCCTTTGTGGTGGGCCTTGGGTGTTGTTGCTGGGGGTGCGTGCGCAAACACTTAACTCACATTGCCTCCGAGTTTAGCCTTACTGCTCGTGCTACGTTACCAAGGGGGTGAGCAGGGGTTATCTTGGCGTGTAACTCCCTTGCCCTGACGTGGAAGTGGTGGTCTCTGACTGACTTTGGCGCAAGCCCTGGCCAGCTAGGGATCCCATTTCTAACAATAATTGTTTAAACTTAGCTGATGACTGGGGAGATTTGGGGATATTAAAAGAGCGCCTACAGGTTTCACAGTTAAAAAGAGTCAAACAAGAGTCAGTATTAATATCAATAAGTGCATTGCACTTACCATATTTGTTGAGAGCTCGTAATTGTTCCCCACTGTACGTAAATATAGAGGCAGACTCAGGGTGAGGTCTTACACCAACAGCATCCCAGGCCATAGGCATGGGCCAGGCGCGGATGGGCGCAGACGGGCTTGCCTTTGGCACGCCGGCGGTGCGTCAGCTGTGCGCAACAGCGGCCGTGCTTAAATCCCCCTGGTGCACCATCACAGGCGAGAAGGCACCCTGCGAACTTCCGGGCCAGGCAAATGTCCTAATGGCCAGGTGGAAGCACAGGCTCCACGTAATCCAGCTCCGTTAACAGCCCAGTGAGGTGCAAGTTCACTGAGGCTGAGTACGGGCTGACATAGGAGCAGCCAACACGAATTAAAAAAACAAATAAAAGTTAATCAATTTCGGTTCCCAAGTTATGGCATTAGCCACGTTACAACAGTAGAAGCTGCCACAGTGAATTATAGCTTTCTAACGCCAAGCGATTCCGCCCCCCTTGTAAATTCCCAGCAAGTAGTTTTAAAAAAGAATTTAAAAACACACAAAATAAAATCAGGCTGCACTCAGTTCAATCTTTCTCAAGCTTAGCATCTTGGCCGCAAAAGCCTAAATGAGAAACACACATTCGGACCAAATACGTCGGACAAAAAAAAGGCTAGAAGAGTGGCACTGCTAGAACTGTGGGCCATCTTTGAGGTGGCCCAGACCAGCAATCCTGTCCCAGAACCTGCAAGCAAGGCGTCAGCACCTCCCCTACCATATGCAGGAATGGAGGTGCTCTCCCCAAGGCCTGCCATCCCATTGTCTGCCGGTTGTGGGAGCCAGAGGGCTCCCCACCGGGCAGAGTGTCGCTAGATCCATATCTGGGAGTCTACCAGAGGCACGACCAGACGATTCCTGCATTGCCCCAGTTCGGTGCTAGAGTTCCCTAAAGCTCGACCCACCTCCTGCCCATCACGTGCAGTCCATCAAACAGACATGCACTCCCACTCACCCAGTTGAACCCGTACGGGAGACAGGGAGACTCATGGGAAGTCTGGACAATTATATGACTAGCAATAGAGAGAAAGATGGCTCCATCCCCCGGGATCTGACAGGGAGAGTGAGATTAAAGGATGGGTCCCACAAACCAGAGGGAGAAATAGGGAAACTATGCCAGAAAATGACAAAATATCCAAGCACACACACATCCTACTATTAAACCCTAGGCCGATCGGAGGAAGACCCCGTGGTCATGGTGCTGGTAATCGAGGCACCATACAACTTTCTGATAGCCACGGGGGCAACAAGGTCATGTCTATGGGTAGGAACAGTCCCCTTATTAAAAAAAACCTCAATCCTACAAGGAGTCTCAGGCTGGGATCCCCTTCACAGAACCCCTGGAGCTGGCGATGGGGGGAACAGGGTGAGGGAACAGTTATTGTATTTTCCCTCATCCCAGACTAATATATTAAGACGAGACCTAAGGACCAAGCTAAAAATGTCCCTCCAGTTTGCCGACAATGGGACTATAGCCTGCTCCTCCCTGGAGCTCCCTCCTATAGTACAGACCAACCAAACACTACCGCACAGCATGCACACTGGCCAAGTCAGTAGGGTATACAAGGAGGAAGAGATCCAAGGCCTCAAAATGCACATGCCTACTGAGTTCCTGAGGAGCCGGGCCAAGGTGCATAGGTGCAATGGCGGTGGCAGTCAGACAGTATCACCCATAAGATTACCGAGCTCAGCCTCTTCCGTCACCTTGGCACCTCCACAAGTGAGAAAGTGGCGTGAACTAGTTTTCCTGGCACTATGCAGTACATTATCATACCCGAAGCCCCCTACCTGCTTTAGAGTATGGTAGCCAGGCAAGCAACCGTTGTAGGGAATTCAGCACACCAAGCAAATGGAAAAACCACCTCAAGGAAGTGACCCAACCGACCACATGGGGAGGATCCTGGGACCTGAGATGGGCAGGCTGCCACATTAACCCCCACTCAACAGCCCACTGGGAAGGGCCAAAAGCAGGAGCAAGCCCGAAGAAACACTGCTAAGCCGGTCCAACACAAATTGAGTAAAGCCGCCCTCAAGAGGATCGCATTGGCTGTGCACGTGGAAATGGCACAAGTCTCAAAGGGGACTCCACTGCAGAACCCCAAAGGGTTCTAACCCAGTTGTGGGCGAGGATGTCAGGAAGGCTGGCAGCAGCCAGACTCTATAGAATGTTTCTACTGCCTCAGAATGGGCCACATGGCCGACCAATGTCACTTAAAGGCGTATCATGAGTAAAGATTGATAAGCTTCGACCAGACCCGCAAAATCCCCATCCACACAACCAAGCCCAGATTAACCTGAATGCACCTCACATTCAGACACAGGGAAATTAGTCATTAACTACACCACCATGACAGGTACGAGATGGTTGGCCGAACACATAGCAACAGCAGTAGCAGGCAGGGAACACTGCCCAACAAGCACCGGGGCCACAACCTCGGCAGGGTGTGGTGACTGTCTGGAGAGGCAATGCCTTTACACAATCGCAAAAACCAAATATGCGGTAAGTTCAATATCCTAATAGGAAACATCCACTTCATGCACACTTCAAAATCCATTTAAAAAATAAAGACTAGTGACATAACATTAGGAAAATCCAAGCTTTACTTGCTTAGGGCTGCTTTACGTTTTGTTAATCGGGGAATCTAATCTACAGTCTGGCATTTGGGTGCCTGCCGGGGACTAAACCCCACCCTGCTGCCGATCCCCCAGGCAACGTGGGGGGAGGGCAGTCTGATGAGGGGGAAGGGAGGCCCTCAACCAGAACCTAAAAGCAAGCACCCAGGTCCCGTCACCCAAGTCCAATTGGGACCCCATTCTCAGGCACTCAACCCAGGACCCACATTTCTTCATGTCACGTGGTCCCAATAGCAGAGCCTCCAAAAAGCCAGCGGCCTCCAGGCCAAGGGAGGCCCCCTTTCAGTTCCAAAATGAGGCGATATTCCAGTGCCGGGAGTCAGGTTCCCCATGCACTTGGGATAAAGATGATCCCATAGCCACTATGCCCCAAGCACAAATCTGACAAATTGTGAAGCAGCGCATAGCACCAGGTCAGCAGGGAAATTCACCAGGGCAGTCAGCTGTCCCAATTCATTTACCGTATCGGGTACATTGCAATGGATTTTGGCCTTGGCTCAGACTCTCATTGTAGCAAATATTGTGCCCCCTCTGTTCCTCCAATAATTTCAAAGCCTGCTCGCTAGGTCATGTCTCTCGAAGACAACGAGAGAAGCATACTGACAGTTAGCAGTCCCTGGCCACAGCCAAGGATGACAGGCCTAAAACATCCTGTATTCGAGGGAGGGGGGGTGGCATAGGGGAGAGTCTGCAAACGTCCATCACAGCACCATGCAAGGTGCAGAGATATGCTCACTGCCGTATACGACCTATCAACTAGATCGCAAGGACTTACGTGCATAATGTCTGGGAAAAACAATAGGCCCAACATCAGACACCACCACATCAGATACACATTGGACAGCCAGGCAGATCTCTGACCAACTCCGGTATGCAACTATAGAGACAGCATCACATGATGGTCTAAGGGGGCGCCCAACGATCCGCAAAAAAAAGGCCCAAGACTAGCCCAAAACGAGGACCAGAAAAGGGTGTAGCCAAAGCCATCTAGTGCCATTAGGGAGATTCACACTGCACGCTGCATGCCAAACTAGAGGGAAATGCACATGACCTCGGAGCAGGTTAGGATCACTAACAACCCCCAATTATGACACTCCCTCTTCTTTCACTTCGCCTGCGCCCGTGTAGATCAAAAGGCACTGCCCACATCGATAAAGTACCCACGTACACACAAGCTAGGGAAAGTACAGTACTAGAAGACTGATGACACCCATGAAACATCCACAGGCTCACGTAGACCACCCCATAAAACATCCTCTTCCGTCAAGGTGAGGGGGGAGTACCAATGACCCATAAAGTAAAAATCCAGATGACCCATGACTAATCACCCACCATTCTTTTAAGTATCCACCCTGATTGGGGCTACCTTCTGGTATCCCACAAAAAGTTGGGCAACGAATGTACAGAACACGCCCCTAAAGAAAGGCACAGGAATGAATGAATGACGATGACACGTGTTTTTCTGAATTAACCAACAAACCACAGCTCTTATACAAAAAGTCTGCAATAGAGCCACAAGTGCCCACCTTGACAGAGGCCCACCACCTCTTCAGTGACCACTCTCATAACCCCAACAAGGCTCAAGTGTGCAAGTCAAAGACCACAGACTGTTTTTAAGAACTTTGCAAATAAACTCTTTCACGCTTTACCAAAGTAAAGAAACGCCCATTCGCCAGAAGACTACAGACTGGAAGTCATCCCAGGACCTTCCATGGTTCAAAAGTTATGTATTATTGTACTATTGTATACCCTCTGTTTACTATGGGTGTGGTCACATCCATGCATAAACATAAATCAGCCTAGTCAAATGGATCCCACCTCAACAGTTCTACAGCACTTGCGCAGGGACCTCTCTCACATTTCTTATAATTACCCTGAACCCAACACAAGTATTCCACACGCAATACACAGCGGAGTATTACACAACACATAGTATCAGCACATGACTGCCGTGGGTCCCCCGACATCAGCCAGATCATGTTACATCTGTTCGCTGAAACCCACATCCAGTAGGTAAACACAGACTTCATTAAATCAAGAGATAGCCCCAAAAGCGCAAAATGTCTTATTCACCTGTACCTATGTAGGATTAGGGCCATGATACAACCTAACAGAGTAGAACCCCATAGAGTAGTAGTAGTATACCAAACCTGATATGAGACCAATCCGACAAGAATGTACCTCTTCACCTAGCCTGAAGATATTCAAACCGAGCTAGACAGGATGTGCAGGCGGGGCACTGCTGTAGGGGGGGATACTGTTTGGCCCTGAGATTTTCCAGAAAAGAGGTTCTTGTAAGTGGCAAAACCACTGCACCAGTGCACACCACATCCAAACAGAAATCAATGGCAAAGAATAACGGTTCTTAATAGTTATTTTATTCAGTGCGCGGTAATCAGTACACATTCTCAAATCACCATTTTGTTTAGGGACCAAAAAGAGTGGTGATGAGGTCGGAGATCGAGAGGGTTGTATGAACCCGTTATCCAAGTACTTTTGTAGATAATCCTTGAGATGTTGATTTTCAGCTTCGGTTAGTGCATAAATTCAACTGCAGGGAAGGTTTGCCCCGGCTCCAGACCTATTTTGCAACTGTAAGATCGATGGGGTGGGAGTTTCCTAGATCCCAACCCACTGAATACTTCAGAAAACTCTTGGTATTCTTCTGGAAGAATCTCCGTTCGCACCACACAAACCATCAACTTGTTCTCACATAGCAAGGTCGCCCGTCCTTTTTCTTCAGCTTCCAAATTCTCATGAAAGCAATGTTCCAAACAGTAGCTGGAATTTAGCTCCACGGTTCTTTCACTCCAATTTATGGTTGGGTTATGCTCCGTTAGCTACGGAAGTCCCAATTTGATCTGGAACTGAGGAGCATCGATAAGATCAAACTGAATCTTCTCCCAATGGCCTTCTGTAGAAATGAGTTCCACTACTTCTGTATGACTTACGATGGGGCCAGAGGATAGGTTTGTTCCGTCCACTGCCCTTATAGCTTCACATTTGGCCTTGGGAATTGCCTGTAACCCACCTTGGAGGAAAACTTTAGGTCACAAAAATTCCCCATGGCACTTGAATCCAACATTACTGCTACTCCTTGGAGAGTGTGTTCACGGTATTCTAGAGTCATGACCATGATAAGATGGGGAGACGAACATTGTAACATGTTTGCTACTTGGTGACTTGTTGGAGTTGTTTCAACATCAGCATCCACCAGTCCAACTCTTCCTACTGGTGGTGCTGCAAATCTTCCTTCTTGAAGGACTTGTTTTTTTTGGGACACCCTCTCACGAAATGGCCGCTGGCTCCACAGTAGAGACAGAGATTATTTTATCTTTGTTTATCTTTTTCTTCCTTAGTGAGTGGTCCTCGTATAGTTCCAATTTGCATAGTTTCTATGCCTTGTTCTTTCTCGGCTGATTTTGCAATATCTGTTCTCATCCGATCGAATCTGGGAATACCGAGTCGAAATTTCCTCCTTTTCTCGCCTCTTCTCTCAGTTTTGTCAGTAATCAATTTCTAAGGTCAGATCAATAAGAGCTGACACCTCGGTTGGACGATTAGGGATTTGCGCTAAAGCATCTTCCAGGTCATCTTTCAACCCTCAATAAAACAGGGCGGCTCTCTTGCTCTCAGGCCATTCAGTTTCCACAATAAGCTTGTTGAATTGTGCGCAGATAAGTCACTAATTCCCGATTCCCTTGTCTCAGTTCTAGTAGTTCATTATTGGTTGCTTGAGCTACCCTCCTTAGGTCAAATATGCGCAACAACTCCTTTTTAAATTCCTAAAAATCATACAAAATTGATGAGTCTTGTGAGACCAAGGGCATAGACCAGGAGGCGGCGTCTCCATCCAGATACGAAAGGATAAATGCTATTCGAGACTTCGCATCCGGAAAGACGGTAGGAAGACACATGAAATGTAATGAGCATTGTGCTAAAAAGATTTGGGCCGTCTGAGGATCCCCACCGAATTTCTCTGGGGGGGCTAATGGTATGATGGGACCTAAAGAGTGCACTACTTGAGTGGTGCACCCCAGACTTGTAGTTGAGCATGCATTTGAGGTAGAAGCTCCAGGAGATAAGGGGTTAAACTTAACTCCAGAGCCTTCTCCGTTCATTTGGACAGTTAATTCTAGGGGTTCTCTTCTTGAAGCCTCTATTTATGACTAGAGAGCCTTATTATCCCTCACAGTTATTAGCTCCTGTTGAATTGCTTCTAGAACCTTCCCTAAATTCTTTAAGTGAAAAACCTCTGCCATTTTGCTCGGGAGAGTACATTTCGTGGGCACTTCGCTCTGTCAAGGCCCGACGTGTACTCACTTCCACTTCCAGTACTCTCAGGAGCAAATGCTGAATTCTCCCAATTCCCTTAACAGAACTTCCCACGAGCGCCAAAGTCATAGGTGATTGTGTGAACCCTGCCGGGGGAAAGGGAATGGGGACAGAGAAGAGACTGCCTCGCTTTTCTTGGTTCTCCTCACTCGTCTTTTTCTTTTTTCACACCTTTTGCCTGCTTTTCTCTTTTCTATTCTCTCTCTTGTATGTAGAACTGTGAATTAGACAATAAATGTACCACAAGAGGTATGCAGTTCCTAAGGGGACAGGAAAGACAGGTCTTTCTTCGTGATGCCCTCACACACCCCGAAGGATGTCATGATTCATCATTGGGCTTTGCTCCTCGTCGGGCCGGTGCTGCAATGCCCGACGGGCTCACCGTAAACGGGGCTCTTTGGCTAAGACCTTTTTGAAGAAGCCGTAGGGTGCGTGCGGGTGTGGGGGCAAAGGTGTAGTGCACAGGTAGTGGATTAAAATAAGTCTGGAGCAATCTTATTCAAAAAAGGTTTAATGGTTAAGGTAGATCCAGCTAAATTAAAAGTGTGTGGATGCCCTATGTGGAAATAATGTTCCTAGAGGGCTATCTCTGTGAAGTGGGTCGACATGTTTCATTCCCTTGTCGCTCCTAACGAGTCGTGTGGCACTTCTTCAGGACCTAAGTGAATGAGTGGTGCACTACTAGATGTCTGGTTCCAAATTTATTGGGTGAAGACCAGACAACATAGAGTGGCGCCCTAGTAGACCTATACTGGGCTGCAGGAGACCTGTAAGAGGGGGCAATGGTAGAGAAAAAGGGAGGGAAAAAGACTCAAACAATGGAAAATAAAAACCTGAATAGACAGAGGTTGTCTCTGTAGGGTTAAAAAGGCTTACGCACATTACTAGGTGCTGGTTTAATTGAACATGCACAAGTAAGCGCGTGAGAGCGTGGTGGGGTGCCAAATACTGGTGCTTATGCGGTGGTGAGAGCCACTGGTCATGGCCGGTGCTTATTACTTGTCTCTTGCGTCGTGTAGATTTGTCCGGAGGAAAGAGTGCCTAGGCAAATACGTAATTGGTTAGTTAAAATTCCTGTTCAGACAAAGGAACCATCTTTAGCCAAATTACGACAAGCGGACAGGGAGGAGCCTCGTCCAAGGTGAGGCGCCTATTGTAGCCGGAGTAGTGATCATGGACATCCAGGGAGATACGCCGGATGATGAAGGTGCTCAACTAAATGGTGAAACCATGCACAAACATATAGGTTGAGGTGGACCTGGTAGCTCACCGTTATTCCTAGCCGGCCAATGCTGGGAGACAGTAAATGATAACACATAGAGTTGCACCCCAGAACGGAAAACCGAAAGGGTTTGAGGGCATGGTTTAAAATGCCGTACATGATAATACAGTCTAAGCATGCACTCCACACCACTCCACATAATAACAATTTGCATTTCAATGCAGTTAGTGACCAAAATGACAGTCTAGCAGTAAATGTTAACACGTAGTGTTGTACCGCAGAATCGCGTGTTTGCTAGGAAACCGGAAGGATTTGTGGGCGTGGTATAAAATGCTGTACATGATAATACAGTCTAAGCAGGCACTCCACAACACTCAACCACAAAAACAAATTGCATTTCTATGTGGTTAGTGGCAGAAATGACAGTCTAGCTGTAGATAATCACTGATAGCGGACATTAGTTTACCATAACTACTCACCCCAGTATAGTGGTCTATGGCCTGACGGGGGAAGTAACAGAGCAAGTTGTTGCTCTGAAGCTAAAAGGGAAGGAAAAAAGGCATATCCTGGTTTGCAATGCAGTTTGTAACACAAAGCTTACCGGAGAGTTCCAACAAACGGAGGAGTTGCATATACACTGCTGGGTGGAAGGCAACTAGCTAGGATCCTAACCTCGCTCTGGGCCCCGTGACTTTTTCTTCCGGGTGGGCGTATTTAAGCCAAATTGTGTTTAAAAAGCTAGTGCGCTAACCTTGCGGCCATGATGGTTGTGGCTGACAAATACATCGGAAGTAGAGCGTGCTTAGAGGCTGAAACACTAACCTTGTTTGTCATGAAGGGAGTGTCAGAAGAAAGTTTATTAAGTTTACGTGAGGACAATTACCTCGGAAGAGGCTAACACACTAACCTTGCCTAACATGTAGGAAGTGTAAGAACTTGCCTAAATGAGTTTGTGTGGGAGAGTGCCCGATAGTGATGTTGGCGCAGGTGACTGATGCCCCATGGACATGTGTATAACGATTAGGTAAAACACGGATCAAGTTGTGTGTTACTACTTAGTTGCAGTGCGAGAGACATAGGAGATTTGCCATTTAACATTTCTAGTTTATGGTTTATGTATCTGCAGAAGACCCTTTAGCCTAAGTCAGATCAGTATAATGGGTCTTATCTTATGCCCATATGCTTGTGATGCCCCGCGCAAGAGCTGGATCAGAACTATTACAGTCAGGTAGTCTGTGGCTTGTGATATAAAAATTCTGGTGCTCTATGGTGGAGCAGGTTATATCACGCTGGCCGTGTTGCCTAGTCAATGTTGGTTATTAGCGATTAATTTCCCCCCAGGGGATATCGTCATTGAGCCCCTTAATGTGGGAGGACAGTTTGAATACCCAACGGTGTTCTTTTCGGAAAAGTGTTTCTTTTGTGAAGTTTTTGCAAGATTCTAAGATGGTCCAACAGAGATCGTTGGGTGTGTGGTGTGCTTCTACATAGTGAGTACACATTTTGGTGTTGTTTTTTTTACACCTGATGTTACTCCTATGTTCGCTGATCCTTGTTTTTACCGGCCGGGTTGTCATGCCAATGTACTGACGCCGGCAGGAACATGTGATGAGGTACACACAATTGCTAGCATTGCAATTGGTGTATTTCTTTTGTTTCCACGTCCATGTATCTGTCAGTGCGATACTTTTTGTTGCCTTGGCAAATGGGCATGCAACACATTGCCTGCAGGGGTAATGACCTGTGACTGGCGGTAAATCCCAGAGTGTGTTAGGGGGTGTGGTGTGCTGTTTTGGTCTAGTGTTAATCAGCAAGTCTTTGATGTTTGCTGTGCATTTAAAGGCAAACCTGGGTTTGTCGAATGCTTGTTCCCCTACTTAGAGGATTTTCCAGTTTTTGTTGATCACTTTTTTGATCATGTTGGATTGAGGGGTGTAGGTAGTAACACAGGTCAGCAGGTCTGTCTTTTGTTTGGTTTGGTTTTCAAGAAGGACCTGTCTGTTGGTGTTTTGGGCTTTTTTTGGGGCATTTTTGATTTGATTTGCTGGATATTGTCTCCGTGCTAAGTTTGTGCTTAGTTCGGATGACTGTCTCTTAAAGTCTTCCATGTTGCTGCAATTTCTACGCATGCGCAGAAACTGTCCATAGAGGAGATTTTTCTTGAGGACTCTTGGATGGAAACTCTGGTAGAGTAGGGGACAGTGACTATCTGTGGGTTTTTTGTAGGTGGTGGTAACCAGTTTGTTGATCAGGAGGTCCAAAAATGGGATTTCAGAAACAGAGCTGTTGGTTTTGAAGGTGAGGTATGGGTTAAGACTGTTGATCCAGGTAAGGTAGGCAGAGATGTTGTCTCTAGTGTCTTTCCAAAATACAAGGATGTCATCTATGTAGTGTCACCACAATTGGACATTATCACTGAAGGGGTTAGTGTTGGTAAGCACATGTTTGTCCTCAAACTCTGAAATGTAGAGACATGCCAGGCTTGGGGCAAAAGTACTACCCATAGAGGTACCCTGGGTTTGGTGAAAGAGACTGTTCTCAAATTGGAAAAAGTTTTCAGTGAGTGCGATATGGGCACATTCCATGATGAAAGTAATGGGGGTAGGTGAGGTCCATGTGCCATTATGCAGGATGGATTCCACCACCTCAAGTGTACTTTGCTGGGGGATGTTGGTGTAGAGGACCTCTACGTCTAGAGTTAGTAGAACATCAGGTAGAAGGCCCTCTTGATTGGTGGTTTCAATCAGTTTTAGGACATCCCTGGTGTCCTGGAGAAAAGTAGGTGTTGTGCGGAACAAAGGTTGGAAGAAATGGTCGCAGAACTTAGAGAGTGGCTCCAGAACCGACCCTATGCCTGCGATTGGTCTGCCAGGAGGTGGGTTTAACCCCTTTGTGTATTTTAGGCAGCGTGTAAAAGTAGGGTAGTCTGGGGTTGTGGTTGATTTGGAAGTCCCCTTCATGTTTTGTAATCCACCCTTGGTTGAGGACTGTGGAGACCATAGAGTTGATCTGGGTCATTAGATGTGGTGTTGTGTCTTCAGTGAGGGGTGTGTAGTAGCGCTCGTTTTGAAGTTGGCGTAGACATTCATTTCTGTAGTCAGTAGTTACCATAATCACGATTGCTCCCCCTTTATCAGCCTCCTTGATAGTGATCGTGGGGTCGTTGGCCAGGAGTTTGATTGCCTCGGATTCAGTTTTTTAAGTATTCATGAAGGTTGTCTTTGTCTTTGTCCGTTGCTATCTCTTTCAGGACAGCTATCTCAAAAGTTAAGATCTCTGGTGGGACCATATTGGAGGTTGGCGTGAAGGTGGATGGTTTACGCAATCCTGTGTTGTCAGGTGTGGGAGCTGGTTGGTTCCCAAAGTAAGCTTTTAGTCGTATCTTCCTGAAGAGACTCTGGAGTTCACAGTGGGTACAGAAGTCATCAGTGCTTGGTGTGGGAACGAAACCCAACCCGCGTTTGAGTACATTGTTTCTGTCTGGGTTAATAGTCTCTCTGAGAGGTTCACCATTAGTTTTTCTTCTCCAGATGGCTCCGTAGTTCCATTTGCATTGTTTCCTTTGACCCTGCCATTGGACCTGTTTTTGTTGTTGTTGTGCCCCTCTTCTTCTTTTGCCGCGGCCTCTGCCCCAACCTCTGCCTAAAAAAGGTTGTGGTTGGAAGGGGGCAAAAAGGGGTTGGGGACCATGTTGGTATTGGGGGTATTGCCACATCTGTTGGCCCTGAAAAGGTAGTGGTCCTTGATAGGTAGGTGAACCATATCCATACATCATGTCGCGTAGTTGTTGGTTGGTGCCCCGGGTCTCGTTGTTCGAGTTGCTGCTTGAGGAGTAGGTGCGTCTGCGTGAGTTAGAACTTTCATCAGACGAATAGTCTTCTCTTGATGGCACATAATCTTCCTTAAGGTATGGATATACCTTTTCTTTGCTAAATCTAGCAATGTCTTTTTGCAGTTTAGTCACCTTCTGTCCTCATGAGGTAGTCTTTGTTGTCGTGTATTGCTTTTGTGCTTTCTGCTAATTTGGCCTGGAACACTGCATTGGCAATGGTGGATTTCAATGTTCCTTCAGCTATTGCGATTTTTGTGATGAGTTAATCGGCCATCTGTTTGGCTGTCCTGATAATCAGAACCAGAAGGCCCCTGGTACATTTCCAGGATACCAGAGACCATTCTTCCTTGAACTGTTTATCCTCGAGGAAGATCCTTGGAGAGTTGGTCACTATCAGGCTGTAGGGGCTACGTTGGCACAAAGATACTCCGTCATTATCGCCCCATGCATAATGATTTTCATCAGCTGACGCTTCATGTTTGTAATAGTTGTCCAGTTGCTTTTGGAGCTACTGGTGGCAATTCCTCCATCTTGGTCAAGCAGTGATGGTGTGCGTAGTATCTCAGAGACCAAATCGTCATCACAGGAGAGTCCTTGGTTCCAGACATCTAGTAGTGCACCACTCGTTCACTTAGGTCCTGAAGAAGTGCTACATGACTCGTTCGGAGCGACAAGGGCACGAAACATGTCGACCCACTTCACAGAGATAGCCCTCTAGGAACATTATTTCCACATAGGGCATCCACACACTTTTAATTAAGCTGGAACTACCTTAAGCATTACAACTTTTTTGAAAAGGATTGCTACAGACTTATTTTAATCCACTACCTGTTCACTACACTTCTGCCCCCACACCCGCACGCACCCTTCGGCTTCTTCAAAAAAGATCTCCGCTAAAGAGCCCCGTTTACAGTGAGCCCATCGGGCATTGCAGCGCCGGCCCGACAAGGAGCAAAGCCCAATGATGAAGTATTACATCCTTCGGGGTGTGTGAGGGCTTTCCCGTCCCCTTAGGAACTGCGGGGCATATTACAAACAAGTAGCGATATTTATAGAAATAGGCTTAGCGACGATTTTTTATCGCTGAGCATCGCCGGAATTTATCGCTGAGATAACGTGCTATTAGCAACGTTTATCTCCAAAGCAATACATTTTCCAGCGAAAGCGTGAATATCGCTGAGAATACAGCGATATTCACGCATTAGCGATGAAATACTCTTAGCCATGTTATCCACCTCCCATTGGATAACATGGCTAAGAACTGGTCTGGGCAGGTGTTGGTATTTGCGCTTAGCACGAATATTTTCATCGCTACGCCTGCCCTGCTAATAGGCGATAGCGATGTTAGCGACTGTTTTCAGTCGCTAACAGTTTGTGTACGCCCACATTGCATGTCATTAGCGATAAATATCGCTAACATGCAAAGCGGGCCCCAAACCCCTCGCTATCACCTAAAAGCTGTCCCTAACTGCTGTTAACGACAGCTTGCTAATAGGGCGATAGAATTATCGCCGCTTAACGGCCGAAAATGGCCGCTAAAGCGGCCGAAATTCCCTATCGCCACCCTTGATAATATGCCCCTGCATACCTCTTGTGGTACAGGTATTCAGGAGCCCTGTATGCAGGACCTGTATAAATAATGACTCCCGGTCCCAAAACCTTTCTTTTTGACGTAATTAGAAAATAACACCATTAATTCTTCCCCAACAACAAATCTCCTTTAACATGCTCTGTTCTCTCTCTTTCTTACCCTTGTAGCTTTAGGCTTTAACTCCTCTTCTTATTATCTTTACAGAAAAAAATCCAATTCCAATTTTAGGTCACTAGTTAGCTAAACTGTGAAAGAGAACTGCTTGCCATGACTTTGTGATTTAATAACAATACTGACTTCTCTCAATTTGTTTCTTTCTCATTTCTTTTTCTTAGGTTTTAAATACTTGCCGTTTTGTAGCTGTAGATACACCAGAGAAACCCCTGGACTCAGCCGGACCTCAGGTAAGTCTTTTTTTAATGTTCTGGTAACCTCTTGTGTCTTTCAAATGCCGAAAATTCTGCCTAAAATGCCTTAATACAAGCCTGAAAATTAACCTGACTAACTATCCGGCGAATTCTGAAATGAACACTACCCTACGCCTACTTAGAATGCATGCTTACAAACTACACTTATTCCTGACTAAACTAAACACTTGCACAATAGGTGTTCTCTGGAAGGAATCGATGGTGAAGTGCGCAGTTTAGAATTCTGCCGACGCACTTCACTGCTGGTCTTGTCCTCGCGCCTGGAGCCAAATGCGAGAGACTACACCGGTAACTTGGTTGACGTTCTGCCATTTTAGGCGTGCTCTCCCGAACACTCTGCTTCGCGTGACTACCACCTTAAATCTCCAGCGACTCGGTAAGCTTTTTGGAGTCTGCCTACCGAGAGTTACAGTGGTGCAGAGAAGCCTACGGGTTCTTGATTTCAGAGCCCTGACACCAAGGGAGATTGGCCCCAATAAAACACAGGAGGGGTGTGCACAGCACACACAGTACACGCAGTGATCACACACTCCTCATGCCGGACATCTGGACACGTTATCCACTGGCCACATTGTGTCCACGCACGGTCAAGACCCACCTGCATTTGTTATCAGGTGGCTACATTTACAACTCCAAGACTAGTCCCAAATTCCTTTCCCTAAAAAGAACCTAAATTGTGTTCTGATGCGCCATGATGTGTATATAATGATGCTCAGAACCAATGTACTTCGAGGCAGTCCTCAGACCCCAACACTGTAACTGTCTCCCGGCCTTAGCGTTTAATTAAACCCACTGTTCATGTTTTGCCAAAGCTCTTGTCTTTTGTTTTTTCAAGGTAAATTCACATTTGAGCAACATATGCTTACCTCTGTGGCATTTATTTTATGGTTTTGTGACATGGAGCCATTTCATCATATATACTAATAAAGGTTTCTGTGATATTAAAACGATTATTGCTAGAGGACTGAGCAAGAGATGAGATGAAACATGTCTGATCTACAAAGGTTTATGTAATTGAGCAGTAGAATTGTTTTATGATACTGCAGGATTTGTCTAGCTGTAGTGCATTTGGCCTGTAATTGTGAGATGATCTACTTTGAAGCAGATACTGCCCCTAGCTTTTTTCCCTATGTATTAATAGTGGTGTTGACTACCAAAGAAGCGTCATCTTTTAGGTCTTCCCATAGACTCTAGTAAAACGTGGCTACTTCTGATTCATCAGTCCAAGCAGCCTCCAAAGTCAAATGTTAAAAATGAGTTACATAGGAAACTAAAGGCCTGCTTTAGAGTTAGGTATACTGGTACTGCATCACAAACATGGCAGATAGCCAATTGGCCTTAATACAAGGGCATCAGGTTATTACACTCGTTGGTCTACACAACTTGCAATAAGACGGACTGAAGAACCATCATGTTTATGACTGAGCACCTATCCGCCAAATTCCAAATTAGGCCCTGACTCTTGATTCCATTGTGTAGTGTCCGCAATCCCATATTTTCTTTTTGTGTGGAGTGATTTTTTTTAAAACCCTACGCAAGACATTTGCAGCATCAGTATAGACTAATCTGGTTGTGGACTTGAAATAACAAGATCAAAAGGATTGCTCTGTGAATTACTAAGCAGACGGCTGCTTTTATTCTGATTAGTGTGATTTTGTAGGTTGACCATTTCTGCCTGTGTTATCTTTATCTTTCCTATAAAGATTTCACCACCTGGGTCACGACTGCAAAAGGACTCATGGCAAGGACCATGTGGTGGCCTGAAAAAATGTCAGAAACCTAACCATTAGTCATAATGCATTCCCAATACTTCTGACCAATGTTACAAACGGACACCCTGGGAAAGCAGTGGTAAATACAGTAGCGAAGAAGAGAAACACCCCAGTACAGGTAGTGGGAGAGAAATGCAAGAACACAGGGCTCACAAAGGTAATTTTTCAATCCCAGCTCGGTGAAATGAGAACAACCTACCAGCACAGTTCTCTGTAGCCAAGTTGTCTACCTGAAGAGCAAAGTAGTTCATAGCAAGGGAGAAGGCAGAAGAGGACACCTTCCATCTTGGATTCTAGAAGGCTCACCAAACCAAAGTGAGCCCATACGCCATGGCCTACCCAGCATCCTCCACAGGTGTCACTCTCTCCCACGAGTAATACTGTCATGCTCCATCACCCATTCACACAGTGTGGAAGCCCCACCAGATGCCTACTCTGTCTGACTGTGCAGTGAGTCTTGACAAAACCTGACTCTCTATTCTTTCTTTCATTCATCCACCGGTCCTTAAATTCGTGTTCATTCATCCTTTATGATATTCCAATTCAACAGGTCATTTCCATTTCCACTCTTAGTCCTTCATTCATGTATCTGTTTATCCTTCCTCAGATGTATCCCTTCAACCTGTAACCCATTCTCAAAGTCATTCATTCACCTAACCTATGATGCTCATTCACCCATCCACGCATTTGATCCACCCATCCTCTCACTCTCATTTATGCATCCTTTCTACCATATACCAGATTTTGTCACTCATCCTCACGTCAGATGCACTCATCCTTCCATTCGCACTGCTATTTATTTAGTCATATATTCACACACCCATCCTCACTCTATTTATCATCCATCCTGTTAGACCTGGCAGCTCTTGATGCAGTGTCCACTGTCCTTTTTTGCTTATGGCCTCCTGTTTTTGACATCTTTTTTGCTAGTTTTAGGTTTCTGGGCAGTTTACAGCTGCTGACCAATGCTAAAGTTCAAGTGCTCCCTGTCTAAACTTGTAAAGGTAATTTGTTCTCCTTGATTGATATATTTAATTTCCTGTAGGTCCCTAGTAAAGTGCACTCTATGTGCCGGGGGCCTGTAAATTAAATGCTACTAATGGGTCTGCAGCACTGATTGTGCCACCCACTCAGTAGCCCTTAAAACATGGCTCAGGCCTGCCATTGCAGTGTCTATGTTTGCCATTTTTAAACTGCCATTTCAACCTGGCAAGTGTACCCACTTGCCAGGACCAAACCTTCTCTTTTATTACATATAATTGACCACAAGGTAGGTCCAAGGCAGCTACGTGGGCAGAGTGCAGTGTATTTTTAAAAGGTAAGACATGCAGTGTTGTGTTTTACGTGTTCTGATAGTGAAAATGTAATTGTTTTTTCGTGATTGCAAGGTCCATCTCACCATAGGTTAACATGGGGATTGCCTTGAAATATATTTTAAGTGTAATTTCCCATTGGGAGCAGACAGAAATCGGAGTTTGGTGTCTCTGGACTCATAATTTAAAAATACATATTTGGTAACATTGGTTTTTAGATTGTAAGTCTGGAAATGCCACTATTAGAAGTTCCCATTTTCTTACTTTAACCATTCTGTGCCACTGCCAGTCTCTGAAATACACATTCGGGACAGGGTGACAGTTGGGCTCTTGTCCATTCACTCTAGAAAGTCACACAAAGGGAGCCCTACATTTCCTGATGGTCCATCACTAATGCTGATGGGCCTTCCTGAGCTAGAGTGGTGAGAGGAGTTGACACTTACACTTGAATACGGCTGTGCCTGTCCCCACACAAAGAAGTCTCCACCCCCTGTAGTGTGTCTGGTGTCAGGGCAGGGTCTTGTGCAACACCAAGACTTTCCTTTGAAGTTTGCTTCCTTCAAAGGCAAAAATTGGGTATAAGTACTGAACCTTTGACACTGTATACCCAGAACACTTCTGGACTGAGAATATTCGGCCAGAAAGAAGAGCTGTGTTGCTGCCAGGAAGGACAGCCACTTTGCCTGTTGCTCTGCTGTGCTGGCCTGCTGCTTGCTGCTTCTGTCCTGGAAGTGAAAGGACTGGACTTTCCTTTCTACATCCTGCTTTCCAAGGTTCTCCAAGGGCTTGAGTTGCACTCGCCTCATGTTGGAAGTCTCAGGGCCATCAAAGACTTCACGTGCATCAACTGGACCCTGCTGCTGTGAGTCCTACTCTGCCAAGTGCTGCCAAAACCAGTTCCTGGGCCCTTGAAGGTGAGTTTTGCTGCAAGAAGAAGAAAATCAAAGCATCAACTATATAAGCGTCAATCGTAACCAGCACATCTCTGCAAAACTTAACGCATCGCCGCTGCCTGCACAGAAGCGTGGTTCCTGCTTGATGCAACAACCGCGACTTACAATGCAGGTTCCAGATTTTTGACACAGTGCCTCTGAAGAACCGCCATTGCATGAGTTTTGAGCAACGCATTACCGTAGTCTGCGACGCACTGCTCTGACTCCACCGCAGCACCTGTTTCTACGCTGACTTGACTTTCGACGCATCATCCCTGGGTGCCCTTTTCTTCATCCAACCTGCAGCGCAGTAAGGAACCAAGGTATCGTGCCTGCAAACGACTTATCACCTCCCCTGTGCCACACATCATCACCGGGTGTTGGTGGCTCAACGACTGCACCGCCTTATGGAACTGATGCATCACTGGCAATAGCTTCGCATCACCTCCTCTGCACTACGCACTGTCCCTCGGCGCCAACAAGCCAACGACCTGGGTAGCGGTAAGGAACTGACGCATCACCTGCTTTTTCAATGCCTCACCTCCCCTGTACCACACATCTTATTTGATTTTTGACGCATCTAATGTACTTGTTGTGATCAAGCGCACTAGTGGTTTCTAAGAGCTAAATTCATATCTTGACTTGTGTATGTTGGATTTATGTTGTTTTATTCAGATATATATCGGCTATTTTTCTAAACGGGTGTTGAATCCTTTTGTAGTGTTTTCACTCTGTTACTATATGTGCACTAATACTTTAAACATTGCCTCTGAGATAAACCTAACTGCTCTGTGCCAAGCTACCAAGGGGGTGAGCGGGGTTATCTTGAGTGAGTAACTAGACTCGAGTGAGGGTCCCTACCTGGACAGGGTGCAAACTACTGCCAACTAGATATCCCATTTCTAACACTTCCATTGACAAACACCCATTAATCTTTGTACATTAATGCATTCATCTGTCTACTTCAACACTAAGTCATCATCCCTCAACACGTTCATGTTCACTCTTTCATATTCACCTATCCATTTTTGTACTCTTAATCATGCCATCCATCCTCACACCCTCATTCATATATTCACCTCTAATCTTATGCTCAGTCATTCACTCATTACTTTGTGCATCTATTCTCTTTCATCTACACATCCTTCCTGCCATCCTTATGCTCTCATTTACCCATCTCTCTCTATCTTGTTCACATTTTCACCCATCCTTTCATGCTCTCTTATCCATGCATTCATTCTCACTTGCAATCATACAACCATCCATTATTACACCACCATTCATTCATGCCCACGAGCATTCATCTATATTCATCCATAAATAAAGAAATACATTATGTTACAAAAATCAATGCATGTTATCCTTTTCATCTTCAAGGATGGATTTTTTTTCTGTTTCTGGCCACAGTACTGATATCAGGGGCTTCAGTTCTGTCACCAGTTACTTTTGAATGGTCCACAAGCGACAATTTTCTAGAAATGAACATTAATTTCTCCACACTGTAACTGTTTCAAGGCTGCAATAACATATTTCCGAAAACATGCTTGCCCTATTTCCATTGTTTTCATAGAATCATAGGAGACACTAAATTTCTAGGGTGGACAGGGACAGGCTTAGGGACTTTCCAATGACCCTATACAAAGTGCCCATGGTCTGCGAGCCACAGACTCCAATGAACGTAAACAGCCCCATAGTTCTGAAGTGAAATAGAAGGGCATGCATGTAGTCACAGTTTGCAAATATGCGTTAATGTTATTTAAATAATGCAAAAGTGGGCATGTGATGTCAAGCACAGGTTTTGGTGAGGAAGGATACCCTTTAGCACTTTTGCTTCTTTGTGTGTATGCTGTAAAATGCAGCACGCATGCAAAGTTTAAAAAGCTGAGAGAAAAGAAAAGTTTTCTCAAACTATTCGGCTGCCGCGAGGAAGCATACCTTTTTGGCACAAAGTCCTGTCTACTTTTTATAGCAGATAGGGCTTTGCATCAAAACTCGTGGGTGGTTACATGGAAACGCCCAGTTACAACCCATGGAACGCCCCTTGACGCAAAGTAGCACATAGCTCTGTTTTGCTTTACATTAGGCACCTTTCAAATGCAAATTCCCATTTCTGTTGGGAATCAAGCCTAGCACAACACTTTGTCCTGGTTTTCCATCACTTTAGTGAACCAAATCTAGTGAAAAGTGTTAGTATATATCCCCCTAAGTCTTTTTGCACATTTTTTGGCAGGCTACCTTATACTGTGGACAGCCAGCCATACACTGTAATACATGTTTTAAACTGATCTAGATATTCACAATGCTCTCTCTCCCAGACTGAGGGCCCTTATAGTTCTATAAACAGTACACACAGATATTTAAAGTAATCATTTTAAACAAAAACACTTTCCCACCAGAACAATTAATTTCCCACAGAATAGTTTAGCTTGCATTTATTTTTCACTTAAGGTATAATATTGTACATGTAGTTATTGCACAAAGACAGGGCAATTGGTATTATTATGTATTATGATTATTAAAAAGACCTTGTAGAGCACAGCTACCTACAACAGGCTTCCCGGCGCTGGAAGAACAAATACGGACAAGTGGGGACATGTAATGCTTAGATGAAGAGATGAGTTTTCAACTGTTTTCGAAAAGTAAGTAAATGTTTGTTTGATCTAAAACGGGTAGGAAGGGATTCCAGAGTATGGAGAACAGATAGCAGAATGAATGACTCCACCTCTTTCTTTCTTCGCTCTAGGAAGGGCCAGAAGGAAGAGGTCGTTTGATCTCGGTTCTCTGGGGGCACTGTATAGAGTGATGAGATGCTGAAGGATATGTGGGCCAGGGGAATGTTTATCCTATGGGCGATGCATAGAGCCTTGTATTCTATTCTTTTATTTATAGGCAACCAATGAAGCTGAGCAAGTACCGACCCTGATGATTGCATTCTGGGCAGGCCCAGTAGTGCTCTGGCTGCAGCATTCTGGGTAACCTGCAGCTTTCTGATGACATATGAGGTGCTGCCCAGATAGAATTGCTTTAGTCGAGGCAGGAGAGTATCAGGCCTTGAACCACCGTCCTCCGACATTCCACAGGGAGCCATTTAAGTGTCTTCCTAAGAGACCTCAGAAACGAAAGCAGGGGGCTGCAACTATCTTTGCCTGAGAACCCTTGGTCTTTATCTAGAATGACTTCAAGGCTCCTTACTTCTAGTTTGGAAGATGGACACTCTCTCAAGCACGGTGGCTTGACTAAATTATGCATCAGTAATAGGCAAAATATGCCACATAATGTAAGACATTTTTTGATGGTATTAGTTCATTATATTGACATGTTTACAAATCTTAGCACCGGGCAAAGGTTTCACCTCATTTGCATCAGTTTAACAGCCAAATTCAGAAATAAGCAACTGAAAAGTCGACATGCCACTTTACAAATAGCTTTCCAGTGCAGTGTCTCTTGCTCTGCAGTTTAACTAACTTTTGATCCATTTGAGCTAGAAACATATTTTTGCTAAACTCTGACGGTTATGCAGCAGATGATGGTTTATGTGACAAATTCAGCAAATCCATAATTATGCAGAAAATGCAGCAGCCACAAAATTTGCATTATTCTAGTGGCCCTCCAAATGGTGAATTGCTTGATGGGGTATTAGTAACAGTCACAAGCTGGCCCACGCACACGTGTACAAAAGATTAGCACAACACAGTATGATAGTACTTTCCAAGACTGCCTGGGCTCAGTCTGATGTGAAATGTAGTCATATCGGCTGACCCATCATGAATTCCAACAGCAGCAAATTACATCTTTAAATAGTAAATGTAAAAAATGTAAAACAGGAAAAACAGCTGGTAAAAGGTAACACAATGGTAAAGCTTCGAGTCAGAAGCCCCAAAGATCACATCAACCGACATTCAAACGTGTTGTGTTTCAGGGAGAGGATACATTTACACAAACCACTCCACCTCTGGCAGTGTGGTTCTGGCGCATGATTAAATCACACTAATATCAAGGATCTTGCTTAGGAGGCTCTCGTAGCCACTTCTTGAAAAGAGCAACGCTGAATATTGATCAGGAATGAACATGATTAATTTAAGGATTTCATTTTTATTTTTTTTGGCTTGGGCTCCTGAATATTTCAATCAAAATATACTTGCAGGTGTTGAGTTGGGCAGCACTTTGATAGTATTTTTTTCAGCGTGAAGCTTGGATTTTAAATGCCAAGCGGAGTAGGGATGCTCCCTGGTCCATGCCTGATCAGCTGCTTCAGTAGAGATTTTTCCTTCTCTGAATTCTAGGCCGTGTAATCAGCCGCGGCCCCGGCTGGTAAGAGCGGTGGGGCAATGGGGCTAGGTGTGTGTTGCTGATTTCCACATACGACGATGAGGGAAAATGAATTATTTATTTAATTTCCCCTTGTGGTCGTCTGTCGAATCCCCCCAAACCCAGCCCTACCACTCTTACCTGCACGGACCGCGGCTGCTTGTAGTCTTGGTTTTATAATGGAATGAAAAGACTACACGCCTCACAATTTAAAGGCAAAAACCAGGGCTGGAGAAGCACATAAAGTATGGACCTGGCAAACATAGCAGGGCTGTTTCTGAGGACGGCCTGGGGCACTAGATGGCTCAGAGCCTAGGCCTGCTAGGCAGTGGGTGGTGTGTGGAGGGACTGGTTCTCCTCTGGGGCAGGCTGCAGGCAGTAAACAGCAGGCGGTAAACAACTTTCTCCTTTTATTTTGTCCTCACTGGCACGGGATTCTGTGAAGCTATGGGCGAGCAAGAGGGTGAACACACAAAGAATGGGCAAAGCCCCGGAGTCTAAATATAAGAGCAGAGGGTTTAAGGTCTGGGTGACTTTTGTGACGGTTGCCTCGTTGGGTAACCCACAGATTAGTAGTAAGAACTAAGGGCAGGTCAGGAGGGTAGAAGTAGGGCCATCATAGGTTAGGGTGACCACATTTTGAAACCATCATAGGACGTAGGACTACAATTTTACATCAACTAAGGGGTATAATGAACAAAATGAAGTTGTGGTGCACTAAAGTATTTGCCTAGGATCTGACAGTTTGGTTAAGCAGGGAAGCTGGTTGTGATTCCCGATTTTTCAATTTAACACTGTGGAAATAGATATCTCTTTCTAACTTCAATGGTTAATGCTTTCTCTGTAATTCTTAGAGGATGAGGTTAGAACGCCAGAGACCAGAAGAACCCACATTTTATTTTTGACAGTTTTATCAGGGGCGGCTCCTCCATTAGGGTGGACGAGCGTCGCCCCACTGCTTTCCCGCAGTGCGAGAAGCTGAAACATAAAATTATATATTTAATATCATTTTATGTTTCTTCGACTTGCTCTGTGAAAAAGCAGAAGTCAGGGTATACCTGGATGGGGGTTGGGTGGGACAGTATGCCTGGTTGGGGGCGGGCGGGATGGTATGCCTGGTTGGGAGCGGGTGGGTGGTCGGGGAGGAGTAGCTCCCCTCTGGGGCCGACCAAACCAGTCATGCAGCCTACATAGAGAAATTGACCTCTCCGTAGGTGCCTGGCTGGGCACCGTCTGGACCAATCACAACGCTGCCATTGCAGCGTTGTGATTGGCTTGGGGAGGGGAGGGAGGTTGCCTGCTTCCTGTTCCTGCCTGAGGTAGGAGAGCAGCAAAGCAGCAGGAAATCGTGGGACCCGGCCAGTAGCGGAGGCGGCGTGGGACCCGGTACGTTACGTTTTTTTGTATTTTTAACCCCCCCCCCCCCCCACGTGACCCCCCACCCGCGAGTCATGCCGGCCACAACTGTGTTTTATACAGCATGAATCTTGTCCATGGACATAGACACATAGGCAAGGCAAAGGAGAGGGACTGCAAAACATACTTTTTGCAGCACAGTGAGATTTTTTAGGTTTCATTGGATGCAGAGCCAAGGTCAAGATTCGAACCAGGCTCCCCATGTTGAATTGTTGGCAGCAGTAGCCATCAGGCCACATGGTCTCCTGTGAAAGTTCAAATGATTTTTGGTTCGAGGTTCCAGGAGGCCTCAAGCTGAGCCAGAGCCAAGCATCTGGCTTCTTCCAGCCTGGCTCCAGCTTTCAGTGGCTTGCCCACCTTTACATTCAGTTTGGTTGCACTGTGGGATTTGCAGTTTTTCATCTACAAAAAGTAACAACAGTACTGAAAGCTACTGAAAGCTAATTGTAAAACTAGAATATAATAAGTGTACAAGACACAAGGGAAGGTGTTGTAACCAATACATCTGAGACAACAGGAGGTGTTGGAGAGAGGCACAAGGATCCATAAAAAAGGCTTTCCTACAATATGGAACGAGAATGAAAACATTCATATTTTTTAATCTTATTTAGCACCAACATTTTGCCAAATTCTGTTACAATTCAAATGAGAAGAGTGCAAACGTGTTTTCATTAAATAGTCCCTATCCTTCTTCTCAAAGGTTAGTTTTGAATCTAAGGGGAAATATCATGTGGTGGGGCATCAGCTGAGGGTCTTCCCAGATGCTGATTTGCCTCTTTGTGTTTTACTGATAAACTGAAGCACAGCAGGGGAGTCTATAAAACAACAGTAAACAATTGTCTTCTGTCCCTGCGATGATATAACAGGAAAGAGACAAAAGAAATGGCTCTGCTACCCATGAAGGCGCTTGAGAGATTATGTTTGACCTCCTCCTCAATTTGTCCCAGTGCCTAATTTGAGCCGGTGGTTTCCAGTGCTCGGCACCGGCCCTTTTGACAGTTTGCCACAAGGTGGCTTTGTCTGTGTACGTTAGAGATGAGCCCAACAATAGTTGTTTATTAAATAAATATGCATTAAAATGTCTAATACCTACTCCTCAAACCATGCTTACAGTTTTGGGGGCAAGGACTAGTATAAATTGCCACAGGGTGATGAGTGAGGAGTGTGATGGTCAGTAGTTATGGTGGTATGACGTTGGCATCGCTCACAGGGGCAATGGGTAGTGCACGTTGCAGTGACCTCATACCAAGGGCCCTGACACTTATTATTTTTTTGTACAAATTAAGCACTGATTTTGCCCTCCATGTCACCCGCACTCCAACATCGGCAGGGATACATACCCCTTGTCCTCCACACTTCCTACGCCCTTGAGTGTTTTCAATTTCCCATATAGGTTCAATGAAATAGGATCCATTTCCCGCCAAATCCTGCAAGCGGGCCTAGGCCATCCTTCAGACCGATCGTTGCATCTGTAGAGGAAGCAGGGATACTGCTGAAAAGCCTGTGTTTTCTTTCCCCTTCTAAAGTGGCATTGATTATTTCCCCGGGATACACAGCGAGATCATAGATGAAAGAGGGCTCCTGGCTGTTCTTCCGCTGCATTCAGCTTTCATTTCCAATTTTTGTTTTATTTGTCCTTAATGAGAAAAGAAATAATTTAGTGGTTCGAGTGCCTTGCTCACTCCTCGACACAAACAGGTCTAAATTCTCCAGTAAATTGACATTTTAAAAACGTAGCTATCAAATGTTGTTTCACTTTCATAAACCATTCAATTCATAATCTTGATTATATTGAGACACAAATGTCCACTTCTTGTGTTTGTCTAGAGTGGTAATGATGCCTGTCTTGGTTACTGTGTCACAGAAAATATGCCACCGCATAACCATTTACAGCTTTAGTTTTTTTTTTAAGTGCAGACTTCCCTGGTGATCTTAAAGGACATTCCTGATTTTATTAAAGACATAAAGGTGAATATATGGATTTCCTTTTTCAAACTCTATTGACAGCCGCAAGTGTCTGCACTTGTCATGGAACCTTAGGAGGAAAATTAGACAGGCAGGAATAGAGATGATTTTATCTGTTTGCTTATGCCCCTATCAACAAAATCAACTAAGATTGATTAAATAAACATCTCCAACTAGGAGGTAAATCCAAAGTCCACACCTTCTTCACACCACCAAGCTACATAAGGTTCATATTTGCACATTGGCATTTGGTTATCTGAGATCCAATGTGTTCTACTCTTGGGACACTCCAACCTCTTTGGGTTGGTTGCAACCCTTATGTGCCGGGCCAGTAGGAGTGAATTCTGCTCCTGAGATACATCTGAATCACAGGTACATTATCATCAGAGAGAATTCCACTATATTGAATATGGCTCCATACACCAGGATGTTCAGCACCAGCGCTACTCGTCAATTCTCCAGGATATGATCCCCGCTTATGGAAACCAGCTGGTTCCACCGACCTTGCCACCCTGTGCACAGAGCCTCACAGCTCAAAAAGACCCAGAAGCGAACCCATAGGTCGAGCGAAAAGAATCGGAAAAAACGGTTGTATGATGGAACAATGCAGGGAAATGCTTCGCGTGCCTTTACATCGCATTTCCAACCCCGCATATTTTTAGAACGCATATGCTTTTACAATGTATGCCTTTACCACACATTGTTTACATATATATTTATATATATAAACAATATATTTGTGGGGTGGCGCAAACACCCTCGAACTTACCTGAAATGCGTGGTAAAGGCATGCATTGTAAAGATATAAACGTTGTAAAAACGTGTGTGGTAAAAAATGCGAAGTAAATGCCCCACGTTGTAAAAGCCTTGTGGTAAAGGCTGTTTCATGGAAAAAATGAGCCTCGGGCAGTAGCAGCCATTGATCTCTCCTTGGGGACGGGTGAGGCACACCCCCTATGCCTCATCTGTGACTGCTATGCCAACCACAAGGGGTTCATTTACCACTTACTATCCCATTTTGATGTTGCCTCTGCATTCAGCGATATCCTTGTCAACCACTGCCACATTGTTGGACAATTCTATCTTGACTGGCTCAATTTCCTTCTGCCTCCATCCCACCTGACACCAGTGAATATACCTTTTACAGTGATGGGATGATTTGATGAGAATTATAAATGATACACTTCTTTCCCACCCAGATCAATATAGCTGAAGGATCTATTATATATATATATATATAAGAAATTCAACATCTGGAGAATAGATTAGACTCCTCAGCACACTGTTGGATGAATGCTTCTATTTGATAAGGGACAATTAAGGCCTTGGAACTGAGGAGCTGTATTAAGTTGACTGTTTGAGGTGTAGGTATCATGAATAATTGTTTTAATGTTATGTTTAATTTATATATATTTGTATGGTTTTGCTAAACCGAATGCTGGTTCTATGTCTGAGGGAAGTTTGGATTGCAGCTTCCTGTGCTTTAACCTTTTTGGTGATATTATAAAAACATACACTGTTACTGGTTGCAGGATATATTGTTTCTATGAGTGGGAAAAGCGTGCACTGCTCCAGCACTGTCAGTCCAGACAGCCAAAATACCAATTGACTATGTATGTACCAACAGTGCAAAAGGACCCTTTATTAGGGCAAGTCCATACCTGCCATCGAGTCATACAAATACATGAACCTGGCCCCATGTCACTCATAAAATTCAAATGGTTAACATTCTCCACCCTTACCCCACCCAGCCCACCCAACATCACCTGCCCATCTGCACCCAAACCATGCATCTCTTGCAAGCCCTTCCCTGTCCTCCCAAACTGCTTTTTCTGCCTTCTTCCTTCCCGCCTGAGCCATCTGAATTTTCACCGTTAACATTAATACCAAAGACGCGAGAAGATGGGGATCTAAGTTAACCTATTGCAGTAAATTGTGCTGTAAATGTTCACCCAGCTCAAAAACTAGGGGAAATCATCTAGATCTGTAAATAAATGAAAGTTCTTTGAAATACTACTGTGCACAGTCTGTAAAAATGTCAACAAACTAAGGGCCATATGTATGAAGGTACCCATTTGCGAATCTCAAATAGCGATTTTTTAGAAATCGCTCTTTGAGATTTGTAAAGTGGTATGTAAGTAGAAAATCACATTTTTTTGCGATTTCTTAAAATTCCTTAATTGCGATTTGCAAATTGCGAATCGCAATTAAGGAATAATTTCCCATTCATTTCTATGGGCCAGGAGGCCCATAGGAATGAATGGGAAGTTATTCTCAATTTGCGATTTGCAATTTGAGAATCGCAAATTGAGAATAATTTCAAGGGTGCAGGGGTTTCCAAAGGACACCCTGTTTCACCCCTGAAATTAGCATGGTTGCACATGTGGTGCACATACATGCCCTAAAGGCATGTATGTGCTTCACAGTGCACTTTGAAAAATGCAAAAAAGTGAATTTTCAAGGAATTCGCAAATTACCACCAACTTGAAGTTGGTGGTAATTTGCGATTCCTTAAGGCCAATTTGCATTTTTATAATGCTTCTTACATTGCATTAAAGGAATCGCAAATTGTGTGATTCCTTAAATGCAATCGCAAAAGAAGGAATCGCAAATTTTGCGATTCCTTATTTTGCACGCAGATTTGCTTAATACATACCATTTGGCCAAATTGCATTCGCAAACGCCGAAATTCTGCGAATTTCAGCATTTGCGAATGCAATTTGGTTTGATACATATGGTCCTATGCTCCTGTATTTTAAATGTATACATTGCACAAACTATACCTCTGTGTTCTAAAATTAATTTAATGATCCTGTAAGCTCTAAACACACCTACATTCACATGCTGATTTTATTCACCAGGCTTTGCACTGCCCAGGTATGCAAGAGTTTTTTGGAGATGATAGTACACCCTATATTAGACATTACAACTAACCCAATTAAGGCCTTGCAAGGCCCGATTCAGGGCAGCGCGACCGGTGCGGCTGCACTGGGCGCTGACCTGTGGAGAGGGGCGCGGACCTCGGGGGCGCTGTGTTTAACAAAAATTTAAGTTTGGAGAGATGAGGGGCACTTTTGCCAGGTGGTAGTGAGAGAAACCAAGGCGGAGGTCATAGGGTATGGCGGCACCAAAAACGATTGTCACACCGGGCGCCACCAGTGTTAAAGCCGGCCCTGAGGCCGTGCCACTGGTGCTACTACTGAGCTATGTCGCAGGTATACCTAGGCGTATACCTCTCACTGCCTCTGCTAGCCAAGCGCCGAGCGGCGATGGAATGGGGGCAAAGAACCCCTTCAAGAACTCAACATTGGCTTAGGGATCATATCTATTGTAATGGCAAGGCTGAAATATGGCAGCCACCCACAGCTAGATCACAAGATACAATAGTCTGAAATATTGAAATTGTTCAACTACAATAGCCGACAAGAAGTACGACTCCTGGTCCAGGGTTATCCCAGAAATTTTAATTGTCTTGGATTTTTCTGTTAGACGTGACTGTGAAGTATATTTTTATATGGATCTTTTCTGTGTAACTTAAGATAATATCAAGTGTGGTTCTTGGAAATGACTTATTGGGTTTTACCTACATTCTTATTAAATTAAGTAAATGTTTTGAAAAAGAAAAAAAATCATGTTTTCATTCTACCTGGTTTCATAATACTTAGGTCGAGTGATTTGGGCATTTGGATGGGCTCTGTTTAATAAATCTTTGCGCGGATACTCCCACAATGCAATGCGACTCAAAAAAACTCCAATTTACTACCTGTTATAAAGCCCGGCATGCACAGTGTTAACTTGCATTGTTTTGCACCTGTGCAGGTAAGGACAGCGAACTTGCATGCTTTTTTCATTTTTGTCTTATAGTAGTAGTCTGTATTATGTCTCTATATGTAAGGTAGGTGGACCAATCGCACCAAGCATACAAATGTCTTCACATTAGTGAAGAAAGCCTGTATTTAGCAGGAACATCTGATGTATTACTGACTTTAACGTTTGACCCAGCATTTGTGATATATGATATTTGACTTTTCAGTAGGATAACACAATATGAGTTTTATTATAAAATAGTTTTATGCTGTGTGCAGGATCATGATTTTATAACATGTGTAGATAGTTCTACCTATAGTTTATGCTGCTTTTATTTAGCAGTAGTAGGTATAGGCCATTTTGCAAGGGGAAATCAAACTTCCATTGCTAACATTGTGCTTCAGATGTGTACAATTCTCACACATCTTGGGAAACAAAAAGCCCACGTTGTAGCTGCGAGTTAGAGAGGAGACTGGCTATGCTGTGGGGATCTTCTGAAGAATAAGAGTGAGGTAGAGACGTCTGCCAAGGCGAGTCTGTGCCCACAGCAGACACCACAGGAAAGGTGTGTGTGGGACATTGTAACACAGCAGAAGAAACTAAGACAGACTTCTGTTAGACTCGTTTTTTATAAGATGTTAGATATTCTTTGCATTTTCTTTGTTATTCATCGTTGCTAATGCTCTTACTATTGCAATAGTTCTTTTTTTTTTTTTTTCAGAGTTTTTATATAGCACGAACTAGACCCGAACTGAATCAGGTATCAGAGCGCTTTACATAGCAACAGTTACGTTACATGAGGACACGCATTCATTTTAGGCACAGGGAGATTAAGTGATTTGCCCAGAATCACAGGAGTTTTTTTGGCGTCGTTACCGAGACTCGAACCCAGATCCCCAGGTCCGAGTTCGAGCGCCCTGGCCGTTAGCTACTCAGCAGTGGTAAATAAAAAGATTTGTTGATACCACGTTCTTGTGCTATTCGACTTCTCAGAAGCACAGTGGGAGCCCATTTCAAATAATCCCGCTAGAAATTCTGGCAGTTCTGTCCAGTCTCCCTACTGACCCAGCCTAATAAATAGCTGATTGAGTTGCCTTTCTGTTCTCTTTGCCCTGCAAGCTCACAGGCTATCTACACAAGACTTGGCACCAAGGGCCATATGTATCAAGCTAATTAGCATTCGCAAAGGCCGAAATTCTGCGAATTTCGGCCTTTGCGAATGCTAATTAGACAAATGGTATGTATCAAACATGTTTGATGCAAAATAAGGAATAGCAAAATTTTGCGATTCCTTAAATGCAATGTATCAAACAAAAAATATTCAAAAAATACCATTAAGGATTCGCAAATTACCACCAACTTCTAGTTGGTGGTAATTTGCGAATTCTTTTCAAAAAGCTTTTTTCCAAAAAACAAAAAGGTGCCATATGACGCCCATACATGCCCTTAGGGCATGTATGTGCGCCATATGCCCCCAAATGTCTTTTTCAGGGGTGCAGCAGGGTGTTCTTGAGACACCCCTGCACCCTTGGAAAAATTCCTAATTTGCGATTAGCAAATTTCTAATTGCAAATTGCCCCTTCATTCCTATTGGCCTCCTGGCCCATAGAAATGAATGGGTAAATTGCGATTAGCAATTAGCTAATCGCAAATTAGGAATGGTAAGGAATCGCTATTATATAGCAATTTTGTACATACATACCGGTTTGCGAATTCCAAATAGCGATTCCTTAAAATTCGCTATTTGGAATTCGCAAAACGGAAGTATGATACATATGGCCCCAAGAGAGGTGTAGTGGAAGGTGTGCAATCTGGGCTTGCGTCAGTGACTTATATTAGCTTTTTTTATCCAAGATCTGTTTATTTGCTTTTAACAGTGTCACAGACAAGCATCACTCACAATGCATATAGTCAGATCAGATATACATTAGCTTTTTTAATAAATATGTACAGTAAGTATAATATAACGGATTGCAATGTAATGCCATGACTGCACTTGAACAGACAACAAGAATGTCTTTGCAACATGGCTCAAACACAGCATTTGTTATATACACATACCATTATGCAAAGTCCACAAAAAACACTGAAATCGGTGCCAACCTGACTGTTTCTTCACCCTCTCATTTAAATGGGCATGACAGAGGAATCGTGGCGGCATCTCTTCTGATTTTAAGCAGAAATGTATAGCACCAAAAATCTACAACGACCAATAATCACGCACATAGGCACACGCAACACCCCACTGCACACCGTTTAGGATCAAACATAAAGATGGTTATACACGAATAAAGTTATTTTTATAAAAGCACACTCAATTTAAAACACTTTCACAAATGATTACTTTATTTGTAGTATATGATACTCGACCAAATACAAATTGTAACTGCTGAACTTAAACTATTTAGGTTAATTCTGGAGTGAGTATGAGGTGCCCCCAGAACATAGAAGAGAGTAGCACGGACTCTCTAACTTGAACTGAATAATGGTGTACCAATCTGAATTAATGAAATATGTGACTCAGAGATATAAAACAGAAAACAGAAAAAAGTCCTATGCCAATTAAATGCCACTGAGAAAAATTGAAAAAATGCCCATTACGAGAAATGGTGGCATATTTCCAAGCCCCTATTGCCACGGGAAAGTCACTTTTTATGACATTCCTGTGGCGATAGTGGCTTCGCCTTCTTTACCAGGCCTTGTAAATAAGGCCCCCTTTCACGTTATGCTTAGCATGAAAGGGGAGGGCAATGGGTGTAGCTGTGGGTATTCCAACGCAACACCCATTGATTCTGACGCTGACCCTATTTACAAGGGAGCCGTAAATGGGAGGCAGTGCCAGAATTAAGACCAGGGAAAACCTGATCTTACTCTGGCGCAACGAGGAAAACATTTTAATTTCTCCTAATTTTTGCTGTTTTCATGTGTGCTGCGTTGTGCAGCACACATGAAAACAGCAAAAGGCCAATGATTGTTTATGTACAGGAAGGTCCCCCTTCCTGCATATAAACAATAATTTTTTTAATGCAATTTTGCAACTTCTGTGTGTGCTGCATTAAGCAGCACACATAGAAGTTACAAAACAGCATTTAAAGATTGTTTATGTGCAGGAAGGGGGACTTTCATGCACATAAACAATCTTCCTCTGCACACAGACACCCTTGCACTATGGAGAAGAAGTTGTCATGAGGCTAATAAATATATGGATCAAGCCAATATTCCCAATCATATCTCTTAGGCTGTTAAAGTGTTTTTACTAAAATCATGGCAAGTCTAGGTAACCAGAGGTAGCAGATGCCAGTTTGTGCCTTGGTACCTCTGACACTAAGGGGTCCATTAGTATTGCGGGTGGATCGCCACCGCCCGTATAACGGGGGCGATCCACCCGCGAAAAACCTCTGCCCGCTCTCCATTTACCATCCCCCCCGCCACATTATCATGGCGGGGGGGAACCCGGCAGACGGAAAGACCGTCCGCCGGTTTTCCGCCTGGTCGCAGAGTCGACCGGGCGGAAAAGGTGCTAACATGGTGGCGGTGTCTGGGACATCCATATTAGCATGTCTGCTGGGTTGTGTCTTTCCGAAGGCAGGTGTTTTTCACCATTGGGGGTGCGTAGCGGGCCCCCTGGGATTCAGGGGTGTGCACATGGGGGGTACCTATGATACACCCCTGCAGTTCCCTGCACAACATGGCAGGCACCGCGCGGTGCCTGCCATGTTGTGCAGGGAAGTGCACGCCATGCCTTCCTAGCATTGTGGCAGGCGGTGCTGAGTGCACCGCCCGCCACAAAGTCAGGAATGCAGGATACGCCCGCCACTGTAGAGGGCGCATCCTAATAGCAGGCACGGGACCTCCGCAGCATCGGCGGGCGGTCCCATTCCCCATCCGCCCGCCATCCTAATGACCCCCTAAATGTGCTATTTCTGGCCATAGGACTCATGAAGAAAAGACAAGAACATAAAATAAAGGATTTTAGAGGCGCACTGTTTACGGTCTGTAAGTTTCCATTCCTTGCCCTATACCTAACTGGAGAAAAGAGCATTATCCATTTGCTTTGCATATGTTCAAAATTGAAGGAAGAAAGAAGTGGCATTTTAATATTCGCAGAATTCGGACTTGCTGACAAGCACTTATAAGGTGTCTAAAATCAAACAACATCGTTATGAACTCTGCATTCGTAAAAAATATACTAATGATTAAAAAAATTAACCCCTGATGATTTGATCAAGGAGAACGTATAGGGCGTGATTAGCAATTAATCTGTACAATAGGTTTTGCACTACTCAGACTAGCAATATTTTAAAATGTGGACATTTTCAATTTTTAATAAGTATATTTTAATTCTAAAAGTATGTTTTTACTTTAAATATATCAGCTATAATATGAATTATTATTTTTAACTTAATGTAAGATTTTAAATAATCAAACAATAAAATCTATATATACACTATCCGTAACTGCTCAGCAGGAAATAGAAGGATGTACAAGAGCTAAACTTGGGACAAGGGATATCAACAGCAATAGTTTCAGGTTCCATAATGTTCGTAATGTTAGTCACACTATCCAATGCATTTAGTTGAATCAATTTGCATGACAATAGGGTAATTGCTCAGAAAAAGAATAAAAGGCAACTGTGCAAATACCAACATCATAAGAGGAGGTAGCTGCCAGCTGCAGGCTAGAACTGCCTACCACGAATCCTCAATATTAAAACTGTGGAAAATGATTATTTTTCGTTATTTATGTCCCATTATACACCCTCTCTTTTACGTCCCGAGCTCATCATGACGGTAAATAGAAAAAACCCGGGCACATCAACGTAAGGTTGCACGCAAACACATCTCTTCCTCAAACTGCAACTGTACATTCTTATGGTTAAGCCGATTCCGAGAACCGAGCCCCCGTTGTACCCCCCCCCGCTTATGGTCAGGCTAATTCCGAGAAATAAGCCCCCGTTTGCCAAGACACAACAACCAATTCCGAGAAACCAGCCCCTGTTTGGTAAACACATGACACCAGGCATCCTGTCACTGCCATTTTTCCTTTTCTTATCCAAGGAACCAGCCTAGGGTTATTTCTTAACTCTCTGCCTCTGCCTCTGCCATGACTTCCTCTTTATTGTGACACAGTTTCATCTCAACTGCCATGATCTCTGTATGATTGACATTTTCGTAACTGAACATTACTCAAGGGAAGCTCCTTCCTCTTTTTTGTATATAATTGCCATGTTTTCTGTGATTAAAGTAGAGACTATTCCAGAGCCTCCTTAGGTGATGGAGCTCTCCCTTAACTCGAGTTACTGAATAAAGACCCCAAATTCTAACCACCACGGACTCTGCTCTTCATGCTTGACCTTATTGATATTATAGAAATTCCGATCAAGGTAAATTACTAAAATATTTACCACAGTTAATTGGCGCCCGAACAGGTACTTCCCTTTCTCCCCACACGCCGGTGATGCGGACCCGAACCTGTCTCTCCAGACATCGACGGACTTCCAAGTGCACACTGCAAGGTGTTCCTGCATGAACTCCTTCGTGTCGAAGAGGGACATTGCCGCGGCTAGCCATCCACACGAGGCGGTGAGGACGGCAGCGGAAGTCTCGACCCAGAGCCCGAACATTGGGGAGTTGCCGAGTCCGAGGTCTTCAGAACCCCGACAAGTCCCTGATCAAGAGCGCAGCGCAACTAGTCCAGTGACCAGATCTTCCAGATTTTTCAAGGTCTTCAAGTTCTCTGCACCTCGGTGAGTACTGCTGGGAGTGTATCAAGACGGGTTCTGATCTTTTTCAGAAAACGGTCAAGACGGGTTCTGATTTTTCAGAGCACGGTCAAGACGGGTTCTAGGTTTCTAGAAAACTGTATGTTTGTATTCTGATACTCAGGGTATATCAAGTTATCAAGTGTAAATTTTTGTTTTATTTATTGACGAAAATGCCTTTGTTTTCTAAATTGTGTAAACTGGGTACCCGGAAGGGGTTACTGGAACAATCTGTACCAGTCCCCCCAAAGGATACTCCTGGTTACTTCATGTATACGAAATATGGAATTGGTGCCATCTTGTATTTGGATCTTTGGGAAGGTTACACTAAAGATTTAGAAATTGCGATCAGATGGCCAAAGAGTGGCACATGGGATTTGAATTGTATCATGGCGGTTGAAAAGAAATGCTGGGAAAAGAAAGCAAGACCCTCGATGTTAGAGAGTGTCGAAATATGGCGAAAGGAAGCACATCGAAGGGAACAGAAAGAGCAAGGAAAAGTAGAGAAAGCAAAGAGAATGTCGGAAGAAAGTAGGATGAGAAAGTTACAAGAACAGAATGATGATATTAATTTTGAACAAGTGAAAAGGGAGGTCTCGGCCTCTGTGACGGGTATATATCCCATCCTCTCGCAAAAGACAGGGTCCGAGGATAGTTCAGACCCTAATATCCCTACGGCACCTCCACTTCCTAAGGTTCCTCCCATGCCCAAAGACTTCATTACCACCTATTTAATGGAACCACCTCCTGCTTATACTAATCAAATAACAGCCAGACGAGTAGTTACCCAGACGGAACCCATCCCTGACACTACAGGTGGCGTTCCACCTATGTTAGATTGTGAGTACGACCCGATTCCAGGGGAAGGTTCACAAGCAGATGTCTCCTATCGCTTACGGGAAGCCCTAGAAGGCATACGGGAGGTACCAAATATCACGAACTGCCTGAATAAAATTTACGAGGCCCTCCGAACAGGGGAAAATTTTGAAGCCTTACAAGAGGCTATTAAAGATAGACCTATCGCTCATAGAAAATGTCTCTCACGATTTATGCTTACCTGTTTTATCCGCATGATCTCAAGTGCTGGAAAAAAGGTTCCCGACGGTCTACTTCAGCTAGATCAAGCAGTGGTAACGGGAAGTTATAATAAAATAAAAGAAATAGATCTCTTTATCCCTCTCTTCACCAGTAAGGTTTCCGATTCACACCAGAAAGATGCCCCTACCCAAGAAACAGAGAATGAGGGTGCAGACTGAGACAGGGAAGAAGAAACTGTCTTTCACGGAGCAATACGTTCCCGTATCCCTCGTTCCCAAGGTAGCGAACAACTCAGGAGTAAGACTAAAAAATTGTCAGCTTCTTCAGATAGATTGTTCCAACAAACACAAGAAGCCTTGGATGATTGGATGGACGACGAGCCTCCACTCACCACACAAGAAAAAGAACTCGCTCGATCAAGCGCCCATTGGGTGTCTCAATACTCCATATACGGCCCTGACATAGTTGCTCTAATGTTTTTATCGCTCCCTATGACATCTCAAAGACTTGCCAGCATATATATGGTTCAACACCTCATTACCTTGTATGAAGACACTGGCTACCCGCCCAAAATATTACGTCCTCTCTTACGGGATTGTCTAGAAGGTAGGTGGGCAGCTAGGGGACAAGAATTCCTCAATATTTTCCTGGATCAGCAACAACGCTATGTCCAATGCTTTTCTGATGCATATGACTCAAATCCCCCTCAGTACGGCCAAGGTCAATTTCCCCTCCGAGAAGTTCACCCCGCCGTAGATTCTGCAGGAAAATTACAACAGACGTTTGTCTATACTCCCCTGACAAAATTAGAAATATTAGAAATGAAGAAAATGGTCCCTTCTCATGAAAAAGATCCTACAGGATTCCATAGGGAACTTAAGGATATTCTTCAAATGGGCTCCTTTACTTATAAGGATCTCAATATCCTCCTCAAAGTCCTGCTACCCCAAGGAATATACGACACATTAAAGGGAAAAGATTGGGAGATTGAAGGGAAAAGGGTAGCATGGACAGATTTGGAGGCAGAAGAAAACACTCGTAATCCTGGACAAGGCCTGGGACCTCTAGTCCTGGAGCTCCCTCGCATTCTCCCAAAAATACTCTCTCAGTTGTTGGCCACTAAGAAAGAAGATTGGGATGCTATCTCTGCATGCAAACAAAAACCAGATGAGGATGTAGGGGACTATTATACAAGATTAGAGAAATGTTTTCTTATCAATAGCGGTCTCTCCTCAGGTGGAGACGCCTATAGTCGATTGTTTGTCTCAAAATGTGTAGAAAATGCCTTACCTATGATCAAAAATAGAGTATTAAAAGTTGAAAGCACTTGGCAAGCTAGTTCCCCTTCACAAGCACTTCAGATGCTCCAGTATCATCAAAACCGAATTAGGGACGAACAAGAACAAGAGAAAAGAAGGACAAAAGATACTAAGATGAAGGTATTGGTAGCGCAGACGAATACAATTACTCAAACCAAAAAGCAACCTCCAGTACCACAAGAAAGGGTTACCTGTAATTATTGCAAAAAGCCTGGCCAGTTTGTACGTGACTGTCCAGTATTACAACACAATATTGCTACTGGAAAGACACAACCTCGCACCTATACCCCTCGACCCTCTGCTCCCACATCAGCTTCCCCTGCTGATACTAATCTAGCGACACAACTCTACCAGTACCCAGTGTCGTCCTATCCTGAATTCCCCACAATTTCATGAGACAGCTGGGAGGAAAACGATAGTCGTCCACTGATCCCTGTCCCGGTCGACCAAAAGGGTCCTTATGTACATGCTAAGCTCTTAGGTAAAGAAACAAAATTTCTGATAGATACCGGGGCCAGTAGGACGACAGTGCAACACAACGAAGTTCCCAAGGTACCCCTCTCTGGCTCAGATAGTATTTCCTTGGGTTTTTCAGGTACACCAGTCATCAACAAAGTTTCTGAACCAGTGTCACTTCAGGTTGGCCCTCTTACAACTTCCACCAATTTGGTACTTACTAAGTCCTGTCCCGAAAATCTACTTGGCATTCAGACATTAAAAGGTCTGGGTGCTGTGATATGCTGTTCCCCGGAAGGGATCCGACTATTCCTCCGAGATTTCAAAGGTCATTTCACCACACGAGAATTGGATGTCAGATTAAGGGACATTCCTGCTACATTATGGGCTACTGATCCAACAGACGTAGGATTCATGGATATTACACCACACATTTTTTTTTTTTTGTAAACTGTTTTATTGAGTTTGTGCACACAGCATACAATCTTAATTCACATTCCCGCCCGTTCAGTTCACATATAGCTATGACACTTCTAACAACCTCTCGCAACCGTCCCTATCCAAAACATCCCACCTCCCTCTCTACCCCCGCCCCCCCCTTGTCAGTGTGCCTCCATGGTCCTGAGATAGCCTGACAGTTCCATCCTACAGCTAGCAGATGATACTCTTCTTCAGCTCATGTTCCCTTCGAAGTCCGGGGGCTGTCGAGCGCAGCACAAGACCTTCACTCCGGTCTAAGGCTCCAGTGACCTATGCAGTCTGCTCTCGTCATGCATCTGGGCTCCCCTTCTAACCCTCCCCTCCCGCCGCATCAGCCCCCACCTCCCCCTGTCCCGTGTCCCCCTCCCGATTCACCACCCCTCCAGTCGCGTCACTATCATCATCCTCCAAGAGTGATTGCAAATCCGTTACTAGCGCGTTCCACGCCCTGGCAGTATCTAGCGCCTTATCGTTAGCCATACGCCTAGCTAGTTGCAGCCGGAGAGAGCCTTCGCACGCAGCCCATTGCGCAAAGCACCTCCGCCACCTCTGGAAGTTAGGGCCCCCTCTTGCTTTCCAATGTAAAGTAAGTTCCCTCTTGGCCATGATGAACCCCAAATCATAAAACTTGCTAGTGATTTTAGTGGCAGGAGTATGGGGAAACCAAAGTAGCAAGCAAGCGCCCGCGTCTACATCCACCTGACGACCCGTGACTGTGTTCAGGCAAGCAAAAACATGAGACCAATAGGTGCCAAGCCCTGTGCATGTCCAGAACATATGCGCAAAGTCAGCGTCCTCCGCGGCGCAGCACGGACATAACGATTGCTCACCTCCAAAGATCCTTCGAATTTTGGCAGGTGTCCAGTACGCCCTATGAAGTGTGTAATATTGAACCATCTGGAACCGAACATTACGGGTGCTCTTCCAGGCCCTGCGTACAAGCTGAGGCCAGGTTGTCTCCGGTATTTGTCGACCAAGGTCGACCTCCCAGCGCTCCCGCAGCCCGTCCAGGGGAGGAGGATCAGCCAGCGCCAGCCTCCGGTACAGACATGTGTTGGCCTTATAAGTGCCAGCCGCCATCACGACATACTGGCAGCCTAGCGACGTGGGGGGTCCACCAGCCCCATCCTCCAACGCCTCTGGATCCCCGTAACCAAAGCCGCATGTAACAAAAAGTCACCCCGCGGCAGATCGAAGGCCTCCTGCAGAGCGCCGAACGACATCAAGGTGCCGTCCCGGTATAGATCTCCTAGCATGTGAACACCGAGGTCCTCCCAACAGGCAAGCGCCGACCAATCTCCGCCATGCGGGAGGGCAGTACACATGCCCAAGGGAATCTCCGGCGCATACGGGGCGCGACACCCCACCCGCCTGTGGCTATGTAGCCAGCACCGGCGAAGGGTACGCTCCTCAAGAGTCAGTCGCTCCAATCGAAGCTCCTGTTGGAGCACAATAAAGGATAGGACATGGCGCTGCACAATCCGCCCCTGCGGTCCGTCCGGTCCTCTAAACTCCCGCGCCACCATCTGCGTGAGCCATTGAAGCTGGGCAGCCAAATAATACCATTCGAAGTCTGGCACTGCCAGGCCGCCCTCCTCCCGGGATCTAAGCAAAGTGTTCAGGGCTATGCGTCGCCTACCAGTGCCCCAGATAAAACCTATCACCTCAGACCTCAAAGTTCGGAAGAAGGAGGGCGGTATCCACACCGGCAGCGTGCGGAAAAAATATAGGAGGCGCGGCAGGACCACCATTTTCAACAACGCAATTCGCCCCGCCACTGACAACGGAAGGACGCGCCAAAACCGCATGCTACTTCTAATGCCCCTCATGGCCCTACCCACATTCCCCTCATAAAGGAGCGAATGGGTGTGATATATGTGCACTCCAAGATACTGCAGGCAATCCGGTTCCCAACGCAGGCCGTCCAGCACCGCCGGCTGGGCGCAACGGGAATTCAAGGGGAAGAGGCAGGTCTTAGTCCAATTAACCCGGAGGCCCGACAAGTTCCCGAATTCCTGGAGCAAGGCCCGTGCTCCCGTCAACGATGCATCGACATCGGCCAGGTATAACAAGAGGTCCTCAGCATACAAGGAGATATGATGCAAGTCGCCGCTCGACGGTACACCCTCAAAGTACCTTCCCTGCCGAGCCCGCGCCGCCAGCGGCTCAATCGCCAAGGCGAACAGGAGCGGGGACAATGAGCAACCCTGTCTGGTGCCCCGACCTACCGAGCACGCCGCGGATATGGAGCGACCCGTCCGGACCCTGGCAGTGGCCGACTCATACAGCAGCCTCGTCCAACGGACGAAGCCCTCCCCCAGCCCGAACCGAAGCAGCACGCAGAACAAATACGGCCATTCCACACTATCGAACGCCTTCTCGATGTCCACCGACAGCACGGCCGCCCCCGCGGGGCCCTCCCCTTCAACATCCATGACCCTTATCAGACGCCGTATGCATGTCGAGGTGTTCCTAGTAGGAATAAAACCCGACTGGTCCGGGTGCACCAAAGAGCACATATGGGCGGTCAGCCGCGTCGCCAAGAACCTGCTCAGCACCTTGTAGTCCACCGTTAGCATTGACAACGGGCGATATGCTGTCCTAGCCGTGGGGAGGCCACCCTTTTTCAACAGCGGGACTACGATCGCCTCTCGTGCCGAAGCCGGCAACCTACCCTTCTCCCAAGCCTCCCCATAGACCTGGTGTAATCGAGGGGTCAGGAGATCCACATATGCAGCATAAAACTCCACCGGGAGGCCATCCCCCCCTGGCGTTTTCTTCCTAGCCATATGCTTAATAGCTGCCCTGATCTCCCCCATCGTAATAGCGGACCCCAACGCGGCACCCAGCTCCGGATCCAGCCGGTGCAACTGGGCCTCTTCAAGAAAGGCATCCAGCATCGCCGGGCAAGTAGCCATCCTGCTCCGATAAAGGTCCGCATAGTAATCCCGGAATTGAGTGTTTATCTCCTGCTGTGAATGGACCAGGCCCCCCGTCGGGGTGGCCAGCGACAAAATCGGCGTACCCCTGGCATCAGGAGTGGCCAACCATGCCAGTAGCGAGCCGGCCCGATCCCGTTCCGCATGCGCTCGGACCATATATTCCCGGTAATCATGGCAGCGGAGCCTCTCCACCTGAACTGCCACCCGCTCTCGAGCCGCCAGTACCGCTTCCCTATTACTGCCCGCCCCGTGCTCGCGTCTCTCCGCCTGCCGCAGAGCGGTCTCCTCCCGCGTAACATCAGCCAGCAGCGTCCGGCGAACCCCCGACGAGGACGAGAGGCACGCGCCGCACACCACCACCTTGAAGGCGTCCCACTCCATCGCTCGTGTGGTCGCGGTGCCCGAGTTCTCAAGGAAATAACGTTCAATGCAGTCCCGCACTTCAGCGTGGAAGACCGGGTCCTCCAGCGCCAGCGGGTTCAACCGCCATGTGGGAACCGGCTGTCGCTGCCTGGTCCAGAGGACCGTGAGCAGGCAAGGGTTATGGTCCGATATGGTCCGCGCCAGGTACTCGCAATCGCTCGTAAGCTCCTGAGCCCCACCCGAGCAGAGGAAAGTGTCGAGGCGCACATGCAAATCATGCGGTGCCGAATAAAACGAGTAGTCCCTATCCGTGGGGTGACACGTCCGCCACGCGTCCTGGAGTCCCCACCGATCCTGCCAGTCCCTCCGAGCCTTGGCCACTCTGCGCACCACCGACTGAGCGAGCGGTGGATGGGAACGGTCCATCTCAACATCCGCCACAGAATTAAAGTCCCCTCCCATGTACACCGTGCCCACCAGCATATCCGGCAACCGGTTTGATAACACGGAGAAGAACGCAGCCTGATCAAAGTTAGGGGCGTAGACACAGCAGAGCGCAACATCCCGGCCATCTAGCCTCCCCAACACTGCCACAAACCTCCCCTCCAGATCCACCCTAGTGCTCAATGACTGAAAGGGGACAACCGCCCGAACCCAAATTAGCACCCCCCTAGCATGCGCAGAGTAAGTAGTATAGAAGAGTTGCCCTCTCCAACGCCGCTGCAGCGCCTGCCCTTCTGCCAATGTTAAATGCGTCTCCTGCAAAAAGGCCACCTGGACCCCCCTCCGGACCAAATACGCATGCACTTTGTATCTTTTTCTCATAGAGTTGAGCCCCCGCACATTCCAGGTGATGCACTTCAAGTCTAACCTAGCCGCCATCATCTAACTTATAGCAATGGCCAATCCCCCACAGTCCCACCGGCACACTGACTGACCCAAGGAATTCAGAAACCCCAAAACAACTCCAACCAACTCCCACCCCACCCACCCCCAGAACAGGCATCAAACAATTGTCACCCATCCAAACCCAACCCCCGAGTACGGGGGAAACTCTGGAAATACCAGAGACTCACAAGTTATGTGAGATCGAGGAGGTGACTCCCCGCCAGCCGGTCGGATAGCCCAGACCCGTCGCACCAGGAAAGGTCGATCCCGACTAAGAGTAGACCTCCCCCACCCCTCTCCCAGCAGCACCACCACCCATCAAGAAGGCCAGGGACCAAGCACCACCCACGCTGAGCAGAGTACAGCCGCAGGCCCATTCGATCGGAAAGCAAGTCCCCATCCGCCCACAACATACCACCCCACAGGGCCAGCACACCCCCTTACTGTCCATAACTCAGCTGCCCGTAGTCACTCATCAAGCAGTCCATCAGCTGTTTGCGGGGTGATCCGAGGCAAATCCCCAGTTTCCTTGTCCGAAGCCTCATCCGAACCACCCGGTTCCGCCTCATCCAAACCCAACCTGGAGCCTGAGTCCGCCACCTGAGTCTCAGGTACTGCTCCGGAAATGTCCGACACCGCTTGTAGGGCAGCCCTCCTCTCCTGGTCCGTCTGTGAAGCCGAGGGTGACCTCCTGCTCTGTCCTCTCCTCCTATTACGCCGGCTCCTACGCGGCTGCGGTCGGGCCTCAGCATTCCCAGTCCAAACCCCCGTGCCATCCTTGCCCGCTCGGTACCGCTCCAACCACTGCCAAGCATCTTCCGGGGAGTCACAGAACGTCGCCACTCCGTCCACCAGCACTTTCAGGCGAGCCGGGAACAGCAGAGAATACTGCACCCCCTCATCGCGGAGAGCTCTTTTAACAGTGACGAAGGAGAAACGGCTGCGCTGGACCTCCTGGGAGTAATCAGGGAATATCGACACAGAGGCATTATCCACCTTGTAGGGACCAGCCAGCCTGGCCTGCCGCAAGATAATATCCCGGTCCCTGAAGTGGAGTAGCCGAGCTATCACAGGTCGGGGAGGACGTCCCGGAGCAAGAGGACGGGCCGGCACCCTATGAGCTCTTTCCAAAGTGTAGAAGTGCGTCAAGCCCTCCGGGACCACCACAGCTCGCAACCAGGTCTCCAAATACGCAACCATGTCGTCCCCCTCAATATTTTCGGGCAAACCCACCACGCGGATATTGTTGCGCCGGTTGCGCCCTTCCGCGTCAGCCGCTCTCCTTTCCAACTGCTGCACCCTGCGGGTTAAGTCCTCCAACGTGTCATCTGACTCCTTCTGGGCCGGTTCCAATGTTCCAAGTACCAGCTCAGCCGCCTTGACACGATCAGCAAGCTTGTTATGGTCCGCTTTCAAAAGGCCAAGGCCCGTGGAGACCTGGGCGATGTCCTGACGCAGCGCCTCTCTCGTGTCCCCTATGGCCTTAAGAATTTGGTCCAACTGTTGTTGTTGCAGCCCAGCCGCCCGGTCACCCGTCTGTTGCAGATCATGAGCGTCAAGAGAATCCTCAACTTGGTCCGGCGGCACCGCGCCCGCCCCCTTCCGCGGCTTCCCCATGGGGGCTAGCTGGCGATTGCGCCGACGCCAAACACAGTAGGGCCGGTCCAACGTGTCCGGCAAAGAAGGCCACAGTCGTTACCACGCCAACAAGCCTGGCGAGAAGGTGGGGTCGCACACGATGAAGAGAAAAGAAGGGGGGAGGTAGTCAGCAGGCCTCGCCGGACTCTGGCTCCCGGCACCCCAACAAGACTCCCTCAGGTCAGTGGCCCAGCAGCTGCCAGCCCAAACCGCCAGCAACCTCACACTGCTCCGGGCTTCTCTCGATGGCCGACAGGGCCCAAGGCAAAAGTCCAGGATATCAGCAGGGGGGGCCCAAGTCCCCACCTAGGGCCAGAGGGCCGCCCAGGGGAGTTAGCAGCGCCTCCAGTACCCCACGGCTCGCACTCTGCGGGCGGCCCCAAGATCACTGCTGCCAAAGTCAACCATGGGCCACAGCGGGTTCCCCAGACAGTCTCGGGCCCCTACCACCACCGCGGGCACCAGGCTGCCCGACTCACCTCCACTGCTCAGCCGATCCGTGGTCGATTCAGCACCCCCCGGCACCAGGCGGGTGTTCGTCTCCGGGGACGTCACAGGAGCCGAGCGCCGGCGACCCACGGCGCCTCTCACCTCTGATGGGCGCCTCCGCTCCCGGAGTCCCCGCCGAGCCGCTCCGCAACAGCAGCGGTTCGACACTCCTCTTTCCGGCGTCCAGCTCGCCGCTGCCTGTCCGTCGGGTTCCCTACGGGGGATCTCCCGCAGTCGGGGTCGGGGTGCCCACCAGCACCGTCTTCTGGGCGCCTGCAGCGGCGCAGCGGCGCAGTTTCCGGCGGCCTCGCAGAAATCTAGGCCGGGGATCAGCCGCGAAGCTCAGGCCCAATCAAAATGGCCGGCGGCCAACACCGCTGCGCCCTCCGGAGATCCCAGGCGTCTGCAATCACGGGACCCAGCGCACTTCAGGCCAGCGCCGAGGTGCCCCGTGACGATTAGGGAGCAATCCCGAGTGGTGGCGCCGCCAGGGGGGTCAGTAATCAGGATAAATGCCGAGACCGACCCGGAGCTCAGGGCTTAGGCGTCCATACTCGGCGGCGTCGTAGCCACGCCCCTGGATATTACACCACACATAGTCACGTTAAAAGAAGGTGTTGTCCTACCTCGTGTCCGACAATACAAGTTACCTCTAGATGCGGAACAAGCCCTTATTCAGATTATCGATGACTTGATACAACAAGCATTTACAATGCAATGGTCTCGGCATTATTAAAGGTAGAGCTATTGGCATTGCTCATGACATTTTTTTTTTTTAAATCATAAATAAATGGCATTGTCATTTACATTGCCAATAGCTTAATCGTTAAATAAATGGCATTGTCATTTACAATGCCAATGGCTTAATCGCTCGCAAATGCATGACCTATTGCATTTACACCCACACAGAGCCACACACACACACACATACAGAGCCACCCACACAGTCATTCACATAGAGCCACCCACACACACAGAGCCACCTACACAGAGCCACCCTCACACAGACAGAGCCACACACACACACACAGACAGAGCCACACATAGAGCCACACACAGACCCCTAGTGACAGTAAATAATTCTGAGCCCCCCCCCGACACAAAATAGGTATTATCTGCTCATTTCAACCTCCCAAATTCCATGTTCTGGAGCCACTGGACCAAACATCGCCCTTGGAGAAAGCTAAAAGCGCTTGGTTTTGCTCATGACCTGCCTGACAAACAAACCAGTTTGTCTCTTTTCTTCTGTACTAATGTTTTAGCTCCGCTTCAACACACAGAGTTGTTCTATAAAGTTATCTCCGATGCACTAAAGAAATGAAATCTATCCTAAATAGGTCTAGTTGTTTTCCTAAAAACAAAGTTATCTTACAAATCCCTGTAATTAGAGGGTATCAGGAACTTTATTGCTTTATTGCGAACTACGTAAAATATGGACAAGTATGCAGTATAATCTCACTTTTATTCGGGAAGAAGAGGACGTTTGTGAATGTAACTCTGGGCACCCTTAGCAGCAACACTCCATGACAGCCCCCCACCCACACACCCCCGCCTCCCCCCCTTCGCAAAATGTAATGCCCGTGAAAAGGGCAGGTGAACGCAGAGTGTCATATGGAATATAGTCCTGAGAGCACGATTAAAAATGGAATCTAAATATAGTGTATGGTATAAACTATGCACCAAAAAGTGTGATGATATAAGATGAACAGGGGCGTGACATATAATATGCAATGCACTGTGCGCAATGACAGATTCATTAGAGAGCGCGATGTAACGCAGGAACTAGCGTGTTCTATGCAATATGCACCTTGCATTGTAATATGCAGAAGGTAGTGTTGTGTAACCTAACTAGTCTCTAAAGTTGTAATATAAAATGTGTGCTGGGGCGTGTAACATTGCATATGCACTATTTACAGTAATACACCACACGCGCTGGGAATGTGACAAAGATATGGATCATAGATTTGAATATCTATGGCAAAGCGCCGTGCGTTATAACATAGGCATCGAGGCACTCAACACCTGTGTGTACTGCATATTGTGGAAGGCACGCTAGATGGGGCAATACGACCCATGCGATGGCTAGTGTGTCATGACATATTCACGGGTGGTGTTACAGTGCACATGGGCATTCGCACTAGCTGGTTGCATACAACACAGCGGTGTGTGGCACAGGGTGGGTACTGGTGGGTGTACCACAGCATTGGGCTCAGCCAGAGCGCGCTGTGGCTCTCAAGCGAGGCTCGTCTCCTTTTCAGAGTAAAATAAACAGTATTACACATCCGGCGGTGCTTTATTTGTTTTATTAACCGCGAGGTTTGTGTGGGTGGGGGGTGAGGGGGTTCTTGCATAGTTTTGGTAGAATCCCGCGTGAATGGCTTGTTGTGCGTGTGTATTGAATGTGCCCGTTAACAGTTTGTATAAATAAACAACAAGGGTGTGTATTTGTGGGTACAGGAAGGGGGGGAGGAGTAAGCGCTGTAGGGTCGTCATACACGTCAGAGCTTCACTAGCGGTGTAATACATTCCACGTGGATTTATTGTATGCACGTCACTTTTTCCCATATTACAAGTGACGCACCAGGGGCACAAGGGGCTTATTGGGCTTGTAAATAAGCCCCCAAGTGTAGCCGATGTTATGTACGTTTACACATATATATCAATTAAAGGTACCCAGGAGTAGCTGTTTCTACCGCCTACTGGCCCCTCTCTGTCCTTGAGACTGGCCTGAGGTATCATGAAGACAAAGTCAGGCACAAAACGTTTTGCCAAAGCCCTGTTTACTTGCTGTGGTTCAACTCCTTGTCCTACCCTCAGTAGCACGCAGGAGGCTGCTGAGGGGCTGGGGGTTGACAGAGATCATGACCCTGTGATGTAATCGCCGTGTGCGTGATGTCACTTCCGTTACTCCTCACTGAATCAAGACATCCTCGAGTTTACGATGTTTTAGTCCATTCTTAAGATATTTGAAAATGGTGTCTTGGCGCTTTGCAAGACACCTCAAATAACCATTCATTGCACAATCCCCGACAATATGTTGTACTATATACATACGAAATACGTTTGAAATGCATAACCTGGCGCTTCCTGCCCACCTGCCAAGCTGCAGGTGACATGCCCGCGTGTCAGAGGTGATCTGTCACCTGGTCCCATCGGATGTTATGACCTAAAAAAAGTGACATGGGCAACAGATTCCTTTTCCAGAAAGACAATATCTTCGCGCGGATCAATAGTGGTTTATTTGGACCCTCGGCACGTGCGCTGTCGGCTTTTCCTGCCGCCTCGTTTAATCCAAAGCGTGAAGAATTATCCACCAGAGCGTCCCCTGCACCCCACAGGCAAACACCGGGCCTGGAACATTCGGGGGCGGCCTAGCATCACTCGGGGGACCTGAGCGCTGTCGAGGTCAATATATATATTCGTATGCCTTTTTATAAACGTAGAAAAAGACACGACCCCCATAAAGTAGTTTGCCGTTTATCACAGGATTATCGACGTTTATGAGTCAAATTTCCGCCTCTTCTTTGATTGAGTGCGGAGGTTTGCTCCGGCCCTAACACGTCATCCATCATATCCAAGTGCCTAACCTTCCAGTAAATGAACGGCGAGCCTGCTTGTTGTCCTGCTGAGTTTTAAGGTGGCGCACACCGCCACGTCTTCGCCGCTCAGATTGCGCAGGCTGTAAAATGTAAGCGGGTTGAAGCACCATTTTTGCGACCTGATACGATATCTACATTCCACACTCCAGCCGTGCCACCAGCAGGGATGTATGACGTTACAACGCATACTTTTACTCCGCAGACCATTACAACGCGACTTTTACACCGCATACCGTTACAACGCATAGCGCCTTGGGGCGCTGGATAGTGGTAAGTATAATTTACTATTCTAACTCCAGTCCCCGTGGACCCTAGGGAAGGTGTTGGATAGTAAATTATACTTATTCCCTATCCTAGAGCGCCCCCCAGCGCAATGCGTTGTAATGGTATGCGGAGTAAAAGTCGCGTTGTAATGGTAGTGCGGAGTAAAAAATGCGTTGTAACAGGTGTATACCCACCAGCAGCCATTCTTCCTAGAAGGATCCCGCTCTCACCTTGGCTTGCAGCAGCAGGATTTCCAGCGCAGAGTCTGTGGGACTCCGATCTGGCAGAGGTACGATTACGAATGCGGGAGGGAGGGGTGGGGGCCGGGGAGCGGCAGAGCACAACGGAGGAGAGCTGCAGCAGAGGGAGGGGGGGGAGGCGAGAGCACGACGGAGGAGGGCAGAGGGAAGGGGGGAGGCGAGCGGAGCCGAAAACACCACCACGTTTCTCCGAGGCAAGGAGAAAATGCCTCGGAGAAACGCACAGCCATTTTCGGATTCGGGGGCGTGTTTTGCTGTTTTGAGTGACAGACAACGTCACTGTCTAAAGAACAGCAAAACTTACGCCCCCAAATCCGAAAAAGACGGAGCCTATTCGGAGGGACGGCTCTCTCCTCCAATGGCTGGCCTCCGTTTAGGAAGCCAGCCAATGGAGGGAGAGCCAAAAAGAGGGAGGGATAAAGCAGCCCTCTTACTGACAATAAATCTCAGACTTCCGGTCTGCCTTCAGCAGACCGGATATTACCTCGACCTAAAAAGGAGTAGTCAGAGAAGTACCTTCCAACATATGTAATTCGCCAGTTTTGCCAGTGCGAAAGAAAACAGATGACGGTGCACCACCAGTTTACAGACTCGTGGTTGACTTACGTGAACTCAATAAATGTGTGGTACCACAATACCCTGTGGTCTCTGACATCAGTACTCTGCTAACAGCTATAGAACCTGATGCCACACATTTTACAGTTATTGACCTTAAAAATGCGTTCTTTAGTATACCCATTCACCCAGACAGTCAGTACCTATTGGGATTCTCACTACAAGGTCGTAGTTTTTGTTTCACAAGAGCTCCTCAAGGATACACAGAAAGTCCCAGTATCTACAGTCAGGCACTTAAAAGACAGTTGGACGACATTGTTCTGCCCTCCAATACGACATTGTTACAATATGTCGATGACTTGCTGATCACCGCACGTTCCGAACCAGAATGTGAACAGGCCTCACGAATTGTCCTAATGTTCCTTGCACAACATGGCCACAAAGTTTCACCCTCTAAACTGCAATTGTGTTTACAGAAGGTGGCATACTTAGGATACCTGCTGTCAAAGGAGGGTAGGGCACTCACACCTGAAAGAATCCAACTCATTTTTAACATTCCTGTCCCTAAGACACAAAAAGAAGTCCGTGCTTTTATTGGCCTCACTTCCTATTGTAGACAGTGGATTCCCCAGTTCGCCTACTTGGCCAAACCCCTGATACAACTAACGACCTCCGATTTTGCCACCTCTTCTCCATTGCCATGGACACCTGACATACTTTTGCTTTTGACACCCTTAAACAAGCATTATGCTCTGCACCTGTCCTAGCCACACCTGATTATGCCAAACCTGTTGTCCTCTTTGTCACGGAACGGGAAGGTACAGTCTTGTCAGTACTCACACAAACACAGGCCAATAAACATCGCCCCTGTGCTTATTTCTCCAGTACTCTCGACCCTGTTGCACAAGGTCTGCCTGCCTGTTTAAAATCCGTTGCAGCTACGGCTCTGGCAATCCGACAAAGTGATTCCATAGTGCTAGGACATCCTCTTGAAGTACAAGTCCCACATGCAGTAGAATTACTTTTGAATAGAACACAGACACAACACTTGACCATAGCTCGCCTCACAGGTTATGAAGTCACACTATTCCAACCCCACATTACCATCAAGCGATGCAATATCCTCAATCCAGCTACGCTGCTACCCACTGTTCCAGTAGACTACCAAACTCATGACTGCCTAGAGATAGTCGGACTAGTCACAAAGCCCCGGTCTGATCTTGTAGATGTTCCATTAAAAGCAACAGAACACACACTGTTTGTAGATGGTTCCGTATGCGCCTCCAAACAGGCAAACTTTCTGCAGCTTATGCTGTCACTACAGAAAATACAGTCCTCCTGGCAACTAGAATACCCGTACATTCAGCCCAAGCAGCAGAACTCATAGCTCTTACACAAGCATGTGAATGGTCAAAAGGGAAACGAGTCAATATCTACACCGATTCGCAATACGCGTTCGGGGTAGTCCATAACTTTGGTATGTTATGGAAGGAAAGAGGTTTCCTAACCTCTCACTGAACTAAGATACAGCACGGACATCTTATCCTTCAGCTACTAGAATCAATACACAGACCCACAGATGTAGCTATACTGAAATGCAAAGCACACACAAAGGTCATAGACTCTATCACTAGAGGTAATGCTCTGGTGGACGCCACAGCTAAACATGCTGCTCAGACAGGAACACTAAATACTGAAACTACTGTTAGGACTGTTTGTCCAGTCATCGATCCTATAGTAGACACCCAAAACCAAGCTACAGAGACAGAAAAGAGGAAATCGGAAGAAGAGGGAGGTTCTCACACAGATCAGGGTTGGGTAGCAAAAGACAAGTCCAAATGGTTTCTCCCTGACATAATGGTTCCTGTAATGATAGAAACTGCCATGGTCCCGCACATCTAGGAGAAAAAGGAATGTTAGACAGTCTAAATTTGATATGGCATAACAAGCATTTACGTTCAGCGGCTAAACAAAAGGTACGAACCTGTATGATTTGTTGTCAGTTCAATCCCGGGAAAAGTGTCTCAGTTGAACAAGGAGGGTTCCATCCTCCAAATTACCCCTTCGAAGTCCTCCAAATGGACTACATACAAATGGAAAGATGCCGGGGGCATAAGTATGTCCTCGTAGTAGTCTGTACCTTAACCCGATGGACTGAAGCATACCCCATCCCAGACTATGGTGCCCAGATGACAGCTAAACAATTGGTAAGGGAATTCTTCCCCCGATATGGGTTGCCAAGAGTCATCTACTCTGACAACGGACAACCATTCTCCTCTAAATTAATGGAGGCTGTTTCCTTACTGTTAGGATACACCTGGAAATTCCACTGTGTTCGACACCCCCAAGCGGCAGGCCTCGTCGACGACATAATCAGACACTAAAGACCAAACTAGCTAAGGTATGCGCTGACAAACAGATAGACTGGGTTACAGCCCTTCCGGGTTGCTCTCTTCTACATGCGAATGGTGGCACATTCCCGGACGGGTCTGTCACCAAATGAGGTCACATATGGGAGACCTCCGAATATTTGGGGTGCCCCATCCCCTAGAAAGCTAACTGATATTGATTCAAATGTACTGACAGATTACCTAGCTTCTTTGATGTCTGCACTACGTTCTTGTCGTTCACAGGTGGCTGCTGCCTTTCCAGACAAGACAACGCCCGAGGAACACGCCATCCAACCTGGGAACTGGGTTCTAGTCCGGAATTTCGACCGCACCAGTCCCCTGGAAAGAAGGTGGACGTCTCCCAAGCTGGTACTACTCACGACGAGGACTGCAATCAAAGTGGAACGGCGAAAAGGTTGGCTCCACGCAAGCCACTGCAAGAAATTCTTCGGACCAACTCCTACAGACATTGTTGCTAACCCCAAAGACATTGAGACAACAGACTTTATTTCACCCCTTCCTGAACTTTCCCCTCAAGAAGAGTACAAATAACGGCTGCGATCCCATCAGAAACAAGCTAGAGACATTGTATCTGACCTCGACCTACCGGTGGCTATTTAAGTCCAAGACGTAGTTTTGGTGAAGCGGTTGCTGGGAAGTGTCAGGTCACGTATACAAAATTGACTCAGACTAGCAGCCAAACATGGAAAATATGTCTAAACGCGTGAAATTGTTACATAACAAAGTTTCAATCCTCCTCTCTATAATGATTCTTATTTTCTGCATCACAGCTTGCCTAGGTTGGTTCCTTCATCTAGCTTTTCCACCGTCTTCCCTCATGCTTTTGAACAACACAGCTATGCACTCACATGTAGACCTTCCTCCACATCTCAAAAATAGAAGAAAAGAATTCTTCAATAACACGTTCATCTCCACACTCCACCAACACCAACTGGTTATTAACAAAACAAACTGTTGGGTCTGTGGTTTAATGCCACATTCTGTACATGGAGGAATGTCTTTTATCCCTCTCCCTTTTGGCTATGCTGGATCTACCTATGCCCTCTCTATGATATTCTCCGCTTCTGTTAGAAACATTCCTGAGACCAAGGCCAAGAACGCTAGTACCTGGAACGAGATAAAAACAAAGACAGTACGAGCTGTTCAAAAGATGGTAGATTTCACCACGACATGGGGACGAGCAGATAATAATGAAAATACCAGTTATTCCCTCTTTAACGACACTACCTCCTTCAGGGAAACATTCTCAGTACAAAAGAGACAGACAGAACAGGGAGGATGGGCTGTGCCTCATAAGGGCCTATTCTGTGTAAGAGGAAAGGGCAAGGGTCAGAAAATGGGAGACAGTGAGTGTTATAAGACATACACTCTACCTGATCTGAACTCCCAACGATGGCCACTGCCCCCAACACCTATTTCATCTGTGGACCTAACACACGTACTTGGCTACCCCAAGGCTGGTCCGGGAAGTGCTACATTGCATTTCTCCTTCCCCCTACCTATACCGCCCCAGCAGACTACCATCTAAGTGACCCTCCGACTGTAATTAATAGACAGCGAAGCTGAAGATACAGCGGACCAAGAGGATGGCGATTTCTTTAAAGGAGTCATCCTTTCTGGGGGCCCATGATCACCAGCCGTCACATAAGGCAACTGACTCGTGTAGTCCAGGGAGCCATAAATGAGACAGCTGGTGCATTAAGCAACATCACCGCTGAGATGGCTGCAGACAGACTCATGACGTTGCAGAACCGCATGGTTCTAGACATCATATTGGCCGACCGTGGTGGCGTATGTGAACTGATCGGGTCCAGCTGCTGTATATTTATTCCAGATAATTCACCCTCGGTGTATTCCGCTATTTCCCGCCTTCATGTACTTTCCAGAAAACTAGCTGCAGACACGCATGCCAGGTCCCTGACGGGTTGGCTCTGGGGCCTCCTGTCCTCATGGGGATGGAAGGCACTTACAGTTATAGGTCTTGCTCTAGCCATTCTCTTCACCTGTTGCCTCTGTATTCAGTGTAGCTCAGCACTCTGTAGTTTCTGTATCACTACCTGCATTCCCAGATCCCAAACTAGAAAGAAAAACAAGGAAAAGATTATGTTACAGGAACAAGTGGACAACCTAATGCACATAGAGGTAGATTAAGAGAAACAATCTTAAAAGGGTATATTATGGGACAAGAAGGGAATGTGGAAAATTATTATTTTTCGTTATTTATGTCCCATTATATACCCTCTCTTTTACGTCCCGAGCTCATCATGACGGTAACTAGAAAAAACCCGGGCACATCAACGTAAGGTTGCACGCAAACACATCTCTTCCTCAAACTGCAACTGTACATTCTTATGGTCAAGCCGATTCTGAGAAACGAGCCCCCGTTGTAACCACCCCCTCTTATGATCAGGCTAATTCCAAGAAATAAGCCCCCGTTTGCCAAGACACGACAACCAATTCCGAGAAACCAGCTCATGTTTGCTAAACACATGACACCAGACATCCTGTCACGACCATTTCTCCTTTTCTTATCCAAGGAACCAGCCTAGGGTTATTTCTTAACTCTCTGCCATGACTTCCTCTTTATTGTGACACAGTTTCATCTCAACTGCCATGATCTCTGTATGATTGACATTTTCGTAACTGAACATTACTCAAGGGAAGCTCCTTCCTCTTTTTTGTATATAATTGCCATGTTTTCTGTGATTAAAGTAGAGACTATTCCTGAGCCTCCTTAGGTGACGAGCTCTCCCTTAACTCGAGTTACTGAATAAAGACCCCGAATTCTAACCACCACGGACTCTGCTCTTCATGCTTGACCTTATTGATATTATAGAAATTCCGATCAAGGTAAATTACTAAAATATTTACCACAAAACAATTGTAACAAGTTGTCCTTTGTCATAGAGGCTGACACCGCTGTCCAGTGACTAATGTTGTAAAGTAAAACACCTATATTGTAGTGCGCTCAAGAGATGAAATAATCTAGGTGTGAATGATACACTGAAAATAATGACAATATACAGAGATTATTTGGCAACATAACATGCGCTATACTGTGTAAATGTGCTATACAGTCTGGCCAAGAAACATATCACCTGGGAAGTTGCATAATCCCTTAAGGCATTATTGAGGGAGATCAGATATAAAATCCATACAATGGAAAATTGTATTCAAAGGAACGAAACCAAAGCACCCACATTAATTTTCTGTTGCAATTGCTAAATAAAATTTGAAGCAAATTAATTGACACTACAGCAGAAAATATAGCATAGAGTTAGAACTTCTGGTAAATTGACAACAACCAAATTCAGAATGAGAAGAACAGCACGAGGAAACATGAGAACCTTACACTTATGTACATTTCCAAGAAGTAGTTGGTGTTCAATGAGGAACTGAGAAATGTTTTAGTATATAGGTGACATCATAATGGAATTTTGCTAGACATTTGGTGGCCAACCTCTCCAAAAAGATCTAGGGTAAGCAGGAACTTTATCAAAAATAGAAGAAATCATAACAAAAAAAGTTAACAAGCCGGTCTGAGATAACCCAGTGAAGCCTAGAAAGGCCCAAACCCAGAAGCAAACAGGGCATGAAACACATACATATCCTGGTCTATTAAGAGGACTCAGACATCGTGAGAAGGTAAGCAGAAACAATACATGTGGTTCACATCAAAGTACCCAGTCATGAACTGGAAATATAGATACACAGACACTTGTTACATCTCTGATGAAAGGCATCAGACCAGAACATATCTATTTCTGTTACATTGGCACAATAAGCAATGGAAGGCTTAAAAAATAAATATTTTGCTCTTGTAAGATGTCAATATGGACAGGGTCCAATTCGGCATGTGAAATTTGACTCTGAAATATGGTCTAGTTGAATTTTTGAGGTACTTTGAAAGGAGATGTGGCTTGGTGGCTAGAGTTGCTGACTTTGGAACCCGGTGACCCTTTCGAATCCCAGCCTATATACAGCTTTGTTCAACCATGTGTGATTCTGAGCAAATAAGTTAACATCCATATGCCTAAAAAATGTAATATGTGAAATGTATTTGTGTAATTCCCTCTTTATTTGTAGATGGTCTCCCAACCCCACGTTAAATGTATGTTATATACTTATAAGTGCTCTGTTACTTCCTAGCTAGGTTTATGGTATATAAATACCAATTCAATACGATATATTGATCTCTACCAAGTAAAGGGAATTTGAGTGGCTAAAGGGATGTCTTCTTGTTATAGGAATTCACTGCTTTATTTTGCCTAGCCACATAAGTCAACACACTCTACTAAGTGTGCGAAATTCATTGTTTTTGCCCTGATCACCCCCATTTTTTGCTTGGTACTCATGTAACTTACTCTGACTATGCGTTCGGCTCTCCTTATCAAACTCAGGGCCAGTGATCTGCTCTAAAGGTGCATGGTATAATTACAATCGGCAATGATACACACCTGTAAATCCCTAATAAAAAATAAGGCATAGGGGATACAACCTACCTATAAGCCCCTAGTAAATGATAGGGTTGGGAGGTTTAGAGGCCCAGTAGAGTTTCTGCAATGGAGTGTGCGCTGCTGTTTTGCCTGCTGTCATTTTAAAGCCAACCCTGTTTTGCAGACAGTCTTTAAAGTTACATTTTATATGGGAATTCGACTTTGGAATTAAAGGTACTTCCAAAGTATTAATGTACCTTATTTTTACATATAAGTCAACCCTAATGTCTCCCCTCTGTGGCTTATGGGTATGGTATCTTGTAACTATAAGCAGTGTCATTATAGAGGATAGTTTATAAGCCCTGGTTAGGGAAAACGTGCCAATTTTGTTTTCCCCCATTTTAGCAAATGGCTCCACAGGCTAACATTGAAATATTTTATTTAAATATAAATATTGACAGGAGCAAAATCAAAATATACTTCAAGGTATCAAATGAATATTTATGATACATCCAACAACTTGCCACTGTCAGATTTATAATAACTATTACAGAAAGGAAGTTATTAAACTTTCTTTTCGGTGTGTCAAAATCTAGCATTCCAGCTGCACTCTCCGGATTGGCCAGACTTCCCAGGCTGAACCAGATCTGCCCTGAATGAGGTGTGAAAGGTCCTGTCAGAGAGCTAATTATTTCCTGTGGGTGGAGGATTGCTGCTGCAGGAGACGATGACAGGATGAGGGTTACAGGTAGCCAAAGTGGTTTTCAAAGGGAGAATGACACTTTAGGACAGCACAGACTCACCCCGCATCCTACCACCCCAGCCACATTGGAGTCTCAGTAATTAGATTAGTCAAGCAGTTTGAAAGGGAGTGATATTGAATTTTAGCCATGCAGGTGGGTTATCTTAGCCTGGTCTAAATTCAAAAGAGAGACTTTTTCCATTTTGGATTTTGAAAGAATAGTGCTTTCTGGGAGAAGAATGTGCCACACTTTGGAGAAAGTGATCCTACACCTGAGTGGCACCCAACATTCGACTCATCAGGGGTGCCCCCCTGCTTGACGCCCAGGAACACTGCATAAATATGGAAGAGCTGCATAGCTCCTCAGATCTGCTGCCTGAAACTAGAAGGGGAAGAAAAACTGCTCTGCTGGAAACCTGATATTCACCCCAAAGGTTTGCACTCAGAAAGACTGTGCCTGCTGCACATTCTGGGACTACAGGCCTAAAGACTGTGCCTTGCTTCACAAAGGATTAAGGAGTGGATTCCCTGAAGCTATACGTTAACTGAGCCCTGTGAGAAAGGGCCCTCTTTCTGCATGGTAGCCCCCACTTTTTGCTGAACTGCTGCTGTGCTTTGACTGAGTGTGCCCTCGGCTCCTGCCAATCAGGTACCCAGGGCCTTTGCTCTTTCCCTAAAACTGCATTGAAAACCAAATCCCAATTGGCATTTCTGGCCACAGGTCAGTCTGTGGAAAATGGTACCACCTGTACCCAGGTCACTCTGACCAGAGAAGACCCCTAAGGGCTGCAGCACTTATTGTGGCACCCTTAGAGGCCCTCTACCACTACACTCACACACTACCTTTGCAGGCTGTGTGTTTTGGTGCAGAACAAAGGTAAGAGTCGACATGGCACAGATCCCTGTATGCCATGCCTACAGCCCACTGCCGTGGCATAGATCTGTCTCCCCTCTAGCTGGGTGCACTATACCAGTGGTGAGGGTCCTGGTGCATGAGCTCTGAACCCCTACAGTGTCTAAGTCCATTCTTCAACATTGTAAGTGCAGTGCTGCCATTAGGAGTAAATGGTACTGGGAGTTTGTCATCACGAACTCCAAAGCATCATAATGACTAAACTGAAAACTGAGAAGTTTGGTATCAAACTTCTCAGCACATTGAACCCACACTGATGCCAGCGTGGAACTTTTTTTAAAATGTATTTATTAATTTTCAAAATAATATAACAGAACACAAAACGAGATACCCAAAGGAAGAAAACATGGAAATGAAAGAAAAAAAAACAAAAAACCTTTGCATTGTCCACATCCCCAATGATACAAAAAAAGAAACAGTGCGCTCGCAGGAGCCAGCAATAATCCCACCAAAGCAGCAACTTAAATCACTGTGAAAATGAAATACATGCATTGACAGATAGAAGCAAGGCCAACACCATCAAGGAACCTGCAGCAGGCAAGAGCCAGCACAAAGCATTTACAGAATATCAGTACATGGCACAATATCGTTTACATTAAATCCCGCAAATGTGGCATTTTCAGTTCTAGCCAGCATCATTAACAGCATCATGGCCCATGCAGAATCCCCAGTCCGCTCCCGAGCCCGGTCAACAAAGGGCCCCCATATTTCTTTAGGCCTAGAAGCAGGCGGCATGAGTTCCCAGAAAGTGGCCAATTGTGTCTGGCCATATGTGACATCTTGTATCCAATTCTCAATCGTGGGCTTCCTCTTTCTACCCCACAGCCAGGCTATTTGGCGCTTTGCAAAGAGTAGCAGTAGAGCGTGCAATTTGCGTCTAATGACTTGTGTGTCCTTCACATATCCTAGCAGAGCTACTTGTGGGGATGGGGACAGTGCCATCACCAATATCTGGTTGATAGACCATAAGGAGACCTTGTCCTCCAGCCAGGACACAGCCCTCCCATAGTTCAAAGCCCAAGGTTCCTGTATGTTTCGGCTAATACAGACGCCCAAGTACTTCACTTGGTCCTGTTCCCATTTCAATGAGAATTCCGAAGCCACCGCCTTGGTATTGTCAGTTAAGGGGAATATCACTGATTTTTCCCAATTTATATTTACCCCCGATTACCCGCCAAATTTGATGAACTCACGCAACACGACATCCAGATTGCACCCAGTGTTAACAATGTATAACGTTATGTCGTCCGCATTGAGCGAGATCAACAGACTACGAGCACTAAAGCCAATCCCTTTATCAGTATGGTGTTGACGAATACGTGCAGCCAGCGGCGTCAGCGTGGGACTTAATGAAAAATGCACACTGAGGGCATCTTGGAGATGCCCCCTGGAAAATGACCTACCACTAGTGTCCAGGCAGAGTGGCTGCTTTCAGCTGCCACCACCATACATGTTTCTGGACCTCTGGGTCGAGAGCCTGCTGCTCTCGGGTGCCTGAAACAATGCACATCCTAGGACAAGGTGCCAAGCCTCCTCCCCCAGGATGGGCAGGGTCCACGAAGGGGAAGCCTCAAAGGCTTGCCGCCTTTGAGAGCTTTCCCAGGCCACCTGCTGTTTTAAGCAACTGGTCCCCATTGGTTCTGACCTCCACTTTGGGTGGGAGAACTGGTGGGAAAAACAAGTGAGGAAGCGTGGTGTGCTCACCTCTGCCAACTCCACCCCTCAGGTGGGGGAGGTGAGGTGAAGCACAACTCTCAGTCCCCACATCTTGCAGATGGGGGACTCAGCCAACCAGGGAAATGCGTATGCCCCCTCCTACTGGAGGGTGGCATAATAGGGGTGTACACACCCCAGGGAAGGGACCCATTGGTCCCAACCTATTTTCCCAACCTCTAACTCCCCATAATCTAGTATTTAGGGGCACCCTTGAAACTTGCTTCCTCAGACAAAACCTGCAAGAAGAAAAGAAGAAGAAGGATCGAACAGCCGTGCCTAAGCTAACCAGAGGAGGACACCCACTGACTTGGCACGAGCCCTACCGGCCTATGCCCACCTCGAACCTGCTCCAGCAAAATCATGATGTGTCCTGTAGCCAGCAACCTCGACAAACCCAGAGGACCTGCCTGCCTTCAATCCCAAAGACTCTGTCCGCAAGGATCCGCGGGTCGGCACAACTGTGTACCCGATGCCCATGGCCCGAGTTCGGGTGTTCCAACACCAAGAGGAGGTCCCCCTGGCGATACAGACCCAAGAACCCATGACCCCTGACCTGCCTCAAGCCTCCAGCCAACGCTTGCAGCCTCAAACCAGAAGGTCCCCCCAACTGCGACCAGGAGCTGGTAAGAAGATCTGACCCTAAAAGGCACCCATCCACCGGATGCCCCACAGCCTTGTGTGGCCCAACCGACGGTGCCTAACCAGCCCCCAAGATCCCAACTTGGGGGTTGGTTAGGCACCGTCTCCAAGTGGTGGTCGCACCCAGAAGACCTTCGTCCCAGAGCCTGCAGTACTTTTGCAAACCGGAGTCTACCCATTGAAAGGTACAGGGCTTCCAATGCCAAAACAGCACTCTGTACCCGGCCACCCCAGAGCTGCTGAAGGTGCATTTTTTGTGCTAGCCTAAACCCCCATTTGTCCTGAGCGTGAGTCCAGGAGCTTTGCGCCCACAACCCAGTGACCTGCTCGTCAGCAGCCACCAACGGGAGGCCCCCTATCCCCCATTGGATAACATTGGGCCTCAGTACTCTGCACCCAGCCGCCCTAGTGCCACTGAGGGTGTAACAAGAGTGCATCCTTGACCCTGCAGGAACCCTGAGTCTAACCCCAGCACACCAACTCCCACAACAAAGTACTTACCTTTAAACAGATAACACTATTTTTCTCCATAGGATAACATTTACTGTTTTTCTATGAAAAGTTTTTAAGTGTGGAGTTAGAAAACCTAAAGAAATTCTTTAAAATTGTACTAACTAACAAATACGCTGTTACTTACCTGTTTACGGGAAATGTCCCAGTGTAGTATCCAGTTATACTACACTGTGTAAGAAAAGTAATCTGAAAGTAATGTACTGGTCATTTTACTAAAAAGCCCATTCAAAGTATACGTACTGTATACACAAAGCATTGCATTTCTCAGTAACAACACTGTAAATCAATCAAAGTACATTTACAATTGCATTTCAAACTGTTCACAAACTGTATATTTACTGCAAAGTATTTATGCCTTACCTGTGCCAGGCTTGCTTGGTTCTAGAAAATAAAATAACGAAAAGAATATTTTTATACAAAAACAATTGATCTCAAGTTCAGTCTTTGAGTGTGTGAATTCATTTGCTGACTATGTACAACAAATGCTTAACACTGTCCTCTGATAAAGCCTTACTGCTCGACCACACTACCACAAATAGAGATAGATGCTATCTACTTTACTTCTTCTTACCTTTTGAGTTCCATTGGACTCTGTGCACATCTACCTCACTTTGGTATAGTATATGCAGAGCCAGCTTCCTACAAGCCCACCTGCATCATCTCCACCAAGAAGTCCCCATCCTGGAGTCCATCCAGTAGAATGTTAAGAATTTGGCTAGGTGCATTGTGGTAATTGTAGTTCCAAACTTCCAAGGGCTATCTCAGAGCTTTTAGACCCTTGTATTTGTTTTTCGGACAATTTGAACCCTGAAGAGGAACTTCAGGGAGAGGTTACACAGGTTTGGAGAAGTTTGTGGCAACCTTTGGAAAAAAAACTCAATAAGATGACCGACTCGATATCGCGAGTCATGCCAACGATCCTCAACCACGACCCAGCCTGGATTTCAGGTTTGTCCCGCTGAAAGCTCGGAGCTCCAAACTTCGAGAATTTGACCGGGCCTCACTGAAAGTCAAGCTGGCGAATGTCAATCTAATCCCAGCCTGAAGGGGAGCCTCATTTGACGACGAGAGAAAAAGCTCCAAAAAAACAATTAAGTGTGAAGGTACATTTTTGATGGTGGCCTTCCGCTTAGTGTATCTGACCAAGGCTCCATTGCAGTCAGCCTCAAACTTTGACTTTGTCCAGATCAAGCACGACGATTAGATGTCCCAAAGTGGCGCTGTAGGTTTTTAAGAACTAGAAAGTCTTTATTCTTTAAAATGTAATATCTCCGGTTTCCTACATTGGAGTTTTGTCATTTTGGTGTCATAAAGATAAAAGTATAATCTATTTTTATAAATTGGTTTTGGATTTTTATTGTGTGTTGTGTCTTACTTATTTAGTGTATTGGTGTTTGTAAATGTTTTACATACCTGTCTTCTAAGCTAAGCCTGCCTGCTTGTTGCTAGCTACCAATGGTTGAGCAAGGGATTCATTTATTGAGACTAGAGCAGCTAGTCATGCATGGACCTGGGAAGTCACAAGTATGGTTAGGGCTTCAGTGTAATTTGACTTACCTGCATAACAATTTGTTTCTTTTTCTGTTTTTTAATAATTCAAATAGCAACACGATGGTGCTGAATTCTGTTGTCTTACTTTGTACCCAGAAACCCTAATTCTCCAACTAATAAAAGTTCAGCACATACATAAAATGTCAGAAGGCAAAGTCATGGAGTTAGCAAAGGATAAAGTAAAGTTCGTGCCAAATACCACTACATAGGGGCACTGTGTGATGAGCTGTGTAGGAGAATACTAACACTCATAGTGCTACCCAAAGAGCCAGTTGTAGTAGTGTTATATCTGACTAATTATGGAGACACACATAGCAAAGCCATTATCTAAATTATCAGTGCTGGTGATAGGACAATACACAGCAGGAAAGGAGCAGAGAGAGCAGATAGAAATTGAATAATACATCTCCTTGAGGTTTGGTCATATAATCACACCATCATTCTGTTTGATAATTCCAAAGTGTATACTTTTATGTGGGGTACATGCTTTTGCCCAACTTTTTAATGTATGCTCTTCTAAGTGAGTGTGCCTATTTAAACTGAGACAATTTGGTATCCCCGATTCTGTATCCATTATAAATGAGACAGTAAAGGAAGCCTTGGAAAAGTTAGATGCGAGATTTGAGGAGTGCAATTAACATGGTGGAATATTTGGTAACTCATTCACCTTTGTCATCTAAAATGTCATGATAAATGAGGTGCCCATTGGCACAAAAAGGGCCACGGACTATGAAGGGAGGGGTGAACTGAACATGATACTTGATCCCAATCAGCCATATGAAGATTTGTTGAAATCTAAGTTGTTAAGACAAAGTTTGAGTGTCAATGAAGGGAAGGGTGCTAAAGTGAAATCGTTGAGGAAATTCTCAGAAGTGTGTATGGTGAATTTAGGAAGTCGATAGAGTTCTACAAGCTTACCTTGAAGGATGACACCAACCCCTGTGTGCACAAGATTGACATAGTACTTTTAGATTTGTGCAGCTGAAAAAATGAGCTGAAGAAATTGAGGAAGATTGGTATAATCGCATAAATGGAAGGCTCAGAGTGCTTGGCGCCCATCGTCATGCCCAGAGATTTGTTGAGATTGTGTGACAGCCTACCAATGCAACTTCAACCAAAACTTCTGGGTAGATTCGTGACTACTTCCAAACATTTCTGAAACGTTAGATACATTAAAGGGAGAGGTAATGTTTACTTCTTTGGATATGTCTGCAGCGACTACCAAATTGAACTACATCAAGAGTCTCGCAGCATTACACATTCATCACCGCGGAGGGTACCTATCAATACAAATGAAAGCCATTTGCCCTGGCATTGGAACTTGCTAGAGTCCAGAGAATGACTCTTAATTTGGGACCTCCCAGATAGATCAACTCACGAAATATAATCTAACTGCAGCTAACAAGAACCCCGGTGTCTGCCTTTTATGGGATGGTGGAAGGTTCTTGTTTGAAGGAGGGGCGGGCAAGATTGGGGGAGGGGCACCCCGTGGGCAGTGGCGATGTAAAGCGGTTTACACTTAGGAAGGAATTCATTGCTATTCTTGTGCAATAAGAAGAGGACACCGAACAGTTTGAATGCGGTTTGCAGCCATTAACACCCAGGCATGCACAGATACTGCTGGTGCATGCTCTGAGAGGTAAACATTCACCAGTACACAAAATGTTACTGCCTTAAGCCTTGCTAAATACAGCTTAGTATATTTGTCTTCCAGTTTGTGCGCACCACTATGCATATCCTCCCCCCTCCACACATACACACACAAAAGATTCAAGGTGCGCTGAAATACAATCACGAAAGGCAGTGGCACTAGAGAGCTGTGTGTATAAACACCCCCGCTGGAAGTATATGCCATGTGGCGACCCGGAAATGCATAAATCACATCAGGGTTTCTTGGAGCTGTACCACTCTGTGCAAATACGGTATAGTAGAATAATGCGAGGGCTCTTATAACCACGATGGCGTGGTCAGGAGATGCAACACTTATCTTATTAAGGTTGTAGGTCACCCGTGGACCCCTATCATGCAGCATGTAGGGTCACCCATAGGGGAGTTGGGAGCCCTGAGCAGAGGAGCGCTTTCGGAGGAACTGTCATCCGTTTATTTTTCTACCCCAGAGTCATTTTTTTACCACAGTCCTATAAAAAGAAAAACAAGCATTAGAAATGCAATAGGTCTCTGTTATACTCTGCATTACATATTTCTTCTATTTCCATTGTAGTTCCTTTTGCCTCGTGCACCTTTTACCTGTTATCCAATCCCTTTACCTTTCCCCTCATATGTCATTATAGAATCTTCATGAAGTATAAATGTGATGTCATAGAATGTTAGTGCATTCCTGCCATTGCCCGGTCCCTTCAGGACATGTTTGTGATTTATGCCTGTGGGCTTTTGGTTTATTTACTTAAACTTAATAAATATGTTTTTAACCTATCAACCGTGTGTCTCCTGACTTAACAATTTGGCGACGAGGATGGGATGACTTTGAAGCCCACGGCAACCTTTTTGATATTTATTATCTTTGTTATTCATCAAAATCCCTGAAGTGAAAACTGACTTTTCTTCTTAAAGGAATTGCAGTAAATCGCGAGAATACATGCATTGAAACCTAAGGTATGTCAAAAGCTTGCGTATGCGATTTGGAATTTTGTGAGGAAAGTTACTGTTTCAGAAATGTCAGGCGATCGGCAGTTCAACTGTCATTCTCTTCTGCGCGGGCAGTTCTCTTACGCGCACATCTGAAGGAGAAGTGTTTTTGAGGACTCGAAGACACCGTACTTACGTCATACGCACCAACGTGCGGCCATTTTGAACTCTGACAGGAATTCTTCATTAATTTAAACGATGATCGTAGCGTTTTGAGGAATTCTTTGATATTTCAAACGATGATCGTAGTGCTTTGAGGAGCATCTAAGAAATTAAAAGAAATAACCAGATAATTAAAGTAAGAATTACTTATAAAAGTATTTTCCATTTTATAACTATAACATGGCACAAGGTAATAATATCTGCGTATCAGCACATTTTTTAAGCGAGCCAGGAAAGCCACCCATGAGATGGAAGAACTGGATAAGCGGATTTGAAAATTATCTAGTAGCAATAGATGGCAAAGGTTATGATGCAGAAAGAAAAAAAGCCATCATGTTTGGATTGTTAGGCACGGCTGGTCAGGAAATCTTTGATAGCCTACCAGAATATGAAAATGAGCCTGGACAATTTATACCTCTAAAAGAGTACCAAGAGGCAATAAAACGTATGGAAAAACAGTTTTCAGAGGAGCCAAATATAATGGTTGGTAGGCATAAGTTTGCCATGTGGAAACAGTCTGAAGAAGAAAACATTGAAGAATACATTGCAGCTTTGCGTGTCCTTGCTAGTGACTGTGAGTTCAACGAAATGGTTGATATTTATATAAGAGACCAATTTGTGTTTCACTGCTATTCTAAAAAGATACAAGAGCGCTTATTAGCTTGCAGAAACCCTTCACTACAGGAGGTTATTGACATAGCAAAGGGTGTAGAAAGATCATTAGTATCTACAAAAGAACTTGCCATAGAATGTAGTAATTCTACAAATGTATTTGCATTGCAGAAAAAAAAGAAATATGATTTCAAGACTTCTGAAAGAAACAAAGGGGGAAGAAATTATGAGGTAAAAAATATTGCTTGTTTCAGATGTGGTTCACGTAATCATCTTGCAGATTTTCAAGGGTGCCCAGCTATTGGTAAAAGATGTAACAAATGCAAAAAAGTTGGGCATTTGACCACCTCATGCAGAAATACAAAGTACAACGTTAATAATAAATTAAAAGTGAATGCCATTGAAGTATTTGAAGAAGACATGTGTTCAAATATTGTTTTGACATTAGATGTTTAAAATGGTAAAATTAGAGGTCCTCTTGGAAATGTTCATATTGGTGATATTGAATTACTAGTCATGGCAGATTCAGGATCACCAATAACTATAATATCTGACACTACATTTTATGAATCTTGGGAAAATGTACAACTTAAAGAAACAGATGTTAATCCAAAGGCATTTGGAGAATATGAAATTGACATGGTTGGATACTTTAATGATACTCTTGAATTTATGGGAAGAGTGATTTATACCAAACTTTATGTTGCTGAGAGAGGTAGAAACCTAGTTGGATAGAGAGATTTAGCCAAGCTAGGTGTGATTTTAAAACCAAGAGCTAAGGATCCAATTGTTTTAGATGAAAATAATATTACCTACGTGAGCACATTTAGTGAAGCAAAGAATTTGGATTTGGTTTTAAAAAACAATGAGGACACATTTAAAGAACAAATAGGATGTGTTAAGGGATTCAAACACAAGATTTAATTAAAAGAAAATGCAATTCCCATTGCTCATAAAGTGAGAACTGTACCACTGTCAGTAAGAAAAGAATTGAAAGAATTATTAGAAAAACTGTGTAAGGAGGGCATAATTGAACCTACAAACTCTTCTGAATGTGTGTCCGCCATTGTCGTCTCTAAAAAAACAGACAGGAGATATTAGACTGCCGACCTGAGATCACTTAATAAAAATATAGTCATAGACTGTCATCCATTGCCCAAAGTCCAGGAAATTTTGGCATCTACCACTGGATCTAAATATTTTTCTTTAATTGATCTCAGATCAGCGTACCATCAAATTTGTTTATCTGATGATTCCAAAGACCTCACCACTTTTGTAACGCCATTCGGTGTATACAGATATGTAAGGTTACCCTTTGGACTCGCTTTTGCGGCTAGCGTTTTTCAAAAATTGATGGATATATTATTCAAAGATATGAGTGGAGTTGAAAAATTCCAAGACGACATCTTGGTACATGCTAGCACAATTCAACAACATAATGTGATATTGAATAAAGTACTGAATATACTCAAAGAAAGAGGGATGACTGTATCTAGAAATAAATGTATATTTTTAAAAGATAAAATTGAGTACTTAGGTCATCTACTTAGCTTTGAAGGGATAAAACCAAAACATGACTTAGTTAAAGCTATAAAAGAAGCACCCAAACTAGAGAATAAAGATGCTCTAAAGTCATTCATGGGGCTTAGTGAATACTATGCGCGTTTCATTGTTGGATATGCTGAAAAGGTAGAACCATTGAGAAAATTGTTACGAAATGGTGTTAAATATGAATGGAGTGATGAACAAGAGTTGGCATTCAATGAAATAAAAAAGTCCATTGTTGAAGCACCAGCACTATATCCCTATGACCCCACCCTAAAAAACATAATAACAGTTGATGCAAGTGCTGTGGGTATAGGTGCTATTTTCTGTCAAAAAAGAGGGTGAACAAGAGCACAGCATTGCTTTTATTTCAAGAAGGTTGAACAAAACTGAACAATTCTACAGTACTATAGAACGCGAAACCTTAGCATAAGTTTGAGCTGTGGACAAACTTAAAACATATCTATGGGGTAAAGAGTTTGAATTAGTGACAGACCACAAACCATTAATACATATGATGGATGGTAACGGTAGAGGCAATGGAAGAGCATCATCCAGACTTGTTTGTTTGTTGTCAAAGTTACAGGAATATAATTTTAAGATAAAGTATATTCCAGGGGGTAAGAATTGCCGTGCTGACTGTTTGTCACGTTTACCTATCATTGACACGGAAAACGTATGTCTAGAAGATACTGAGTGTGTAGTTGCACTTGTTGATGCTACCATCATGTGTGAAGGGAATGTCACTGAAAAAGAATGGTGTCAATCACAAGAAAAAGACAGTGCATTAAAAGAAGTCATTGGTTATCTCTCCTACAAATGGCCTCCTATAAGAAATTTAAGTCAAGAACTTAACGTTTTCCTTCAAATATCCGAGGAATTAACTATTGAAAATGGTTTTCTCAAAAGACATAATCTGTTTGTGCCACCATATCTTCTGAGAAAGAAATTGATTGTACTAGCGCATAAAGGGCATCCTGGACCAACTGCCACCAAGAAAATTTAGAAAAATTATTATTGGTGGCCAGGTATGAGTTCTGAAGTTAACTCATACGTTGATCATTGTGCTCAATGCGTCAATGCTGATAAACACTGGAAAATAAGAAAAAGTGAAATGCAACTCGTTAAAATACCAGAAGGTCCTTGGATTAAAGTGGCTATTGATGTTTCAGGACAATTTCATTTGCTTAATGAAGAATGTAAATTTTTGGTGGTTTTGTCTGACTACTACTCAAAATGGATTCATTATGAATTCATTCCGAAAATAACCACTGAAATAACAATTAATTTCTTATTGAAAATATTCTCAATTGAAGGACAACCTAAAATACTAGTGTCGGACAATGGAACTCAATTTGTTTCACAGAAAATGACTGATTTTTTGAAACAGCATGGAATAAAACAAGAAAAAACACCTTTGTATAGTCCTTCATCTAATGGTCAAGTAGAGCGCATGAACAAGTGCCTCAAAGAAGGCATACAGTTAGCGATAGCATCCAACCTACCTGTGAAAAGATACATACGTGAAAAGTGAATAGCTATAACAATACCAGAAATGACATTACTGATCATTCTTCATTTTATTTAATGAGAGGAAGAAGTTGTAATACAGTTCTTACGCCTAAAATAGGAGACTGGTGTGCAAAGAACAGCATGTGTAAGGAAATTCTTGACAATGAGACTAATGTAAAACAGAGAATAGTTGGAAAGCAAATAACTACGAAACGTTACAGTGACATGTATAACAAGGCTAAAAATAAGCAAATAGAAAAAGTGGATTATGTCATCTTAAAAAACCCTACAAGGTTACTAAGGGAGAATCTACTTTCACCACACCATTTCTTGTCAAAGAAGTCTCCACTGGTGCAGTATGTTTAGACAAGAAGGGTTGGTGGAGTAAAAATTACATTGTCAAATTGAAACCAGGACAAGAAAAACTGTTCATGAAAAGTGAAAAACACAGTTGGGGCATATTAGGATATGAGGATCTGTTTTCTAATGAGTCTAGCCTTAATGACAGTAAAGGAAAATTTGCTGATGGTTACAACGATAATACTGAGTCCACACCTGTAGAGTTGCCGCTCTAGTGTTTCATGCTACGTCACCACGTAGCGTGAACGGCGGCCTTTTTGGTTCGCGCACACCGAGCGCGATCATTCGGGTGCCGGAGCTGTGTGGAGCAACACGCTCGGCGCTCTGTGTGTAGGCATCATAATTTACAAATAAACAGCCTGTACCATACTCCTAACGAGTCCGCCTCCTATGTACAGCACAACATTACAATGGGGACGAGGTGATTTGAAAAAAATCGAAGTGGACCTCCTTTAACAGACCCACAGCAGAGGCAGGCTGGCCTTTGGAAGCGTCCCCGACACACAACCACGTGCTAAGGAGCGGAAGAACAGGCAGAGCCACTGCAGGATCGCAGGAGAAACACACGGAGCGCGGCAGAAGCGGTTAGTCAGGTGGGCCCATGTACTGAACGCCAAGAAGGGGCTAGGAGGGGCACCACTGCAACACACCACGTGCCCGCAGACAGCCAGGGGTCCCAGACGTCTCCCCCGGCTAGACCACAGGCTGGTCAGCAGCGCTGGCGGAGCTAGGAGCCATAGAGGCAGGCGTGAAGGACGAGACCCAGTCCCAACCAGGTGAAGACGAAGAGAACGGCGCGCCGGGCAGCCCCAAAGCTCAGAACGTTGCGCCGAAAGGGCGGGAAACCATGTGCGCCCAATCCACCTCAGCGACGGCGCCAGTTCCATTCCTACTGAAGCCAGGGGAACCCCTGATGAAGTGGGAGGATTGGAAAGAATACATCACTAACTACATTGAGGTCCTGGAGGATGAAAATGAAGAACCGTTCACGAGTGTCAGAAAAAGGAGAATCTTGCTACATAACTTGGGCCCGGAGGGGATCAGAGTGTTCAAGAATGTAGTACCCAAGCAGCGAGACAAACATTACCGCCCAGCGGTCTGCGTATCCATAGACCGATACAACTTCCAACAGCGGAAGCAAGAACCTGGCGAGTCAATGGATGAGTATGTAGCGGCGTTGAAGAAGTTGGCATCCACGTGTCAATTTGGAGGACTCCATGACGACTTCATAAGGGACCAAATAGTGATGCACACCACAATGAAGTCGGTGCAGGACAAATTTTGGTCGTGTGGAGACACCACGTTGAAAGAAGCGATGGCAATGGTGAAGAAGGCAGAATTGGCACGCAGGTGTGCGGTGGCGGCGAAAAAGGAAATGGCGGCAAAGCCTATGGTCAACAGGATAGAGGACGAAGAACCGAAAGGAGGGAACAGGAACACGAGCTCCAACCACAAAGGACCCAATAAGTGGCAAGGGAAGCCAGGTCCGCCAGGAAGGCAGCCAAAGGGGAGCAAGTCATCGTGCTACCATTGTGGCAGCTGGAACCATGAGGCAAATGACAGAAGATGCCCGGCTTTTCGGGCTAAGTGTATGTTCTGCGGAGTTATGGGACATTATGAGAAGGTTTGCCGGAAGAAAATGGGCCGCAACACGGTGAAATTTATCGAGGGCGACCAGGAAGCCGGGGAAGGAAGAGACCAAGAGGAGGAAGATGAGATACTATGCATTGAGGACCAGGTTTTGAGTGTGAGCGGTAGAAGATCGAACAAACCGGTGCTGGACATGACGATTGGGGGCGTAGCAATAAGCATTGTAGCGGACTCAGGCTCCCCATATACGTTGGTACAGAGGGCAGTATGGACAGAGAAATTCCTGCCCCGCCTTGGCCCACATCTTGAACCACCGGACATCAGACCGGTCACGTACCTAGGTAACCGCATCCCCATAGCGGGCTATAGGCCTTTGACATTCGAATTCAGGGGACGCAGCGCCGACTGCAAACTGTACGTGACGGAGAAAGGTCCATCGGTATTAGGTTGGATGGACCAGGGAGACTTAGGCATCAAGCTGGACCCTGGAGGAGCAGTGCAGGTATTACTGACGGAACCAGAACAGTGGCCAGACCTGGAGAAGTGGAAAAGAGGCTTTCCCAAAGTGTTTGGGGGTAAAGTAGGAAAACTGGAGCAGTTCTCACACAAGATCATCCTCAAGACAGATGCCATATCAGTGTCGCATAAAGTGCGGAATGTACCGATAGCTGTGAGGGAGGCGGTGCAACAAGAACTACGCAATTTCGAAGGAAATGGCATCATCGAACCCATCACATGTGCTGAGTGGCTGGCCCCCCTGGTGGTGGTGATGAAACCAAATGGTAAGGTCCGGCTATGTGTGGACCTCCGCGAGCTAAACAAAAGCATCGTAGTAGAGAAGTTCCCGTTGCCCCGCATTGAGGAAATGCTGGCGAAGACGGAGGGAAAGAAATGGTACTCCACCATCGACCTGAGGTCAGCATACCACCAGATAGCATTGCACCCGGAGAGCAGGGAGTTGACGTCATTTATCACCCCTTTCGGATGCTACCAATTCTGCAGAATGCCATTCGGGTTAGCATCGGCTGCGCCCGTCTTCCAAAAGCTGATGCACCGCCTCTTCAAAGATGTGGAAGGAGTCCAATACTTCCAAGACGACATCTTAGTCATGGGAAGTGATCAAAGGGACCATGATATCAAATTGACCAAAGTACTGAGAGTGCTGGAAGAAAGAGGGCTGACAGCAGAATGGGAGAAGTGCCACTTAGGCATGCCATCCGTCACCTATCTGGGACATGAAATTGGAGAACGAGTGGTGACTCCGAAGAAGGAGAACGTCAAGGCAATTTGTGATGCTCCACCGCCAACCAGCAAGGAGGAAGTCAGGTCGTTCCTAGGCATGGCCGAGTACTTTAGCAAGCCTTGGGAAGATTTCGCCAATTCTTGTGGGGCACAAGGTTCCGGTTAGGAACAGACCACAAACCGCTGGTAAGGGTCCTCACGTCCAGCGGGCACGCCAGTGCCACTCCGAGAATAGCAAAAATTACTCTGAAACTGCTTTAGTAGCGTTATGATGTCGAGTACATCCCGGGCAGCAGGAACAAAGTAGCAGACTATTTGAGTAGGGCATCAGCAAGGGAAGAGGCGGAAAGAGACAAGATAGAAGAAGATGAAATGGTGGCCTTGGTGGAGGACCCAGAGAAAGTAATCAGCAGCCAAGAATGGGAAGAAGCTTACCGGGCGGATAAGAACCTTCATCAGGTAAAGGAGTACATCACAGGAGGATGGCCGGAGAAGAAACACTTGAGTGGAGAGATGAGAAAGTACTTTGAGGTGCGAGAAGAATTCTCACTTGATGACAAGGGTATCTTCGTGTACCGGGGGGACAAAGTGGTACCCCCTGAAGGACTCATCACCAGACTGATGGCTGTACTGCACGAAGGTCACCAAGGAATTGGGAAGATGAAATTGAGGACCAAACAAGGCTACTGGTGGCCAGGAATGGACACACAAACAGAACGCCATGTGAGGGAATGTGGCCAATGCCAACAAGCTGACAAGACCATGACACCTTTGAGGCCGTCCATTGGAAGGTTCGACACACCGAGAAATCCATGGGAAGAGCTCTCCATTGACATTTTGGGACCTATCCTAGATGATCAAGGCACCCCGAAATACATATGTGCCCTAGTAGACAGATATTCGAAGTGGCCAGAAGTGCATGTCAAGGAGGAGATGGACACGGATACCATATTAAAGTTTCTCACCACCATCTTCCTCAGGGAAGGCATCCCCAAAAGTGTTTTAAGCGACAACGGACCACAATTCACATCAGACAAGTGGTTAAAGTTTATGGAAAGGAATGGGGTCTGCTCCAAACACACGTCCATATACCATCCGGCAGGAACCGGACAAGTGGAACGGTTCAACAGAGTCTTGATGGGCTCCATCCAAGCAGCCATCATGATGGGGAAGGACTGGGAGAAGGAAGTGTTGCATATGGTATGGGCGTACCGCATCACCCCCACAGGAACGGGGTACAGTCCCTTCCAGATCCTTAGAGGAAGAGATCCGTTCACAAAGGACAACAGGGCGTGGAAGGACAAGATGGTGCAAGCAAACCTAGAAAAGGCCCAGGGAATATATTCAGAACACTACAACAAGAGGAGAAATGTAAAGGACACTCAGTTAGAAGAAGGTGAATGGGTGAGAGTCAAGTTGGCCACACTTCAACGAAAAGGGGACAGCAAGTATAGCAAGCCGCTCCAAGTTAGAGAAGTGTTGGGCCGAGCGGCCAGGCTGAGTGACGGGAACGTGTGGTCCCAGGATCGCATGGCTCGATGTAATAAAGTAGTGCAATGGGCTCCGGAGGCACGGGAGCCCGAAGTGACGGACCAAGGCACATTGGGACATGGTTCTGACGAACAGGAAGGAGGAGAAGACAACGCGGAAATGGATTGGGGAGCAGAAGGTGGAAGCACCCCACATACTAACAATGCCAGACCAAGACAGGAAGAACCAGGCGGTAAGGGGAGAGTGTTGGCCCACGAGGATAAGGAGACGGAGTCGATGATTCAGGGTGAGAAGGAAGCTACATCCACTCCGGTAAGGTGCACCAGAGGTGGGCGCAGGGTAGTGAGACCTGCCAGATTCAGAGACTTTGAAATGGGTGAAGGACTATAATGCCCCATAGACTGAATAACTTGTTTGGACAAAAAGGGGGAGATATGTAGAGTTGCCGCTCTAGTGGTTCACGCTACGTCACCACGTAGCGTGAACGGCAGCCATTTTGGTTCGCGCACACCGAGCGCGATCATTCGGGTGCCGGAGCTGTGTGGAGCAACACGCTCGGCGCTCTGTGTGTAGGTATCATAATTTACAAATAAACAGCCTGTACCATACTCCTAACGAGTCCGCCTCCTATGTACAGCACAACATTACAACACCTTTACGTGTAATTCAGTGGTTCCCAAACTGTGCGCCGCGGCACCCCGGTGCGCCATTAGGAGAAGCCAGGGGCGCCGCGGACGCTGTGGGAACAAGCTTGTAATGTTTAGAAAATGAAGCTGAGCAATTAAGAAATAATGCGTCTTTTGACGCCCTACCTGTCAGCCTCAAGGCTGTAAGTAAAGCTTAATTAAATGACACCCAGCTGCAGTGCAACACCGGGAAGTTGCATTTGCCACCTATTTAATCCAGAATCATTGTTTGGCCCGAGAGCACGGCCGCCATACGCGCATACTTGCTTTCACACAGCCTCTGCATATGGCCGCCATAGACAGCAATGTCTGTCCAGCGTTATCGCTGCCAGTGTTCTGCCGAGCCTCTGGGGACCCTCTTTACAAGATAAAAGAAGGTAACAGGTTGGTTGCACACTAGATTATTCATTGCTTTAACTTTAACTGTAAAGAAGGGGAAAATTACAAACTCGTGACCCCGAAGCTTGTGATATATTTGTATGCAGGCTGCTGTTACGCATGTCTTTCGTGTGAAGAAACACCGCGCCGGAAAGTCCAGTATGCAAACTCGCTGTGGAAATAGGCTGCAAGCAGCCAGAATTAGGTTCCGGGACCCAGTCGGACCCTCATCCACGGCCAGGCAGGTTTCCTTCTTCACCTCAGTGAAAGCATTTCCCTCGTTTTTCCCTCCCTTAATTACTGCTGCGGAATTACCATCTTTACACGATTGTCGAGTTTTAAAATAAAGAGTATTTCTGCTCACATTTTTAACTTGCTGAAAGCAAGTGGGAAATATAAACAGAGAAGTACCTGAACTTCAAGAACTGCATGATTTAAATATCTTGGTGATTCTGAAGCTGACTTTATTCCCCATTGTGGCCCAAAACTTCATAATGCTCGATAATTAAGCCTGTGCTAATGGCCAGAGTTGGTGACCCTGGGCCTGCTGCTTTTAGTCAGATATATAAAAAATGGCAGGTCACCTCTGTAGAGAAAAACAGGCGTTTCATCAAGCAGTTTATCCCTCCATGTATATTCACCTATTAATTATTCAATCATTCCATTCTCCGCTTCATACATATACAAAAAAATGTGTATGGGATATAAAAATTTCAACTGCTTTTGAAATTCATGTGTTTAGATTTTAATCAATGATACCAAATATTTCAGATTAACAATGCCAATATCTGAAGCACAGCCGACAAAAAGACCAGCTTGCATTGTTAATAGGTAAAAATTCTTGTGTTCTGGGAAAATATTACATTAAAAAAATTAGAGGGCACAGCTGTTAAAAATCTATTAACTATGATTGTGCTCTCAGATCGCTGTTTTCAGTTGAATCTGTGGCTCTGCATTATTATTTGTTATTTTATATAGCGCGGACATGGCCCGTAGGTATCAGAGCGCTTCACAAAAGTAGCATGATACAAGGGTACAGCAAGTTACTGTTACAATAATTATGTTCAGTTATTGTCGCTGCTGAAAAAAAAGGTGACATAATGGGGAGCCACGGCCTACTGCCAATTAGGTCAAGGGAGCCACAGGTCGAAAAAGTTTGGGAACCACTGGTGTAATTGATGGTTCTAGCTGGAAGGTTAATGTTGAATCTGGTTCACAGAACAAAGTGGATGACATTCAAGAGAGTAACAGTAACAGTGATTTAGTTAACTTTGATTCAAAAGTTTACACACCCACCACCTGTTCCAATTCTAGTGCTGCTCGTGATTCTCATGGTAGATCTGTTGTCAAGCCAAAACGTTTTGATGATTTTGTTATGTACTGATTTTATTCTCTTCCCTTAAGAAAGGGAGATATTGTACTCTGCATTACATATTTCTTCTATTTCCATTGTAGTTCCTTTTGCCTCGTGCACCTTTCACCTGTTATCCAATCCCTTTACCTTTACCCTTATATGCCATTATAGAATCTTCATGAAGTATAAATGTGATGTCATAGAATGTTAGTGCATTCCTGCCGTTGCCCGGTCCCTTCAGGACCTGCTTGTGATTTATGCCTGTGGGCTTTTGGTTTATTTACTTAAACTTAATAAATACGTTTTTAACCTATCGACCTTGTGTCTCCTGACTTAACAGTCTCCCCTTTCATTAAGTTAAAGCAATTTGCTTTGCTATACAATACCATTAGCAAAGCAAATGGCTTTCACTTAATCAAAGTAGAGACCAATTGCATTTTCAATGCTTGTTTTAATTTCTCCCCATTTACTATTCTAAAATGTTGGGATGTATGCACATTACGCAAACTTGACAGGACAGGGGATTACAAATATTTCTAAGAACATGTTTAAAAACTATCAATTTTATTAAACCTCTCTCTCAACGGGTGATATCTGATGTACTAGGGAGGGTGAAATTATTCCAATGCTTCAAGTAATACATTTATTTGAAATTTGAATGCCTGGTATCATATTTTAACATGTTCTTGCAAAATGTCGATGCCAAACCGATGACTAGGTTCGTGCACTGGACCTTTAGAGCCTTCGCTTGGCTCTCCCTGCTAATTTGTTGGCTTCTTCCCTAACTATGCAGCGAATTGTGACAGATTCAATGTTTAAAAATATAAGACATGGAGAATAAAACGCCAACAAGCATGGCGTTTAACAATGGCAGAAGTATGTAGAGCGATCACTCTACAATCTTAGCATCTTATTGTTTATTTATGTCCTGGGCATGCGCTGCTTCGCCTGAAAAAAAAAGTGACGCACGCAAAAGAATCCTGGTAGGTACATACATGATGAGCGGAAGTGACGTCCTGCGAGGGGGCGGCGAACTGACATTACGGGAAATCGAAAGCTAAGGGAAATAGTAAACAGCAGGGGCTGCGAGCTGCGGGAGATTACCCCGTGGGAGCTGAGACCATAGGACGGAATCACAAGGCGTTCTCGGAGCAGCAGCACGATGGGGGCGGCGTTGGGACTATGCTCGGCCGCCAGCTGGGTAAGAAGGGTGCTCGCTATAGCGACGGGTGTTCAGTAAAGGGTGCTGCATTGACGCAACTCTGTCTCACCGCCGCAACGATCTAGCCAGTGGTATCCATTCTCTCACCCTTGTGCCTCGATATACTCGCATGTATATGACTTCAGGTTTCCTTTGTGCGGACGGAAAGCAGAGCTGTATCATAAGTGTTTGTTTTGTTTTTGTTCCTGAAAAGGCGGGGCCTGATGACTGCATCCGAGTGTCATGAAGACACTGCAGGACAGCTGCGGCTTGCGCGGCCTTGTGAGCATCAGTTAACGACTCCGTGGCCGCGGTGACAAAGCAGTTGCCACATGAGAGCAACGTCAGCTGCGTGTTTTAGCTGAGCAAGAGCCCCGCAGGCGGATCTTACCGTCTGCCGTGATTATTATTTACTAATATTGTATATTCTTTGGCTCACCCACCAGTACTATGACTCTTGCCCTGAAGTGAGCCTGCACAGCAGTCGGTGCCATACAGTGGCACCTCGAGCTGTTGGGCTGTAACTTGTTCAGTTGCCCAAGGTCAAGCCCGCAATATTACCGTCGCTCTGTCCTCATTGTAGGTGGTTCCTAATCGGGGTCAGGCTGGGTTGAAGATAGGTCCGGGCACCAAAATAAAACTGGCCCCGTTAGCGATTCAGATGGACAAAAAGTACCCCCCGTTTGCAAATCTGGGCACTTTTGAACTTTAAAAGACATGCTGTATAAGTAGGGTGACCAAGTGGCTTGGGTGCAAATTCAGGACAGTGAGTGTAAAAATTCAGGACAAAAGGTCAAAATGCAGGACAAAAATTCAGGAAAGGTCAGAATTCAGGACACCAATTTGGGACAAAAGGTACATTTTACATCAGAGGAGGTCGCGCGATATTACATACGTAAATTGACAACCAACATGAGCACAAATCAAAATAAGTTTATATTAGTTTGATAGAACATTGCACTGCACAGGTTGTGTGCCTGAGTGAAACTTAAATACCTGTGTTTGCATATTGGATGCACCTGGGTAACATCATCAAAATGAAACCTCTACCCACCACAGAGCTTGGCCCCTGGTATGGTGACAGGAACCCATAAACAAAAGCAGTTTGCCATGCTCTGGTAGGAGAAGACCCAGCAAATACTATCACTGACCCATTAACATTCTGTATGTGATAATTAGGGCAATTTACAGAATGATAATGGGCTAATAGCAGCCTGTGCCAGGTCAGGAAGGGGCTGCTGCAGGCCACTGATCACAGCAGGAGCCGAGCTGGCCCCTGCAGTGAGAGTTATAGGACTCTCAGACTGCTTGTAGGGGGCAGCTCACTCTAAAGTCTAAAATTACAGGCAAAAGGCGTCCGTGGAAGAATTGTTAACGGACAAGAAGCCCAAATTATGGGCAGTCCGTGAAATTTACGGATGGTTGGTCACCCTATGTATAAGTGTTTCACAGGATATAGAGGACTGCGTGGATTTCAGCTTGCTGCTGCAGTTCATGTTTGCTTTAATATGAGAGACATCAACGTTAAAAACCGACACAACAGACCATAAAACAGGACCACAAACAACCTAAGAACCGTCCCACACATTAGTATGTCATACCAGCTCTCCGGGTACTGCCTGACTGCCGCTATAGGCAGCACTGGCCTTGGGTATAGGCGAGCTGGGCCCATATTCCGCAGGGTCGCAGCAGGGATATCCCTGACTTAATTTCATGCAAACAGCAGCGCGTCTGTCCCACTTGGTCTCAATTGCTTCCCGTTAAAGACTTATAATCAATCCCGAATGTAACTAAGCGCGATTGTTAGCATCCCATAAACCCCCTGCCCTCCTCTCATCTTCCTCACACTTCACAACAAACAGTAATTTTCCCGATCAGTCGGATTTAGGGCTGGCCCTGGAAGCCAGTCCAAACCTTTTCAAATTCACTTATTTTATCTGCTCCAAAATCAGGTTTTGAGGGTCCAATTGCCACCTTAAGGGAAGTCTTTTGTTGCAAACCTTTAAATGCATATTTGTAGGGTTACTTGTGACCTCATTTATTTGTCAAGTGGCATACATTAAAACTTTGACATCATGGGAAAGAAAATACTGAAAGACAAAAATTCTGATATTGATTAAGAAAGAAATACAAACTTTTCAGGATAAATAATGCAGTTAAAGGAAGTAGCTTCATAACCCTATTTAGTCTCTCACTTTAATGGAAACACGTCTCTATTTCATTCCAATCTGAAGTACAGCCTATGCCGTACTTTATAGACAAGTAAGCATACAATATGAATGTGAGTTCACATATAAACCAAACCTTGTCTCTTGATTCTTGATTTTAGAGTCGTTCAGAGGAAGAATTGTAGGACGCATTTGATGTGGGCAACCCTCTTATCATGGAAGACAAGGTTTTATTTGGGAGAGCAAATTGGCAGAAAGATGTTGTTAGTACCCTAATCTGTCACATACAGTCCCTTAAAATCCTGATGTCAGTGATGCCGCAATGTGACATTCAAGTGTGGTCTGCCTACTGGAGGGCCATGATTGCTTTGAACCTCAGCAGAATTTCCAATCTATCCATAATGAGATGGTGTAATTTGTTGGTGTATCCCTTTGAAGGAAATTGGGACAGACCAGTTATTGAGCCCTTTATTTGGGTCAGTTGATGGTTATTTGTTATGATCCATCATTAATTCACCTCACAAGAGCACACTTGGATTTACAATATTGAGGTCTGAATATTTTGGTATTTCCCTATTTGTTTAGGTTGAGCATAGGCAGCGCATGCGCTGTCTATTCGAGACATGCAGTATCCACTCTGTGGGCTTACAGTCTGTCCGCCCATTGTCTTTTCATTTGTCTCTTCGATTATCCTTCTAAAATGCTTGCTAGTGGTTAATCCCTCCTTTTTAGGTTTCGCTGGAGGGCGGAGCTCTTAGCTCCGCCTCCAGAGAAATCTCTTGATTTCAGTAAGAAAATGGAATACGCCCCCCTGTCCCATTGGCTAGCTCCATAAATGGAGGCTAGCCATTGGAACAGAGATCTGTCCGTCAAGGCCGGACCAGATTCGGGGGCGTTCCCGAGATTTTTTCCCAGGGCGGAGTTACGTTTTTTCCCGTTCCCTCCCCTTTCACTGAAAGTCTGTCCATTCCCGCCCCCTCCATGTGCCTTTCCGCCCCCCCTCGCTGTCCTGTGCACGTTTCCCGCCGTCCGTGTCCTCTCCCGCCCCCTCCCGCCGTCCGTGTCCTCTCCCGTCCTCTCCCGCCCCCTCCCGCCGTCCGTGTCCTCTCCCGCCCCCTGTGTCCTCGTAGGTGCTTGTTTATATATGCAGGTGTTGGGGTAAGCTTGTCTTCGCCCTGCACTCTGCATTTCCCAATACTGCGTATTGGCTACACCGGGTAGTGCTGTATTATACTGGTTTCGACCCTGCAATCTGTATTTTGAAGTCCTGCCCTTTGGCTAGCCTGTGCGGGATATACTCATGCACGTTCCGGGGCGCGCCTTCCCGCCACGCCGTGTGTTGTTGCTGCTCAGTCCCTCGGAAGCGGCCGCAGATGGCGCACAGCTCTCGGTGGCGGTTTCCTGCACGGCCCGGCACGGGGCGGCGACTGCTGGGGCCTCGGACCCGGGTGGCGGCTTTACTGCAGGCCCCCGGTGCAGCGCCCGGCTATGACGCAGCCCTGCAGGTGTCGGCGGCCATTCGGGCAAAACCTGCGACGTTGGAGAGAGGCGCTGGGAGCGGCGGGAGAGCAGGTGAGATCCCAGACCCAGGGACCCTTGGCGAGAGCACGCCCAGTAGAGTACATCCCACGGGTAGTCCCACTGAGCCACGGTAGCTTCTTACAGCCACACCCCCACCAGATCCAACGTGCGGGGGCGGAGCGAGGGTGGGGGGAGAGGTGGTAGCAGATGAGACCTTGGACAGCGTTATTCGGAGTACCCCCCACACACACACAATATAAGACACAGCCTTCCTCGCTCATTGTGGCCACAGAAAACCCAGCCAGCTCGAGACCCCTTATCCCGGTACGGGGGATTGCATGTTTAGACCATGATTCAAGTGATTCACAGAAAAAGCTCTGGAAGTCTCTTAGCACTTTACCCTCTTGGGCTGTTGTGGTGCAGTGCCGTGGCAGGAGTGAAAGTGAGATCGCTGATCACAGGGAGGCAAACTTACCCGAGGGGACCTAGAGAAGTCATTTGTGGTATTCCGGGGACTCCCTTGAAGCCCACGCCATACACCCTATACTCAGGTGCCAGTACTCCTGCGATGTAGCGTGGCGCTGAGTGAACAGGGCAGACTTCTGGCTTAAAGGGGCAGCCCTACCAGAGCGAAACCCAAACATTTTTATCAGTTAAGGATTATACAGCTTTCTTGCAGCCTCAACTAAGCCACCAAACTTAATAATGACGAGGTGGAGTGAGGTCAGATTTGGCAGCCCCCAGCGGAGGCTTCCAGAGGAAAACTCTGCGCCATTCTCCCATATAACCACGCCCCCACTAAAGCTCAGCCTGTTGCTTTGCAACGAAGCTCTGGAGTGAGCAAATGAGACAGCTGACTCCTAATTGGACACGCCTCTTTAGCGAGAGGTAATTCCAGAGAGCCACTATCCCTCACCACGAAAAAGCCAACTTGGTGTCGGAGAGCGAATGGCTGATGATTAAGCTAGAATACTGACAATTGGGCTGGGGGAGGAACTCCTTCAAAGACAAGCATTTACAATGCAACGGTTTCGCCTTCGGAAAAGTTAGAGCTATTGGCAATGTAAATGACAATGCCATTTATTTATCGGTTTTCAAAACCAACACATAAATACAAATTTTGTCATTTACAATGCCAATAGCTCAAACTTTTCCAAAGGCGAAACCGTTGCATTGTAAATGCTTGTTGTGTTTTGTTTCCTCCCACGAAGCACCGCCCAATTACTGGTATGTTTCTCGTTTTGGGTTACTATTTCTTCCTGATTGTGGTTGACCAGCCCTCCCCCAGAGTGCTTGTTCTCTCTCACTCTCTCCAAGAGCGCTGTTAAAGAGGCCTATGAATCTTGTTCTTCTCTAATTACTTTGACTTAAAGGTGAGAGGATATCATGGTGAGGCTTGCCTGTCCCCCTAAGTCCACCCCCCCCCCCTTCATGGTGTGAGCAGTCCCCTCACCCTCATCGCTTCTTGTTTTTATTATTCTTCCTTGCCACAACCAGCCTCTGACACACACTCGGCTCTTCCACGTTCGCCATAAAGCTACACATGCTGACAAGCACTTCGGTTGCAAAAGCCCCAAACTGCGTCTGTCTGTGAGACTTCATAGTCTGTTCGCCACAGCTTCCCTCTACGAGCGTGTAAATTGCAGGGCTGTGGCCGCTTTCCCTCCAGACAAAATGATCGGGGTAGGCCGTTGTATACTTCTCTTAACCGCCACACCCTCAGGCTCTCCATCACTCCTGTACCATGTGCTTCTGTGCACTCGTTGCTGCACAACATCGACTTTCCAGTGTGACTGTCCCTCACCTGTATTGCTGTCTCTGCAGAGACCCCAAACAAATAACACCACCCACTCTCATCACACACATACACACACTCCACAGCAGAAGACTCACAAAACGCATCACTGTGATAGAAGACCATACACAGACATACAAGCACACGCACTTGAGCATCACTCTTCCGGGGCCATGCACGCGCTACCACAGTGGGAGGCACAGGACCGGCATAGGTGTTCGCCAGGGGCGGATTCTTAATAAGGGCGGGTGGGCTGCGCCCCTACCCTTTTTGCCTCCGTTATTTTTGTAATTAAATAGTGACTCCTACCTTCTGCAGAAACAATCATCCTGCATATTTTCTGACCCTTTTTGTGCGCGAGGGTCAGGTAGCGTCAGCAGACAGGCACATGCTCTTACTGCGCATGTGCCATGTTGCAGGTTTTTCAGAGCTGGAGCGACTTGAGCCCTAGTTTGAATCGTTGGCAGTGCTTTAAATGGGCCGGTACTCGCCGTTACTGAGTACCGGCACTTTTTATTTTTACCCAGCCGAGTACCGGCACTTCTCCACTGTACCGGTACTCAGGTTCTGACAGATAACGTGGGCACTGACTGGTGCCCGAGGGCCAGCTGATTGACGGTTTTTGGCAGCATGTTGGCCGTGAAGTCTGTATTATTGTGTTGTGACAACTGGCAGGCTGCCTGATGGGGCCTGAACGGCCAATTAGCGGCCTGACGCTGGGTCGTCTTGTTAGTGCCTTATAAGAATGCTGGTACAAAGGGCCATTTTCACCAATTGGCCTCCCAGTGGGATCTGATGGTCTTTCTCCTCTCTCAGTTTCCCCTGCAAATCCACCTCACCCCGCCCACCTGCTGGGACATTGAGTCCATGATGGACGAGGACGTGGTAGTGGGCTCCCTGGTGCTCAGGTGAGGTGGGAGGTCAAATGACTTCCCCATGGGAGGCAGTATTGTTCTTCTCCCTGACCGCTACCCTGCTGGACTCTGCATGCGCTGGGGACCCTGCAGTATTCACTGTCTGCCACTGGAAGCTCTACTGCCCTGGGGCTTTCTACCGAGGTGAGAGGAGAGAACATGGGGGTGAGTGAAGGTGAAGAGTGAGGGGGGAAGGAGCAGAGAGTTTAAAGTAGGAAAAGGCAGAAGGGGCAAGCGCAGACAAAGTAATGTAAGAGGTCCAGACGGTTCTGGAAAGAGGTAGAGAGGCGTGGAGAGGGCAGATTAGAAATGGAAGGAGTAAAATATTTTGAACACAAAAAAAAGAAATATAAGGAGTGATGGTAGAGAGTGATAAGATACAATAGGGGACAGAATTAGCTACAAACGGGAGAGAGGTGAGTGTGGGAGGGATCGCTAGGTTTGAGATATGAAGACAGATAGTGTGTGTTTGAGACGAACAGAATCGGGATGTATTTGAAAAGAAATGCAAGGAATGCTTTTTTGTGTGTGTGTCCTCCTGTATATATAAGGATTACGCCAGATGCAAGCAAGTAGGAACATTAGAATTATTATTTTAAGAAGCTGTAAATATTACAAAACAAGGAAATATGAACATTTGGCGTTTGTCCTTCATTTTGTGAAATCAGTTAACACATTTTGTTTAGATTGATACATTTCTTATGTTTTGCTCTGTCCTGCAACCAATGTAAGTGCCAGAGTCTCTCTCGCCCTAGAGCACATTGATTATTAGCCTGAAAGTGTTAAAAGTACTGTTGATGGCTTCGCACATTCAGGGTTTTAGCTATTAATCTGCACATATGGAAAGTTTGAGACCACTATCTAGGAAATCAAAGGGCAAAATGAATACTCAATAGAAGTATTTTTGTATCATGTCTTGCTCCGCCTCTAACCCCGCCCACTAGCCACGCCCCTAGCTCAATTTAATGAGTACCTGCACTTATTTTTTCCCATTTAAAGCACTGATCGTCGGTCAGAATGCAATGCCACTCCTCCTGCCTCACGTATTCCACCCTCGCTGACTGACTGCCTCTTGGGCGCTTCAGGCTGCAGCCTGTGAATCCCAATAGTGCGTGTCAATCAGGTTCACCTTTCTTCCCAGCTCGTCACATCATTGGATGAATCAGGAAGCCTCACTGATCCCACCCTACTGTGATGAGTTGGGAAAGGGCGGCAGCAGTAGACGCAGAAGTTAGTGACGTGCTGGAAACAATGGGGAGCAAACGATGTTTGCTGAATGACAAGAGAGTAATGTAGGGTGACCAGAATTTTAAAGCCCAAAACCGGGACATTTCACAAAAATAGAAGAAGGACTACACTTTTACTTCAAGCGATGAGAGCGCTCCTCAGCAGAGAATTACAGAACAGGCAGTAAGAACATATATATAAAATGCCATTTTTAAACCCAGTAGCTTGCCTGTTAATTAAATTGCTTTCTTGAAACAACTGCTAACTATCCCTGCTTTGTAAAACTTAAGAAACACCTCACACCGTTTTCAGTCGACCCTCTTTAAAAACCAGGACATGAGCTACATTTCTTGAAATTTGCCGGGACAGCTGGTTAAAAAATGGGACCGTCCTGGCAAAACAGGGACGCCTGGTCACCCTAGAGCAGGGGTCTTCAAACTGTGGGGTGCGACCCCCAGGGGGGCCGTGGAGTGATGTGAAGGGGGTCGCGCATTCACAGTCACACTTCTGCCCTGGCCTCCAGGGCTTCAGCTTCCCTCCTCCCCATCCTGTGTCTCAGCCCGGGCTGCTGCAGTGAAGCTTGCGCTCCTGGGGGCTCGGCTGGGCAGTGTCTGGAGTCTTATCTCCGGCATGCCGAGTTTTTCACAGGTCTTTAAAGACCATTAGCATATTTACATGCCTTTGTTAACTGGTTACCAAAGCTTAGTTTTTTTATGGTTACAGTAACCCCTGGGCCCCCACTTTAGCCTATTCCTTACATTTGTATTTTTACACTTACTGCTGTAGTTTGAGAATGCATTTAATGAAAAGGGATATCAAGTTTAGTTGCCAAAATAAACATGCCTGCTGTGTGTTTAAAGAGCCTGCAGAGACCTGCTCGTGACACTAAATAGTTATAAATAAAAAAGTATGTATTAATTAGTTATGTGACTTTTCTGTCTTTATTCTCTTTAATTATCAGTCATGGATCATTGAGGCATCCCTAGAACACAATTAAAAGTGCTTTCTATTTATATTTGCTGTTCTAAGTATTCACAGATAAGTGTCAAAAATACAGCTTTAGGTGACTGCTTATTTCTGGGCCATCAAAATAATGAGCTGGTAACCCTAATCATTACACTGGAAGTTTGTTGCAGGATCAGCACATTATTTATTTCCTCCACCCTCGATCCCTGATTAATGCCATTATAGCAATAGTTTAACTTATATCTGAAACCCTACGCTTCAACTTTCTGGTAATGCACCCTTCTTTCAGACTACTCACTTCTCATTCTCGCCTTCGTTTTCACGTTCACCCTGCACTCCCAGCAATCACAATGCACTCACACTCATCACCATGCACTCACACTCATCACCATGCACTCACACTCATCGCCATGCACTCACACTCATCGCCATGCACTCACAGCGATCGCCATGCACTCACAGCGATCGCCATGCACTCACAGCGATCGCCATGCACTCACAGCGATCGCCATGCACTCACAGCGATCGCCATGCACTCACAGCGATCGCCATGCACTCACAGCGATCGCCATGCACTCACAGCGATCGCCATGCACTCACAGCGATCGCCATGCACTCACAGCGATCGCCATGCACTCACAGCGATCGCCATGCACTCACAGCGATCGCCATGCACTCACATCGATCACAATGCACTCACTCTGATCACCATGCACTCACTCTGATCACCATGCACTCACTCTGATCACCATGCACTCACTCTGATCACCATGCACTCACTCTGATCACCATGCACTCACTCTGATCACCATGCACTCACTCTGATCACCATGCACTCTGATCACCATGCACTCACTCTGATCACCATGCACTCACTCTGATCACCATGCACTCACTCTGATCACCATGCACTCACTCTGATCACCATGCACTCACTCTGATCACCATGCACTCACTCTGATCACCATGCACTCACAGCAATCACAATGCACTCACAGCAATCACCATGCACTCACAGCAATCACAATGCACTCACAGCAATCACAATGCACTCCCACTGATCACCATGCACTCCCACTGATCACCATGCACTCACATTATTCTCCCGCTCACCCTGCACTTACAGTAATCACAATGCACTCACATTGATCACCATGCACTCACACCATACACCCGCTCACCCTGCACTCACAGTGATCATAATGCAATCACACTGATCACAATGCAATCACACTGATCACCATGCACTCGCAACATTCACCAGCTCACCCTGCACTCACAGTGATCACAATGCACTCAGTGATCACAATGCACTCACACTGATCACCATGCACTCACAACATTCGCCCGCTCACCCTGCTCTCACCGTGATCACTCTGCACTAAAAATGCGCTTGCTTTGTTCACTCTGTACCTCACCCTGCCGTCACACGAGCACACTTCTCTCCCTGCACTCATGTGACAGTTAACTCACCTGTCCCCCCCCTCACTGCCCAATCTGTAGCTCACTCAAACAAGGCCATCACTAACTATGTACTAATTCGTCCCCCTCTGCACTTACAGCCGAACCCAAATTCATATGGTCACCTCACTCACCCTGTAGTCACTCCTTTAACCCTACTCTCACACTGTAGCATTGCTCACCGTGCAGTCACATGGGCCCTCTTGTCACCCACACAGTGCAGAAGGTTAAAGTGCCTGGTACAAAGAAGATGTACCATGCACATCACAGAACTGAGTGTGAGTAAACTATGAGAAGCGCTATAGAAAAAATGAAATGTTTGTCAGACAGGTGCTATAGAGAGATGAGGTGTATTCTTGGTGAGTGGTAGTGGGGGAATTCATGGAGAAGGTGGAAAGACGCACTGTGTGCGACCAGTGCTTGGGCCAGCCCTGGCTGGGAGTGTTAACCCCCCCCCCGAAGTTTGAGTCTAGTGGATCCCCTGCTTCTGCCTATTATTATTTACATTTGTAGTGCGCTACTGTTACCAAATGGTGTCCTGGGGCTAATAACCATCTGCCTGCAATGTGAGAGAGGGATCTGGGGTTGCGAGAGAAGAGAAGAGAGGGATGGAAGGAAGGGGGTTAGAGGAAAGGGGCATGGGTAAACTGCTTAACTCTGCACAAGACCGCCACGGTTTGAAGGGACCCTTGCTGCTCCTGGCCATGGCCAGGTGAGCTTCTAATGTGGCAGCGCGTATTCCTGCGGAGTGGGAGGCCCTTCACAGAGGTTGACTAGATATCTTTCTGATGTTAATTGCTGTATTTTGGTTATAAACTGGTATTGATGGGGTGAAATCTTTCCTCAGTTTTACTGTGTTTTAAACATTTCAAAATAATAAAGCAATGCTACCCCAAAATACGCAGCATCACAAAACATTATTTATATTTTCTACTCGCACAATTTAGTCAAGCCTGTCGCATAATTTGGTCCTCACCTTCCTCATAATTCCAGTAGCCCTGCCTAGAGGTTTAGTAATTTTTGTCAGGAAGGGGTCCTTACGCATGAAAATGTTGACAGGGGGGTCTCGGCATTCAAAAGTTTGAAGACCTCTGCCCTAGAGTAATGCTACTGCATGTTCAGCTCAGGTCCGTACAGTGAGTTTGTCTGCAGTTCTCTGTAAAACCTGAGCAGTCTCCAAAAACGGAGTTTTTAGGTCGAGCGTAGCGATGGACCTTTTGTTGGCGTGTTAGGGGGAATGTGAGACCGTGTACAGGCACGAGCGTCTCCGATTTGCCATCGAGGGCGCGCACGGCGCCGTGCAGATGCCATGCCTCTGATTCACAGCCTCACTCACGCATGCGCACACAGACACACACGGCGCCGTGCACATCCCCTGCCTCGTTTTCCAAGTTTTTACCAAAAGGAAAGGTTTCTTCCACCCCACAAAATCAGTTCCACCTTAATACATCATCCCTTTGTTTATCAACAGTACTGGGCACCACACATGGCAACCTGATTTTAAGAGAACTTCACATACATTTACTGGTGTGCCTGGTCTGGGGAGAGAGTGCTATGGCCCCGTGAAACTGAATGACAAAATCAGGGACACGTCGTGGTTATAGTTTAGGCAGGTCCCAGTAGTATTGGTAAAACGACAATAAAAGGGCTCATCTGAGAAATGTATCTAAATCGGCTATTTTCCTGGTGCTGGGCGAGGCGTTGTTTCTTCCTAAACACAGGTGAGAGATAGGCACAGATATTTTCTGCTTGTGTAGGTGTTGGGAACACTCCCTATCTTTACCTTTGTCTTTTCCATCACCCACATTTTGGGTCCCTCCACCACAGACCAGGGACGAAGTCCTCCTGCTGCGGTCGGTAAAGTGACCCCCCGACTAGCCGAGCACGCACTGGAGAGCGAGGCAAGCCCTGCCCGGCTGATGCACCGGCTGTGCTGCTTGGTGCCTCGCCTCGGCTCTCACCCATTGGTAGCAAGAGAGCTGGAGCAAAACAGGAGAAAAATGAAAAATACTCACTGGCTTGCGTGCGGTCTGCGGCTAGCAGGACAAAGAGCAGCGCGGCCCCCAGCAGGGCAGCGGCAGCCTTCATTGTGCTCGGTGTGCGGGAGCCCCGGCCTGGCTGGGGCGCTCCTGGAGCCTGTCTTCCTGCTCGGCGCGCTCCGGTCTGCTCTTCCCCTGCTGCTGCCTCCGGAGCCAGCACATCCCAGCCCTGCTCCTGCAGGGGGGGGTGGTGGGGTCGATCTCCGGCCTTGCCCAATCGCTGAGAAAGTTTGCATACATATGCTAAACGACCGGGAAGCAGGCATTTCACTTTCGCTTTTCCTGTGGTGTCAATAAAAAAAAAAGTGTTAAAAAAAAAAAGAAAACAACAGATGCGGCTTCCCAGACGTGAGCAACACGTGTCAGTTCTGCCACTGGGTACTGCCCCCGTTTGCTGCTGTCATCCCGAGTCCCGAGGGATTGTTACTGAATTTTGTGCAGACTGGAATGAAAAAACGTGAAAAAAGGCAAAGAACATCAAAATGTGCCCCTTTTCCAGCTTCTGCTTCGAATTAGTCTAAACTGTTTGTCTTCACATTAATCTTTCTAAAAAACCACGGTGACCTACCGTTGCCCGCGCGCAGCCTCTTCATCTGCATACCCCTCCAGCTGCGTGTGTGGGTAACGCAGCCCTTCAAATTACACATTTAAAATGACAACGGCATACGCAACCTTCTGTTATTGGAATGTTGTAAGGTAAAATGGTAATCTCCGTGGCAGGAAATGGCGTAATCAATGGCAAACACTGTATGCAGATTTACCACCTGACCAGGTCAGTATTTTACTTGCAAGACCTGCGTTATACTGTCCCCGTGAGTAAAAACAGAGGGAAAAATAGGAAAACAATATTTTTTCCTTTTTGAAATATACATTTACAAACAACAAATTCAAAACACAAATAATTGTTTACAGCTGTTCAAACTTTGCATACAAGGGGCAGAACTGCTATGTAAAAAAAAAAAAAAGAATGCAGAGAATTTTACGCAACATGTTGCTCAATGACCAGCTGCTGACCTTTTCGTAATCTTCAAAAAGGAAAAAGATGATGACCGTTATTTTGCCCGAAAGAGGCTGAAACCCTAACATGAGGGGAAAAGGCTGCTTTATAGTAAGTCTGACTATTCACTTAGAAAAAGTAGAACTATTTAGCCGGCCGCCGGAGGAACTGTGAACTTTATCCACTATTTATCCAGAAGGTGGCTAAATAGTAGAGATTATTTACTATTTGGCCGGCTGCCTTGCAGGTAGCAGAGACACTTCACTGTGTACCCTTCCGCTGGCTAAATTGTGCAGATTATGCCCTGCTTTGCCAGAAGGTACAATTAGGCTTGTGACGCAGATCGCAAATATACTTTATTACTTATTGGACTGCTGACTAAATAGCAACAATTATGCAGTTTGGCCAGGAGCTGCACAAATACCAGAGAAACTTCCCTTTTTACGCAGTGGCTGGATACATATCAGATGCTATATATTATTTAGATGGTCTCGCATTTACGCGAGCTTGAGCTCTTGGCATTGTAAATGACAATGCCCTTTATTTAGGTTTTGGTTTATAAAACATTCATAAAAACGCATTGTCGTTTACAATGCCAATAGGTTAAACTCGTGTAAATGCGAGACCTATAGCATTGCAAATGCTTGTTTTTTTTTGTCATCCTGGGTGTCCGGTGGTTGTGTTTATTTCGCCTGCAGCTAAAGGTGGCTTGAGGGAAGGGGGCGACTCTTGGTGAGAACAGAGTTGGAAGTGGGAAAATTCTTCTGAATTAAGTTATTTATGTTTTTTAGGCAGCAGCACAACGTGGAATACAGAATTGATTCTGTATCACATCTGTGTTTTTCATGTGCATCACGTACATGTCTTGAAAAGTGCATTGCTTTGTAGTACGTGACCTTTGCTTTCCACTAGTACGAATTAAGAATATAGAACTGGTGAGCAGTATTCTATATTTACTGCTGTGTTCCAAACCATTCACATTCCAGTTCAACACGCAGTGACGGACTGTATTTGTTTAAGCTTTCGGCTTGAAAGCTGTAAATGTGAGGCAGATCTGAAGGACCTTTAGTTGTATGGAATGTGCTGCCAGTAGCAGTTACCTAGAAAAACATTTATTAGCCTGGAGTAGAAATATAAAAGTCTGTTAAATACTGCATTTTTTTCAGTACTCACAAAAGTAAATTTCCAAACGTTGGGCATTATCCTCGTACATTTTTTATTTAAGAGACCTTGTTCCCCACATTTCTATGTTTTAATACTGTAAGTAGTTCAAGGTAAATATTGGTTGCTTTATTACTCTGGTTTCTTTGGTGACCAGAAACATTATACAGATTGTAACAGAGCTTTAATCTAACAGTGGCTGAGAGTGCACATGATGGCTTTCTATTGTAGAAATACAACTAAAGGACAAACTAATGTCCCCAAGAGTGCTGTGTTTGACTACTGACGGAGTTTAACACAGTAATGCTCTAGTGGGTGGATGAGGGGGGTGTTGGGTGGGGGTTGTGTTTGTGCACTTTTTATGGATCATGCTGAACTGGATGAATCTCTCTCATACTTAATCATACAGATGTAGCGTGCATGTTTAATTTTCACAGAATCATGCACACTTTATAGGTTACATCTACATTTAATTCCATACTCTCTTACGGGTGTTTACCTGATGGACTAGCCTGGGAATAGCAGGTGGCGGACAGAGGCTACAAACAGAGTATTTCATCTAAGAGCAGTGGGATTGTTTTCATTCTCAAATTTAGCCAAAGAATTGGCAGCTCACTATCTGCTGCCCTTGACTGCAGCTGACATGTCCTTGAGGATGAATGAATTACATCTTTTAAGCACAGATTAGGCAGAGGTATGGGTGTTATAACTTAAAGCAGTACATTGTTACCATTAGCTCAAGTAGAACAGCGCAAGTAACAGTTAATTTGCATGAATTACGATGCTGTTGCCAGTCATAATAGGCATAGCCATTTTGGCTTACATTTTAAATAGTTTGCATTTTAATGTTAAAATTGTTCTATGTCTGATATGTGCAGCTTGCATATGAAAAGTTTACATTAATTTATGTTACAGATGAGAGGTAACTACATTGAACGTCTGTTCTTTAGAACATTGCTAAACCCAACTCAGCCTGATCCCATTATGCTAGTGTGGCACATGTGTTATTTGCTTTGTGTAGCCATTGCAAGATAGTTTTTTCAGCGGAACTCCTTCCCTGGAGCCTAGGTCTGAGAGCTCATCATGGAGAAGGTGCATCATGGTGAGGGAAGTGTGAGGATATAAGTAAAGAGTGATAGAAGTGGAAAGAGAGACTGATGGAGGCATAAGGCAGATGCCTTGACCTAGATACAAGTGGACAGCAAAAGATGGGAAAGGAGAGAAAGAAGTGGAAATAAGGATGAGAACAGAGCTAGAAAATAATTGTAAGTAAGCTTTGGACATCTGAGGAACACAGGCGAATTCATAGCTAGTCATTGGTTCAATTGATTTTTTGCTTTTACTTTGAATTTTGGTACTCATATTTTGCTTTTAAATTTCAAATAATTGAATGCAAAGGAAAGAGGTCTGGATGAACTACTTACTGCTCACATCAAGCATTTTGAGAGTGAAAAGGTTAGAAATAAAGGGAAGGTCTTTGAAGGAAGAGGCAGCAAGAAGAAGAAAAGGAGAGTGATGGAGATCAAGAAGGAGAAGGAGAGTAGAGAAGGAATAAAGGCTGATCTAGAAAAACAAGGAGAAATGAATGCATTGAGGGAAGGGAGACAGAAAAACAAAATGGGACTAGATAGAGGCAAAGTGCAGAAGAATACAAGTGTTACAGGTGACAATGGATAAAATGAACTCTTTTAGGAAAGATGAAGGAAGGGACGAGGGAGGACATGTAAATGGCAAACATGAGGGCGGGATGGAAAATTATACAGATTAGGCAAACCAAGATGAGCAATTGCTTTATACAGTGTTCTATTACCTATGGGTCTGCCTTATGTAACTATAAGTAAAATAAAGGAAGGCTAGTGAAGTGAAGGCCACAGAGAGGATAAAGGATATGAAGGACGAGGAGATGGAATTAGATAACTATGTGTGGAGGGTTTTAGTAAAAGGAAGAGAGTCATGAAGGGAAGAAAGGAAATAACAGAGCATAGAGGGCACGAAAGAAGGGATTTTTTCCCGAATACCATTCACAAAAATATTGTGCTAAAGAAATATCATTGCCAGGATATTACCTGCCAAAATATATTTTGGGTAAGTATATATAGGTAAATATAAATATAATATCCCTAATTCTAAACCTATATGCTTTGAGACACCCACACAAAGTCTTATGGTGACAGTTGCACCTGCATACTACATTCGCTTACACAGTCTAATGTCGGACCTGCAATTACCCTCACCACTTTGAAAATTCACCCGCCGCCGCTCGCACCAATCACTGCATGAGGCGCACACTCCTCTGCAGGATGCACAAGCGCCGCTTCAGAGGCGTCTCGGGACAGCACCAGCGTTAGGGGGCAGCCCGTCGTATCAGCTTGGGGTGTCGGCTGTAACTAGGTGGCAACACTGTTATCAGCTCTGTGGGCTATGTCACCGTAACTGAGAGTGATTGTAAAAAGGTAAGAATTCTGCCACCTACTACGGGGTGCACCGCACTGCCCTCTGTGCTGCTGCACATTGTGTTGCAGTTCATATAATTTGCTTTCTACCAGTACGTGCCTCGATCATTCGGATACCGGGACTCCTAGGTCTTAGCTGTGCAGCTGTCTGTTTGTGCCCTACTGCCTCTGCCTGTATTTGTTGTGTTGCTCTCTGTGTGTGCCCTGCGAGTGTCTATATGTGCCTTGCTGCTGTCTGTATTTGCTGTGTTGCTCTCTGCGTGCGACGTGCTGCTATCTATATTTGTTGTGTTGCACTCTGTGTGTGAGTTGCCTGTATTTGTTGTTTTGCTATCTATATGTGTCCTGCTGGTGTCTGCATGTGCCCTGCTGTTGCCTGTATTTGTTATGTTGTTTTCTGTGTGTGCCTGACACCTGTCTATATGTGTCTAGCTGTTTGAATCTGTTGTGTTGCTCTCTGTATGTGCCCTAATGTTGTCTGCATTTGCCTTGCTGCCACATCTTTTTGCTGTGCTACTCTGTTTGCGCCCTGCGGCTGTCTATATTTTTTTGTGTTTGTATGTTCGCTGTTGCTGACTGTATGTGCCCTGCTGACTGTAGTTGTTGTGTGGCTGTCTCTGTGAGTCCTGCTACTACCTTTCTTTTGTTGTGTTACTGTCTGTATGTCCTCTGCTGCTGTCTGTGTGCACCCTGCTGCTGCCTGTATTTGTCTTGCTACTGTCTGTAGTGGCCTGCTGCTAACTGTATTTGTTGTGTTGCTGTCTGTGTGCGTTCCACTGGCATTTATCTCTTTTTGTGGTTATGCTGTCTGCATGTGCCTTGATGCTGTCTATGTGAGCTCGGCTGCTGCTTATATCTGCCCTGCTGCTGTCTTAATCTGCCTGGTTTGATCAGCCCTGGTGTTACTCGTGTCTGGCTTGATGCTGCCTCCATGGGATCTAGGCACTCTCTGCTGTATATATCTGCTCTACACCTTTCTTTCATGAAAGAAAGGTGTAGAGCAGATATATACAGCAGAGAGTGCCTAGATCCCATGGAGGCAGCATCAAGCCAGACACGAGTAACACCAGGGCTGATCAAACCAGGCAGATTAAGACAGCAGCAGGGCAGTGTTAGAACCTGGGGTAGCCTGGCCTAGGGCAAGACATACATTTCAGAGGCACAGTGTGAAGGTTGCAGACCACCCAAAAGTAAATCCACGCAATAGCACACAAAAACAACACTACACCAAGTTGTTAGGAAAATATGAGCTGTTTTATAAAAAATAGGATTCTCTTTGATTTAACTCTTAGTATTCACACAGGAAAAATTTACACTTAGTTCAGGAGAAATTATAACACTGTTTGTCTGTAGAAAGAGAATTACAACTCAATACATGTAACTTGTAAATATAGTTGTAAATTTGCTGTGAAACTGCAGCAGCCCATAATTGTGAAGCACACGCTCGAGGGAAACAAAGTGTCTACATTGTAAATAAACCAAATATACACAGCAAATTTACAACTAGGAAGGAATATTTCTTTCCTGTCCATATTTTATTGTATCTTGCTCCCTGTCCCATCCTCCCCCTGTTGTTGCAACAACACCTCCTCACTGTACCAGAGTTTTTTCCAGCTAGTACTGCAGCCACTACGTTTGGTGCACTACATGATTTTAACATGGCAGCTCCCAGTCTATGATATTGAGTATTGTGAACCACTAGTAACTCGATTGCTCTTGACGTTCACTCACCCATGCAGGGTGCAATAAAACAATTAAAAGGCTAATCATAATTCTACTTTATACATTTATGCTTGTGTTTTCCAAAGGTTTATATTTTGGATTTTTTTTTGGTAAAAATCACACGTTGGCCTTCCCTACACCTCCATTAGTTATGGGGATGTTCCTTCCTCCTTCCCACCCTGTATATGGATTTACTCTAACCGTATCCAGACTGGAGATGTGCCTCGGCGAAGTTTGTGAATACCCTCGGTCATACGTTTTTGTGTGAACAATGAACATCACATTTCTGTGGCACGCCTCCTCCCCTCCCCTCACAAGGAGGCTTATTTACTACAGAGTAACTTTCCAAACTACATTTTCGTATGGTAAATATAAAATGTTAAAACGCATTCAAAAATCATGCAGCCCATGCGGAGTTTAGGTGCTCAAATGGATGTCTGAATTAGGCCTGGCAAGAAGATTGCGCCATTAAACTGGTGGCATTGATTCTGTGCGCGTGCAGACAGGAAGTGCACAGACTCAACTCTTTCAATAACAAGCATTTACAATGCAACGGTTTCGCCTTTGTAAAAGTTAGAGCTATTGGCATTGTAAATGACAAATTTTGTATTTGTGTTGGTTTTGAAAACAGATAAATAAATGCCATTGTCATTTACAGTGCCAATAGCTTATTCTCTCACAAATGCGAGACCTATTGCATTTGCACACACACACACAGAGCACAAACACACACACAGAAATGGGGGGGGGGACGAGGAGCAAAACCAAGGCCCAAGTGATTGGTTCTTTCTGAAATGATAGTGATGAGCTAAAACGATAGTATGGAATGCACTGCTAGTGATTTAGAGTAATTCAAGCATTTCCACGTGTCACTTTTATTCTCTCCCAGGAATGTGCTGCCATCATTCTCACCTAAGATCCCATTATTTGTTAGACATGAGGGCTGATAATCGAAAAAACAGGTGTTAGAGCTCATATGTTGAGTAGTTCTTCTTTTTCAATATGCATACACAGGTATCAGCAAGCAAAGCTGCGCTGTAAAGTTAACTCTTCAAAGAGCATCTCTTGCCAATGACAAAGAACCTCATCTCCTTCTGCCCTCTAGAGCAACGCTTTTGTAAATGATATTGAATCGTTCCCACTCTGCTACTTCTCAAAACAGCACGCTTATGAATGTCAATATAAACTTTCACAAACATACAGAGAATAATTCCAAAAAGAAACCATTCCCATCTTCCATTCAGGAAAACTGTGAAAAATGTAGATTTTCACAATGACAGGGAACAGTGCTCACAAACAATAATAACTTGCAAACGAATGCGTCCCCAACCTAACAAACTGCACAACTTTTTCTTAAATACACTAGCTTGGAAGAAGCCACAAAGCAGGAGGATGCTTCAAAAATGGGTGCCATGATTGTAAAGATGCGAAAACAGCTAAGAATGCACACAATCACAGAACCGAAGAGCTCTATCACTCTAAACGTTGCATACTTACGGAACAAAATGTGAGCATATTACCGTAAACAATTACTGGTCATTGATGGTATTCCTTATAATGGCAGGCACTTTTAAAATAAAATAATCATCTGGGGATAGTTTCAAGTAAAGTCAGAATAAAAACAACAGATTATACTAGCAGCCTCACAGCTGTGTTCACACATGATCCTTTGTTCATGCGAATAACATCCGCACGGAAGAGGGCTACGTGATAATAATAATAAGTAATAAGGAGCACAAAAGGCAAAACATGAAAGTAAATAAAAATATAATCTGCTATTGTGTTGTATAATGAAAATATAAAAGTTTCACATTGGGCTTTTTGTATAAATTATTCTCAAATATGGAACTTTTGACAACAAAGCATATTGTTATATTTTTACAACCCTCAACGGTAAAGTGTACTGGCTTAGTGGAGTAATGCCTCGACAATATGGGCCTGTGTTTCATCTTACAGTCACAGGTTCAAATCGGTTATGTGAACTCTAGCCTTTCATCCTTATGTGGTGGACAACATTAGTAATTTAAATTTCAAAAGGATAAATAAGCCTGTTGTCCAACTAAGGTTAACACAATGAGTACTGCTGTGAGAATTACATATGTTTTATATACCCAAATATGGCCACAGATAAATACACGTTTTATAAATACTAATTAAATAAAGAGTGCAACAAAAACTTGCCATTCAATTCTTTGTTTACATTGCCGAAATTATAGATTGTGAAGAGTAATTTTAATTTTTTATTATATATGGATGCTGCATAAAAGGGAGGCATGCTACATTAGTATTTTTGCGGCTTAATGGGAACGGAGTGTTATAACAAGCAGTGGTCGGAAACTAATTAAAATGAATCAATCTGTGCTTGGTCTGTGCTCCACACATTGAAAAGGAAGTGATGCCAGATCCGCGCTGAGCGATTAGGAATCAGCAAATAAGACTAACAAAAAAGGAAACAAATAATAAGCAATGGGCGGGCTCCAAGCCCTTTACTGTAAGCAACATCCCTTGCAGCAACGTGCACATGCGCTGTCAGGTGAGACCTCAAAACTGGCTACCTTACCCATTCACGCATAGAATCTTGAAACTGCAGAGCACTATCCATTGTAACAGAGGATTAGCTGTGTACAATAAGCAGTTGCTGCAAAGTACATTTGGGATATATCTATATATGTAATTATAATATCAAACCTTAGCTCTCAATAGGCATGCATACAGGAGTGAAGTAAACCCGCATCCTCGGCCGTCCATAACGCGTGTGGCGTTAACTAGCAATGGAGTTCTCTTCCCATATTAAACGGGGGAGGTGTGGGGTCTTCAAAAATATTATTATTGTTATTAACCCTCTAAGAACTCTGAGTGTCTAACAGTAGGGTCTCTTGCATTCAGCTGCCAAGGAGGAGCGGAGCAGCTCTTTGGACACAAACAGAACCACTCTGTCAGCAACACGATCTCAAACGAATAGCAGGCCGACGCTGCATACATCCCATGCTTGCATTAACCTACAACCCTCTTCTCTCACCTGCAAACGCCACAGCAATAACCAGTGTTGGACGATCGTTGCTGCTGCCGAGGACGCAGAGCGAGGGCGGGATGTTCATAATGGAGAGAGGAATAAGCAAGCCTCCTTTACATGGCGGCCATATTTGAGAGGGACCTCGTCCAGCTTACAAGCACAGAGCTGCCCCGTTTTCCCACAGTCTGAACTCGATGGTTAGCCAATCTACTAGAGTCCGGTTAACTTTAAGAGTACAGACATTTGCTTAAATATGCCTTTTCAAAACCTAAAATACGTACAGGGTAAATCGTTCAGTATTACCGCATTCTCGTACATAAAATTACCACGTCTATGACTCATGGTCACATTCCTTTTTGATGCACGGGGTTGGAGGGGGGGGGCGACTTTTTTCAGAACCGCTGGATTTTGAGCCAATTCTAGTAGTCTACTTCCAAAGGCGGCAGCTGTTATGTTCAAATAGCGTCGCATCCTCTGGGATATATATCCTAGTAAAATAATGAATAACGAACACACGGAAAGAACCTGTGCTCTCCCATTTCCATTGGCTGGAAGGTGAAATTTCAGCCAATGGGAAGAGGAGAGGGCGGGACTTAAAAAAAAGACCCAGAAACGCCCCCGAATCGTGTTGGGACGGGGAAAAGAGTAACAGAAACCCATCTCTTCCAATGGCTAGCCTCCATTTATGGAGCTAGCCAATGGAAGACAGAGGCGGGACAAAGCCCCATACTGTAGATCAACAGATTTCGCCTGCGCGAATGCTGCTGCGCAGCGGACGCCAGGCGAAACCTAAAAAGAAGGCGCTGGCTGTAAAGAGCATCACTAAGACGATTCAGACCAGAAGGCACTTAGACGCAAACAGGGCACATCTGGAGGCCTCTTTAATCTGCTCTTTAAATAATTTCCCGCATGGTAAAGAGATGTTATGGTGACGCAGGGCCCCGAGGTCTCTGTGGGATGAAAGCGCAGTAAAACATTCCAACTGGAGGAAGACGAGCTGGGTTCTAATGACAAACCTGGACAGGAGACGGGGCCTCCCCCAGGGCCTCTCCCGTCGGCTGCTGATGCTGCACTGCAGCCTCCTTCCAAACCTCGGTGCAAATGTGCCTTTTAACCTGGAGAGCCGGGCTGCGGCAGGTTTGTGCAGCGTGCCCGTCTGTGGACAGTTCTTAGTTTAAAAAAAAAATAGGTGATGGGTACTTGATACTGGCCGACAATAAGTCGGGAGGATGCCTCACACCCACCCTTCCAAAGACCGCACCCGGAACAGAAACGCGAACTCGAAAGAGTCACCGCCGAATCATCCCCGCACCTCGGGGACCTACTGACCTATAAAGGCTTCTTGCCTTCAACTCTGAAGACACGGACGTTCTGTCCAGCATCTTTACTCCTACTCCGCAAAACCGTGTCCTCATCAAAGTTTTTCAACTAAGGATCATCACTACACTACTCGATAACATCGCTTCATTCCTGCGATAACCTTGTACGATTTCAACAATACCCGGTCTCGAGCGGAGCTGGGTCGGAATTATCACCGGCACCGCGACCTGCTGATCCTATACCTTCACTCCTATAGCCCTGAGGAGTCGCAGAAACAGTGTGGTTTCTTGCGACGAAACACGTGTCGGCTGGCTCATGTATGGACAATAAAAGAAGAAACTGTATTATTGCGGACAACTTCTTCGCTCTTGAACTTTGAACTTTATGTCCATTGAGACATCGCCTTAACTCTAATTTTTCCTACAAGTGTGCTGCAACATTGTTTTTCTTCACCCTTCCAAAGTAGTTTGAGGCTGTGCAGACCCCCCAGGATATAGCGGCTTTTGTAAAAAATGGCGCGCGATTTCTACAAAAGTGCCGATTTCGCGAGCACTTTTGTAAAAATCGCGGCATTTTTACAAAAGTGCCGATTTCACGGCAAATCGCGAAACCGCGATATCCTGGAGGGTCTGGCTTTTGGACAGCCTACCACCGCCTTGCGTCTGGGTTGCATCACTTTTTTTTTATTTTTACGCAGCCTGACACAAAATGGATTTCGGGATTTACTAAACCATGCAAAGCTCAATTTGCGGAGCTTAGTGAGAAAAAAATGTGCCTGCTTAATGGGGAAAAAAGTACTACGTCCATAGCTCTGCCTTAAATTACCTTGCATCGCGGAGGCATTCTATCAGTGGAGCATGGACGTTCCTTTTCGTCCACCCATGAATTTTGACGCAAACCCAGATTTACTAGAGTCTGTAAACCTGCCTTTGCGCAAAAATGGTGGGCCTAGGCGAGGCTAACGTAGCAAAGGGAAACCTCTTTATTTCTCCTTGTCGTCTCTTTGTACATGTGCTGCATTTTGCAGCACACATACAAAGAGGAATAAGTGTCCAAAATAGTTTTTGTGCATGATGGAATCCCTTCCTGCACAAAAACTATTCTGATCACAACGCAGGCACCCTTGCATCATGGTGCAAGGGTGCCTACATTGTCGCTAAGCTCCCAAAGTGCGCCTGTGCAAGGAGACCGTAGAAGTGTGACATACCGTTGTAAATATGTCGCATTTCTGCTCTCTTCCTTTTACGCAACACAGTGCAGCAAGTTCCAGTTCTGCATGTCGTCGATCGGGGTAGGCCATTGTATGCTTCTCTCAAACCCCGCACCCTCCGGCTCCCCGTCACTTTTGTACCATGCACTTTTGTCCACCCAGCGCTATTTTATTGTCAAAAACACCAACAATCTACTCTTACTATGCACACACTCTTTTGTAAAGCAAAGAAAAAAAACACTCTTGCAAAGGCGAGACCTATTGGATTTGCCAATGCTTGTTTATTATTATGGAGAAAGGGGAATTATTGCGTACGGTGCTGATATGTAATTTTAGAGGCATTGTGACTTCAGACCATACAAAATATGTTTCTTTCCCACTGCCGAGTCTTCTAAACTGCGTACTCCAAATTGTCATGTGGAGCCAAATGTGCTTTCTGGTATTGACTTTCATCATTTAAAAGTAGATAATAATGAGGCTACAGCTCCGCTCGTATTGTGAAATGGATTTTCTTTCCATGTGGACGATTACTTTGATTGCAGCACTGATGTTTGTTTCTCTTTTCGGCAGCACCCTACCACTTAAAATAACCAATTTCAGAGCATAAAAAAAGCAAGTATGACGCACGCGACTGAGCTCTTTGCACAGTCCCTGCACCCATGTAGCATGCTGAAAAACAAGCCACTGACTCAAGCCCATCCATCGCCTGTCGCGTGGGATCTCCAGTTTTTAAGTACCTATGCCTGTACTGCGAGGGCTGGCTCAAACTGGATGTAGAATAGCATTTTTTTAATGTGGCTTTAATATAACTGTTTCATTCTGTCCATTTTTTCATCTCTTCAATCATGCCCATTTCAAAGCTATCAATGTAGCTGTTTACAATTTGTGGTACAAAGACCGACTTAGGTTTAAAACCACTATTGCTGCTCATTTCAATTGTACCTTCAGAGTCTACCAAATTCAGCAGAGGATTATCACTGACATCATCACATCCTGCTAATACATGAACAGCTTGTAAATGCAGGCAAAATTGAGAATCCTGAAACACCAAAGGGCAATCAAGAATGTAAATCAACAGTACCCAGTGGCTAGACACTTTGCGGAGGAACACAACAAAAATCCAAATTTAATGAAATTTTGTGTATTGGACTGTGTGGAGAACAGGGAGCGAGGAGGCAATAGGTGGTTGGAATTAAGAAAACTAGAGTCAAAATATATTATCAAATACAACACAATGCAACCCATAGGACATAACCTGGGGGAAGAATTTGAGATTCACCTACATAATTAAAACTGTCATGTAAGGGGAAGTAAAGTAGCTGCTGCTTGCTATGTAACTGTATTCTTGAAATTTTAAAATGATTTTAATTTAGGAAACGTGATCTGACATAGTTTACTATGCTAAAAGAGCAATATCTTTCTTAAATTACAGGAACAGGAAGAATAACAATATTGGATACATTGCTTTGCCCACTGGGGCACGACACTGGGTAATTTTGGCCACAAGGCATTATGCAACGCATCATTTGAAATATGAATGGACATTTGCCCACATGGGCAGAACTTCTGTGTAAATATTATATGATGCAAATAATGCTGATGGGAACTTTTATCGGCCTGCCCACTGGGGCTAAATATGTTGTGTTTACTGTGTATCGCAATAAGAATGCATATCCTGTTTAACCCCTTCGCTGCTAGGCCTTTTCCCCCTCCTGTGCTAAGGCTTTTTTTGGTGTTTTGGGGTAGTGCGCGCTTAGGCCCTTGTAACTTTTTGACCACATAAGGGATCCGCGCCAAATTTGCGTCCTTTTCTTCCAACATCATGGGGATTCTAAAGGCGCCCAGGGTTTGTGGATTCCCTTGGAGGGGGCCCAGAAATTAACCAAAATATAGTGTTTTTTTTGTTTTTTTCAGAAAAATGGGAAAAACGGGCTGCAAATGAAAGCCTCTGGCTTTTTCCCTGAATATGGTATCAAAAAAGGGTTTGTGGGGCTGAATTCTCCATTTTCTCAGCTTTTAGGGAATGACAGTGTTTTGTCAGAGAACCGAAATTTTTCACTCAGTTTTGGCATTTTTCTGGGACATAGCCTATTTTTGCTATTTTTAGAGCTTTCCACCTCCTTCCAGTTAATGGTAGAAATGAGTTTGAAAGCAATAATGGATCCTGGAAAGCTTTACATTTCCGAAAAATAGACAAAATTCTGAATTCAGAAAGGGGTCATTTGTCTAAATCCATGAAGGTTTCGTTATAGAAACTAACAGTTAGATATTGGAATATTTGAAAATTTGTTGAAAACAACGGCCTTTTGTCTCAACGTTTTCACCTATAACTTTCTCTAATTTTGACAGCTCTTGGAAAGCAATATACCGTTACATCCGTTAGACCTTCCTGGTTGTGGGGATATATGGGACTTGTAGTTTCACCAAGAACCCGACGAACCCAGATCCAAAAACTGAGCAGCAACTTGCAATGGTATTTTTTCATTTACTGGGTATAGTGCACTTTGTCTTGGAAAATGTACACATGGAATAATCTGCATGAAAGACACCTATGTATGTATGAATTGGGCACAAATTATAGAGTTCAGAAACGGTATATAATTGCACATTTTCAAAGTTGGGAATACTCATACTAGCATGAGAATTATTGGTCATTTTTCATAAAGTTTTTTTTTCTACACAATATCTTTCATTCAAAGGGAGAAATGCAAGAAAGCTCAATTGGTAATAACAGTTGATTTACAAATCTGAATTACCCCAAGTGTCCCGATAAAAACGGTACCTCACTTGTGTGGGTCGGCCTTGTGCCTGCGACAGGAAACGGCGCAAAATGCAACGTGGTCACACCTAAATTTTGCAGTTACAAATTGACCCTTTTTTGGCAAAGTGCCTACCTGTAGTTTTTGCACCCTAGTTCTTCCGGCACCTAGGGAAACCTAGCAAACCTATACATTTTTGAAAAGTAGACACCCAGGGGAATTCAGGATGGGATGACTCGACTGCCTACCACCAGGTTTTGTTACCCAGAATCCCTTGCAAAGCTCAGATTTTGACAAAAAAAACACATTTTCCTCACATTTCTGTGGTGGAAAGTTCTGGAATCTGCGTGGATCAACAAATTTCCACCCACCCAGCGTGCCCCCAGGTCTCCCGAAAACAATGGTACCTCACTTGTGTGGGTCGGCCTTGTGCCTACGACGGGAAACGGCACAAAATGCAACGTGGTCGCTCCTCAATTTCCCAGTGAAATCTTAAGCTCATTGGACAAAGAGACTACCTTTTGTTTTTGAGCCGTAGCTCAACCAGCACCTAGGGAAACCTAGCAAACCTATACATTTTTGAAAACTAGACACCCAGGGCAATTCAGGATGGGGTGACTCGTCTGCCTACCCCCAGGTTTTGTTACCCAGAATCCCTTGCAAACATAAATATTTGACCAAAAAAACACATTTTCCTCACATTTCTGTGGTGGAAAGTTCTGGAATCTGCGTGGATCAACAAATTTCCACCCACCCAGCGTGCCCCTAGGTCTCCCGAAAAAAATGGTACCTCACTTGCGTGGGTAGGCATAGTGGCTGCGACATGAAACCGCGCAAAACGCAGCATGGTCGCATCTCAATTTCCCAGTGAAATTTAGCACGATTCGGACAAAAAGACTACCTTTTGTTTTTGCGCCGTAGCTCTGCCAGCACCTAGGGAAACCTAGCAACCCTATACATTTCTGAAAACTAGACACCCAGGGCAATTCAGGATGGGGTGACTCGTCTGCCTACCCCCAGGTTTTGTTACCCAGAATCCCTTTCAAACAAAAAAATTTAACCAAAAAAACACGTTTTCCTCACATTTCTGTGGTGGAAAGTTCTGGAATCTGCGTGGATCAACAAATTTCCATCCACCCAGTGTGCCCCCAGGTCTCCCGAAAAAAATGGTACCTCACTTGCGTGGGTAGGCATAGTGGCTGCGACATGAAACAGCGCAAAACGCAGCATGGTCGCACCTCAATTTCCCAGTGAATTTTTGCACGATTCGGACAAAAAGACTACCTTTTGTTTTTGCGCCGTAGCTCTGCCAGCACCTAAGTAAACCTAGCAAACCTATACATTTCTGAAAACTAGACACCCAGGGCAATTCAGGATGGGGTGACTCGTCTGCCTACCCCCAGGTTTTGTTACCCAGAATCCCTTACAAACATAAAAATGTGACAAAAAAAACACATTTTCCTCACATTTCTGTGGTGGAAAGTTCTGGAATCTGCGTGGATCAACAAATTTCCACCCACCCAGCGTGCCCCCAGGTCTCCCGAAAAAAATGGTACCTCACTTGCGTGGGTAGGCATAGTGGCTGCGACATGAAACAGCGCAAAACGCAGCATGGTCGCACCTCAATTTCCCAGTGAAATTTTGCACGATTCGGACAAAAAGACTACCTTTTGTTTTTGCGCCGTAGCTCTGCCAGCACCTAAGGAAACCTAGCAAACCTATACATTTTTGAAAACTAGACACCCAGGGGAATTCAGGATGGGGTGACTCGTCTGCCTACCCCCAGGTTTTGTTACCCAGAATCCCTTGAAAACATAAATATTTGACCAAAAAAACACATTTTCCTCACATTTCTGTGGTGGAAAGTTCTGGAATCTGCGTGGATCAACAAATTTCCACTCACCCAGCGTGCCCCCAGGTCTCCCGAAAAAAATGGTACCTCACTTGCGTGGGTAGACATAGTGGCTGCAACAGGAAACAGTTCAAATCGTACGGTGGTGAATTTACATTACCTTATTGCAAAACTACCTTGATTTTGGGGGGGGGGGATCTGAATTTGTGGCCCGGGGCTCGGTGGTATTCTTTGCAAAGTAGCAAACCCAAACAGTTCTGAAAACTAGACACCCGGGGGAGTCCAGGGAGGTATGGCATGCATGGGTCCCCCAATGTTTTCCTACCCAGAACTCTCTGCAAACCTTAAAATTAGGTAAAAATTGCACTTTTCCAAACTTTTTGGCGTGGGAGCGCCGTGCCGGCAAAAAAGTCGTACCACCCTGCGTTCCCCTTGTTCTCCCGAGTAAAAGGATACCTCACTTGTGTGGGTGCCCCAAAGCAGAACACCCCAAAAATGAATTTTGAAAAAAGTAGTTTTTACTCATATTTACGTTTTACAAATTAAGCACCCCAGCCTAAGTCACTTGCCTTTGGCCCACCCACACAAGTGAGGTATCATTTTACTCGGGAGAACAAGGGAAACGCTGGGTGGTAGGACATTTGTTCCGGCAGCGAGATCCCACCCAAAAAAGTATGGAAAAGTTGGTTTTTGGACCAAAATTTCAGGTTTGCAGGGGTTTCTGGGTAGGAAAACATTGGGGGACCCACGCATGCCATACCACCCTGGACTCCCCCGGGTGTCTAGTTCTCAGAACTGTTTGGGTTTGGTAGTTTCCAAAGATGCCTGCCAAGCCCCGGGCCAAAAGCTCAGGTGACCCCCTCAAAAAATAAGATTATTTGGCTAAAGGTAATGTTTTCGTCTCCACAGTATGAATTGGGCCTTTTCCTAAAGCAGCCGCTATGCCTACCCACGCAAGTGAGGTACCATTTTTATCGGGAGACCTTGGGGAACGCTGGGTGGGAGGTAATTTGTGTGAGCCCAGTGATGCCACGCTTTCCCACACTAAAACGTGTGAAAAAAAATGATTTTTTCCAAGCAAAAAATGAGGTTTGCAAGGGATTCTGGGTAAAGGAACGTTGGAGGATCCACGCAAGCCATACCTCCTTGGAAGCCCCCGGGTGTCTACTTTTCAGAAATGTGTGGGTTTGGTAGGTTTCCCTAGATGGCTGTCTCGCACGGGGCCAAAAACCCGGGTAACCCCTCTTGCAAAAGCTGGTGGACATGAATTCTCCAGCTTTTGCAAGAGGGGTTACCTGGGTTTCTGGCCCCGTGCGAGACAGCCATCTAGGGAAACCTACCAAACCCACACATTTCTAAAAAGTAGACACCCGGGGGAGTCCAGGGAGGTATGGCATGCGTGGGTCCCCCAATGTTTTCCTACCCAGAACTCCTTGAAAACATAAAAATGTGACCAAAAAAACACATTTTCCTCACATTTCTGTGATGGAAAGTTCTGGAATCTGCGTGGATCAACAAATTTCCACCCACCCAGCGTGCCCCCAGGTCTCCCGAAAAAAACGGTACCTCACTTGCGTGGGTAGACATAGTGGCTGCAACAGGAAACGGTTCAAATCGTACGGTGGTGAATTTACATTACCTTATTGCAAAACTACCTTGATTTTGGGGGGGGGGATCTGAATTTGTGGCCCGGGGCTCGGTGGTATTCTTTGCAAAGTAGCAAACCCAAACAGTTCTGAAAACTAGACACCCGGGGGAGTCCAGGGAGGTATGGCATGCGTGGGTCCCCCAATGTTTTCCTACCCAGAACTCCTTGCAAACCTTAATTAGGTAAAAATAGCACTTTTCCAAAAATTTTGCCGTGGGATCGCCGTGCCGGCAAAAATGTCCTACCACCCAGCGTTCCCCTTGTTCTCCCGAGTAAAAGGGTACCTCACCTTAACAGAGTTACTCAAAAGACAAACATTCAAGCACGGCTATCTATTCCTCAAAGACACACACATACAGGTTGGATTTGGCACGAGGGCGAGTGATGGTTCAGTATATAAAATTTTATTAACAAGATATTTCAAAAAAATGAAATGCTCTGTCAATAAATAAATGCATAAAAACCGAACCAGTGACTCGCAACTCGTGAGCTGTAAAGCCACGACAAGGCACCAACCGTTTTACAGGCCATTCACGCACCTTTCATACCTGATACAAACAAGACCACTGACACCATCTGGAATAAAAGCAACACATTACAACAATCACAATAAGGGACAAGGTACACCCTAATGCAGAAAGAGAAAAAAAACAATTATTACTGCACACCCATCTAATCCGCAAGCACACACACATACTGGTTGGATTTGGCACGAGGGTGAGTGATGATTCAGTACATACAATTGTATACGCAAGTAATTTCACAAAAATGAAATACACTGTGTATAATTGCAAGTATGATAAACTGAACCACTGACTCACAGCTCGTGAGCTGTAAAGCCACGTCAAGGCACCAACCTCTTTACAGGCCATTCATACACCTTTCGTATGTGTGACACATTCAAAACATTCACACCGCCAGCCGCGGACCCATCACATTTCAACACTCACACCAGCAAACAGCGCCATTCAAGGGCCCATCACTTTCACACGCCCACATTTCTGACACTGGAACTACACAAATTGATGGACTGCGTGGAGTGTCACTCAACAAGCAGTGTGTGCAGTGACCAACAGAAAGTAACTACTCACACACCGCCAGCCGAGCGCCAGTCCACCCACACCACCAGCCAAGCACCAGACCATGCACACCGCCAGCCAAACACTCAGCGCACACCGCCAGCCAAGCGCCTCTCCACGCACACCGCCAGCCAAGCACCACTCCGTGCACAGACAGCTAAACACCGCTCCACGCACACCCTCCAGCCAAGTACCACTCCACAAACACCACCAGCCAAGCGCCACTCCACACACACTGCCAGCCAAGCACCATTCCACACACACTGCCAGCCAAGCACCACTCCACACACACCGCCAGCCAAGCAGCACTCCACACACACCGCCAGCCAAGCACCACTCCACACACACCGCCAGCCAAGCACCACTCCACACACACCGCCAGCCAAGCACCACTCCACACACACCGCCAGCCAAGCACCACTCCACACACACCGCCAGCCAAGCACCACTCCACACACACCATCAGCCAAACACCACTCCATGCACAGACAGCCAAGTACCACTCCACGAACACCACCAGCCAAGCGCCACTCCACACACACCGCCAGCAAAGCACCACTCCGTGCACAGACAGCCAAGCACCACTCCACACACACCGCCAGCCAAGCACCACTCCACACACACCGCCAGCCAAGCGCAACTCCACACACACCGCCAGCCAAGCACCAGCCGGCACACACCACAAACACATTTAGAATTCTTTTTTTGAAAATGACACTAAACAAATGGAAATACCTACAAATCAGGTAACACAAATTCTTAAAATAAAAACTTTGCACTAATGCCAATCCTTGAAACAAACTAAAAAAGTTTTACAGAATGCAGACCAAGCAATTCACTTTACAGCTCAATCAAACTCCCAATAGTTCTTTTGCGTGTGGTACGATTTAAAACAAGCTGACATACACAATGCAGGCTTAGAAGGACAGTCAGGACAGTATATACGAGACTCCTTCCGCACGCCTCTTCGCCAACAGACTCTGCATCTTCTAGTCGGAAAGTCTCTAGCAGTAGTGGAAGGAATAGATTCAGGAAAGTGGCGATCTTGCAATCTAGCCACTTCCTCCACCACTCCAAATCTAGGAACACTTGCCTGCTGCACAAGTACAAGGCTGCCTATTATAGACTCCTGAAACTTAAGAAAAGTCATCTTCGTCCCAGGACAAGACTTCTGGTACACAACGAAAGCATTAAATGATGCCAAGTGGAACAGATGGATAGCCAACTTCTTGTACCAAACGTAAGCCTTTCGAAGAGCAGCATAAGGTTCCAACCTCTGATCTACTCTGTCAACACCACCCATGAACTTATTGTAAGCTACAATGCACACAGGTTTGCGCACTTCAGCACCCTGACCCCAAACAGGCACAGGTACAGTACTTTCATCGTGGATAGTAGTCAGCATGTACACATCTCTCTTGTCTGAATACTTCACAGCTAAAAGCTCCCCACATCGCAATGCCGTAGACTGTCCCCGCACAAGCCTTTTGCAAACAAGTTCCTTTGGGAAACCTTTACGGTTACTGCGCATTGTGCCACAAGCAACAGTGCCCACTTTGGCCAACTCCTTGAACAACTGCACACCAGTGTAGAAGTTATCTACATATAAATGATGGCCTTTGTTAAATAATCCTCTACCTAGTTCCCACACAATTTTCTCAGTTACTCCAAAAGTAGAAGGACAACCAGGAGGGTTAATGCGGGACTCCTTACCAGTGTACACCCTGAAATTGTAGACATATCCAGTCTCACTGTCACACAGCATATACAGTTTGATTCCATAGCGTGACCTCTTACTAGGAATGTATTGCCTAAAAACCAAGCGGCCCTTGAACAACACCAAAGACTCATCCACTGCAATTTCTTTACCAGGGACAATAATCTCAGAAAAACGATCAACAAAGTGATCAAGGACAGGCCGAATTTTAAACAAACGGTCACAATCAGGGTGATCGCGTGACAACGCTAAACTATTATCAGCAAAATGCATCATCCGAAGAAGAAGCGTATACCGATCACGACTTATGACTGCTGGAAATATAGCTGTTACCATCAAGGGACTAGTGGACCAATATGAAGTAATTGATGACTTCCTTATCAAGCCCATCAAAAAAGTTAATCCCAGAAACTTCTTCATCTCTTCAACATTGGTGGGAGTCCACCGGATTGCTCTACAATAGGGCTTAAGGCTGGCACTGTTGGCCCTCAAATATTGTTCTGCATATAAATTGGTTTGCTCAACAATCTCTTGCAAAAACACATCGTCAAAAAACAACTGAAAAAAATTAATTGGCAGAAAATTCTCTGTATTCACTCTACACCCAGGAACACCAGTGAACTCTGGCAATGCCGGCTGCACCAAGCCAGGGGGAACCCAGAGGCCATCCCTATCAACGGGGGGAGCAGCCACCCCAGCCTGCAGCACCGAAACATCTTGCTGCTGTTCTCCAACGGGAAGCCTAACAGCCACAGATACTTCAGGCTGCACAACACCAACAGAAGACGTAGCATCCCCAGAGGGCTCTTCCTGCACTACACCAACGGGAAGCCCAGCAGCCTGAGATGCTTCTTGCTGCACTACACCACCGGGAAACCCAGCAGGCCCAGATGCCTCTTGCCGCTCTACACCAATGGGAAGCCTAACAGCCCCAGATGCCTCTTGCTGCACTACACGAGCAGGAAGACGAAAAGCACCAGATGCCCCTTTGCGCACCACAGCAATGTGAAGCCTTTTGGGTGCAGGCTCCAGCCCACATGCCTCTTGCCGACGTAAAAAGAAAGGAAACCTTGCGGCCCTAGGCAGCAGCACAGGTGCCTCTTGGCCCACTACCGGCAACACAATGTCCTCCTGTACCATAGGCCCTTCATCAGCACTAGAAGAAGAGTCATCATCCGATGATGATGATTCCATGCGAAGAGAAAACTCACTGCCTGAATCTTCTGCCGCTTCCTGGGAGTCCGAATCGGACTCAGACTCTGAACCATGGTCCGAGGAAGACTCAAAAAGCAAACCAAGAACCTGCTGAGCAGTAATCCTGCGACTAGCCATTATCCTTACAAAGCAAGAAGACTGCACACACAAGTGAACAACAACCTACACTGTGCAAAGTAAGAAGTAAACAAGGTAAGGCTTTCACTAAAAGATAAATACAATCCAAAACAATTTCACTCTTACAAAATATAGCTACACTCACCAGCACCTACTCTGTTGAGACACAGCGAAAAGAAATGAAATCCCACTAGAAAGAAAAAAATAAATGACATTAGAAAACAAAGTGCACATCAAACACTAATGCTGAAAAAAAAAACACAGAGCCACACAAACTGCTAGAAGTACAACCTTTTTCAAAAAGACAAACATCAAGGAGAAGTAGTACAAAATACATTCACTTACCAAGCACAAGCAACTACACAAGCTGCAAACAGACACGCAACCTACAACAATCCAAACAGCAAAAGCCTGGAACAAGACAAAAATAGAGAAGAAAAAAAAATTACTACCACATTTCACAAACAATATAACAATTAAAAAAACAACACACAAATTTGCCCCCCAAATTAAAATTCGGCCAGATGGGCCATCAATTAGGGCTTAGACCAAATGAGATTAGATGAGGTTTAACATCAAGACACTGGATAATTTTTTGAATTTTTGTAAAGTGCCTGACCACTTTGGTGCCAGTCAGTCTTTTGCTACTACCAGTACCCATATCACACAGGGGCAGTAAGGACATTCATACACCTTTTGTACGTGTGACACATACAAAACATTCACACCGCCAGCCGCCCATCACTTTCACACGCCCACATATCTGACATAGCAACTACAGAAAATGATGGACTGCGTAGAGTGTCACTCAACTAGCAGTGTGTGTAGTGACCAACAGAAAGTAACTACTCACACACCGCCAGCAGAGTTCCAGTCCACCCACACCACCATCCAAGCACCAGACCATGCACACCGCCAGCCAAACCCCACTCAGCGCACACCGACAGCCAAGTACCACTCCACGCACACCATCCAGCCAAGTACCACTCCCCACACACCGCCAGCCAAACACCACTCCCCACACACCGCCAGCCAAACACCACTCCACACACACCGCCAGCCAAGCAGCACTCCGTGCACAGACAGCAAAGTAGCACTCCACGCACACCACCAGCCAAGCGCCACTCAACACACACCTCCAGCCAAGCAGCACTCCACGCACACCACCAGCCAAGCGCCACTCAACACACACCTCCAGCCAAGCAGCACTCCGTGCACAGACAGCAAAGTAGCACTCCACGCACACCACCAGCCAAGCGCCACTCCACACACACCACCAGCCAAGCAGCACTCCGTGCACAGACAGCAAAGTAGCACTCCACGCACACTAACAGCCAAGCGCCACTCCACACACACCGCCAGCCAAGCACCACTCCGTGCACTGACAGCAAAGTAGCACTCCACGCACACCACCTGCCAAGCGCCACTCCACAAGCACCACCAGCCAAGCACCACTCACCGCCAGCCAAGCACCATCCAGCCAAGCGCCACTCCACACACACTGCCAGCCAAGCGCCACTCCACACACACCGCCAGCCAAGCAGCACTCCGTGCACAGACAGCAAAGTAGCACTCCACGCACACCACCAGCCAAGCGCCACTCCACACACACCGCCAGCCAAGCAGCACTCCGTGCACAGACAGCAAAGTAGCACTCCACGCACACCACCAGCCAAGCGCCACTCCACACACACCGCCAGCCAAGCAGCACTACGTGCACAGACAGCAAAGTAGCACTCCACGCACACCACCAGCCAAGCGCCACTCCACACACACCGCCAGCCAAGCAGCACTCCGTGCACAGACAGCAAAGTAGCACTCCACGCACACTAACAGCCAAGCGCCACTCCACACACACCGCCAGCCAAGCACCACTCCGTGCACAGACAGCAAAGTAGCACTCCACGCACACCACCTGCCAGGCGCCACTCCACAAGCACCACCAGCCAAGCACCACTCACCGCCAGCCAAGCACCATCCAGCCAAGCGCCACTCCACACACACCGCCAGCCAAGCAGCACTCCGTGCACAGACAGCAAAGTAGCACTCCACGCACACCACCAGCCAAGCGCCACTCCACACACACCGCCAGCCAAGCAGCACTCCGTGCACAGACAGCAAAGTAGCACTCCACGCACACCACCAACCAAGCACCACTCCGTGCATAGATAGCCAAGTACCCCTCCACGCACACCGCCAGCCAAACACCACTCAGCGCATACCGACAGCCAAGTACCACTCCACACACACCGCCAGCCAAGCACCGCTCCACGCACACCATCCAGCCAAGTACCACTCCCCACACACACCACCAGCAAACATGCCCAAGGGGTCGCTTCCTAAAAACTTTGTGTTAGTGGGCATTTTCCGCCCCCCCTGGGGGCAAAACGGCAAAAAAAACAGGCCGATTTGCCCCCAGGGTGGACAGAAAAACAAAAACACAATCATGTTCACCTGGAAGCGACCCTTACCCAAGGGGTCGCTTCCCAAAACAAACACATTGCCCCAACAAAAATCCCTGGTTCTAGTGGGTAATTTCTGCCCCCCCTGGGGGCAAAACGGCCGAAAAACGGGCCGATTTCCCCCCAGGGGGGGCAGAAAAACGAAAACATACTCAGACCCCACCTGGAAGCGACCCTTGCCCAAGGGGTCGCTTCCTAAAAACTAAAATTACATCCCTGGTGTCTAGTGGGCATTTTCTGTCCCCCCTGGGGGCAAAACGGCAAAAAAAACGGGCCGATTTGCCCCCAGGGGGGACAGAAAAACGTAAACAAAATCAATGGCCGCCATCTTTGTAAAAATCTATATCCCTGGTGCTAGTGGGGAATTTCTGCCCCCCCTGGGGGCAAAACGGCCGAAAAAACGGGCCGATTTCCCCCCAGGGGGGGCAGAAAAACGAAAACATATTGCCAGCCAGCCTGGAAGCGACCCTTGCCCAAGGGGTCACTTCCTAAAAACTAAAAGTATATCCCTGGTGTCTAGTGGGGGCATTTCCGCCGCACAATCGCGACGCTGTGCGCGATCGTGAGGCAGAAATGCCCTGCAAAGAGACATCAGGGGAAAGGAAAATCTCTTTCCTCTCCCCTGATGCCTCTTCGCTGCCCCCAAACCCCCGCCAGCCTCGAGAAACCTACCTTCTTTCCCAGCGCGCAGGAAGCAAATGGCTTCCCGAGCGCTGGGAATCCCTGATGATGTCAGCGCGCGCTGTGCGCGCTGACGTCATCAGGGATTACCATGGGGGGGGGCGGGGGCGGCAGCGGAAGCTCTTCCACTGCCGCCCCCAGCAAAACAACGACGATCAGAGAGCCTCGGGGGGAGCGCCAGCGCTTCCCCCGAGGGTGTGGCTGATGACGAGCTGGCCTTGTCATCCACGCAGGACAGGTAAGCGCGATGACGAGCCCAGCTCGTCATTAGCCCCGAAGGGGTTAAATAATACGTCATAACATGACAATAATGCGATGGAAATGAGTTAAATGAATTTATAAACTTTCATTTATTAATTGAAAGACATTGTAACAACGAAAAGAACTTGTTTATGTCTATAGATCACGTGTGACTTCTAAACACGGTAATTTTCACTTTAAAAGAATGGCAGTACACCTAAGCTCCACCCGTGAGCAAGAGATCGGCTGATCTCGAAACGCGTAGGGTTTTTTGTGCCAAATAAAACCTGAAAGCACTGTGAACTGCATTGGGGCCTCGACTCTGGTTTTTTTCGAGTGAAGAAAATAAGTGGACCAGGAGTGCTGTTTAATTTTTAGGGGCTGGCGAACCCCGTCGAGTGCCCGCCGTCTTAAGTGGCAGAAGCACGCCATCTGTGTGGGTGTGTATATATGTATATATATGTGTATATATATATATATATATATATATATATATATATATATATATATATATATAATTTTTGCTTAAAAATAGACAAACCGCTTCACCATGTGGTGGATTCTCGTAACTCTGTGCCCGTGATTAGCAATAAGTGCGGAGTACGGGCACAAATTAAGCACTGCGCTGCACTAGGTAGCTCAGGTTAAAGGCATTGATTTTTGGATCGTCCAGCAAAATTGCACTTTGGGCACTCTCCCCGATTACCTTGGCACTGAGCAGTCAGCCTTACCACAGAGGCAGTGTGTAAAGCAATGGCACAGCGCTCACTCACAATAAATACCTTGAGCGTCAAAAGAGACTTCACAAGTGTGATGTATGTAAATAAGTTTTGTATTCAAGACACATAATAATTAACACAACATGAACATCTTTGAGTATAAATCACATTGCTAATTATTACTAGCCTCTAGACCCAGTCGTGTCCAAATTACATCAATAATATACACACTTGGGACGATCCTAATCTACACCCCCCCAGCACCCTTATGCGGTGCAGTACGTTGTCCACTCCAGACCCACCCTAGCAATTTTTATAATTCATTACCACAGAGTTATAGGGTGCACCCCGGGTCACAATGATATCTGAAATATGCACATATGACAAATTATAACACTTTTTAGCAGCACCGCAGGCTGAGGCCCCCTGGGTAAAACCAATGTCAAACTTAATATTATTCTGGCGGGAAATCACTGTATCAGGCAAACCATCGCCCAGTGCCGTGAATCACAGGTGGTTCCCGACTGTCACTCCCGCACACACTCACTCTGCATTGCTGCGCGGTGCAACGGACACCAGACAAGTGCATAGGGAATCATGCACACATAAACACTCGGCACATTAATGCGGTGCAACTGATACCCAGCAGGTCAGTTTGTTATACACTGTAGACCCAGTATCTCGAAGCCTCCCTCCACCCTCCAACTCACCCGACTATCCTACACCCACAGATTGGAGACACACTGTCCTCCCTCCAGGCACTGGGCCACAAGCTGCTGAAGACACTTTTAGTCAGGGTCCCAGGAAAACTGTTGGGGGTAGGCAGCAAGGTCAATTAGGAGGCAGTTGGCAAAAGGGGGTTGACAGCCACTTGAAAAGTTCACTCTCCGGATACAAAGCAGACTCGGGCCGAGGGCAATAGACGGCCACACAATAGGGGTGGGATCATGCAGTCACTTGACCCGCTTCTGATCGGTCTTGGGAGCATTCCTCCAGCTCAGTCACACTCTCACCACCAAAGCCTGAGCCAAGAAATTCTACCTGGCAACACAGTGTCGTCGAGGAAGGCCGGGTGAGGAGAGGGCAGGTGGTCCGCCGCTTCGAGGGCCAAGTAAGGGAACAGTAGATGAATGGAGAATGAAGCAGGGGAAAGGGGATCTCAGAAGAAGGAGGCACCCCGTCCAGTGCACGTTGATCAGAGTCGCACCCAGCCGATCTGGGCACAACGTTGGGTGTTCATTGATACGGGTTGCACCAGACTGATCCGGTCACTCACAATGAGTTGCAAAAAATCCGTACCTCCTTGGAAATGAGGCACAACTTCCGGTGTGATTTGATTTTTGGCTGCACCAAACAACTCCCAATGAAGCATTGCAAATTCTGCGCCTCCCTGGAAATGGGGCACAGCGTCCAGTGCACGTCTATATTGGTCGCACCAGACAGTTCCGGTCTCGCACACACAGGCTCTAGTTCAGCAATGCATCATGGGGTAGAAGGAGGCACTACTACGGTTATGCCCCCACCTCCGAGGATCACATTCCGGTGAATGGGACACCACACGCAGTGAGCATGCAGTCAGCATGTCACACAAGAGGGATGCAGCATGATCACAGAAGCGGGGCATTCTGGGTCCCACAACTGGTGAATCCGCTCACCACCAATGAGAGGCTTATGTTTGCCAAGGTCCCCACAATGCAGGGGCCACAACTAAGATGCTGGCCAGACTTTGGGGCTCGGCACAAGGCAAACCGGTCGCCAGGCACAATTCTTAGTTCCACGCCCCTGCCGTGCTGCCAGTTGGAATCTAGCAGACAATATGGGCACTTGAGAGAGCACCACGCTTCAAGTATCACAGGTAGACCACGTGGCTCCCTCTTAGAAAATCTTTGATGTTCCTGAAACCTTAGAAAGAACTCAGGAAATACCTTAGAAAGAGCTGGGGGGGGGGGGCTCAACAAGCCCTCAAAGAGCACACCTCAGTGTGCCACACAGCAGCAGGTAGTCTGCCCAGGCCAGACACTATTCAGGAAGGGCATGCGGTCCCTTTCAAGGCCAGTAATCCTCCTTGTGCACAGCAGAGTTCTCTGGCAATGTCCACGACATAGTTCCATGTTCTCCTGTCCCACGTCCCACAAGCGTATCTCCCCCGTGCTGAAGTATGGCACCAGTAGTTGTACTGGAGTGTACCTTTGAAGTTGGGGATGGTTCAAAGGGTCTCACTTTGAAACACAGATTACACGCCTAAATTTCAGTCTTGTCCGCCATGAGGCATGGAATGCAGATCTTTTTAATTTTATTGGGGCCATGATCTGGCCAAGTGTCAAAACCTCTTCCTTCAATCTCTCCAGCTGGCCCACAGATGGCAGAGGTCTGTCGTTCCAGTTGTATGTCCATTGTTTTATAGCTGTCACTGGGGAATGTCCAGATGTGCTCCCCCATCCTCCAGTGTGGACTGGAGCCAAGCACCCAGGTACACAAAGAGAAATTCCCACTTTCTAGTAGTGGCATTCCCACATGAATTACGACAAAGCCAATGATAGGAAACATCATGAGGCTACTTCACTGCAATCTACTATTACAGCCTGAAGTGATTTCCACCATTTCCCCATGTTACCCTATGGGAAGAGCAGACCTCGTAGGTAGTGAAAACACTCCTGGGTATTCCTCACTACCTGGGCAGGAGACACACAAGTGTACCGGCCTTGCCTTTCACCTATCACTCAATTCACCCCTTAAAGCATAACTTTGGGGAACTCAGGTGGCAGTGAAAGGTACTCACAGGAAGGCTAGTGACTGAAACAGGCCAGTCTGAGTAAACACGCAAAGTGCCTACCAGTCTGCAGTGGCAGGCTGGGCACATATTTTGGAGCACCACTGGTGCAAAGCGCACATCAGCCTATAATGGCAGGGTGGACCAAGATCTTAAAACATCGTAGGTGCAAGTGTATGCACCCACCGGCTGGCCGTGGCAGACCTGACCAATGCTTTAGAAACCCTTCGGTGAGCACCACTTCCTATTGTGTGTAGGAAGGGCATGTGCTCACTTTCACACTGCACTTACATTGGGAAAGAGCCTCAGACCCTAAGGCCCTAACGAGAATCTGCCTCACCCCGGGAAGTGTCCCATAGAGTGAGCCGACTCCTAGATAGAGAAAAAACACACTGGGGTTAATACCTACCCGGGCAATGCACTCACAGATGTACCTACCCGGCCTCTCACCTACCCCGATCTGGTGGTAGTGAACGTCCCCCTCAGGGTTGGCTTCGGAAAGGGAGGGGAGGCACAATCCGTGTAGCTTCTCCCTATTAGTCAGTCTCGACCTTGCCATGGGTATGTGGTGTTTTTTTTACAGATCACTCCCCAGTATGACACTTACCATTCAAGTAAACACCCTATCCTGACGTGCAGGAAGGAAGTGCGCACTTTCCCGCTGCAGTACAGTGGAAAAGTGACTAGAGTCCTAAGTTTAGGAAAAGAGAGTTGGCAAAAACCAGGGGGACCAAAAGTTTTGGGGGAAATCCCCCTAAGAAGGGCCATGTCCAACAGCGACATTCAGGTTTGGCCCTCCAGTAGTCCAGAGTTTTTAATTTAATAGATATATCTCTGTTATAGACAATATTACTTAGGTGAGGCCACATATAGATGATACATTATATATTTCACCTTTCGACAAGGCGAAATAGAGCAATTCCTGCTGTGACCCTCCAATATCCTGGTCCGTTTGCAACCATACTCCAAGGTATTCTTTCTTTAGAGTACACACTAGTACAGTATGTGCGAATGAGGCAACCATGTCCGTGATAATTGAGATTAGTTTCTTTGAGCGTTTGACGAGATTATATACTAAGTACAGAACAAATCCAATGAGGGAATAATGTTAACAATAATTAAGCAACTTTTCCACAAATAGGTAGAATTGATGTGTTTGTAGACGTAAGCCTTTAGACAAATTAGATTATTTCCTGCTAACTTCAAATAATCATAAATTTGCAATTTGTATTTTTAAATTAATGTTAACCCCTTCCGTGCTCCCGTCGGCCAACGGGAGGACTCCCTCCCTGGTGCTGCGAACGACCGTTGGCCTTCACAACTCCGCCCACACTTTAGAACGCCCGCACCACGGCGGAATTGCTTCCGGGGTTAAGGCATTAATATTGGTATTTATACAAGTTTGTAACGTCATGTGAGTTAACTAAAAGGACTAAAGGTTTGAATGTCTCCCAATTTCCAGAAACTTTGTAAACCAGTTGATAAAATCATGGAGTTTTAAAAGAAACACCCAGTAATTATACTGATATTTATGCACAGTGAACATAACATTGTTTTATGTTTATATAAGGATTATAATGTTCAGTATTTTATGCGATTTTTCATGTATTATGATCATCACAATGGGGTCTTGTGTCGAAGAAATGTGCAATAATGATTTTAAAGTTGTGTTTTCATTATTTGTATTTTGTAACCCTTAAGAAGTCTTAGTTAAGAGACAAAACGCGTTGGCTACAGGGAATTTTATTTAAAAAAGCAGAAGATATAAATAAAGGAAATTCTGATGCAAAACCGAAAAGGAGTCTGTGCCCTACATAATAATTTTGCTTCACTGTGAGGTTTATATAATGAATTGAATGTGGTGGGTGCTGATTGATTTTTGCAAAAATCAGATTACTTGGTGATATGCAAATGTATTTTTGCTGAAAGCCGATTTCCACACATTATTCCACATCATGCTTTAGTAATATATTTATTAAAAGTGAAAGTTTTAAATATGAACTGAGAAACATTCTGGCCCCAGCCCTGATAACAATGCTGTTAGTGAACACTTCAGGGGTCATGCGTACACTGTATGTGGACTAGATTTTAATTATGCATAGAGCAAATGTTTTAAATCTGTTCAAACAAACAAGAGATTTTTTGTACAGCGGATGTGCTGAACTCCCTTATTTAAAGTACTTGTATGTGATAATGAAGACAAAGGCTACTCGGTAAAATAAAATCTTTGCCTAGGGTCCCATAATTTGAAACCAGTTTATTGGTCAAGCGCATTACCGTTAGATCTAATAGATTATTCAAGTCAACAGACCTGCAGGTCTGGTAAATTCTTTCAGATTTTTCTGGGTGATGACCACTCACCCTGCTGGGAGATTGGCAGGCCTGCTTGTGACCAAGGCTGGGGCCTAAAAAGTCTTGCAGAGCTTCTCCTCCTCACCCAGCCCAGCTGGCTGCTTGACAGGTGACAACTTTGGGGGCCTTACGCTCCCCTTCCTATAGTCCATTTCTGGCACCAAATGTGATATAGGGTCTGAGTCATTGAAGCTTGTGTTATTCTCCAGCATCAAATATGATTTAGGGTCCGAGTCATTGAAGTTTGTGCTAGGGGTCTTCTTCCTTTTGAAGTGCCCACTTCTCTGCCTCCAGAAAGCAGTCTGTGTCAGCAGGATGGACTCCAAATCTGATAGCTCCACAGCACAGGCAGCGAGTGACTACAGGTTCACACCTAGATGTCTGCCACAGTGATATGCAAATCAATAGTTTACCACTGGATCCCAGCCATACACTTCATGATTCTCTAATAAGCCCTATCTCCTTCCTGAGATGTGCCCCGGCCTATTTTCAGTGGCATTTTCTGAATCAGAGCGCCCTTTGAAGAGTTCTGAAGAGCCTGGCCCTTACTCCCCCCAGTGGGTGTCCCACCCAACTCACAGGAATGCAGCAATCCACAAATATGTCTAGGGTTCTTATTCTACTTCCTCATGCTCCTCCAGTCAGCCCTGGGTTTCCCAAAGAGGAACCCAGAATGCTCTGTTTATTGTACCATTTACAGGCATACAACACCATGGTGACCGTCCTGATTTCTTCAGAAGCAGTCGCTCCTCACGCTGCTCCCTGCCCTGCTGGCCGAATTGGTATCGTAGCGCCTACTGCCAGACTACTGCCTGCTCGCCTTGCCCCCACACCTTCTATTTCCTGATCACTAATTGAATACTTTCGTAGCGCTAGATCGCCATATTGCGCTTGAAAAATCTGCTCTGTTGTGCTGCGCTGCCTTGTCTATTTACTGATTGCTAATTTGCATATCATCGTAGCGCTAGTCTGCCAAAGTGCGCTGCAACGTTCTGCTCAATTGTACTGTGCTGCCTATATTTTGGTTTTGTGCCTGATTGTGCCGGTTCCACTGGTATTCACATCGCGTTTCTTCTATATTGTGCCCCAATCCTCTTTCGCTTTTGGCTTGCTGCCATTTTGTTTTTGTTGTTGTTGTTGTAACTCCCTGCACCTCTCCAACCCAGCTCCCGCCTCCCAGCTGCTCCTCCCTCGCCCCTCCCCCTCCACTATCTACATATGACTGATGCCTTTACGCGCAGCTCATCGCCAGACCCCCTGGCCCCCGCAAAACCCACCCCACCCGTATTACATACGACGCCGCAACCCTCTCAGCTCTGAACCCTGGCCGCTCACCACTATGCTACCTGGCTGCCCCGGGACACACCCATGGACCCTTCACCTGCCACTCCTGCAAATTCGACTGCATCAGGACCCACACCAAACCCACAAACTCCAAACAGTGCCCCGACAACAACTACCTGAAGTGCATCCTCCTCAACACCCGCTCGATCCACAAACACTCCATTGAACTCTGGAACCTACTCGACACCACATCTCCGGACGTCGCCTTCCTTACAGAAACCTGGATGAACGCCTCTTCAGCTCCCGACATCGCCATAGCCATCCCGGACGGCTACAAGATCATCCGGAAGGACCGCACCAACCAAACAGGAGGAGGCATCGCCATCGTCCATAAAAACACCATCCGCATCACGACCAGCTCTGACGATAACCTCACTACCGCCGAACACCTTCACTTCCAGATCCACACCGACCCCAAGACCACACTCAGAGGCACCCTCATCTACAGACCACCAGGATCCCGTACAAAATTCAGCGAAGACATCACTGACTTTATCAGCCCACATGCCCTCCCCTCCGAGAACTACATCCTACTGGGAGACCTGAACTTCCACCTGTAAAAGAATAACGACAGCAACACCACCAACCTTCTAGACAACCTAGCCAATCTCGGATTCAAACAAATTGTTGACACCCCCACCCACCTTGCCGGACACACGCTCGACCCAATCTTCACCTCCAGCAAGCACATCTCCTTCGAAGACACCACTACTCTCCATTGGACAGACCACAGCTGCGTTCACTTCAACTACAAAAAGACCTCGACCCACAACCCCCCACAACCTATTCCCCGAAGAAACTGGAACAAAATTACCACCGACCAACTCTTCACATCGCTTCACCAAAACCCCCCTGCCAAATCATCGGACCCAAACCAAGCAGCCACCAACATCACACAATGGATCACCCACAGCGCAGACGAACTAGCCCCCTTGAAATACCATCAAATCAAGCAAGGCAGCAAAAAAAAACCCTGGTTCAACGACGACCTTAAGAAATCCAAGAAGCTCTGTCGTACCCTCGAGAAAGCCTGGAGAAAAAACCCAACCACTGACAACCTGGCCTCCTTCAAGAACGCCACCCGCAAACACCACCAACTCATCCGATCCACCAAGAAATCAGCATTCAAGGATCGACTTGACAACAACGCCCAAAACAGCAAGGAACTATTCAACATCGTCAAAGAATTCACCAACCCCACCGCCGGCACCAACGACATCACCCCCTCCCAAGACCTCTGCGACTCTCTATCCTCATTCTTCCACAACAAAATTGCCGACATACATAACAGCTTCAAAAACCAATCGGAAGACCACCCTCGAACCAAAACCGCACTCTATACACAGCTATGCTCTCGCAACTACAATAAAGTATCACATAAACAGTACAATGACTGATGAGTATCAAAGAAACAGAAGCAGATTCTTTAGTGTGTTCTTAGTCACAGCAAGAAGATGGTTTATTCTCTCCAGACTTGAGGAATGTCATACAAAGCCGACACGTGTTTCGTCGTGTACAGTTGAGTCAACACGACTCTTCAGGGCTTAGGGCTCAGCTCAATCGTATTAATCAAAAATAAGTCTGGACTTTATGTTCATGTTGCGAGAGCATAGCTGTGTATATATGTTTAGTCTTCTGACTATTTCAGACGGTTAAGGGTGTTTTTCCGCCTGCTCTTCACGCACTACACACAAACCATTCACATCACACACTGTAACGTAATAACTGAGGCAGTGCGCCCTAGAGATCTGAATTTCCAAAAAACCCCTTTCCAGTGTATTCAAAACCGCACTCTAACAACCTCTACGCCTGGAACCCAATCACCACCGAAGACACCATCCGCCTGATGAACTCCATCCACTCAGGATCACCAACCAACCCCTGTCCCCACCACATTTTCAACAAAGCAGACTCTATCATCACACCCCATCTCCGCGATGTCATCAACTGCTCCATCAACTCCGCCACCTTCCCGGATAGCTGGAAACATGCCGAACTCAGCGCCCTTCTGAAGAAACCCACAGCAGACCCCACCGAACTTGAGAACTACCGCCCCATCTCGCTCCTCCCATTCCCCGCCAAAGTCATTGAGAAAGCAGTCAACAGTCAGCTCGCCGCCTTCCTCGAATCCAACAAATCCCTCGACCCTTCACAGTCCGGCTTCCGAGCCAGACACAGCACTGAAACCGCCCTCATCGCAGCAACAGACGACATTCGAACACTACTGGACAACGGAGAAACGGTTGCCCTCATCCTACTTGACCTCTCCGCAGCCTTCGACACAGTCTGTCACAGCACCCTCATACAACGTCTCAACAATGTCGGAATACAAGGAAAAGCACTGGAATGGATCATCTCGTTCCTCGCTGGAAGAACCCAGAGAGTCCGCCTCCCCCTTTCAGATCAGAGGCCACCGAAGTCATCTGCGGCGTACCACAAGGATCATCACTCAGCCCCACCCTCTTCAACGTATACATGAGCCCCCTCGCTTCCATCGCGCGCCAACACAACCTCAACATCATCTCCTACGCAGACGACACCCAGCTGATCCTCTCTCTCACCAAAGACCCAAACACCGCCAAAACCAACCTACACGAAGGAATGAAAGATGTAGCCGAATGGATGAAGAACAGCTGTTTAAAACTAAACTCGGACAAAATGGAAGTCCTCATCCTAGGTTCATCCCCCTCTGCCTGGGACAACTCTTGGTGGCCACCTGCCCTGGGAACCGCACCCATACCTACGGATCACGCACGCAACCTGGGCTTCATCCTAGACTCCTCTCTCTCGATGTCCAGACAAGTCAACGCCATCTCATCATCCTGCTTCAACATCCTACGCATGCTCAAAAAAGTCTTCCGTTGGATCCCCACCGAAACAAGAAAAACGGTCACCCACGCCCTGGTCACCAGCCGTCTGGATTACGGAAACACCCTTTACGCCGGAACCACAGCCAAACTACAGAAAAAACTCCAACGCATCCAAAATGCCTCAGCAAGACTCATACTGGACATCCCTCGTCAAGCTCACATTACCGATCACCTGAAAGACCTCCACTGGCTCCCCGTCAACAAGAGAATAACGTTTCGTCTCCTCACCCACGCACACAAAGCCCTCTACGACCTTGGACCCGAATGCCTCAACACAACGACTAACCTTCTACACCCCCACCCGCCAACTACGATCATCCAATCAAGCCCTCGCCGCTATCCCAAGCATCCGTAAATCCTCCATGGGGGCAGATCCTTCTCCTACCTAGCGGCCAAGACCTGGAATTCTCTCCCCACCCACCTCCGCCTTACTCAGAACCACCTCTCCTTCAGAAAACAACTAAAAACTTGGATATTCGATAAGTAAATGCCCCCCCCCCTCCCCCAAGCACCTTGAGACCCTCTGGGTGAGTAGTGCGCTATATACATTTCTGAACTTGAACTTATGTGTGCTGCACAATGCTACATACTAACATGATTAAGGGTGAGTTGAGCACCTAGCAACATAACTTTACATGAGTAACCCTGCAGGCTTCCCTCCAGAGACACGGGTTAAAAGACCTGTTAATTTCTACTGATCCTACACTGTATCCTGCCACCACAGTGCTCATGCTAGTTAACTCCAGGCAAAAGCAGTAGCCTTTCATCACTGTGAGGGCAGCACTTTGGGTGCTCTTCCCGCTCCAACAAGACCGCAATCCATGAGACAGGCCTATGTTATGGGGCCATGCATGGTCGCTGTTCACCCATGACAACAAAAATCAGCACCAGGAACGCAGACATCATGGCAGCTGGAGCTTTCAGGGCAGGGCAAGGGTGCACGTCCATCCGAGGGACTTTTCCTTTCCTAACAATGCTTAAAGAGGTTGTAATGTTTCAGACTTCGTAAACTTGATTTAGAAATGTATAACCCAGATAAAACGTTTAAGTTAAAACAGTTCTCACATTACCTGTGGCTCATCTGTGAATGTAGTTTAAAAGTCCTCTCTCCAATAGAATCTCCTTCATTTGCATAATTTTAGTCTTCCTTGAACCATTTCATTCCTGCTTATGGGTGTGCAGTACATCTCCCTAATTCTCAAATCCATGTTTTGTATTGCAAATATGATTTGCTTCCGTCTTCATTAAATTTGCCAGGAAAATAAATGAAAAAGTAAACCGCTTGATTTTAGATGATGTGGATATTTGAGTGGTGTAAATATATATTTTTTTATTTTTATTCTAGATCCCTTGTTTATGTGGAAGTGCACCATGTTTGCTGTCTCGCTGCTGCCCAAGTGGGAACAATTCCACAGTGACCAGGCTTATCTATGCCTTCTTCCTCCTCCTTGGGGTTGCAGTCGCCTGTGTGATGCTCATACCTGGAATGGAGGCACAACTGATGAAGGTCTGCTTTGCTTCAAGTTTATCAGCAGTTTTTGTTCAGATTTACAAGGAAATGTAAATATCTTCATGTGTTCTACTGTGATGCGCTCCCCATTAACCTACAAATGTTGCATTTAGGGAAAACCCAAACACGCTGCTGCGAGGCTAGGAAATACAAGAGTACATACATTGAGCCTGAAATTTACCATGTGATGTGGAAGACGACCTCCCCCAACTCATTTCTCTAAGTTTCCATTTGATGACGTAGCCCGAAATGGTGTGGCACCAAAGAGCTCACCTTTCAAACTCAGACCATCCCTGTATTGTATTTAAATCTTTGACACTGCTTCCTATTGTTTCAGTCTGCTCATGGATCCCTATGCACGTGTTCGGAATCACATTTTGCCTTAATAGCTCACACTTAACGATTTGTGGCTAGGACGAAATAAAAGTACTTTCTATTTTTGTAAATCACAGTTTCTCGGGACATTAGCTGAACAGTTATCAGTTCTAGGGATTGAGCAGTTGAGTGTACTACTTCTTCAAGTACTTTAGCAACCCGACGCATTTTAAAAATGGCTGGATCCATCCCGTTAAATGGGATCAGGGTGTGGAAGAATCGAGCAGTATGGTTTGTCGGTGTCTCCTACAGAGGTAAGGGGTCACTAAGCAAAATATCTAATGTGAGCACAACCTAAGCACTATAACATTATCTTGACCAGTCCTTCTGTAGCTTTAACCCCTTCAGCGCGGGTGAATTTTCGCTCTGTGCTGAAGGTTCTATTGAGCGGGCGGGGCCGTGATGTAGCGGTTCCATCATAATCACAGCCCAACTGGCACTCAAGACCGAACCGCTCCGTCATGAGCACCGAAGGGGTTAAATAAGCTAGGTAATCAAACAATCCGGTGGCAACCTTAAGTTGTTGTGGCTTTTGTTTCTCAAAAGACGGCAGTCTTGAGCTGACAACAAAATAACACAAATGTGTTTAGAAATTAGACAGAAGACCAGAAGCAAATCCAAGCTGAATTCAGACAACAAGTATTCTAATATTGGAGATACAGTTGTTGCAATTTTTCCAGTAACATCAACTGCCAGACTCTAACAAACCATTCTTCTCTGGGTGGAATCATTGGCACACCCCACTTATTTAGTGACAATTGTTGGGAAAGCTAGTAATAAGATCGTTGCCAGTCTGACCGTGATGGTATGCAATGGATACTTAGTTGTGCAGGGAATGCCCAAGGGTACATACACCCGATCCCTTGGAATGCTAAAGCCTACCACATTGACTCTGTGGAACTGGTTTACGGTTGCAAGGGCATGCTAGAGTTTCTGGGCACCAGTTTTGTCAGTTGGGACCTTTTATCTGTTATGTCCTGCGTCCTGATGACTAATGGTGCCAAAGCTGAGCAACGAGTATTCCCTTTAAACGCGTGGGGCCTGATATGCAAAGAGACCTGTCTTAAAAAAAATTATAGTCACAAATTGAGTACAGACTAATCATAACTGAAGCTGCAGTCTAAGTACTAATGGGTAACTTTGCCGTAATCTCTAGTCCCAGACCAGCATGACTAATGAATATTAGTTAGGCAAGTCACTACTTATGATCCTCCTGTGTTTGGCTGTAAATGCCAAGATGATGAACAGCAGACCACCATGTCTGTGTTTGCATTCTCAAATAGAAAGCATTTTTAAAGTAGCCCATTTTCTTTAAAGAACCCCCATGTACTTTAAAAAAAAAAACAACAAAAAACTTCCTATTTGGGAACAAATTGGCAGAAGCAAGTTCCCCAGGACAAATGCCTAGCTGTCTTTCAGCCCCCTTTCCTCCCACAAGCATCCCTCCCTCCCAAGTAGCCACACACAATTTTCAAAGGAGATGCTGTCCAATTTCGACAGCTTCCTTTTTACGTATGGGTTGCCACCTCTTTTAAGGTGTCCATCACTTTTCAGTGGATTTGACTGCAGATGTCGTCCAAGCATTTACACAAATCATTCGAGATTGTAATTAGAAGGCAACCCTGTTGTGCTTCTTCTAAGTGGAATTCGGAAAAAATATAAAAATTCTCTTTGCAATTTGGAAAGGCTTTACTGAATTTCAAAATGGGTTTAGTAGATGGGGGGGTAAAAGACATTTTGCGGTCCCAAATCTTCCGATTTTATTGAATCACAATGTTTGCGATAGCAAAATAGATTTGTACATCTGGTCCCGTACACTCATGATAGGAAAGTAGGGTGCTCAGCTTACTCAGGGCAGTAGTGAGAGGGTTAGAGACTTGGGCCTCAGCAATATAGCATTGGTAAGTCTTTTACATGAATTATCTGTATCATAAATGGAAGTATTTTCCATTTGACCTACAATGTTAAATAAAGTTTGCATCAGTTACGCTATAAGCTGGTCATAGCGTATTGGAAAGAAGAACGATTTGCACTCATAAAAAAATGCTTTTTAGTCTACTGCCCTTGATTTTTTTTGAGGATATGTTGCTGAACAGCATGCAAGGAAAAAGTGTGTTTGTAAAAGAACCAGCTAAAATGCTGTTGCATTTAAAACATACAATCTTCATTAAAAAATATACTGTTTTATTCGGGGCAATTCCCATGTATAGCGATTGAGCGCAGTTTGAAGTATCTGATGGACTGCTAGTATACATAAAATGTCCTACCTTTTAATACTCCGAGGCCCTACTTGGTGCCTTTCTAGTTGTTCACAATTGTTTTCAGTTTGTTGAAAAGAGTGTCTTCTGTATTTTTTCCCAGATTCCTGGCTTTTGTGATGGTGGGCTTGGGACCTCTCTTCCTGGAGTTAGCGGCCATGTGAACTGCGACGTTCTGGTGGGCTACAAGGCTGTGTATCGTGTGTGCTTTGGTATGGCTATGTTCTTCCTTCTGTTTGCCTTAGTTATGATCAAGGTGAAGAGCAGCCAAGATCCCAGAGCTTCAGTGCATAATGGGTAAGCAATAATTCATAGCTGTATAGGAATGTTTGGTGTCCCATATTTTCTGCATGTGTATTTGGAGTCAATTAATAAGCAGTTGGTTGTGGTGGTTTTACCTTGTTCTATAGCTACCCAAATGTTACCACTACTACTTCATTTTACCAGCAGCGTTTGTAAAACTCTTGTTGTGTCCTTCTGCCGCGGCAGGTCAACTGAACTCTTTAAGACACTAAAAAGACATGGTTAGGGGACAGAGGCCATTTTTAGGTCTTATCTACAGCCTGCGTTTACCATCTGTTGTCAAAGGCCTGGTGCACAGCTTTGTTACCATTGATTTGATTGGATGACTTTGTCTCTTCACAGCTGAAGTTCTAGAACTACTTTTTAGGTCTCACCCAAACTGTGCTGTGCATGTGTAAGCTGGAAAACGTATTGTTATCTTACAGTGGGCCTGACCCCACCCATTGTTTACTATTGTTTGGCTTACATTTCACTCTTGTTTTTTTTCCCTTCCTATTTGATATGTGTCTGCTTTCCTTCGTCTCTTTGTGTTTGTCCCAACCTGGAGCATGCCTGCATTACTATGCCCTTCTACGTTTTCTGGTGCTTCGGGCCCCCAACAGCAAAGACTGCGAGCCTTTCCATGGCAGCAAAGCCGCCATGGAAATGCTCATCACTGCACTCATCATAATTTGGATGGCGGTGTCTCACAGACACCGGCACCATATTGTGATCTTTTTCCACCTGATCGACAAGTTCCCCCGGCGGAAAACTGGCAGACGGTCTTTCCGGCGAGGAAAAATGGGTGGCAGGCGGAGGGAAATGTAGGGCTGATCGCCACCGCCATCCCTGAACGCAGGGCGTCTATGCCTAGCGGATCACGAATGGCATCTCCACCCGGACATCGTAATCAGCCCCTTGGTTTGAGCTCATGTAACTTTTTTCCCCACTTTTTTTTCCTTTTGTTCTTTATTTTTTTTCTTCTCTTTTTTTATTTTATTTACCTTTTTCGTTCTCCTGCTTCCAGTTTAGTTTTATCACTTGATGGCAGGGCATGGTGTATCATTTAAATTCGTTTTCTGTTTCTCTTTTGGCGTGATCCTGTTGGCTTGTGACTTTGAGCATAAGATGGGAGCCCATAAGGGATAATTTAGTTCAATTTGTGTATAACCGCTATCATTTGACTTTTAGCACTTCAGGAGCATGATGGATCATTTCAATAATTTTTTGTTCTGGTTTAGTCATGTGACTGCTCCCATTTTACATGCTTCTATTGCTGATAAATGTACTGCTTGACTATGCTCTGGTTTAAAAGTGTTTGAAAATGGAACTGTATTGTCTGGGTATTGTTGTAATTTCATAGATCAGGTAGGGAAGGATCGCTTGTCCTGCATAACCAGGGTATGCAGGTCTGGTATCTGCGTGTCCCAAATAAAAAACCCTCATGCACGTGTAGAGTGGATCGGATAAGCGGTATATCTTGATTCTCCGCTGTTCAGACACGTGTATGCATAATCACGGGGTTAGTTGTTATGCATCCTCCACCTGGAGGTTATTACCCACGGTTAAAAACAGTAGTGATCAGTGATAAGGGTGGTGCAGGGTTAAAATACCCGGACAGCCAGATTGTCAATTTTATTCGGTCTGGATTCGGGTAGCCCTTAAGCAATTCTTCAGAGTAGTGCGCCTGATGAATAATTAGGATTCATACGCACTTGATAGTGGATGGTTTTAAAATGGTCGACATGTTTCTGCCGTATGTTGCCTTGTCAGGTCATGCGGGCTTTCTTCAGGACCAGGATGAAAAAAGTGAGCAGAGATATTGAGTGTCTCTTAGTGAATGTGGTTGTTATAATAGAGATTTTCTAATTATAATCAAAGTTGAAAATAAAGCGACGTATTGGTCCTTTATTAATCAAAGAGGTCTTATTTTACCTTTTGTGATTTGTATCACACATCAACGGGCAGTCAGGGGGCAAGGGAGCCTACTGCGGCTTTGTCCTTTCTGCACAACTTGTGCTGACACTGCCTCTCTGTGCCCGGATGTTGTTGTAATTTAACATTACTTTTGTGTATGCATATCAAATACATTGTAATGGCAAATTGCAATTTTCCTAAGAATAACACAATAGTTAAAACCCGTTCATCCATACACAATGGCGCCGACGCTGTTTCAGACAGCATGAAAGTGCAAAATTCTCCTCCCCATAAACTGAACGGACACACATATTACCACCACATTCTACACAGATCTAGGTTTTGTTGTTACCTTCTTAGCTCCTCTTCCCCCCCCCCCCCACCCCCCCCCACCCTTCACAAGTGCTGAGCTTTTTGTAATTCTTTTTTATATATTGTCTGGCTTGGCAGTGCCTGCTGTTGCCAGACAGCTATGTAAGCTATGTAAGCATCACTAGAGAGAGGCTTAGGTTTCGCCCACATGTTGGTATCCAGGAGTACATGTTTTGATGGAGCAGAAGTTGTGTGCTTCCACAAAAAAAAGTGTTTATACTTTACAACTGTGCTCATATTGTGTATTTATTCAGCAGCCTGAGTTTGAACTTTCAGGGACACAGACATGATATTATAATGCTATTTAAGTGTATTGGATAACTAGATACTTTTTTTTTATCTGGCAGCTGCAGAGGTGGGAAGAGGGCAGCCATTAACCTACATGGATGTTTAGGTCTGGCCTCACAGTGCAGTTGTCACCTGACCTCATAGCCCACACCAATATTATTCTACAGTCCTTTGCTTCAGATAAATACAGATCAATTCACATGCTATTTCCAGATAAAGCTTACCATATAATATTCTTTTTAATATAGACCTATTGGCATAGCCAATGGTTGTTTTTTATGTTTGGGTATTTATTGCAAAAGCCTTCATCAGCTTTTAATCTACACAAACTATATATGCCAAATTAGTGTCCTCGTTTTCACATATTTCTTGGGTTTGAAAGGTACCTAGGGGTCCATTACGATGTCGGGCGGTTTGCCTCCGCCAGGCTGGCGGTGGCCACCGCCGGCCTGGCGGAGGCAAACCGCCCGACATCGCAAGCCCAAATCCCCCCCGCCATATTAGGATGGCGGAGGGGAAGGTGGCGGTGAAAAACACCGCTGCCTGTTTTCCGCCCCGGTTGCCTTGCGGCCGGGGCGGAAAACGAGTAACATGGAGGCGGTGTCTGTTAGACACCGCCTGCCATATTACTATGGGCTTTTTTATATGCCTTTCCGTGAAAGGCATGCGGTGTGCACTCTGGGGGGCCCCCTGTGGACCCCCAGAGTGAAGGCCAAAGGGGGGTGGCACACGGGGGGTACCTGTGGTACCCCCCTGCCTTTGCATAATCGAAGAGGCAGGCACCGCGCGGTGCCTGCCGCTTCGATTGTGCAAAGGCTGCTTTTGTTTTTTAACATTGTGGCGGGCGGCAGTGAGTACCGCCCGCCACAATGTTAAATTGAGGAATGCACTCGCCACTGTGGCGGGCGCATCCTGCCAATGTCGGGACCCCCGCCCTTTAGGCGGGCGGTCCCGATTTCCGCTAGGGTGCCCCTAAGTGTCTGTAGATTTCCTTTAAGGTTGGAGGGTTACGAGGAGGGTGGTTGAGAAAATGGCCGAATAAAAGCAACCTTTAAAGATTATTTTTTAAAGACATGAAGGGGGTGGGGGACACTGCAGTGCAAGAAAGCATATCATTTTTCTAAAAATTATATCCGCAAAAGGGATTGAAGGGCTAGGATCTCCAGCCCCCCAAAAATAAGTACAAATCGTAAAAGAATGTTCGATGTAGTGTAGTGTGGCTGCAGATACACATGCTCTGTATACTCCTACCATCCAGTGTTGGGTCCGGATGTGCGCAGGTTGTTTTTCTTCAAATAGGTCTCAAGTCGCAGGGTAAAGTGACTCCTCCTGTCGATGATATTGTGTGCATGGGCTTCGGCTCCATGGTTAGATTTTTTTTTGTTGTGCTCTGGTTCAAGATCGCTTTCGGGCTCCCTTCGTTTGATGTTCACTTCTTTATTAATTGGTATTGTTTTCCAGATTGTGGTTTAGATCTCGGAGTGGACTGCAAAGAATTTGCGTTGGTGGCTAACAAACTGAGATTGGGGTCAGAGGCAGACCCCTCTTCTTTCCCGAACCAGATCTCACAGTAGTGATGCGTCGCTCATGGGATGGGGTGGCAATCTGGGAGAGGTGGAGATCAGAGTACTTTGGTCTCCAGTGGAATCCAGACTCCACATGAACCTGATGGAGCGCCGGGGAATCCGATAAGCATTGAAAGCCTTTTTACCCTCCATCAAGATATGGCTGGTACAAGTGATCATAGACGACACCAACGCCTTGTGATACTGCAACAAACATGAGTGAGGCCGTGGACCCTTTGTCAAGAGGCCCTGCATCTCTGGACATGGCTGAAACACCAGGGCAGCCTTTCATTTCACACTCTTTGTACAGCACTGCAGACAGGTCCCTTTACAAAACTCTGGAAGTCTGTAGTACGAGAAAGAGAAGTAATTGTAAGACGATGTAAACTAACCTCTGTCTCTGAACACAGAGCAGATGTGACAAGATGAAAACAAGATTTAAAGGCATATTGCGCCTTCTCTTGCTGAGTGAAGAGAACACCTGTTCTTTGTCAGCTTACCAAAACGAACGGGTAGGCCCTAAATATAGCTCACCCTGCTAAAATCTGACTCTCCAAGCAAGTGGGCTAATAGATTTCTCCGGCCTTTCTGTTAGCTATCTATCATCAAATATTTGTCGCTATGTAGAATGCTGAGGTAGAGGTAGAAATGGTAATGCATCAAGAACTGTGTGTGTGAGATCAGCTGAAAGTTAGAACACAATGTTGTGCAAGTGAGAGTATATTAAAAAAGTAATTGAAAGAGCAAAAAGAATTGGCTGAATCAAAACAGCTTCTCCGTCCAGATACTATGTTCACCAATTTCGGTAGAGAAACTGCAAGAGAAAAAAAAGACCAAAAATGACATCAACTTACAACGCACATAATTAAGCAAACTAAAATACAATTACAATGACAAAACTGTCATTGTAATTGTATTGTAGTTTGCTTAATTATGTGCATATTTTCCCTTTCCTAGGGTACGGGATGTGGGGTGACCACGGCTCAATCACCCTCCCCCTCCGCCAGTGAAGGGAAAATGCTAAAAATTAATTATTTCCTCCAACCGCCTACCATACGCCCCGAACACTCCACCTACTGGTGGAACGACCACATCAACCAAACACATTTCTGTTTTTTGCACAGATTTAGTTTTGGAAAAGAGCAGGGCCCCCGTCAGCCTAAAAAAAAAATGGTCTAAAAGGAAAAATATTTGCGGGTGTCGCCCAAAGAAAAGCACTTTTTCACCATGTTAGTCCCTGGCATTCAGGAGTAACTACTTTGTATCTGGATGTACTCCTTGTGAACGTGAAGAATGCCATCACTCACAGGCTGAAGTGGTTTGACCTGTTGCCATGGTGTATGTTGAAGAGGACCTAAGACAATTGAGCCTGACACCACAATATACCTATAGCTGAAGTGGCACCACAAAACAACAATAGGTGAGCAGAGCTGATAATTTTTATTCCCAGCCGCGAACCATGAGCAGGAATCAATGGTAGATGCATACCATTGAAAACTGGGGAGGAGGGTAGAGGGGGGAACTATCTCCTTTCTAGTGGTGCCCCATATGGAGGGCCACTAGAATTATGCTGCAGAGGAGGACCAAATTAGTAATGTTTGATCCATATGAGGTTGAATTTTTTTTTTCATTTCCTGTGTACTTCGATTGATGATTGCGCCATACTTGGTTTGGCCTCTAATTCTCCCCCTGGCCTCTAATTCTCCCCCTGGCCTCTAATTCTCCCCCTGGCCTCTAATTCTCCCCCTGGCCTCTAATTCTCCCCCTGGCCTCTAATTCTCCCCCTGGCCTCTAATTCTCCCCCTGGCCTCTAATTCTCCCCTTGGCCTCTAATTCTCCCCCTGGCCTCTAATTCTCCCCAAAACCGCAAGAGGGAAACATGTTAAAACGTTTATACCCCCTGACAGTGTCAACCCATGTCCCAGGAAGCTGACACATTCACTTTGTAAAAAATCTCCACCCGAATGCAAAAGGGAGAAGGCGCAGGCCTCCTTCCACCCGGCTCCCATCCTAATGCGGCAGTGATTACAGTTACCATTGATCTGAAGCTCCAGTCACAGTCTTCTGGATATGGGTGTTTATTGACAGTTGCACTTTCTCTTAGAAAGAGTGTAAGTCTGTTTCAAACCCACCGAGTCCCTTCATCGGACTAATGCATAAGAACTGGTAACATGCACACTCTTCCAACTGCGTCCCACGGGTGACCCTCCCTCTACACAGACGTCATACAAAAAGACTTGTCAATTCTGCCCTACACTAATTAAAATATCTTGCAGAAGCGATGCTGCCCCCCTGCACTGGCCAGCCGCCCTCAGAGGGCTTGAGAACCGTAGCCAGCTCCCTTCTGCACCCTTTTGTTTCCTTTCAAAAGCTGCATAGGCGGTACCGCAGCCCATGAGGTCACGTTTTCTGTTGCAGAAACAGGCTCAGCTCTCAAGGGTTTAGGTCTAAAGTGCAACCTTTCGATGAGTGTACACTGAAGCATCCGCCTCCCAACAGATTAGGTAATCCTGACGTAGGCAGCTTTTTATTGTGCCAACAGACTACCCTTTCAAGGCCAACAACTTCCTCTTTCTCAAATAATGAGGACACAGCCTCCCACTCCAATATAGAATAGGATGTGTTCAAGAGAATTAAGTATTTAGACCTCTAACAGTGTTAAGAAAACAATGATGAGGGAGGTTTTAGAGATGGAGGCTCATCAGCTGCCCAAGCCGTCTTTAAACATGGCCATGGAGGTGCAAGAAATTAAAGTGACATTAGACCAACTTGCAAGGGGAAATCGCCAGGGATAGATGGACTCTTCCAGAAATTTTAATGCCACCTATCCATCCCGACTAGTGCCCTTTCTTCAAAAGATGCATTCTGAGGCATTTAATATGGGTCTGCTCCCTGACTCTACCAGGTAGGCCGCTATTGTGATCCTCCCAAAAGGACCGGGATCCATTGACTGTCCAATCATACCACTCACTATCCCGGCTAAATACCGAAAATAGAATATTAGGAAAGATTTTAAAACAACTGACTACTCCCTTATTTATCCGGGCTGATACATCCAGACGAGTTTGGGATTGTCCCTGGTCCCAACTTACATTTGAATATCAGACGATGGTCGATGGACATCCACTGGGGCCAGCAGTGGTCTCCCTGGTCATAGAAAAGGCCTTCAACACCCTCATGTGGCCCTACTTGTTCAAAGTGCTTTTCACGGGGGGAATCTATGGTAACCTTTTGAAATGGATACAGCTGGTATATACGAAACCACTGGCCAGGTGAGACCTTCACTGATAGTGGCCAGTTGTACGGGGGCAACCGTCGGGCATACCCCCCGTCGCCCATTCTTTGTCCTGGCCCTCGAGCCAGTGGCGAGCCTTCTGAGATTTAAATGCCCGATATGCAGCATGGTACGCAGATTATGTGGTACTGTTTGTCTGAGATCCAGAACATGCTCTACCCCAACTTGAACAATTACTCCGTGAATTCATGGACATATCAGGACTCTGAGTTAACTGTGAGAATTCTGTTAGGCTCTCACTTAAAAGCAAGTGCCTAGCAGACCGTCCCCTTTCCCCCCGGAGACTCTCTTAAATGGGTGCCCACCACGTTTATGTATTTAGGTGTCCAAATCTACCACATGGATAATGACCTGAAGGGTCCCGCTTGGGTAAAAGTGTGTCCAAGAACTGTCAATCCATTCCTTCGTGGTACAATCTCCGGCTCTCTCCTCTCTGACGAGTGGCTACCACAAAAATTATAACGCTCCCCGACTACTAAGTCCATTTATGAACTTACCTTAAAGGCTTTTCCTGTGAACTATCGTACATACATTGAAACCTGATCTGGGGAACTATACGCAGATGTCTGATAATAGACGAAGTGATGTGCCCACTGGCTGAGGGTGGAATGGTGGTATCTAATCTGGAGTCCTATTACATGGCAGCTCAGCTAGTGTGGCTGGCAAGGTGGCTGGTGGTAGAGATAGAGTCTGAAAGATTAGACATAAGGCACATCTTGGGGAAAGGAAACTTTCTGGGAGTGCTGCTGCACAAAAAAAACGCCCTTATCCCTGCACACTAGGGGCTGTCGAGGCCTGTTGGGACGCCTACATCAGAACACTGGAAGTAAGCACACCATACTCACCAGACTTCCCGATCTGGGTGCCACCACAAATAGCGACGGAATCCACTAACCCCGTCATATAAACATGCACCAGGCAGAGATCACCACGATCAGCAACCTTTCTCCGAGGGCAAATTCATCACTTTTGACCGCCTGGTGGAAGACTATGGCCTGCATAGGACAATTACTGACCTGTTATGAAGTACATAAAGTGATTGACACATGGGAAAATGTCTTACTGGAACAAACGAAGTTGGCGGTGTTGACTAACATGTTGACGCACATATATACATATATACGAACACCCCTATACTCACTTTAATGTTATAAATTCCCTTTCCACCCAAAAACCTACACCTACCCTAAAAATACCCTTGCATTCCCAAAAACCCATACCTACCCTAAAATTACCCTTGCCACCCAAAAACCCATACCCACCCTAAAAAATTCCTTGCCACCCAAAAACTCATACCCACCCTAAAAATACCCTTGCAATCCCAAAAACCCATACCCACCTTAAATCCTAAAACTACCCTTGCCACCCGAAAACCCATACCCACCCTAAAATTACCCCTGCCACCCAAATACCCATACTCGCCCAAAACCCTAAAATTCTCCTTGCCACACAGAAACCAACGCTCACCCTAAACCCAAAAAATGCCCTTACCACCCAAAAATCCACACCCACCCTAAACCCTAAAAATACCCTTGCCACCCAAAAACCCATACTCACTCCCTTACAAATACACTTGCCACCATATATATATGTGTATATGTGTATGTATATAAGTATGTATGTGTGTGTGTGTGTATATATATATATATAATATAATAAAGATAAACAATGGTCCAGAACCTATTTCTTTATAAGCTGATTCAATCAGTACATATTCATGCAATTATATATTCATGTGCGTTCCTCCAAATACGCTCCAACCCATATATGGACTCAGTTACTTTGGATAGAAAGGAATATCACTACAACAACAGTATATCAAAAGAGAGAATGAAATATTTTAATTCATTGTCTCTAATCAAGTAATTGATGAACAACAAAGTTTTCTCAATGTTTTTAAAAGTAAAGAGGTTACCCGGAGGAGCGTGCACAAAGGAAGTGATCAAAGATGTGTACAGTGAATCAAGAAAGAAAGGAAATTCAGGAAAAATGATTAAACAAAATATTCACATTAGTATTCTGTAATTACGGTCTTTCAATTTTCCGTAACAACACAACCTGGCCCATGTAATAATTAATAACACCTAATATCAGAATAAACTAGATACAGACAACCATGTCAGATGTGTGCACTTTTTTGTATTGCAGAGATGGGGCCAAGGTGGAAATAGTATCGTCGACGTTTCGACTCGACTTAAGGTCATCCGGTGAGTTAGACCTGGACCATGCGAGTCTTCATCAGGACAAACAGTAGTGGGGCAACCAAGGGTTAAAGATGACCCTATAGAGAATAAAAGGGAATTACCCCGTTGTAGTGATATATAGCGAAAGAATTAAAAACCAAAAGGGTTGTTTGCTTACCCAAAGGTACAAGGCCACACAAGGTATACCTCCTAATCAGCCGAGTGAAATTTACTCCTGCAAAACATAATAATGCAGAATATGGGCTACTAATACTAATCAACCATGCGTACTTAACCATCACATGGTTGTGTCCATAATGTTACCTTTCCAAAACGATGATTCAATCATCCATCAAAATTGCGAGTCTTATGCTGATAGTGGTTCCAAACAGCCATGTTAAGGACTTGACTCCATTCCCTGTCACACCCGATCAGGAAACTATATGGAAAAAGGATATCCATAAGGGATAAACCACTCAAGCTGATTATCACTCAAAGTGCTTAATATTTAAAGTCACTGTGCTAATAGTGTTTACCTTGAGTCAGTAGTATAGTTCCCACAACGCTCCTGTCCCGCACAGATCAGGCAGCTGTGGCAAAAGAAGAAACAATGCTTCTTTAGGAAGGAGTTCACATAATCTCCCGCCTCCAAACTACCGCAATAAAGCAAGCCTTAAACATACGTAACGGAATATCTTACCGTTCTGCCGTAGTAGCAGACTTGTACAACTCCTTAGTTCCAGTGTCCCGTCTGAATGCCGCGTAACGGAACGTGTCACCTGACTCCTGTGTTGAGTCCCTCAATTACTGGATGGTAAACAATGGACATAGACAAAAGACTTATCGTCACATTGAGTGGGGGACGATGCGTCTAATTTCTGATGTAATTAAAAGATTTTAAGAGGAATTGATAGAGATAATAATAACCTTATCAACTTTATCCTCAATCAATTAATAGTCAGATTAGGAAATCCAACCGCAGTTAAATTTCGCGGGCGCCATTTTGAATTGGGAAAAATTCCTGAACCATTACACAAAAACCCTCTACAGGCATGTTTTTCATCTCCATAGGAAAAAACTTTTATGCAACAGTGTAATTATCAATTGGTGCAGTGTTTGTCAATATGCATCAGAGAAATATTTGTAAAATTACAGTATAATGGTAGAGATTATTGTTACCATACAATGGTTACCCACAATTAGGCAGTGATACATACACAATTGACCCCCAATTATCGTTATCCAACACGGGCACCACACATTTAAGTAGTAATACAACCATAATTATCGAACATATCTCATTTTCGGGCTGTGACTTAAAACGATGTCGCATATCACTATACTCCCAAAAGTGACACTTGTCTATTAATTTCCTCCAACTCATTCAGTCCAGTGTTCACTGTATCCAGGGTATATATCCATTTGCATTCTCTTCTGTTAAGGATATCAAGCAAACCGCCCCCTCGTGTATTGGCTGATACTTTCTCAACAACCCACCACTTCAGGCTGTTTTCAGAGTGTCCAAACCGAGAGAAATGATCCACCAAAGGTGCTCCTATAGTTCCACACCGTATGCGGCTCATGTGCTGCAAGATCCGGCATTTAACCTTCTGTATGGTCTGCCCTATGTACAAAAATCCACACGGGCAAAGAATGGCATATATGGCCCCTGAGGTATTGCAGTTGCTGTGGTCCTTCAAATTGTAAGTACGATCATTATGGGTAAACATGGTACATTCTATTGTCAATGAACAGACCTTACACATGCCACATTTCGTGTGACCAACCACCGCCGGAAGGCCCCAGAGTGTTGTTTGATTCACTAACTGCTTCATAGGTAATAGGGATTTAACCACATGCTCCCTGATGTTTCTACCCTTACGGAATGCATGTAGTGGTGGTGCGATTCCCCCTAGCTCTTCACTGATTAGGTGCCAGTGCCGATTTATACACTTTTTTATGGCATTGCTCCGAGTGTTAAATGTAGTAACACATACCAGTCTTTTCTCAGTTGCTTTGGGTTTCACATTCAGCAAGTGTTCTCGATGGTTATGCCAGGCACGTTTACGTGCCTTCTTAAGTAGTCGTAGCGGGTAGCCTCGTTCACTCAGTCTGGCTATCAAGAGGGAGGATTCTTCAAAGTAATCCTCCTTTTTGAAACAGTTCCTCCGCAACCTCAGGGATTGCCTGAAGGGCAAATTATCCCTGAGGTTGCTGGGGTGATGACTCGTATATCTCAGCAATGTGTTTCTCTCACTGCTCTTCCTGTATAAACTAGTATACAGGAAACCTGCTTCTGTCTTAATTTTTACATCCAAAAAATTAATGGAGGTATTATCAGAATCAATCGTGAATTTGATATCATTTGAGCGCCCATTAAGCCATTCATGGAATTCCGTTAGTTGTGTTTGATTGCCCTCCCAAATGAGGAGGACGTCATCAATATACCTAGCCCATAATAAAATGTTATTCCGATATGGGTTAACCTGGTTCAGGATATATGTGCTTTCATATTCACTCATAAAGGTGATGGCTAGATTAGGGGCAAAGCTTGCCCCCATAGCCACCCCCTTGGTCTGAATATAATACTTTCCCTGAATCATAAAGAAATTTTTTGACATGGCTATTGAGAGTAATTCGATAATAAACTCAGTTGGAACTCTATGTGGGGCATCTCTTTTATTCAGAACATGTTCAATACATTGTAGCGCCGCTTGCTGAGGAATGTTCGTATACAACGCAGTGATATCCAACGTTGATAATGAACAATTATTACAATCATATGGGCGTCCCTCGACCAACTGGATGGTATGCATTGTATCCCTAATGTATGTGGGTGTAGAGATGGCAATAGGTTTTAAAAACACGTCCACATACTTGCACAATGGTTCCAATAAAGAACCGCAACCTGACATAATAGGCCTGCCGGGAGGGGCCTCCAGGTTTTTATGAACCTTTGGGAGGGTATAAATAGTCGGCATTCGCGGATACTTGTTGTTAAGGAACTGGTGCTCAAGTTTAGTGGTTACCCCCTCTTCCAATGCTTTTTTTGTCAATTTGGAAATGGCCTCACTTATCTCTTTGGTAGGATCTTTTTTCAGTAGAATATAATTACCTTCTACCTCTAGTTAAGACAGAATTTCAGTTTTGTATTTGTCAAGGCTTTGAACCACTATAGCCCCCCCCCCCCTTATCGGCGGGCTTTATAACTATGTCATTGTTATTCTTTAAAGAATGTAAGGCAGCTTTCTCTCGTCGACTTATATTATAAGGGACATACTGCCATCTGGTTAATACCTTTTCCACATCACGTGAGACCACTTGCTCATACGCCATTATTTTATGGTCCAACAAGTGAGTCGGAGGACTGAACTTCGAAGGGGGTCTTAATCCACTGCCTGAAAAAACAGGATTGTAAGGTATAATACACGTTATACTTATCTTTCATACTTAACAAAATACCTACATTTAAAGGTTAAGGCATTCGTGGTAAAGGCATACTCGTTGTAAAAAAAAATCTTTGTAAAAACATTTGTGGAACAGACGTTGTCGTTGTTCTGCCTTCGTTGTAAAGGTATCTCTTTGTCCAGGCTTCATTGTAAAGGCTACTTCCCCTGAAAAAGAGTGGGGACGTGTCCTGGAATAAAGTAAAATTTTGCAGTAATCCCAGGTTCAAATACACACTACTCCACTATTTACTTTGCACCTGCCTGTCGCCGGTGAGACTCGCAAAAATGTGCTCGGGGCTTTCATCAAGCTGTCAAAATGCCAAGTCGCCTTGGTGGATTTTTTTCCATGTGGTATGAGGCTATCCACACGTATATGCAATTTCCTGGACCTGATTAAGTGGAGTACTGCAGAAATCAATGACCATACATAAACAGATGGGACAAGGGGCACTATTCACAGAGTGGTATACACTGTTGTTGGCACTACAAGCGAAATCCGCAAGATGCACCCCTGAACAGACAGACGACATGACACACATCTACCATATCGTAGGTCAGGAGGGCACAAGGCCATGGCAGAACGTAGCATACCCCACGTGGACCCATACACCCAAATCAATACCACTCACAGGTCTAAAACGCATGGTTAAATGGCATCCCAAGCGCGACAGGTATATCGTAGGTCCACAGAAGTCACTAGCATACCAATAGGACGGCTAACCTGGGAGATGGGATTTATCATAGCACAAGAAAGAAAAAATGTGTTGCTGGATGGGAGTGTACACAATCTATGCCCAATAACAATACTATGAGTTACATGTTCCATTGTTACTGTTAAACTCTTAAGTGCTGTGAATAGTAAATAAATAGATGCCAATATTATGTGCAATACAGACATTTGCATGTATATATCACTTTTGTACTGTATGATAAATATGACAAAATCTAATAAAGGGTATTATAAAAAAAGGCTACAAAACTTCTCACTCTATTGAAATGGAAATGCTTGCTAACAGTGCAGTATCGCAGACACAAGTAATTGGACTACCGTTCAAAAGTAAAATCCCATTTTTACTTTCTATAAAGTAAACTGGAGTCTGGGTCCTACCCAAATAACCCTTTCTCCTTTTTTTATATTTTTTAAATTTAAAGGTACAAGTTCTGTCATCTTAAAACAGTAAATTGCTGTGGTCTTGTGACTTATACAGTTGGTGGGAGATACAGGTACGCGTATCACATTAGGCAGGAGCTGCCCGTTTTGGTTTTTAATTTTTTAGCTATTCTGTCCAGTATCGGTAACCAGCATTGGCAAAGCAAAAGGACAGTTAACGCCTTTCAAAGGCGAGACTTATTTGCTTCGCCAGTGGTCAATGTTATTTAAATTTGCATCCTCATTTTGTCGGACCATGCATTTCTAATTCACATCATGGTCCTGAAAATTCTGTATACCTTCTAGATTACCTTTCCTCCTCATTGTGACTTTCCTTTCATGAAATCGTCTCCATTGTTCAGTTATTCTGCGCTCCTTTCCCTCCTGGTGAGCAAGAAACGCACACTTTGTTAATGTAGAACAGGTATAGATATCAGATGCTCTTTGGATATCTAGTTAGGATTATCAGGACAGGAGCTTGATGCTGCAATCAACATAAGGAAGCAAAATGATGTATGTAGAAAAATTGGTTTTTGAGGTCATGCAAGGTGTGTAAATTGGCAACGTGTTATTTGCTGAGAAGAAAGAATCCATTAATACTCCTTTGTTCTGTTTGTTGAAAAAATTCAGTTTTATCTTTCTCAAAGTTGTATTTCATGTAAAACAATTCAGAGCAGAAATCCTCAGGTTGAACAGCCACTTCGCCTTTCCCAACACCCCAGGATTGTAGTTCACCCACCCTGCATAATGGTTATCATGATGTGATGTCAGCTAATTCATAGATGCATCGTATAGGAAACTTCATTGGTGATTCTGAAAAGTGTTTTGCAGGATGAAACACCGTATTTTATTAGAAACTTTGAGCACATATTACATCTTGCTCTTGTTTTTAGACACTGACTGTTGAGAATATATTGAAGCTTCCATATAGCTGAGGTAGATTGTGTGCTGTAATGCTGAGACTTGTGGATTGGCGCAATAAAACTATGCATGAGCACTAACATTTCGCGCCCCACCCCCAAACCAATACAGCCTTGTCATCACTGTAATGCGTAACTTGTTCTCTTTCCTTTTTTTCTTTTTCTAGATTCTGGTTCTTTAAGTTTGCTGCAGCAGTTGCAATTACTGTTGGTGCCTTTTTCATCCCAGATGGACCCTTCACTACTGGTCAGTTGAAACTGGTGGCTTGTTCTCATTTAATGATTTTGTTCTGTATCCTCCGTAAATAAGTCTTCATGCCAGGATGGTGTCATCTGTCTAGGGCTGAACATTTACCAAGCCTACAAGAAGAAAAACAATCCAAATAGACATATAAATAGAGAGGGAAGGCTTCATTAATGGATTACAATCATGAGACCATGGTTTGGGCCATTCTCCAACTTCATCTGCAGAGTCCCACATTCACTGACCTCTTGAGTGTTCGAGTAACAACGCTTTCCTCGTGCCATGTAGGCCATTGCCAAGTAGCAGAGGAAGCTTTCGCTTTCCCTATTTTTTCTAGCTTCCTGAACTCTACTATCCTCTAACTTTTCTGTTCCACTTAGGCAACCTTCCCTGTTTTTACCCTACGTGTGCCAGTGAACTGTCGGTGTGCATTGTAGCCAAGGCCAAGTGTGTCAAAGACATGAGACATCTCACTAAGTAAGCAAGTGAGTGAGCTACCATAATCACTGGTATTTGTCACACCACAGATTTGTTTGCAGATGAAAACAAAATGGTGCATTTTACTATATTTTAGTGGCATGAAAAAGAAATTGATAGCTGCAATTTTGCTTAGACGACTATTCTTCTGAACACTTTACCACCCTTGTGACACCACTTAAAATTAATGAGCTATTTAATTGAAATGACTACCTTTGTTCTCCATGTTGTTTTGGCTACAGCTGACTTTCTCCATATGTTTGTTCGATGTCCAGTAATTTTAAAGAGTTTGCTTGCGGACCTTTTGAACTTTACTTTCGACTCCATAGTAAACAGCAGCGCTACGCTTCTGTTTACTTGACTGAGCGCTAACATTTAGAAAGTTTTTAAATGAACAAGCATTCATTTACACGTTAATTGAAGTAAATGTAAAGAAGCGTAGTTGTCCTGCACACCTTATCTTTAAAAACACCTTTGTGTTTAAAGATGATGTGCAACAAGTAAGCAAACATATGATAAGCCTCTTTAAAACTGTATATGTATTTCTCTAAAGTCTGAAGGTGTTTAGTACATCCGATTATATCACTCCATTCAGAGACCTTTATTAGAAGTGATCGTTTTCAAGTGTAAATGTAAAAACCTTGATACCTCCCCTCTGACGACAACACCATTAGTGAACAAAGAGGCAAGTGAGTTGTCACATACACCCTCTATGGTGCCTACATTGTTAATGTACATGAAACAACATTATAGTCTATTAAATGAAACTCGAGAGAAGTTTTTGTACAGTGCATATCCTGAACTTATGTAATTCAAGGTTCTCTTGTATGTATTAATGAAGAAAAAGGAGACCATGGGAAATAAAACTAATGCCTAGGATCACACGATTTGGTCAAGCGGGGAATCTGGGATTGTTCCCAGGTTTGTTTTTCTGGTTTCTCAAAGTGCAAATCAGTCTCTATAGATGGATATCTTTCTCTCTCCTTTTACATCAGAAGTTAATGCTTGGTGCATGAGGCTAGAGCGTGGGTGGCAGACAGAAACATGAAAGCCCAGCTCGTTTTGGGTTTGAGAACCCAAGAGAACCTTGAGGAGAGCCAGAGCCAGGCATCTGGCTCCAGCTTGGTTCGAGCCTTCAGTGCCACCCCGACCTCTGTCACTTAAAGGGAATTTAGGAGACCAAGGCACAGGAACAAAATGATTTGGTCATGCTCAAAAGATTCGGTAAAACAAGTACTAACACTATACTGCAGTGGTCCTTCTTTCAAGGTCCATAACTTTCTCACTACACCATATTTTGGTGAGTGGACGATGAGACTGGGTGTTCTCACCCTAGTGGGTAAGCGCAATGGCTGGGTGTAATAAAAAGCAACAACTGGGTTGCGGGAGGGTCTGATGGTGAGCCTCGGGGGACTACTTTCATCCAAAAAATGCCACTGAGTTGTGGAACTGGACCAGACTTTTAATGCAGAGTTCACAGCCCATGTATTTTGGCAAAGTGGTAAAGCCAGTATTAAATGTCGTCTCCTAGAGCCGTGACTAAAACTTTCCTACTGTACCACAAGTAGTAGTGGAGATTGGGTATTTGTGTTGCCCACCTCCATGAATTGCACACCATGTTAATGGGTACTTTGTCAAGAATTGTTTATCACAGACACTACATATTAACTGAAGTACTCCTTATGTTTGCAGATAAGAGACTAAAGCATACACCGATTGTGAGGCCTAAGATTATACTTAATTTCAGTACTTCCTTTGTATGCTTGACATCCCAACGCTAGTGATAACAAGCAGAGAAGGCTTAGTCAATGTCTAGAGACTAGTGGCTTATTTTAGAGGGCAGAATGACATGAAACACTCAAAATAACTACTTCACTCTCAAATGTACATGCTTTGCTCCTCCAATGCCCACCAAACACATGCGCCCCTCCCCCCATACCTTCCTACCCTCACCCCGGTGGCATCAGTGCAGCCCTGGTCACACCATAGAGTGTAGTTGTTGGCCTTTGGGAAAATATTTGCGACTACCCGTGGTGTAAAGCATTAATGTGAGCTGGCTTTTATTTGCAGCCATATATGTGAATCTCTCCTTCAGCCTGTTGATATACTAATGCACCCAGTGCTTGTAGTGATGTTACAAAGGTTTCGAGCCGCTGAAAAGTGATTTGGCACAGAAGTGTAAGCAGGAATCTTTTCTAAGAGACCTGGCCTACGTGATTAAGGGCTTGCTTAAAACATGATCACTAGAATCATGTGCTTCACCCAGTATGCCTCCTCACTTGTGTTTGGGTGCCTCTTTTAGTTTTCTGTTACTGTAACAGGGCATAATGCACAACACCCAAAACAAAGACAGACCTATTGGTTTAGTACTGTTAGGTAAATGAGTAAAAATAATAATAGTGCAAATAATTACAATGGAAAATGTTTAAATGCTGAAAATATGGCACTGTGAATTAAACATTTGTAAGGTCTGTGGAAGGGGTAGTGGTCCTCGGAGAATTCAATCACTCCTGTTCTCTCCTTTACACCACTTTCATTCGTAATCGCTCATCTGTTAGATACGTTTGCTTTTTTCTTCCCCGCATCTTTCTGAAGTCCTCCAACTGCACATCTTACACATCTTCACCTTCATCTGTCTTTTCACTCTGTCCTAATGCATGCACTTTGTGATGTCACTTCTTATTCATTCTCCACCTGTAAAGTCAGCATTTTCTTTTACTATGATGTGGTCCACATTTCAAAGCTGTGCATACCTTCTTCATACACTTGCACATAAAATGGTAATTACATTGTGACCGTGTGTGACCAAAGCTCTCTGGTGAAAGGCCATGCATTACTTTGGCATGAAATCTGAATACTTGACCCAGCAACAGGCACATTTCGCTCTGACAGCAGCTTCATTTCCAGAGCTCTCAGTTGTGCCCCGGCAGGAACACCCATTCACACCTAGGTATCTGCGTACTTTCTGGAAGTGACTCACTTAACAGTATGCAATATATAAAGCTCAAATGTAGTTTGAAAACAAGGTATGAGAATGCAACAACTGGAGAAAAACAACTATTCTTAGACAACGTAAGATGAGGTAAAACAGGACTTTTAAAAGGGTCTGCATCACTGACCTTTAAAATGTTGAGGATTTTTAAACCATTGTTGACAATTCGATTTAGTCGTTTTGCTTGTAAAGTTAAGAACGTAACTATAGGGCCAGGTAGAGAGCTGTTTCAAAGTTAGTTTTTAATCACTGTTGGTCGTCACACTGGCGGGAACAGCCCACTTAAAGAACTGAACATGGCTATCACCTTTTCGGGTAAATGAGTATCGCCAGGCAATATTGAAAGCATCCAAAGGACATGGAAAGGTGTTAAGTGCATTAAGATAAATACACTTCACTTCAGGCGGAGAGCAGGTGGCATTGCAAATAAATGCCTGCTCCCGTAGCCGCACTTATATGAATGGCCCCCATGAAAGTTGTTGTGGAGATAAAATGCTGCTCACTGGATTTCCTTCTCCTCCAATGTGCGCACCAAGAGAAAGCCTCCTTTAGCACCACTTCTTCTTTTAGAAGAAAAGAAGCTACGGAAGTCTTTCTCTTGCCACTCCTGCAGAGACCTTGCATACTTTGAAACTGGTGCGTGCATACCTTCAGGGAACATATCTCATAGGTAAGATAATCCAAATGTGCTTAGAAGTGCGCTTTCAGGCCATGACCTTTTTAGGGTTCTTTCTAAAGTTAGGCTCAGTATGGCTCTGTGCTTAACCCCTTCGCCGCGGGGCTAATTCCCCTGCAGCGCTGGGGGGGCGGGGGGTGGGGCACGCGCAGCGCCACCGTGTCGCTGAGCTCGTCATGACCACACCTGTTTGCGTGGAACGCTCAGCACAGCAGGGGAGTTATCCCCTCGTGTGAGCTGAGCTCGTCATGAGCATGGGAGGGGTTAAAGATCTTTTCTGTTGTGATTGGATTCATTTCAACTGTGAAGTTGCCTCTTGTTCTTAATGGAATTTTTTTGGGTTTTCAGTGTGGTTCTATGTGGGAATGTCTGGTGCCTTCTGCTTCATCCTCATTCAGTTGGTCTTGCTCATCGACTTTGCCCACTCCTGGAACGAGGCTTGGGTTGAGAAAATGGAGGAAGGAAACTCAAGATGCTGGTATGCAGGTAAGAACTCTCTTTACATCCTATGTGGCTCATGAAGGGTCTTCCAAATTAATGTTATGTACAGTGATTTAGAGATGATTGCTGAACTTGGGGCACTCCAGTATTGGAGTCTCCCGGTACCATAATTAGAAATACAATATCATAGATAGAGCATGAAGACCTTTGGCCCTTCAATATTGCAACTTATCATAGTCTGTTTTAAAAAGGAGAACAAACTTATACTTCAGCCAATCAGGCTGCTTTTTTCCCTTTAGAACACTCCTGAGAGAAGCTCCAGTCCCTCAGATTTTCTACTGCACGTCGTGCTCCACTGAGCTGTGCTCACTTATTACCTACTTTTTAAAGAGAATAATTCCAATATTTTGGTAATGTGGAAGTATTTACCTTCTGCCCACAGTGTTTTCCTCCATAGAAATCAGACTTAATTTTTACCATCATGTCAGAGAAGGAGAAGAAAAGTCTCTTCATAGCTTGCAATACCTGCTGTAAAAAGAGATTACACTCTGAAGACCAGCACTAAGACTGCTTTTATTGCTTCTACCCGGATCATTCTGCCAAAGACTGTAAGGTATGTCATACCTTTTCAACCAAAACCTTGAAGGAGAAAGAAGGGAAGGTCGCTTATCTAGCTTTAAAAGCTCAAAACTAGAAAAAAAACAGTTTCTGACTCCTCTTGGTCCTCTAGAAGATCCCATAAGAGGGTGAGATCAAACCATTCCAGACCCTCCTCTGAGCAGCCTAGAAAAGCCTTAAAAAAGACTTCTCGTAGGTCTTGCAAAGGCCACAGTCTTTCAAAACCTACTCCCAAATCTGATTCTTCTTCTTCTTCGAAAGAGAGAAAACTTCTGCCTCCTCAGAGAAGGCTAAAAGACCATCCTCTGAGCTGCCTACTCCACCTCCTTAGATCAGTCACTCATTCAAAAAGCCTTCCTAAGCTCCGCCTGCCGACAGATTGTTGACGAGCACCCTACCATCGATGAGACATAGTCGTCAGCGCGGTAGGCAACGAAAACGTATACGTTCGATGACCGCTACAAGCACTACATTGTGTTCACCACCTCCTCCTCGATAACTACATCAACAGCATCTATGACACGGCGTCTATGGCCTAGCTGAAGATTTTCCTGATCTCATAGATGGCGACACTGTCGAAGCAGATAACCGCGCTGACTGTTTTAACTGCGACGACCACTCCGCCATCGGTTGATAAGATATTAGTGATCCAGCGCCTCTATAGAAAATATGTCATAGCAACGCTACCCAACTCCACAATACTCACCATTAATCATAAAACACTCACAAGGCCCATAAACTAACGTGCTTGATTAGCGCACTGACATTGTTAGTGCGTCCCTGTGGGCACACCATGTGGTTCGTTATGAAACGCAGACTCCGTTGTAATTAGTAGGTTTGTTTATTCTTGATTACAAATTAAACAGTTCATTTGTATCAAATTTTGCTTCAAAGATATTTCATTTAGTTTCCAATCTTGATAATGTTATTAACAATGCAAACAAAAAACGCTCCAATGCATTTCGGGCGTGGCCCTTTCTCAAAGAGTTCTGTGAAATTGAAAATAAATAGCACTATTGATATTTGCGATAATTCAAGGTATTCATCACACCGCTTAAAAGGTAAAAGTAACGTGCAAAAACATGCAACTTCAATTGGGTGGTGAGGGGGGTGTAAGGGTGAACAGGGTGAAAACATGACGATGTGGCGAATGGTTACATGCGTGTAGCCAGGAAAAAACATACCGGCTGTTTCTTGGTGGCGTTTATTGCTTATGGAGATTGCTAGCGCTGTTGAAAAGAAGAACGAAGGTTAACAAATAATCTATCGCGATAGGGCTCGCTAATGAGGTTAGTGAGCTTGGATTTAACTCGCGTCTAAACTCACTTCGATCCAAAGCTGAAAGGTTGATCGGTGGGTCCGGGAACTCCTCGGTTTGGAAAACCGTTGGGGAGAACGAGATGTAGATGTGTTTTACCGCGTGGATAGAGAGTTTAAATCAAACGAGTACCCGGAAGGGTCATGTTGTCTGATAGACATCGAAAGTGGACTTTGGGATTTTGCAAAATAGTGGCGGCCATCTTGGCTAGGTTCGGTGTAGTGGAAACAAAGTGAGAGAAACTATTGGACAACGATGATGAGTGAGGGATGAAGGGAAAGCTTGTGATTGTTTGCATAAAGCACGAAGATAAAAAAACAAGGGTGAGAAAATGATAATATAAGAACATAAATTGGTTAAATCAAAAACCGTACATTTTTACAATGCGTAATGACGTCAGATCATTCTTTACAAGTAACAACTAAATTCGATGCGGTCATTGAGACCGAAAGGTTTTAAAGATTGCAACCGATAAATCCAAGTTGTTTCACGTTGTAAAAGAGTTCTATTATTGTCTTTGCCTTCTTTCTTTTCCACCAACTCTAGTACCATGTATTTCAATTGAGCTATATTGTGTCTTTGTTCATGGAAATGCATAGCTATGCTTGATCGTTCGTTTCTTGTCCGTATATTGGATTTATGCTCATTGAGTCGTGTCTTTATTTTCCTTTCTGTTTTCCCTATGTAGATTTTTCCACATGGGCATTTTAGAAGGTAAATAAGATTCATAGAGTCACAAGTGGCATTGACATTGACCTTAATGTTGTGTCCCCTCATGGGGTGGCTGATGTTGTTTCGTCTTATAACGTTGTTGCAACTGTTGCAATTGTGACAAGGAAGTGTACCATTGTATTTGATTTGTTTTACAGGTTTCCTTGATAGTATTTCTTTGAGGTTGGATGTCCTGGTGTAGGCAAAAATTGGAGGCTCTTTAAACAATTCTTTAAAGTCTGGTTCTGTGGCGAGTATACGCCAATGGTTTAATACTATTTTTTTATATTGCTGGCTTTGGGTGGAATACTGTGAAACCACTACCATTCTGTTGTCTTCTTTTTTAGTGGCTCTAGTAAGAGCTTGAGTGCGTGTGATAGCGTTTGCTCTTTTTGTTGCCTCAGTTATGATGTCTTGGGGGTACCCCCTATTTTTTAATCTGTTTTCAATTTCTTACATGCGAGTGTGACAAGTGATGGGAGCTGAGGTTATCCGCTTGATGCGTAACATTTGACTGTACGGAAGATGCCTTTTGAGCGAATTCTGATGGAAGCTAGTGTAATGGAGGGTGTTGTTGCGGTCTGTTTCCTTCCTGAACAGGTCTGTCACAATTTTTCCTTCTGTCAACTCAATGGAAACGTCCAAGAAACTTATCATATGGTCACTAATGTTCCAGGTTAATTGGATCCTCTGGTCTCTGCTGTTTAATTGAATAAGTTCGTCTTCAAGTTTAGCTTTTGTGTCTTTCCAGATGAAGAAAAGGTCATCAATATATCGGACAAAAAGTTTAAGATTGTCCGTCCAATTTTTGTTGCCGTAAATATATGTGTTTTCAAACTCAGCCATGTACAAATTGGCATACGTTGGCGCGGCGCAATTGCCCATGGACATCCCGGAAAGTTGTAAGTACCAGTGTTGTTCATAGGTGAAGTAACTGTGATAGAGTGTGTAGATCATTAATTCCATAAGGAATGATTGTAGAGGCGTGGGGATGTCACTGTTTAGAATGGCTTTTTCCACGGCTTCTATCCCTCCGCCGTGGGGAATGGATGTGTATAAGCTGTTTACGTCGGCGGTGCATAGAACAAGATTTTCCCCTTCATGTCTTTGTACTTCAGCAAGTTTAGCCAGAAACTCAGTAGTGTCTTTTATGTAGCTTTTTTGGGTTTTGCCTAAAGGCTGTAGATAACGGTCCAAGAATTTACAGAACGTTTTATGAACTATCGCTGTGCACTTAGCCACTTTTTTGTTTATATAGATCTTTACCGCCCTCCAGGCTGGTAGCGCGCATTTCGGAAACTGCATCATGCAATACGATGAAATTTCAAAAACCACTGAACAGAGAGCTAGCACTGTAGCCTTTGACAAAGATGAAACTGCACGGATTTATGCCTTAATAAATGAGGATCTCACACAAGCCACCTCAAACCGCACAAAAGAGCAATGCATAAAACAGCTATTATACTTATCAAAAAGAAAGATAAATCAGAAACTTCATGCCAATACTCTTATCAAGTACCATCGCGCATCGCGCATACCTCGTGGACTCAGGATCTCACTCAAACCATCATTATGCAAAAACTCTAAAAGCTTTCAGGAAAAATGGAACGCCATTTTAAATAAATGCAGTCTAGACTTAATTTTACTGATCATGCAAGAGTTATACTGGTCAATAGACCAGATTAGTTTATTATTTTTTTTTACAAACAAGCATTTGCAACAAAAAGCAATTATATGAGCACATATATTAGTTCCCGCGTGTCATGATCTGCAATTTAATCTAGGTTGATTAGTAATATTCACTTCATTCTCGTTGTGTAACATGCAACTAATCTTTAACCACAGTATCACAAAGACTATAACTAATAAAGGTGTCAGTATTTTGCCAAGAATTGAACCACCAATCTCTTGAAACCAGGTTTTGATTGCTGCAAATATTTTGCTCAAACATTCTGAAAAATCACCCTCTTCTAAGGGTACAATTTCTGATTGCAACTCAGTGATATTTTTGATATACATCTCAATACTCTGACTCTTATCAGGAATATAGGTGCAGCAGTGTTGGACATGCAAAATGCCACAAACTCCTCCCTCTTTTGCTAACAGAATGTCTAAAGCAAGACAATTCTGCATTACCATGGACCGTATAGCAATGAGCTCAGTATCCACTAATTGAAAGCCACTAGCTGTATCAGTTGACAACCTGTCAACAATTGTGGACAATTTTCTAATTCTACCTGCATTCAGGGTTATACCCACTAAAGGTATTACTGCTTCAAAAATGTCTCCCAGAATTTCTGAAACACTTTCTCGTTTGAATCTATTCAGATGATTGCTAATTTCAAATGATCCTTCTGCATTTCTGTCAACATGAAATATTTTTGGAAAAACAAGTCCAACAAAACACGTCCCATACCAGTGATCAGGGAGGTTATAATAAGCTTTGTCTCCACATACAAAATAAATTCCAGGGAAGATTGGATCTTTGCCACCTTTGAATCCCCAACCCCCCATGATTTGATATGTGTCTTCACAATGACTTGCACCTACAAAATAATTGTCAATCAAAGTATTATCTCTCCTAATACAACATTTTCCACTAATTGGTTTATCAATGTGAATAGCAACATTTTCAAAAGATTTACCATTGAGTTTTTCGTCCTCTAACTGCCAAAATTTAGATTTGGTCTGCTTGAGCATCTCATTTCTTTTATAAATTGCTCTTCTCTCCTCAACTAAATTCAGGAAAGATTTTTCCTCAGATCTCAATTTACAAGTGAAATTGTTTTTAAAAGCATACTCATAGGTGAGTTCATTTGTCACGATGAAAAATTCCCTCATCTGTTTGGCTTGTTTGTGCTTATTTAGACTTTTTTGAATTTTCAGGTTTGCAAAAATCTCGTCATGGTTAGAATAGTAATATTCTAAACGACCAGTCTGATAAAATAAGCTAGCTATCACACTACAGGTTATGCCATAGGTAAGCGGAAGCATATTATAGGTAACTCACTCCGAAACAGAAGCAGGCAATTTCACACAGATATAACAATCTTTGACTTCCATAACTTTTACATATTCAGCCAAAAGCCTTGAAAAAGTATTACTAGAAAAATCACCAATAGATCTATCTTGGTGAATCTCTGGATTGTGATCAATAACTCTGTTAGTTTTGCCTGTTACACTATTTGTCTTGTTTAATTGAAGCTTTACTCGTCATGTTAGCCTTATACATTTCCTTGTCAATTCCAAAAGGGAAAATGACAGCTAAAACTATTCAAAGTAAGATTATTAGGACCACACAAATCAAAGACATTTTACAGCATCTCCTAAGAATGGAACACCTTGAATTGTTATTAGTAAAAACGTAAGGCATTTTCACTCTTCTAACAAAGACTTGCCAAGAAAACAAAAATCAAAAATTAAAAATGTCTAAATTTTCTAAATTTCTAATACCCCCTATTTAATTATTATTATTTATTATAACCCCACCTTCTAACAACTTTTCTTCGACCTTGCGTCTTACATCAATGTGTTTTTTCCAGCTAACACAATTTCTTCGACCTTGTGTCACCTAACACAATTTCTTCAGCCTTATGCCAAAAACAAAACCTCAAAATTTACAGAAATATTTCAATCCTTGTCACTATTCTCATCTAACTCTTCCTGACTACTACTATTCACCTCCACCACAGGTGGGATGATAATATAAGTCCACTCAGGGGACTTATATTTTTGGTTTGGTTTCACAACTCTCTTTGCCCTACCACTAATGACTTCTATTTTCTTCCCTGCTTCGTTTTTCTCTCCAGTGTCACCTTTTTGACTTGACACTTCATTCACCTGTTCTTTTGATCTTTTCACCAATTTAAATTTTAGGCTTTCATTATCACTTGGCCAGTTATCACCTTTTCTCTGTAATTTCTTCTTTGGCTCGGTTACATTACACTCTGTTCTCCAAGCTCTTTTTCTGAAATTTCTTATTTCGATATCTTCATCACTCTCTAAAGTTTCACTGTCAGAAATTTGAATTCTGGACACAGGAACTTCTTTACTCGGCAATTTCACTCTGTTAGGAACTCTATCTTTATAGCTGGTACTTGGTAATTCATCTTCTTCTTCAATTACCTTCAACTTCCCAGTTTCAGGATTTCCGTTCCTGCTTTCAGAGCTACTCTTCTGCTTTTCAATACTCTCCTGGTCTTGAATCACAACTTGATCAGACTCTTTTTCTGCTTCTTTTTCTAGTACATCTTCATCATTTTCAGAGTCTAGTATCATAATTTCCAAATCTTTTCCATTCGATGCTTGATTTACATTTGAACTTTCCAGATGTCGACTTTCCTGTCGAGCTTCAGGATCTGGATTTTTCTCAGGTTCTTCTTCGGAATCTGAATCATTTGTGGTATCACTGTCACTTTCGTCAGAATTTTCAGGTGGAGGTACACGTATGGTATGACTTGCGTGGATCCACCTTTTCAAACCCTTGCACTTCACTGCATTTGTTGTGACAAGAATGACTTGTCTTGCTTTCTGCCACCTGGGTACCAGACAGTTTCTTCTTCTGTGAACTTTTGTCCTCACCCAGTCACCTGGTAACAGATCATGTGCTTGCTCTTTTTCTCTAGTTAGCACTTCAGTTCCCACCTGATGGAACACAGAAGTCACAATGTCAGACGGGTTCCTGCAGTATTCCAAAATGACGCTATCATTAATAGTCATCAATTTTCCTACTGGTATAAATGCCTGTCTCATGACCCTGCCCATGAGAATGGCATGTGGGCTTAAACCTGTCTTTTTATCAGGAGTACTTCTCAAAGACATCAAAACAAGTGGAAGTGCGTCAGTCCACTTCATACCTGTAGCTAAACACATTTTGTCAATCCTATTTTTAATAGTTCCGTTCACTTGCTCAACAACACCTGATGCTTCTGGTCTGTATGCACAATGTAGCTTCTGTTCTATATTTAAAGCTTCACAAACCAATTTTAACAATCTATTTTCAAAATGTGTTCCACGATCACTTTCCAAAGTCTCCGGAAATCCATACCTCGGTATGATTTCCCTTAAAAGCAATTTTGCAACAGTAACAGAATCATTGTGGCGTGTAGGAAATGCTTCAACCCATCTTGAAAACAAACAGACTATCACTAGGACATAATGTAACTTGTTGTGTGGTGGCATTTCAATGAAATCCATTTGTAACCTAGTGAAAGGACCCCCCTCCCGTCCTATGGTTCCCATGCTCACAACTGTTTTTCTGTTTGGGTTCATTTGTTGGCAAATCAAGCTACTTTGGCAAAGGGATTCTGCAATAATTCTGAACTTTGGGTTATACCAAGTCTGTCTGAAAAGTCTAATCATGGAATCTCTTCCTATATGTCCCTGTCCATGATACATCCTAGCCATGTCAGCAATCATGCTATTTGGTAAAACTGGTCTGTCATCTTTGTATACCCAAATCCCGTCTTCCTCTCGCTGTCTGCAACCTGCTTTTAACCATGTGTCTTTTTCATCATCATTTGCCTCGTCTTGTAAATCTTTCACTCCCTGCCATGTTTCAACTACAGATGTTAGCATAAGTGAGTTCAAGACATGTTCATCATTCTTTTCCCGATTAATTGAACAATTGTTTTTCGCACAGTCCCTCGCTATCTCATCTGCATAGGCATTTCCTTTTGTAATAAAATCTTCTCCTTTTTTATGAGCTGAACACTTCATAACAGCAATTTTTTCTGGTAGCTGAATGCCATCAATCAATCTCTTGATCAATTTTGCATTTCTGATGGGAGTACCTGCAGAGGTTAAGTAACCTCTTTGAGACCAGAGCTGTCCATAATCATGCACAACTCCGTATCCATATTGGCTGTCAGTCACTATGGTGATTTTTAACTCTTTTGCTCTTTCACAAGCACGAATCAAAGCAATCAATTGTGCTACTTGAGCTGAACTAATTCCTTCGAGACATGATGCTTCAATCACAGTAGCAACTGTGCAGACAGAATATGCTGCTCTCAGAAAACCCTCATCTGTTCTCAGACAAGAACCATCAACAAAGTAAACAAAGTCTGACACAGGCAAAGGAACATCTTTAATGTCCTGTCTAGGCTTGGTACAATATTCCAAAACATCTAAGCACTCATGGTCAATGTCGTTTTCATTCCTGATTTCCGTTACAATACCATCAGGAAATAATGTGGAAGGATTTAGATTCACACACCTTGCTATCGAGACGTTATCTGATCCCAGAATAACTTTCTCATATTTTGTAAGTCTGTTACTTGTTAAATGCTGAGTTTTGCTTCTTGTAAGGAGAATTTCAACAAAGTGTGGTACATAGACTTTTACAGGAAATCCCATTATAATTCCCTCACTTTGCTCAAGGCTCACACTAGTTGCAGCTACTGCTGTTAAGCAGCCTGGTAATGCTTTTGCAACAGGATCAAGTATTGCTGAAAAATACGCTATTGGCTTTCTCAGTTTCCCATGTCTCTGAATTAGAACAGACAATGCACATCCTTCTCTTTCACTGCAATACAGCTCAAAATCCTTTTCATAATCGGGCATGCCTAAAGCCGGAGCTTCACACAAACTTCTTTTTAGCTTTTCAAAAGCTTGCATCTCAATTTCTGTGAGAACAATTGGATCTTTTATATCTGATTTTGTTAGTTTCTGCAGTGGTTTTGCAATTACTGAAAATCCACTAATCCGTTGGCGACAATAACCAGCCATTCCTAAAAACATCCTGACCTGTCTTTGTGTTTTTGGAGGTTGCATTCCCTGAATCATTTTAATTCTCTCAATTGTCACTTGTCTGATTCCCTTTGCAATTCTGTGACCAAGGTATTTTACTTCTTGTTTGCAAAACTGTAATTTTGCAGGAGAAACTTTATGTCCCTCATCTGCCAGGTGATTCAAAAGAGTAATTGTATCTGTAACACAGTTATCTCGGGTTTTTGCTGCTACGAGGAGATCATCAATGTACTGAACTAATGTCGATTTTCCAGGTAAATTTAGATTCTCCAAGGATCTTTTTAACAACTGATTAAAGATAGATGGACTCTCTGTATACCCTTGAGGGATACTACACCATGCTAATATGCGGTCTTGGAACCGGAACGCAAACATTTGCTGGCTGTCTGGATGCAATGGAACAGTAAAGAGCGCATTGCAAAGGTCAATGACTGTATACCATTCTGCATCATGCGGAATTTGGTAAAGAATCACTGCTAGATTTGGAACAACTGGCCAACAAGGAACAACTATTTGATTAACCTTTCTCAGGTCTTGAACTATCCTGTACGTTCGGTTTGGATTTTTAATTTCCATAATCGGTGAATTACAAGGACTGCTTTCAATTTCTTTTAGAACACCTTGTTTTATGAATTTGTCAATTACAGGAATGACACCTTCAATTGTTTCTGCTTTCATTTTATACTGTGGTATGTTTGGAAAATCTATTCCCTGTTTCACTGTTATTTTAACTGGGTCTACATTTTTCATTAAGCCCATCTCATTTCCTGACAAATCCCAAATTTCAGCTTTGACTGTCTTTTTCAGTTCTTCAGGTAAATTATCCTTATTAAATGCAGGAAATAATTTACTTTCCTCTGCTTCAACCATTAGCATTGTCAATTTGTAAAGCCCATCTTCTTCTAGTGTCTGAAGCTCTATACCATCCAGTGAGCAGTATATTTTACAATTCGTCTTGCAGAGAATGTCTCTCCCTAGCAAGTTTACAGGACTGCTGTTACAAACTACAAATCTGTGTTTGTCTTTAAATTTGCCAATTTCAATTTTTACAGGCTCTGTTAAATCTGTTTTAATCTGTTGATTAGCTACACCAACTACTTGGATGCTTTCACCAGAGAGAGGCAGGTTTTCTATTTCCACTGATCTAACAGTAGAACGGGTAGGTAGCACCAGTGTCCACAAGAAAAGTGATTTCTACATCATTCACTTTGCCATTAACAAATGGACCAGACTGGTCAACCTCAAGAGTGGCTCCAAGCACACACTCTTCCCCTTCTCGCAGGCACCGTCATAAGTAATCTTCAGAATCACTTCCACCATTTTCTGTCATCAAAAATTGTCGAGAAACATTTGGCACATTAACTCTTTGCGGTCTAATTACCTGATCACCTCCGCTGAATCCTGTTTCCGAATTATACCTCTGACCATTCACACAGTTTGGAAGAGGAGGTTGTGGAATCTGACTCTGCTGATTCACTAACTGTCGCTGTAGCTGTTGCTGAAGATTTAGCTCATTTAACTGTCGCTGTAGCTGTTGCTGCAGATTTACATCATTCTGCATCTGTGGATTTAATGATGCATTTTTTAAATTTCTGGGCGGATTTTTACATTCACGCTTCCAGTGTCCTATTTCGCCGCAATTAAAGCAAGCTAACTTTTGTTTTAGTTCTTCAATATTAACATTAAATTTCGGTTTATTAAAATTGCCCTTGAATTTTCCTTGACCCTGATTCTGATTAACATTGACATTCCAAATTTGCAATCTGTTGTTCAGCTACTTTCACCTGTGCCCACATTGCCTTTTCTTTTAACTTCTTTTGCTTTGCGTCTATCTCATCACTGCAGTATTTAGCCTTTCTCAAAATGTCATCAACTGAGAGTGATTGCCAGCCGACAATCCTGTTTCTAATCATCTCTCCAAATTCAGGTCTCAGGCCATAAACAAATCTATATATAAAGTGGCTCATGTCCTTTTCACTTAATTTTTCATAGCCACTGTACTGTTTAAAAACCAACAGTAGTCTTTCATAGAATGAATGCACTGATTCTTTTGGCTCTTGATTTGTTCTATCAATTTTGACCCAATCAACTTCTTTTGGGGGAATCTTATTTTTCAACCAATAAATCACTTTATCATACAGTCCCATGACTTCCGATGATGGAGCACCTGTTACTACATCTCGAGCAGGTTCTATCTTTGGCCAACTTACAGAAACTTTACATTCTGTCCAAGATCTGACGGTACAACAATGTCAAAGAATCCATCCAGATAAATCCACAAAACTTTCGATACCTTTATAAATCTGTCTACCTGTCGATACCATTCCACTGGCTTTTCTCTCAACCGAGGAAAATCATTTGTGAACAACAAGATGTCTTGTCTAGACCAAGGAACATGCACATAACCACCTCATGCTATTTCTCTCATTGGGTACTGATTAGCCACCATGCCCCTTTCTCTCCTTTCTTCCTCTCTTTTCTTTGTCCATTTCACTCTCCATTTGCTTAAATCACCTAATTTTTTGATGTACACAATCAAATCTTTTATATGCAAAATTCTTCCCATCGCATTAAAATTCCCAATGTCTTTTTAAGAAAATTCTAATCTGTAATGTTTTCCCAAATTTTTTTGTTTGCTCAAGTCAATTTCTAATTCTGCAGCTAATTCCTCTAACTGTTCATATTTATTTTTTGTTTTCCATTGTATGCTTTTGCAAATGAATAACAGTTCATCATCTTGATAATGCTTTAAACTGTCAGCACCAATTGCGCCAATGATTAATTCCTCCAAATCTGCTTTAAGTCTCGCGACATCAAGCTTTGAGGTTGAATCTGTTTTCTCAACACTCCTTTCTGGAGATTCAGTATCTGATTCTGCACCTATTGGTGTTCTACATAATGAACCTGGATTAAAAGTTAAATCAGGCATCATTGTTTTTTCTCGATGTATTTCAGTTAACTCCGAGTAAAATATTTCAGCCACTTTCTGAATTTCTGCATTTAATGGAATAGTCAAACCTGGATGTCTAATTTCTCCCTGATTGAATACAGGTTGAACAGGACCAATCGTTACTGGAACTGTTACTGCTTCCATTCCTTTAGTTAATTGTCGAATTAATTCTTCTTTTGATCGTAAATATTCTGAAGCACTTGGAGTTTCCTCACCTCTTCCAGCACCCATTAGACCTCTAGAAGGAGTCTCATTTCTTGAAACTGGAGTTTCAGGAAAATTTCTACTTTCACCATATGCACTAGAATTAGTTCTCGTTTCTACTCTTTCAGGAGTTTCTGTATTATTCTGATAAAATCTGGTTGATTCCTCATTAAGTGAAGGTGCAGTTGGAGTGGTTCCTGTAGAAACCTTGGGGTAGACCATGAACAAGCTGGTTTTAAAGGAGTCTGTTTCTTATTTGTAAGATATATTTCTTCTAAAACTGGATCTTCCAATTCACTTTCTTCAATATTATTTTTCTTTTGAGTATTCTTTTGACCTGGTATTTCAGTAATCATTACTCTCACTGGATATAAACCATCACACATGTCCGCCTGTCTCCATCGACGCATTCTATCCTCATAAGTTTCTCTTTTAAAATTTGATTTTGGACTTCTTATTATACCACAGCTTTCCCGTTGAAGTTGAAACATCTCATCCTCCCATTCAACTAGAGCCTCAAATTGTGTTGGTCTAGGCTTCTGTGTAAGAGCCATCATTTTTTCTCTCACATTTTTCCAAATGCTCATATTAAATGAGCCATCCTCTGGCCAAGCTAAAACACCATCATTCTTGGTATAATCCATCCAATTATCAAACCAAAGGCAAGTATGATAACCATATTCACCTTCCATATAAGCTGCAGGTGTTTTGTACTTATGAAGTAATTTTCCACCTCGCGTTTCAATCTTCTTATCAGGTGAAAATAGATTTTTAATTTCTGAAGCCATGTAACCTTCTTTTCTTCTTTTCTTAATAACTCATGTTTTTAATCAAATCTGTTTAATTTAAAATGATCGTAAATGTTTCCTGGTTGTTCCGCAAAACCAACATCAATCCTATGCAATTACCATGTAACATGTCAGTTACCATAGTAACCGTAACTCTGCTACCAGAAAATTGATCCAGCGCCCCTATAGAAAATATGTCATATCAACGCTACCCAACTCCACAATACTCACCATTAAACATAAAAAACACACAAGGCCCATAAACTAACGTGACATATTTTGAGCAACTGAATCATGTGACCTAATTAATAAAATCTATTCACAAATTATATGTATATTTATATAGAACTGCAGTATAATGATTTCACCATGCTTTCTGTAAAGCTTTGTATTTAATTAAGTCACTTGGGCTAATGGATCTACTAATGGTAATGACTATGAAATAACAAGACCAGCTTGTCTTTTCAAAAATCTTATTTATTAACTATTCAAGAAAAGTGCATTTTATTAGAAGCGTAGCAAATTAGACCGACAGTTCCAAGTAAAATTAAATAGCATGTTATTTGAAGAATAAACAGTTTTCCATCACCTAAGCCCTATTTTCCCTGTCTAAAACTCACTTCGCTTAAAAGAATAAAGGTAAAAAGTCATTTAACCCTATTGATCCTTACGTGCTCCAAAGAGTCCGTCAGCACGTCACACCTAACAGGAATCGGGAGAAGATGAGCAGCAAGAGCCCCCTCCCTCCCATGGGGACAGTTTTTATACCTTTTCTAACTAACTAAAGTATCTTTATGGCACATTTCTTCTGAGAATCCAAACTTCCAATTGGCTGAGCCATGTCAGTCCACTATTAGGTCATGATCTCCTGACCAAGTCCGGAGCCTCATCATAGCCCTTATTGTTCTTGGTTTCACCATCCTTCTTGCTTCCTTAAAAAGATACTTTTACCGGGGAGAAACTTTTCACTTCCTAATCTTGGCAGGCCATTCAGCATCCTGTCCTTGGCTAAGACTCCAAGAACACATCCGACTCCACCATAATTATTTCTGCACAAAACGTTGTCAGCTCAGCAAAATACTCTGCACATGGGTGAAGGCTTCACTCTGGTCCAGTTTCATATACTGCAACGCTGCCAGCCATTTTCTTTAGGCCCATTCGTAAAACTAATGTATAAACAAACACTAAACATCGATTAATGAAAGAAATAGAATTCGTTCTGTTACCCACCCACCTTTGCTAATTATTAACCCCTTAATAAATGTTACCTAGCCAAAGCATTTTAGCAACAAACAGAATTTGTATAACATTAAGACAAAAAGACAAAACATGAGCACACGCAAGTAAGCACATGCCATTAATAAAACAGCCGCATTTAATTTTGACAAAGACCATAGACAAGATTAGTTTATTATTATTTTTTTTACAAACAAGCATTTGCAACAAAAAGCACATATATGAGCACATATATTAGTTCCCGCGTGTCATGATCTGCAATTTAATCTAGGTTGATTAGTAATATTCACTCCATTCTCGTTAATTCAATTATTTTTATTATGGAAGTTTAACTTTGCGAGTTGAAATAAATATATTTCTGAATCTCGCTCCATCATTAGCGACACAGTTGGCGGCCTCATTGATGGCAGGAAAAAATGGCAAAACATCACAAAAACATGTTTAACCCCTGAACACACCTCTCCAACTAGGTGACACTCCTAATTCCAGCTCATCTCTTGGAGGAAGAAGACTCGGATGATGATGGGCCCTTTGGGGTCGCAGGCAGTGCTTCCGAGTTGCTTGTAAAATGTCAAGAAGAAGAGGAGGACTATGATGAGGAATATGAACAGCACTATTATTTTTCCCATGATCAGTATCGGCAGCCATTCCAGGAGGACATGGTTTGTATGGTTGCTGACTTGCCGCTCATGCTTTCAGATTATACAAAGTGATTTCCATCAACTACAGCTACTGTGGCACAGGCATCCATCCACACCTTCAGATGGACTATCTTTTCAGTGCAAGACTTACGGTTTTGAGACCAACCCTTCTTTGTCCACAACCAGGCTGACTCCCCAGCCGTTTAGAATATAAGCTTCTTAGTCCTAGCTGTTGCTCATTGGCCAAACGTTACGCTGACATTTTTTATCTCATTTAAGACCACACTCCAGACATTTTGTTTCTCATAGACACCTGGTTAACACAGGTCTCTGTGGCTAAACATGCCCTAGTGCTCCCCTCAGCTACCATCTGAAGAATTTCAACATAACTAGTGGCAGAGGAGGTGGCATGGCAGTGATATAAAGCGAGAGCTAGCTATGCAGTCTTCCTCTTTTTATCATCCCTGGCTGTGAAAGCGCCCTTTTCAAAATCGCTTTGACCAGCAATTTTACCCTATAAGGAATATTAATTTATCATCCTCCTGAACCATCTAAGGCCTTTAGGTAGGCCACCAATCAATCTCACTGCCTTACTCTCTATTAAATCAGCTAACATTAACATCTTGGGAGATCTTAACCTCCATTTGGAAGACTGCCAAGAGAGTGACATTGTCAATTTTATTGACAATCTCGCTGTGTGTCAGTTAATCCAATTAGTCTCTGGTGCCGCTCACACAGCTGGTCACCTCCTAGACCCTGTCTTTTCTAATCTCTGCTCCATGAGGGTAGCAGCCCCTCTCCCCTTGCCTGATCATTTTATGATTTCGATGTCCATTCGCTTCCTCTGCCAGAGGCAGACACCTGGTTTGCACCCGATCCTCAAAACCCCATGGCACAGCTTGATTTCCAAACATTTGGGGATTTTATTTAGTCACTGCCTTCAGTTGGCCTCTACTGTAGAGGCAGCGAAAAACTCTCTGCAATTTTGGCTGACTTCAGCCTTAGACACTTTCATTCCTGATAGACCGGTACAAGGTAGAAAAGAGCACGCAGCCCCCTGGTGAAACGAAACCCTGATCTCTACTAGAAAACATTGTAAGGCCTTAGAATGCTCTTGGAGAAAATCTTACGATCCTTCTCTAAAAACACAATACAGAGTTGCTATTAAGTCCTACCATAAACAGTTTTGGTTATCCAGGACAGACCATTTTGCAAATAAAATAAGGAGCAGCAACAACCCTGCAAAGTAATGTTGTAACCTTTTTGAACAGTCTTACAAAACCAGTACTTTCAGCAGACTCCTCTTAATCCTCCAATGGTCATTGCTAGAAGCTAGCAGAGTATTTTACTGGCAAGAATTCTGAATGTTTCCCCTAATGCTACTGCCATGAGTTCAGATGGCTCCATTAGCACTGCCCCACCCGTGCTCAATTATCTATCAGCTCTGCGTTTGGCTCACCTGCGGACCCATTTAATCCAGATGTGTTCCTCAAACTTCAGGAGTTTCTGCTCCCACCCTACCTAGAACTGATCAATCTCCCTTTGGCCTCAGCATCTGTACCTGGTCCCTAGACACATGCCCAGGTCATCCCCCTCCTGAAGAAACCTTCTTTGAATGCTTACAAACCTGAAAATGTTCGTCCCATCTCTCTCCTGCCTTTTCTCACTAAAATGGCAGATAAACATGTCAATGTTATTCTAAGTAAGTTCCTAGAAGAGAACCAGATTGTGGATACTTCCCACAATGGCTTTAGGCTGATGCATAACACAGAATCTGCCCTTCTTGAGGTTACGGAACAACTCTGTACCACCTTAGATGAAGGCAGATCCGTTGCTCTAATTGTGGCTTTAGCGCTGTTTGATATGGTGTCTCATAAAAACCTGCTCCAGCGCATACAGGATATTGGCATTGGTAAATTTGCACTGTCTGGGTTCACATCCTTCCTTTCAGAGCGATCTTTCCAGGTAATCCCCCCTTACAGTTTCCAGTTGAAGAATCTGCATCACTGCATTCTCCAGGGCTCCTCTCTGAGCCCTACTTTGTTTATTATGTATATTCAACCTTTGGCTTAGGTCGTGAAATCCCTGGGGCTTGAGCTGATGTCTTTGCCTACAACACCTTGCTCGTGCTCTAGTTCTCTGACAACCCAAAGTCAGACCTGGACAATGTTCAAAGGGGAATGCTTGTTGTCGCAGAGTGGTTGGATGCCAAATGCTTACATCTGAACTGGGGTGGTGTAGTGGGCAAAAGAATGATGGATTTATTTCAGATCTTTTGACTGGGGGAGAATGTTTGCATTGTCAGCATTCCGTCCATCATTTGTTTGCTGTAACACATACATCTGAACACAAGCAAAACTGAAATTCTCCTATTAGGAAAATATACCTACTACTGGAGCGATCACTGATGGCTCCTCTCACATGGGTCCCTCCTCAATCTTAAGAGTGCTGTACAAAATCTATGCATCTGGTTAGATAACACCTTAACTTTTTAAGCGCTGGCAAAATCGGTGGCAGGCACATATTTCGGGCTGTTGCGAACTCTCAAGCCCATTCTTGGATTTTTCAACCCTTCCACCCGTCAAATCATCATTCATGCCGCAATGTCATCTCGGTTAGACTATTGCAATATTCTCTACTTAGGAGTCAACAAGTCAGAGGTTAGAAGACTCCAGCTGGCTTAAAGTGCCACAGCTAGACTGCTGTTTTCCCTTCCAAAATAATGCATTGCTTCTGGTCTCCTTCCTAAACTGCATTGGTTACCTGTGGAGAAGCGTGTGCACTTCAAGACCCTGTGTACCGCACATAAGATTTGACTTTTTCAAGGGACCCCTATTTTGTCTAATCTGTTATCCATGTATCATCCTTCATTCCCCCTATTAGCCGACCTTAACGCGGCTACTGTCCCTCATGCCAAGCGAGCAAGAGCAGAGGCAACTTGTTTTGTGCAAAAGCCCCATCTCTTAAAGTCCTTTTCCCTTCCATCAGGAACATCCAGAACCACTCGTAATTCAAGAAGACTCTAAGGCCTGGCTTTTCCCCTCTTAGAATTTTTTTCTTGTGGGTATCCTCTTCTCAGGATGTTCTTGAAATAGTTTTTTTACTTCAGGACTAGCACTGGGAAGCTCCGTAGCTGGGGCTGCTATGCACTGTATACATTTTGTAACATAACAAATTGGCGCATTCAGGTTTAGCTCATGCATCCAACGGGAGTTCACCTGGCGGTCAATTCTTGATTCAGACTATCACCCACATCACCCTTATTATGGTCCTCCAGAATATTCAAACAGTTCCTTAAAGGCTTATTTTTGGGTCTTTCCTACAGTCAGACCTCCTCCTCCTCTATCTTGGCATCTGAATTTGGTACTATCACAGCTCATGAAGCACTCATTTGAGCCCATTCACAGAGCGGGTTTAAAGTACCTGTCCTCGAAGGTTGTTCTACTTGTGGCCCTGACGTCTGCCAGACATATCAGTGAGATCCAAGCCCTCACTATTCAAGAACCCTTCCTACAATTTAGAGAATACAGGATAATTCTACGTACAAACCCAAAGTTAATCCCTAAAGTCCCTTCAGACTTCCACTTCAATGAGCTGCTGATTTTGAAGACCTTCTTTCCAAACACTCCAACACAGGCTGAACGGGCTCTTCACTCTTTGAACATTAAGAGGTGCATCAAGTTCTACATAGACAGGACCAAGACCTTTTGTAAGTCTAGCCAGTCGTTGTGGCTTACAGCGCACCATGGAAGAGGCAACCCCTTTCCAAACAGAGCATAGCTAAATGGACAAATACTGCAGTTCACTTCTGTCACCAAGCAGCAGGAAAACCGTTACACACTTCTGTGCATGCTCACTCTTCAAGGACTGTTTCAACCTCAGCAGTACTGTTTGCAGTTGTGCCTCTCTAGAATATTTGCAGAGCAGCTACCTGGAAGAATACACATACTTTCACGCAACACTACTGCCTGGATTTGACTCCTCAATTTTATTTATTTAAAAGGTTTTATATATAGCGCTGGCTAGACCCGGGAGTATCAGAGCACTTTACAAGAGTTTAAAGAAGGAACAGGAATAAAACATGTGTTCAATAATATAGCATTAAGACCGGTTAAACTAAAAAGAATAAATTGGTTGATACAAGTTAAGTTAACTGCTGATGCAAAAACAAAGAGATATCTACATAAATAATATGGATATAGGTGATCACAAACTTTAGCGAGTAATGAGTAGTTAAGCTTTGGTCGGGGGTGAAAAATATATAGGGGAAGGGGAGGAAGTATAGATGGAAAGAGACTATGGAAGTGGATAGGTGAGAGTAGGTGAAGGCAAGGAGGGGAACTAGGGGGAAGGGAAATAGTAGCACGAGTGAAATATGTAAAGAGGTTAAAGGTAGAGGTGGGAGACAGGAGGACAGTAGAGGGAAGCAGAGTGAGGAGTCGGAGGCGAGGGTTAAGGACCCCAATATTTGTTAAGAAGGTGCAGTTTGAGGTATGTTTTAAAGCTAAAGTGAGAGGGGTTACATTGCAGGTCTCTAGGGAGGGCATTCCAGATGTTTGGGGCATTTCCAAAGAAAGAGCGAGATTGTGTGGTTTCCTCTCTTAACAAAGGAACAGACAGGAGCAGCCCGCTTTGTTGAGTTTATTTGAGAGGTACAGCAGGGTGTTTTGATGAAGAGCTTTGTGAGTAATGCAAGCAATCTTGTAGGAGGATCTACCTTCGACGGGAAGCCATTTGAGAGCTTTAACCACATCGACGCTGATGACGAGCTCAGCTCGTCATGAGGTACACCTCTCGTACGCTCATGACGAGCTGAGCTCGTCATGAACCGCGGGTTTTTAAAAACTTCAGCGCGTAAAAATTTTACAAAAAAAAATAAAACTTCAGCGCCAGCGGGAAAATGCGCCCCAGTGATGCGGTTAAGGGCAGGGGAGATGTGGTCAAAATGTTTGCAGTTAGTGATAAGCCTGGCCGCTATGTTGAGCACAGATTTGAGTGGGGCTAGGTGAACTTTAGGTGTTCCGGAGAGGATAACGTTACCATAGTCGATTCTCAAGAGGACCTGTGATTGGATAACCGATTTGAAGTCATCAGCAGGAATGAAGGGTTTAATTTTATTGAGATGACGGAGGGCGTAGAGTGCTCCTTTAGCCAAGTTTTTTTATGTGGGCATTAAGAGTTAGTCTGTTGTCGATGGTGGTACCGAGTGATTTTACTTAGTTGGATAGGCAGAGCGAACAGTTGAGGCCATTCCAAGACATCTTTTCCTGTAATGGTTAGCTACCTCTTTTTTTTTCCCACCAATCTATTACTAGTTCACACATTGCCGATTAATCAATCAATCAATCATGCCATTTGTATAGCGCACTACTCACCCGGGAGGGTCTCAAGGCGCTTGGGGGGGGGGAGGGGTATGCTACTGCTCGAACAGCCAGGTCTTGAGTTGTTTCCTGAAGGCGAGATGGTCCTGGGTCAGCCGAAGGTGGATGGGGAGGGAGTTCCAAGTCTTGGCAGCCAGGTAAGAGAAGGATCTTCCTCCGGCGGTGGCTCTTTGGATGCGTGGTACGGCTGCGAGGGCGAGGCTGGTGGACCGTAGCTGGCGGGTGGGCGTGTAGAAGGTCAGGCGGTCGTTGAGGTACTTGGGGCCCAGGTCGTGGAGAGACTTGTGTGCGTGGGTGAGGAGCCGGAACGTGATCCTCTTGTCGACGGGGAGCCAGTGCAGGTTCCTCAGGTGGCTGGAGATGTGGCTGCGTCGGGGGACATCCAGGATGAGTCGGGCAGAGGCGTTCTGGATGCGCTGGAGTCTTTTCTGTAGCTTGGCTGTGGTTCTGGCGTAGAGGGCGTTTCTGTAGTCCATAATATGTTTTTTTTCTTTACAGCATAGTGAAATGTTTTCATATGTTCAACGAGATATTAAGAAATGTTCATGGGTATGTCTTCGTTTAGTCTATGTAGAGTGGGGAGAGGAGTTGACTTAACAGCTAGGGCGGTCGACCTCGAATCTGGGGAACTGGGTTCAAGTCTCGGCAATGACACTGAACATCCTGTGATTCTGGGCAAATCACTTAATCTCCCAGTGCCTAACAAAAAATGAATGTGTCCTTATGTAATGCAACTGGTGCTATGTAAAGCGCTCTAATACCTTCGGGTCAAGTTTGCGCTATATAAAACTCCCTGAAATGTAAAAGGAATATCTCTATAGAATTGTATTCCTAACAACTAACAGTTTAATGTGCCTCACTACTGCTTTATACTCTGATTCAAGCATGTGATTCTATGAAAGTTTCAATACTGGAGTAAAAAAATAAGTTACTTACCTGTAACTGCAGTTCTCCATTATTGGAATCTTTCATAGATTCACATGCGACTCACCCCCCTCCCCTGAGAGGTTCACCTTTCCCTCCTTTAAGTGGTTCTCTGGCACTTGTGTTATTGAAAAGCTGAGGGACTGGAGCTTCTGTCAGGAGTGTTTTTAGAGGACAAAGCAGCCTTATTGGCTAAAGTATAAGTTTGGTGTCTTTTAAAAAAAAAAAAAAAAAAAATAGATTATGATAGGTTCCAAAACTGAATTAATGGTCTTCATGCTCCATCTATAACATTGTATTACTATTATATGGTACCGAGAACTCCCATGTCGACGCCTGGAAATTCAAGCATGTGAATCTATGAAACATTCCAATAGTGGAGAACTACTGTAACCGGTAAGTAACTTATTTTCTCACATAACTTATTTTCGTATGGAAAGCACTTGGATATATGATAAATAAGTGAGTTGCTGTATTGGGGACCATTTATACGAAAGGAATGTGCTCTCTGCATATTATTCAGAAGAGTGGATATTCTGAGAAGTGGTTCTGCACAAATCTTACCCACGTATGTCAGTTTATCCGACTGACACATGTTACATAATCATAGAAAGTAGATTATGGGGGCTATAGGAATAGTATTCAAAAATATAAATTATTGACATCAACAAATTACTTACTCTAATATTTAAAAGGTTACTTATTATTAGCAAATGATCATATCCATAATGGAATTGACAGTGACACAAATATGTCAATCATTAATCAATGGCTAAGGGTCCAAATGTCCAAATTGCTAAGTACAGAGTCTGAAAAAAGGATGACATTGACATGGCTTTAGCCAAGTGTTTCGCGTAATAAACGCTTTTTCAGGGCTCCTGAACTTTTATGTGTTATATATTGATTATACTGATGCCCATTGTATTATGCACTTGACCATCATTCCTTTAGGGCCTAACGGCCTTGTAAGTTTCTCAATTATGAATCTTGCTTATTTCTCATTATTTACGATTGTTTCCAACTCCTATAATTGGTTTTTAAGTTGATAATGAAATAATATTCAACTACATAAAGTACTGGGTCAGAGATTCATAATAGGACCGTGTTCACAGCTGTATCTTGGATAGTGTATAGTCGCATTGCAATACTTAAAACATTCTGGGGTCACAAAGATCAAAAGTATAAAGTGACTTGAAAGAGGTACATAGTGGCTAGTGATTCTATCAGTGAGGGACCACTGTTCATATTTTGGGGGCGATAATACCAAAATAGTCCCAACAGGGATTCTAAATCTTCTGGTGCTTGCACTGGCATCCCTCCATCTTCTATATTGGTGTTTCAGTCAGAGAGCAAATGTCCATGCCTCTCGGCCATTGTTGTAACTGAGGTGACACAACCAATGTCTAACTGTTACGCTTAGCTAATAGATATGGTTTATTAATATATTTGCCCCTGTACCAAGTTCAAACTCTCTGACTAAGCCTGATAAGGCCTTTTTGAGGTTCACTACCACGGGAAACCCAGCTTCCGCCAATAGGCGATAGGGCACATGCCACCTCTTCCAAATATTTCTAAATGACTGGGCATGACCATAAAATATGTAAGAAATCTAAATACTGCTAGCACTTTGGCGAAGCCCCACGCTGCATCTCCCACAAAATCAGGAAAGTCTCAAACGCCACTGTCGTGTGTCAAATGCACCTTAAGCTGAGTTTGAGTAAGCAGCTCTGTTGAGACAGCTGACATGTGGGTGTCTCGTTGTAGGAACTGGGGCAGGGGGCTTCAAATTAGCCAAGTCTATTTTATGTATTTTGCATGGTCACTAATGTGGGAGCTCTACTGCCTAAAACGTTCTCTGTAGTTCTTTTCAAATGATGTAGTGCACCCCTCTAATTTACATCTTAAAAACCTTGACTCATCACTTCAGAAGTGTTACTGAAAAAGGTGTAATATTTTCAGTATTTCAACCCAGCCAAGCCTAAAGAAAAAACTATTTGCCATGTTTGCGATTGTATGCTTAGTGTCTACACAAAGTGTTGCTTTTAAAGGTGTCTGTTACTATTGTATGATCATGTTTTCAATTTGGACTCCAAAGTGAGATTGGTTTGCATACAAGCCGTATTTGAGTTTGTAATATTTAATGATAATGTTACATTTGATTGCCCCTGTATTGCAAAATGACTTGCTACATTTTGAAATCTCTTTTGTTTTATGTGTGATATTTAAAAAAGCTAGCGTTTGTGTTGAGGTGTTTTTAACCTGTTGGAAATTAATACTTGCATTTTTATTTTTACAGCTCTGCTATCGGCAACTGGTATTAACTATATCCTGTCACTGATTGCTGTAGTTCTCTTTTATGTATACTACACTCACCCTGAAGGCTGCTCTGAAAATAAAGCTTTTATTAGCGTCAACATGCTGCTGTGCATCGGGGCCTCCATCTTGTCAATTCTGCCTAAAATCCAGGTATGATTGCCTCATATTCAAGATACAATCTCCACAAAATGTTGTTTATGTTTTCCTTTTTATGTGGCTGATTCTTAAACAATCAAACGATTTTGAATACTCCTAAAATTGACAGAGATTATCAATCTGTAGGTTGATTATTCTCAAGCCCCAATAATTCAGCAGTAATCTTAGAAATTCATGCAAGTTGTAGATTTTCAAGAGTTCCACAAAATCTATTCCTGTCAACTATTAAGTCAGGGTTTGAGTAGGTCCTTAAGTATCCTTTATTCTCTCAAATGGAAAACCTTTTTCTGCTGAAGGAGAGAACCATCTTTCCACACTGCCGTGAATAATTGTGTTCCTTTCTGTGAGAAAGTGCCTCTTTTTGCATGGTTGACCCCTAGTTTTTGCCTGGTTTTGATATGGTTTCAATTGTAGTGTACAGTTTCCCTGTCAGCCAGGTTCCTTCTGCCATTGTTTTTCCCTAAAACATATCTCAAAATGGTACTTCTGCCCCATGTAAGTCCCTAGTAAGTGATGCCCTGGCTACCGAGGGCCTGGGTGCTGAAGAGGTACCCCTAGCACCCCCCCCCCCCCTTCCCCCCTTCACTGGGACCATGCCACTGCCCTTGCAGCTTTCATGCCTCTGTGAGGGAGAAAATGACAGTCGGCATGGCACCCTTCCTGTGTGCATTCTAGCCAGCACTGCCTGAAGGTATAGGTAAGACACCTCTCTAGCAGGTCTCACAGACCTACGGTAGGGTGCACTATACCACAGGTGAGGGCATATCTGCATGAACAGATATGCCCCTGCAGTATTGGGGTCCTCTCCAAAATATGGTAAGTGCCAGTGAAGACATAAAGAATATATGAGCTGGAAACTGGACAACTAGATTTCCCCAGCACCATGGTGGCTTCACTGAACACAGGAGTGTTTGGTACCAACCTACTCCTCTTAATAAATCCACACTGATGCAAGTGTGTGATTTATTGTACCATGTACCCAGAGGGCACCTCAAAGGTTCCCCCTGAAAACCCACCAACTCTGGTGTGGTCTCTGACCGGCTGTAGGCAGCCAGCCACCACCAGATATGTTGCTGAACCTCTGGGTAGAGAGCCAATGCTCTCTGGGACCAGATACAATGCACATCATGGGCAGATGTGTCCCACTTCCTCCTCCAGGATAGGGTGTGTTTGGTGCTGCTTTGTGCCCTAGTGCTTATCTTAACCCTCAAAGCTTGGCCCCTGCAACCGATCTACTTACCTGTAAGAAGTGTGGCTCCAGGCACCCCCAGTCTCCATTGAAAAGCATTTGGACGCACTCCGATTTTGACCTCTACACCCAGCTGACCCGGAGCCGCTGGTGGTGCAGTTTTGGTCCTCACCTGACCCTTGCCACTTGCTGACTGTTGGTCCCGAAAACTGGAATTGTAAGTGCATTACTTACCTGTTTAACCACAATATTGTTTTCCCCATGGGATAACATTGAACTGTGCTGAAATGTTTGTGTCAGTTTTTCAAATTGAAAAGTATTTTTATTTTAAAACGTACTTGCCTTATTGCGAAGATCTTGGTCATAAAATACAAACAAAATATAATTTTTTTAAAAATTGGTCTGGATCTCCTTCTTGAGATGTGTGTGCATTATAGGTCAGTGTTGTGTTATAAATATCTTGTACTTTGTGTTTTACATTGAGCCCTGTACACTTTTTGGGAACACCTGGATTCTGTGCACGGTATAACTACCTAGTGGTAATTCCATTTACAGAGCCAGCTTCATACACTTTCCCATTTCTATCTATTTTAACTGTTATCCTGATGATTTTTTCAGTTGATTTACAATTGTTTCCAGGTTGAAAATGATTATCTAAAAAGTTTGTGAATACCCACTATGTTCAAGTTGTGTTGTTCTTCTGCCCCAGCTGAATTTACAATCTCTGAATGTACATCAGTTGGGAGTTCATCTGCAAATGTAAATACCAGCAGATTCAGATTCTACGTTTTAGGACATGAGGAATTGCACCTGCTGGGTTTTTTTCTCTTTTATTTTTTCACTTCTCTGTTAAAGATAGTTAGTGAAAGCTAGCTTTAAAATCTGGCTCCTAATGTTTAGATCTTGAAGCATTAAAATGTGTTTCTCTCTTTCTATTCTCCCTGGCCTATTTCTCCTCATTCCTGAAATTAGGAGTCACAACCACGATCGGGATTATTGCAGTCTTCGGTGATCACAATTTACACAATGTATTTGACTTGGTCCGCTATGACCAATGAACCAGGTATGTTTACTATTTGAGTTGGTTACATTTTATTTTTCAATTAATTGCATATTCCTGCTGTAGTAACCGTACTTTCACTGCTAAGTTTACTTAAAGCCCTGTTAAGATACAGTGGTAGCTGCAAACCTGCTGGAAATTAAATGTGTAAAAGGAATAAATAGAAATACAGCACAACCATAAATCACTGTTTTAAACAAAGAGTGTAGTAATGTGCACTTTTCACATAATTCTGGACATTGTGTTTCTGCACCATTCTGGCGGACAGATTGTAAATAAAGTTGAAAAAAGAAAAAAAATCATGTCACCTGCATGAAAACGACACAACTTTTCGGGGAAAAGAAGCTACGTTCTTACTGATGACACTTCTTTGTTTTGGAATAAAAGACTTAGGAGAGAATTGAGAATGTGTTTCACTTATCTTTCTGGACAGATGAAATGGCCGATAAGTCTACATTCCATGACTTGTGTTGAAAGACCGATTTATTCATTGGCTCAGATAAAACACCCATCATCTTGGAAAGCAATACATTGGCTGATGGACAGCATTTGCATAGCTTGTACACCCTTCAAGGTCTCTTGGTACTGATCCTAACAAAATAAATTCCAATATCGAATAAGTCCTCCGCTTTATCGAAGGTTACAAGTGAAGATGAGAGTCTAATGTCCAGTAGCAATGCGTGCTAAATCATAGGAGCTGTACCGAAAATGATAGCCCTTTCTGCGTTGTGAGATTGAATTTAGGTACAATCAGGTGTACTTTACATTAAGTTCTTAATTCGAGATATGCCAATTGATTTTAGTAAATATGTAATTAGTGTCTGACTGATGTAGACACTTAAATCAGGCAGTGAACACAATCTTGGAAGTAATGTTGTATGTTAGCAGCAGACAATATAATGCTTCGAAGGCAAATGGCCTGCAGTGCTGCAATCCAAATATTTTTGGAACTGATTCAGGATGGTCTTGGGAATGTAGACATGAAGAGCGCTATACAGGAGTGCACTTGGGAACTACTACAATGAAGCCAGTTAGTGGCCAGATTTCACAACATCAGTAGACATCCTCTTCTGATATGGTAGCTTTTTCAGGTTTCTTAAGGACTGAGCACTGCTGTTTCCTCCCCCAATAAATCCAATTAGGGAGGGAATAGATGTGCATGTTTGTCTGATGTTGAAGGATGTGGACGGGGAAAGTATATTGATCTCTCCACTAGCAATTACCTTTTTTGAAAACACACTAAAAATCGTGTCACTAGCAAATTAAAAAAAAGTATTTCCAAAGGGGACCGATCCTGTGTGCAATATTGACTGCTAGATCAAATTATGGAAGAAAATTTGCAAGAATTTCTGCCATAGGAAAAAAGAAGCTAAAGTTAAAATGTCAGTGTTCTGATCTAGATACAGTTAGCTTGAAGACTTAAAAAGACTAAGTGGGAGGATGGCAGGACTCTTTCGGCATACATACATAACCAACTGATCAAATGAACATCTCATTTTCAGTTAGGTCCATGGATGCAAGCTTCTTACAATTTGTATTTATTTCTCTGGCAGCAAGGCCCATTTTGTGATCCTAGATGTTTCACACACGCTTGCTCTCTCTCTGTGATGCCATCTATACCACTCTACCTTTGGCCACACCATTTTAAAATGTGTAAAGAAAGCAATTACTTTATTTTTACATTTAATTCAACCTCATTTTAAAATAAACCTGGATTTTTCAAACTTTAGTTTGAAGATTTCTTCATGTTGCGTTGAAGTGATGATCGCTCGAATATGTCTGACTAATTACTGAGGTTAAAGGCAGTTGAAATAACCTGCATTTGCCATTCAAGCTCTTTCGATCTCTACTCCTTGTCCTGGGTTTGTGAAAGAGGAACATTTGCAAGATTGCATTTGATGCAATTGAAGTGTTTTAAAGTCTGAGTATGACGACATTTTATCACTGCGAAGTTAATTTTTACAATGTTTTTATTATTTTCGAAACAGTATTGCAATGGTTTTAAGCAACTATGCAAATACATAAATAAATTCAGTATTTGATGCAGTAGAGCTGACCTGATGGTTCCTCTGCTGAAGCACGGTTCCGTGACGGAACTAGGCAGTGGTCAAATTTTATGAGTCTCTCTCGTTTTAAGGGTGAATATTTTAGAATTAAAGTAATAAATGCAGAATTTTTAGGCATGTTCTTCTCACAGCCACGTAATCTGTGAAATGGATAGGCATATTTGTGTTCCTGCTACTTCGCCTGTCTTGATTAATCCAACCACCATATTTGTAAGACTTTGATTTCTGACTAAGGCCCCAGCCATTTTCCTAGAGGTACACAACTGCACCATTTCTCAGTCATCTGGACGGGCTACTAATCTTTGCGCTATAAATCCATATATGTAGGCTTTCTTGTCCTATTTCTCTTCTCTTGGAACACTGGTGCTTATACTCTTTTCCTTTATATACCTGTTCTCTGTGAGGCGAGTCTGTTTTGCTGCTAAGAATGTGTATTTCTGTGTTAAACTACTGGTGTTGGTATTATGCCGTTTCTCTGTGAATAGCACATATAGTGCTGCTGCCGTTACTGTTTCTTCTGTGTGTATTTTTGGAAAGGTAAAGGACATTCTTCATCGTACACAAAAGCCAAAATGTTTATTTTTGTCAAAGCTTGTTTTACATGCATTTTACAGGCTTAGGAGCTGTCCCTTCAATCAAATGCCTCTTAAAAGGCAAAGAGCTTTTTTTATAATGTGTTTCAGCTTCGGTTTCTAACCAGAAGGCATTTTGTTCTTGTTTAATATCAGTGAAACGTTTTTCAGTTATTAAAGCACATGTTACATGCTCCAGTCACCCTATATCTTTGTTGGATGAAAAGGTCTCAAACTCTGGTCCATGGCTTTTATCAGAATTTTTCTGCACTTTTGGGGTAATATATGGCCAAAACCTGGATTTATCTGAACGCCCTTATGAATACTTTCTCTCACATAGTTTTTATTTTTTTATAAACTTTTTATTCGTGACTATGACAGTATTACATGGTACATTCAGTCATTGTACATTCTTTTAGTCTTTCTTTTTTCTTTAACTTTAACTGTGGCGTAGTATACAACATAGATAACCTTCATCATGTCTTACATTTCTCCGGGGATCATTCCTTTACAACGTTTATCATTAGCATTCAAGTTACAATATCGCCTGTAAGTGTACTGTCCCCCAGCCCCTTCCCTCCCCCTCCCTGTCAGTTCCTTGCACATATTCTGTATCGTGGAAGTATTAGCTTTAGTCGTTCCAGAGATTATTTCAATCTTTAGGCTTGGTTAACCAATGCATCTTGCATTCGTATCTGTACGCGCTGGTAGTCTACATATCATGTGTACGGTCATATGGTACGTTCTTGTGACATATCTAGGTCTACACCCTCCATCTCTATCAACATTTGTTCCCACTCTTGCGCTATAGGATATTTACGGAGCCCTTTCTCTTCCTCCCCACGCAGTGTCGCAGCTTCCGCTTTGCCCCATTTCAACAAATCAGAGCGCCATAGTTCCACATTTGGGGGTCTGGCCGATTTCCACCTCATAGTGAGAACCCTGAGTGCCAACAAGAGGGCCAAGTCTAAGAATTTCAGTTGCGCTTTACAGGTCTTGGATCTCTTCCTGTGTCCTATCAGGCAGGGTAGTGCCCCTTCAGGGATCTGCAGGGCTGTTACAGTGTGTAGTGTGTTTTTGATCGTCTCCCAGTAATTGCTTATTCTCGGGCATGTCCACAACATATGGAGGATGCTTGCTTCGTCCTCCTGACATCTAGGGCAATTGTGGGGGGTGGCAGGGAACATCCTGTGGAGCCTTTGAGGGGTGAGATATTCCCTGTGTAAGATCATGGCCTGTATGAATTTGAATTTAACGTTTCTGGACACTCTCCTATGGTGACCTAGGATGATCTTCCATTCCCCGTCCGTTATGGCCTCCCCCGTGTCCGTAGTCCAAGCCTCTCTGAGTGTAGTGAGGGGCAAAGCTGCATGTTCTCTAATGCCCACATAGAGCCATCGTACTAGGTGTCCACCCGTCCCCATATAATGGAGGAGATGGACCAATTCATGTTGGCCTGGCTTGGTGCGTTGCGGTGCCCACGTTCGCCGTATATAGTGAGTCACCGAGGCGTGCAAAGGGACATTCGTGGCGGGGCACCTGTGGATTGTGAAAAGGAGGCATGATCCAGTAGGGCGTCGTCCCCGAACAGGTCACCCACTCTATCCACCCTGGTTTCCGTCCAGGGTTGTAATCTGCGTTGTGTCAGGTTCCCCTGTGGCGTTGGGAGTCCCAGGAGGGGGATGTTGTCCGCGTAGGGAACAGTCCGTGCTGTGTACGCCAGTGCCTTTCTCCAGCACCTCAAAGCAACGTGTAATGGGGGTGGCAGTCTCTGGGGATCTTGGCAGCGGGTAGTAGAAGGGAGTGTAGGTCTCCGTGTGCCAGTTTGTCTGTTGTGAAGGCAATCTCGTGTAGGTCTCTACCCGCCACCCAACGTGTCAGCCATTGGAGTTGGCTTGCATAATAGTAGCTTCGTAGGTCCGGTACGCCTAGGCCTCCCTGTCTGGTATGCAGTTGTAATTTCTTGAGGCTTATTCGCCTTCTTCCCAATCCCCATATAAGGGTGACTAATAAAGTGTTCAGTGTGGTAAAAATTTGCTGTGGGAGGAGCACCGGTAAGTTCACAAAGTAGTATAGTATCCGGGGAAGTAGGACCATCTTTGAGATCGCCACCCGTCCCATTACAGATAGGGGCAGGGACGTCCAGAAGCTCACACTACCTCGAAGACCATTAATTGCCCTCCGTATGTTACCCTCGATCTGATCTTCCTGACTTCGATACACGTTAATGCCAAGGTATTTAAATGTGGTCGGTGCTACTTGGATCTCATAGGTACCAAACTGTACATGGGGAGGCCGCTGCCCCTCCCGGAAATAGAAGCCTAGGGATTTTCCCGGGTTTATGGCCAGGCCAGAGATATTCTCAAATCGTTCAAAGATGGTCGCTAAATGTGAATGATCACCACGCAGATCTCGGAGGAACACCAATATATCGTCGGCATATATGGACACCAAATTATGGATTCCTCCAATTGGTATGCCCACCTCCGCTGCCCTAGCCCGAAGTGCGATTGCCAGGGGTTCCAGTGTAAGTACGAACAATAACGGCGACAGCGGGCACCCCTGCCGGGTGCCCCTGTGGACGTCATAGCTGTCCGAGGTGTACCTGCCTGTACGTGCTCTAGCTGTTGGATTCGTATATAACAGACTAATCCATTTTATCAGGGCATCCGGGAAGCCGAAGCATCGTAGAGTTTCAAACCTAAAGCCCCATATCAAGGAATCGAATGCTTGTCGGAGATCCAGGGCTATGCAGCCGGCGTGTGTCAGATCCTGTGGGGTGGTCGCCATGAGGGCGTGGAGTCGTCTCGTATTCTGGGAAGTGCTTCTCCCTGGGAGAAAGCCACATTGGTCAGTATGAATCAGGCCAGGGAGATGGGATTGTATTCGTAGGGCGATAGCCTTGCTAAGGATTTTGTACTCCGTGGAGAGCATGGAAAGGGGCCTATAGTTGTTCACATCGAGGGTGTCCCTGCCGGGTTTCGAAATGGATATTACCAAGGCCTGCATAGTCGTGGCTGGTAGGCGGCCGACCTCAAACACAGTTTTGTATATTTTCTCCAAGACGGGTGCTAGTGTTTCAGAGTAGGTTTGATAAAACTCCCCAGGCAGGCCGTCCATACCGGGAGTCTTGCCCCGTTTAAGTGCGTGGATAGCTACTTTGATTTCCTGCTGCGTTATGGGTCTGGCTAGGGCCGTCTGGACCTCCTGGGTCAGGGTTGGAATTGTCAGATCTTCAAGGAAGTCTATTATGTCATCCCCAGCATCTGCGGGAGGCGGGGCATATAGTCTCTCTAGATGGGTCTTAAACACAGTGTTAACCTCCAGTTGCGTGTTTACCTCCCTGCCTGTTTCATCTCGGATGCTCGTAATTATTGGGATCTCAGGGGTATCTCTTTCTCTCACATAGTTAAGTCTGTAGTACTTGAACGATACCCTTCGCTCTCATTGGAATTCATGCTCAATCTCTTTACCACACTTGTTGAAAGGGGTCTTAAGATTTTGTCTGTTTAGAGCTGAGTTTTTAGGAATCCCATTGAACCACTTGTCACCTAATGCGAAGCCTCTGAGATAGTATAAGTTAGAGGCCTTGATGGAAACCTGTACCCACCCAGTAATGAAACATTACTTGAGACCTTACTGTAGTACATCGTAAATATCATGATTTAGCTCCTTCAGTAAGAAATTTTCATCCAAGAGGGTTTAAGAGAAGAAGTTGTGTTGCTGACACATCTTCCATAAGGGGTTTTTCATTTCATCCAGAAAAAAGTTACTAGAGAGGTGCAACAGAGAGGTGGTGACCACTAGAGCTGAGACTACAGTATGTGGGAAATGCTGGAGATGAGCCCGACCATGGGGCACCTATGGTGCACCCCCTACGGTCCTGAAGATTTGCTAGCTTAGGACTTTGAAGCCCCTATCAATCTTTGCTGTTTGTGCAACTCTGGAGATACCAGAGCTGTGTTTTTTGGGTGGGTGTCTTAATAATTGTTGGTTGGGCCAGTCTTCAGCAATATAGAGATCTTCTTAGCAGAAGAGGCTATTTCCACTGGCAAATTCCAAATCTAAAGAGCACACTACTAATTGTAAACGCTAGTTCCATCTTGTATATCGGGAAGGCTACAAACCTTAGTCTGCTGTAAGCTCTAAAAGTGTCTGGTACTGGCATGCAATATACATTACCTGAACAGACCTCAAAGGAGAACAGAAAGAGGTATTTGGTTGTTCAAAAAAAAAATAACTTGCGGGACAACGAAGATAAAGAACGAGTGAGTGACGTCTCCCCTTGTTGACCGTTACAGGAGCATTCCTAAAAGAGAACATCTGTGATGGAATGTTATAAAGAATAGACAAACCATCTCACTGATTCTCAATTTGACCTACTGTAGAAACCTGATGGACCTAAAGGGAAGGTACTACGATTGGAGATGGGGAAGCCACGTCTCTCTCTGAGGAAACAATGAGGATACCAGAGGGAATCTCCAGCATGCAAGAAATCGAGACAGCATTGCTTAAACATCAGGGCTCTGGTGTGTTACGAATAGAACAAGTGAAAACACCCAAAGAACCAAAAAAGCTATAGATGCTAGGTATTGAAGACAGACGACTTGCCGAATTATCTGGAGACATGGTTGGTATAGACAGTGGAACTGCTGCTGGAATTGATCGGGGAGGGATCCGTACGTGCGGTTTCTGAAGGGCAACACAACTGAGAGCTTTGAAATGGACAGCAGTCCCTGGTTCTTGCAGTTGAAGCATTGATTGATGAAATTACTGACGGTAGCCTGTTCCAAGATTAAAATTACAATTCGAAATTCCTGGTTACACATCTTCTCTGTTGTATACCAAATTTTACACCTCTTCTGTGTTGTATGCAACATTTTAGAGCGGAGTAGGAGCAATGTATTGAAGAACGAATTTGCTATGTAGGGCACAAGGTAACCTCTCATTCCCTCTAGAGGTGAGCATCAATTTGGGAAATGAGTAGTACCTCTTTTGGGACAGATAGTTACCAGCCTATGAGGAGGAAGGAAACTATTACCATCCAGCCCCTCCCCCAGATGCAGATAATCTTAATATAGCTGACACAGCAACAAGAAGAATCACCCTTATCTGCCCTCAGAGTTTAAATCTGCTACATGGGATGATAGTATCTCAAGATTATGTCTTTTTCTGAGTATTTCCTTCCAGAGTTAGTTATTTGGTTCATATGTAATCCTGTGGGCGCTGGGGAATAGTTAGTTGACTAAGAGAGGAGTGATTTTCTTTTTTTGTTAAGTTTTTAAGCACACATGATTTAGTTTGTTGCAACAATTCAGACTTCCTTAAAGTTTGTGATGTACATTCATTCTTGTAATTAGGTAACTGAAATTGTTGCATAACAAATAATGTTGTGTTTACAAATTGTGCTTTCTTCCAAAAGATAGGACATGTAACCCAAGTTTGCTGAGCATCATCGGATACAACCGTACAAGTACTGCTCCAGGACAGGCTCAAGTTGTGCAATGGTGGGATGCACAAGGAATTGTGGGACTGGTGCTGTTCTTGCTTTGTGTTCTCTACTCAAGGTGAGCCTGTGTTTCTGGACTGCCCTTTTAATATGAAGGTACATCCCGATTTTTTTGTGTGCTCAGTCCTTGCTGATTGAAAATGGGTGAGCCACCTGTATAAGTTGTGAGAAGTCAGATGAAGGAAAATGACAGAGAATAAGGAATATATTTAACGGTCTTCTGTGCATTGAGAATGTCAAGCTAACACGGCCCTAGTTCATAGTTTTTAGGGCAAGGTCCTTTTTTAATCTTGTTTGGAGAGTGAGCATATTCGGGACCACAATAAAAAGTAAAACACCTTGCCGCCGCTGGGTCTCGCGTCTCTACTCCTGCTCCGACTTCAGGAACAGGAAGCAAACAGCCAGGCTCCCTCCCCTAAGCCAGTCACAGTGCTGCAATGCAGCGTTGTTATTGGTCTGAGCGCTGTGACACAGCGATCATCCAGGGGCTAGAGGGGTGGGCATGTACTCCATGCAGGCTGTAATGCAGCCTGCATGGAGAAATGGGAAAATGTGCATGATTGATTTGGGTGGCCCCCAGAAGGCCGACCAAACAGTCATTACGCACTTTGGAGTGGGCAAACCGCTCCTCCTCTGCTCCATTAGCAGAGCATCCCCACCCACCCGCTTGCAAAGGAAACATAAAATTATAATAATTAAAAATTATTATCATTTTATGTTTTTGCTTCTAGCACTGCTTGAAAGCAGTTGGGCGATAGCGGAGGAGCTGCCACTGAATACAGAGCGGCTGCTTCAAAGCTGCTCCGTGTTTCACTGTGCAGGCGGCAAGTAACCTGCACTTCCAGGAGGGGAGAAGGATCCCCTTGCAGTCAGTGACTGCACCCGCCTGCAAGGCGATGACTGAAGAGGTCCATGGGACCCCTTGTCTCCCCTCTAGAGGGCTGCCGTTAGGAGGCATTCTGAAAGTGCGTCACTGTTTTTGGGATCACTTCAGGTGTGCCTCATAAAGGAATTTTTGCTTCTGCATTCATGTCCATAATACGGCGCAGAGGCAAAGGGATTCCCTCATTTGCATGGGACCACACCCCCATGCAAATGAGTACGGCCTCTAATGATAGCGTTGGCATACATGTAGCTCAAGCGTTATCAGTATTGCAGAAGGGGCAGAAGAAGCACCTGTGGCCCCTTCTGTAATACCAAAGTGCCCCAGGGGTGCACAGAATGGGTGCACATGCCCATAGCGCCCCCGGGGCACTCTCTGTAAAAGGGCCTCTGGTGTATTGTACATGTAGGCAATGCGAGCCACTCCGTCCAAGAGACATCTTGCTTCACATGTGCCTATATAACCAGGCTTTTGCTGCAGAGCTGAAAGAACCCTCCGCCCCTCTATTATTGATGTTGCGTGTGTACAATTTTTCCCTGCACTATGGGTAGGAAGGAGTAGTGGATGCTAAGGGGACAGTGAATTTCTTTAAGCCGGAAGTGGATTTGGCAGTAACACTACTGTGGAATCCTCCGACTGCTAAAGGAGAAGTCATGTGGACTTTACAGCAGAGGTGGAAAGTATCTATGACCACTATCACCTGGAGTGGGGCTGCAAATACCAAAACCTGCCCCAAATGAATTGGCTTCCAGTACCCACCTTAGCACTTCGTCACATAGTTATTATGAGACTGGCATGACAGCTGGCACTTCCCACACCTCAGCATGCCCCCTACGTTCTTGGCTGTAGCAAAATACAGAGACATGACTCCAAGATGGAGAGGCAGCACAGACCTTGCAGATGCACTCTAGTCTGAAAAAGGCAGATTAGCCATTGAATTGCTTATGGCTAGAGGAGAAAAGTTTGCCCTGTGCTATGAATCATGCCACTAACATTTAGGCATGAGTAGAGTTCCAAGGAAGGCTTTAGCATTTTGGTTGACAATCCCAACTCGTGTACAGTAGGACACAGTCCCAGCAAAGATGGTAATAGGTATTTAATGGAGAGTTTACTTTGAACAGCCAATAAAGCTATGGGTAAAGGTGGATTCCCAGTCAGGTAAGAGTTGCCACCTGTACTTTGTTAAAAAAACAAAACTGTGCAGAGGGAAGGCTGAATGGAAATGAAACAGATTTAAAATTCTTCACCTTCACTATGAACCTGAAGGTCTTTCAGTGACAGGCTGCACGTGGACAAGGAAGTAGTTGTGATGAAGGGTCAAGGACACCAACTACTCCGTATATTATAAATCCAGAAGCACACAAGCAAGAGACAATACCTTTTAATTGCCTTTGCCTAGGAATGTGTTTACAAATAGTCTACCCTTAAATAAATTCCTGCTGTAGCAACCAAAGTCATGGCCTTTAGTAAGACCAGTATTTTTGCCTGTTTCTGGACCAAGGTGAAGATTTCTTTGAAGGGGACCTCCAAGTGGTGACAGTTGTAGGAAAATTTAAATTTTAGGACCAGAAGTTTCCTTTTTTTTTTAGGAAGGGAAAAGAGCGTTACGAGTCTGCAGGACACCATCGTCCAAGGTCACTCTCCATAATTTAAGAGAATCATCCCCACCACTAGTAAATGGTAGGAGGGAAAGCAATCTACATCAAAGTGGCTCAATTGCAGGGGTTTAGAGGAGGGTTGTTGTCTTCCTCTACTCATGTGTCTTCCTAGTACCAGCTTGAAACCATGAGGTTAGGACAACTGCTGCGTTGTTTGGCACCAGTTGCTTGGCACCCTAAACCTATTGTACAACTGTTGAAAGGATCTGGCATGTCAGAAAAAAAGCTATGTGCCTCAGCTGTCAGCCAGGCCTGGATGAACTCCTCCAAAACGCTCGGCCTCAGTTTCAAAAACCTTCTCACATCAGTGTCCTTGTTCTCCGGTGCACCTGGGCATAGCCTGAAACCCTTTGAAGAGCATTCACACCCATGGAGCAGAGTGAAGGGTAGAACATGTGGCATGTTTGGGGCAGCTTCTACTGGTTTGTAAATCTCAACAGTCCTCTACAGAGACAAATTGGGTGAAAGGATGGCCATTTAAAACCAGGAGGATGTGTTAATTGCATATGTGGCCAAACTCACTGGTACTTAAATTTTTCTTTCCCAACTGATATATATTTACACATTTTATTTCATTTAAACTTTGTTTGGGGATCAGAGGTTGGAGCCTCAGTGCAGCTACAGGGGTAGGCCTAACATTAGCCACAAACACCTTAATGACCATGCTCTGTGGAGCATCATTGGCCTTTCAGAATGCAAAGTCGGATGGATCCAGAGGTGGCTCCCTGCTCAAGAACAGTCCAGGCTTTGGTGGGCTTTTGACAAAAGCTAAAATATGCTCCACCACTGCCTCATCAAAAACATGCCACTATCCAGCTTCACAGTAGAACACCACAGGGTCTTGGTGAACACACTTAGTCTAGTCTCTGCCATGATGAGTGGAATTGAAAGAGTTTCTTCTGTATTAATCCCTACTTTAGCAAATTAAGACAAATCATTTAGGGTTGTCCAGGAGCTAGAAAATACACCTCTGTTAGGTATTTAATCTGCTGGCATTCTTCAATTGAGTTGATGAGGCTGTTTTGGAATCAAAATGGGGAAAGGGTTTGAAACTGTTTTTCTTTCTAACCGGATACCTGCAGTTGCCCTCCTATGTCCATAGATGCCCCCAGCCCCGGCCGGTACAGGTAAGAGCGGTGAGGCTGGATGAGGAGGGGTTTCGACGGACGATGACCAGGGCAAATTAATTATTTATTTATTTTTCCCTGGTCATTGTCCGTCGAAATCTGCCCTCACCCGACCCCACCGCTCTTACCTGCACGGGCCGTGGCTGCCAATCCCACCCCCTTCAAAAATACTATTTTGTGAAGCACTTGGTAACATAGTGCCATGCCTCCAATTTCCGGACAATCTGTAGTTGGTAGCTTTTTTCCTTTAGATTGTCAAGCATGTTCAGATCAGGCACTGGTTCTGGTGCTCTTAAGTGAGTTGCAGTGTCAGACGCCTCAACAAAGACCTTAAATATCTTGGGACTGTAGCCAGAAGGTCTGCCACTGAAGGTGAGGCCAAACTTGATCAATAAAACTGCACTGTGTTCAACAAAGAAGTGTATGAGGCCACAAGAGGCGACATGAAAACCATAAAAGTAGGTTTCATTCTCAGATACTCAATCACTTATATTGAAAAAAAGAAAATAGTTTATTTTATAAACTCGGTGTAGTTCTCTTTGTGAAGTTTAAAAATGATTATTATATGTCTATATTATATATGTATTGTATTAAATTGAAATAAATGCTATCAATAGATTATTAGTTATTAATAGATAATTATTAATAGATTAATTCAAAAACTCAAAGGCAGTTTATGCAGATCAGAACTTGGGGTTAATGTTTGCAACTGCTAGCACACATTCTAACTTGTATTGCTCGTTTGAAATTATTTTGAAATAGCCAACACCTCTTTGATTGCACAGAAATAAAGCCCGTCTTGAAAGGGTTGCACTTGTCTAAATGTGTTGCCAAATAATTGTGAATTAATCATTGAAGCATGTGCAGTGCTTGCAGCATAGGTCGATACTAAACTGAATCCTGACTGGCTGCCATCTACCTTGGCTTGTAGCCAGATGGGGCTACCAAATTGTGAAATTTCGACAGTGAGATTAGGTGAATTCTGATAATAACTTTGGTGACTAGCTACCTCTTCTGCCATTTTTCTGACACAGACCAGCTGTATCCACTTACATACCTTAGATACGAGGCTAGTCTCACGATCTTGTGCATACATTAAAGTTGAATGTATTCAAATGGCATTCTTACGGCACTGATGTTTATGTCTGCATCTGTCGCAGCCTAAAGGTCTTACCTGGCTTGTGAAAAATCGGTTCGTTTGAAACACTGAAGCGCTGAGAGACTATTACCATGTCATCTTTCACAATTCTTTCTGAAGTTTTACAGTATTCGTAACTCCTGCAAGTCATCTAGAATGGTTCACTAGTACCCCTTGAACAGTTGTCTCAATGTAGAAAAATATGGTGAGTATTAGTGATTCTAGACATGTGCTTGCGCTGTGTACACAGTGGGGCTTTTTTCATGTGCGTTGCCTGTTGACTCCTTGCACAGGGTACATGGTGTCCAGAGAGAATAAGTTGTGTGCAGTCCTAAATCATTGGTTCCCCAGATTGTATTTGTCCTTCTGTGGACGTGACATCATGCATCCATTTTAAAATCAAAATAGTAAAAGAGGGTGGGGTGAACAGCTGAATGTAAGAATTACCTATTCTAGCTTTCCAGGATAATGGAGCTGCTGTTTGACTAGGCTTGTGGGGATAAGCATGGAATGTCCAACTTCTAACACTGTTGATTCTGAAATGTGATCTTCCCTCCCTTCTTTTTACACAGCATCCGTACTTCAACAAACAGCCAGGTGAATAAATTGACCCTAACTAGTGACGAGGCTACATTAATAGAAGATGGTGTGAGTAGGAACGATGGTTCACTGGATGATGGTGATGAGGCCCACCGAGCTGTGGATAATGAAAAGGATGGTGTGACTTACAGTTATTCCTTCTTTCACTTCATGCTGTTCTTGGCATCACTCTACATCATGATGACCCTCACCAACTGGTACAGGTATGTGCTTGACATTCCCATGTGTCCTGTCCTCCAGTATAGTTGGTACAAGTGTACTGGCAAAGTGACATACGTTTATGAATGGCACAGAGTGATACACACGTCTGTAAGTTTGATCACAGCTACGCTGTCAATAGTGTTCAGAAGTGCTGTTGCGTTTGTGTTGTCCAGTTTCTGGTTGCAAGGAACTAATTCCCCATTTATTTGTATTGTATTTTGCACTTTTAAGTACTCGACAATGAAACGTTATGATTGTGCGTATGAGATATATTTTGTAATACAGTGAGTATGTTGTCTGCCTTCTTTCCTTAAAGATGCAGTTGGTTAACAATGGACTAGAGCTGCCTGGACATTCATACATGCATGGGTCTGGCTCTTCAACAGTTTATTCAAAATTGAAATGTGTAGGTTGTATCTTAACCTGCACCTTTTCCAGAATATTCCTTTATATGGCTAATAGACCTAAACATGTTGGCTTTAACCTGGCATTGAAGTAGGGAAGAAAATAATGCCCTATGAAAAATAAACATTACATGGGTGGACATTAAGGTGAGACCAAAGCAATTTGTGAGTGATTTACCACTATTCTATTGGTCACAACAGCTAAAATAGTGTTATAGGCTGTGTGGCTGCAGATAAATATGTTTTGATTACTGGACACAGACTTCACATTTTTTTCTCCCATTGGGTTTGCACCTGCTAAACTGCTGCTCTGAGACGAACGCATTTGCTTGCGGTGACTTTGGGCCTGTTTCAGTTCTTTGGTTCCGGTGAAATCGAACAATAAAGTTGTGCTATTTGAACTTCCAACACAGGCAAACTGTTTAACCAGTTACATGGTGCATAGCACTCCCTCTTTTCAGTACTGCAGAGAATGTCCACCGATGTAGAGTACTCCTTTCCCATTGCACCCACATTGTAAGTATCCCTGAGCCAATCACCATGAGGTCTGTAAACTCATGGTCTGTGAGTAAGGGAAGGTGAGACCCACCAGGAGCCCAGTCCTGTATCTTCATGCGCTTCGGGGGAAAAAAGTGCTCCCTTTGGAGTCTACACCGGCAGGTCCACTCACAAAGAGTCACCAAGGTCCATCAGTACCACTCCAAGCCAAGGGGTAAAGACCAACCCTAGAAAATTGTCCTTATTTTTTCAAAAGGACTCTAACCTGCACTGACGTGTAGCATGCTTCATCAATAAGACCTACACCCGGGCCATCTTATATTACCAAGCGGGAGCAACCCCACTTTTGGAGGGGGCTCCTTGATGTTGCTGACAGTGAAAGATCTGAATTTTAAAATGACATGCTGGTAACCTAATGTTCGAGGCACGTGTGGCTGTAGATATACATGCTTTGCATAGGCCTAACATCTATTGTTGGGTCCAGATGTTTGCAAGTTGTTTTTCTTCAAATAAGTCTTTTGAGTCACAAGGTAAGATGACTCCTCATTTTGGTAACAGCGCGCATGAGCATCAACTCAATTGTTAGATTGTTTTCTTTCTGCTATCTGGTTCAGACGTGTATTACAGCACTCCGGTTCAAGACCGTTTTCGGGATCCTTTCGGTGTGTATTCCACTTCACCCTTGTCAGTTTTGTTTCTAATGCGTTTTCCATCCCGCGCATATCAAAATTTGGAAGTATTTCCATAATCTGGTCAAAAGACTCCAACGACGGATTCAGGCTTAGCCCATTTGATCTAGTTTACACTTATTAGCATCTCCATCCATGCTAATCTGCTGATGGAATGGACTCCGTTTTAGTTATGCCCTTGGTGCCATTCCAGATACCCATGCACCGACCTGCATAAAGTCTGCAACCTATGATTGATCCCCAGGTACAAACAAGAAGATTGTGAGGCCTCTAAAACGAAAGGCTTCCAGCCACCACTACCATCTGGCCATTGTAAGCACTGAAAATCTGCTTTGGCTGCCCCGTCCTAAGGTTCGCCACCGAAATCAACGGCTTCACGCCGAGATAACACCTTTTCGGCTTCCACCGCATCGGTTCTGAAAGTGAAACAAAGTTGGGCTCTGAAACCTTCAGCACAGCAACAGAAATCTGCTCCGTCAACAGTCCCAGAATCGATTTTAAGACAATACAAGAACAACTCAATCCCAAACAGAAAAGGGTCCATATACACCCAGAGACTGGCCAGATTGTCACATAATCTGCCTTAATAACTTCTGCTATGAGAAAAACCTCTTCCCAACAAGATATTCACATTCCAGTACCTTTAAAAAGGAAGAAAAAAGACAGTTACCAGTCACCTGCACCTTGTCCCTCCTCTTTCTCCAGCACCTATACCTACATCTCGTTTACATGTACCTTCAGTACCTCATTCTCCACACAATCCTTTAAACGTCACTCCTCAGGGTTCTCCACATACACACACCGATGCAGATGTGGGGGATGATTACAATTATAGAGCCCCACCAGGATTACTACCCTCCATGGACACAGACTGTGAGAAAGTGCCCTCTTTCTGCATGGTTGCTCCCACTTTTTGCTGAACGGCCGATGTGCTTTGACTGTGTGTGCCCTGGGCTCCTGCTAATGAGGTACGTGAGGTCTATGTTCTTCCCCTAAAACAGCATTGGAGGTAAAACCCAATTGGCACACTCTGGCCACAGGTAGGTCCCTGGTAATTGGTACCACAGGTACCCAGGGCACTGTGACCAGGGAAGGCCTCTAAGGGCTGCAGAACTTATTGTGCCGCCCTAAGAGGCTCTGTCCTTTTACACTCACACACTGCCTTTACAGGCTGCATGTTTTGGTGCAGAACAAAGTGAAGAGTCAACATGGCACACATCCCTGTGTGCACACAGAAGGATACAAAGTTCCCCAGGGAAGAGAGTATTACAGTGTGGAGAGGGAATAAGACGTGCAGAGTCAAGGAACGAGGGAGGTTCCTTTGTCGGAACTAGAGAGCCTCACACACCCAGAGCGTTAGGTGTGAAACACACCCTAACTGTAGGATGTCCAGTTTCATCATCGGCTCACTGCTCCTCGTCAGACCGGCGCTGCAATGTCTGACGGAGTGCCGGAAGGCACCTTTTTGGCGGAGTTCTTTTGTTCCTTGCCGATGGTGTGTGTGAGTGAAAAAGAGAGGAAGTGTAGTCGGTGCAGAGTGAGTGTATATGAAAACAGGGTAAACGGTCCACAATGGGTTTTATTGACGTGGCTGATTCCCTGATTAAAAGGGGTGAGAGGGGAGCTAGAGACTGTGTAAGGGTACAGAAAACTAACTCAACCCCCCGGTGTGGTCAAGATGTGTTCGAGGCATGTGGGCTGCTAAATTCATATCTGTTGCATTAGATCGCCGCCTAGTGTTGGGTCCGGATGATCGCACATTGTTGTCCTGGAAGAGTCTTCGAAGTATCCTGAGATAGGTGGCTCCTCCCCTGGACTACAGTGCGCATGGGCATCGGCTCCATCCCCAGATTGTTTTTTTCCGCCATTGGGTTCGGATGCGGTCTCGATGTCTCTCTGTCGGAACCGAGAAAACTAGCTTTTTTACGGCCAAAAGGCCTTAGTTTCATTACGTCGGTATTGTTTGCGTACGGTCTCGAGTTCTTCCGTCTCTTTGAGTCGGAATCTGCGGAGTCGTATCACTCTTCGGACATCGAGGCCTTCTCATCGCAACACGACCAGAACTTTTCAGCATGGAGCGGAGCCCGTTTAAATACTGTCCCGTCTGTGGGTCCAAATACCCACATATCGACGTGCACCCGGTCTGTAACAAATGCCTTTCGCCAGACCATAACGAGGACAGCTGCAAGGCCTGCTCCAGATTCAGGTCAAAGAAGACGCTCAAGCTTCGGCGCGCGGTGCGCCTCGAGGCCAGACAAGCGGCCCCGGCTCCAGAGAACATCTTCGGCGAACAGGAAGAAGAGGGCCTAAGCCATCATCTTGAAATCTCGCCGCCCGCGACGGAGGTCGAGGCGGATCCGGAAGACGACGACGGAGTCGTGGATCAAGGCCTTGAATACGTCGACGAGGTAGGGGACGTCGAAGAAGTTTATGGGGCCGCGGAAGATAGCTCAGGGGATGAGCTATGCCCCGAAGGTTACGTGGATCAGGCTCGGGTCACGGGATCGCCACTCGGCCTTACCCAAGACCCCGTACCGCAAGCCACGGCCCGCCTTCAGGCCCGGCCACGGACATACTTGCTACGCAGCCCGTATCAAAACCGAAACCGAAACAAACGGTATCGACTACACCTAAAATGGCCGACCCGAAACCGAAACTAACGGATTCGAGTGCATCTAAGATGGCGGCCGTTCCACCGAAAACACCAAAGCCTGCTACCTCATCGACTCCGTCGGCCTCCGGTCCACAGAAGTCGAAGAAAACTGTCGATTCGACAGTGCCGAAGTCGTCAACGGAGGAGGCATCCTCTAAGAAGGTCGTCCGGCACGGGTCGACCGGGACGACGCCGTCAAAGCCAGCGACAAGACTCCGGTGCCGACTGGGACGTCGTTAGTCGGACGCGTGGTTGACACGGAGCCTGTGCCATCCCACGGATCAAAGAGCGGAAGCTCAACACATCGGTCCAAGGACTCGGTGTCTACGGCTGCAGCATCGACGTCTAAGACTCCGAAGGGACCACAAGACGTCGGTTCCGAAGGCAAGGTGAAGGCCTCCTCGTCGGCGACAAATGACGCCGTGAGTGAAGCATCCCTCATCGCCGCTTCACTCCAGAGAATTCGGGATAAGGCCTCTACGACGTCGGCTCCGGCGCCGTCGCAACAGAAGCCGATGGACATGCCGGCGAAGCCTGCTAGCAAACTTCTCTTCCTTCTGCCGCCAAAGGAGGCACCAAAGGCCTTTGCGCCAAAGACGGCGCCAAAGACATCGGACTCGTCCACGTCTGCTGGAGTATCGGGTCGACAACTCGACTCAGGAGACGATTCGGAGCGTTTTATCGACGCAGACACGGGCAAGTTGACCCTTTACAAGAGGAAGATCACTTCCCACCCAGTGGACTCTTATGTTATCCCACTGAAGAAGAAGAGGCTTGCACAGGACGCTCCAGTCCTGATTGAACCTATCCAGCCTCCTCCTAGAAGGAGTCCGACACCTTCCCCCGAACACTCTGAGGGAGAGGACTATGGACAAGATGACCAGTACACTTTCCCCATCAATGAACCCGATGCACAGCAGGAGAAGTGTGGCTCAGTGGTTAGAGGCGGCAGACCCGGAATCTGAGATCGACCGTGGACCAGGGTTCGATTCCCCGCCTCGGCGGGTCTCGGGCTCATAAATTCCACGGTCTCGACAATTCTCGCTCCGGTGCCTACTCGACTCACGGGGTCACACTCTGCGACTCTGGGCAATAGCTTGCTTAATCTCCACATCGGCCCCTCGCGGCGGGATGCCTGGCTTTCACCTTGTGGATACCCTGCCGGGGTTTCTCACAGGGGAATACCAGGACGGGTTCCCTAAGCAAGCGCGGAGATGCCCCAGGGTAAGTCCTGCGCTATATAAGTTTCATACATTTACATTTACATTTTCCTATGACGACTTAGGCGACCAAGGGATACAGATTGTGGGGCAGGCCCCACAGCCTTTCAGTGCACGTGCATCCCCAACAGAAGACTCTGCAGGTTTTCATGCACTCATTGAACGGGCAGCTGCTAATCATGATGTGGACATGCATGCTGACCCAGTGGAGGAAGATTTTCTGTTTGACACTTTTTCAGTCTCCGAAAAGACAGTAAAGACACTGCCTATGCTCAAAGGTGTCCTTAAGCATGCTGCGGACATCCTTAAAGAGCCTACCACGGCGCGGGTGGTCAATCCACGCATCGAAAAGAAATACAGACCAGCACCTGCAGACCCTGCATACATTCGGGGACAGTTGCCACTAGACTCTCTTGTGGTCGCGAATGCCCGCAAACGGGCAAACTCCCAGACGACGGGTGAAGCTCCTCCCCCAGACAAGGAGTCTAAAGTGCTTGAGGCAGGAGGCAAAAGGGTAGCTGCGCAAGCCGCAAATTTCTGGCGGATTGCGAATACACAAGCACTGTTGGCACGTTATGATAGGGCGCATTACGACACCCTAGAGCAAGTTTTAGAACACCTGTCTTCGCAGTTTCAAGAGGCTACCAAACTGCTTATAGAGGAGGGCAAACTCATCTCCAACGCAGCCATAAAGTGTGCACTTGATGCCGCTGACACAGCAGCTAGGGCTATTAACACTAGCGTCATGCTGAGACGACAAGCGTGGCTACGCATATCAGGGTTTAAACCGGACATTCAAACGACCATACTCAATCAACCCGTCAATCCTGATAGACTGTTTGGTCCTGATGTTGACACCACCCTCGAAAAGATTAAGAAAGACAACGAAACAGCTAAGTCTATGGGGGCCCTTCAATCACAACAATTCCGGGGCAACACTTTTCGTCGCTCAGGTGCACGTGGAGTCACCAGAGGACAGATGGGTCAACAATCACAGTTCACTAGAGGTGGAGCACAGTCCTCCTACCCAAAGCAGAATAAAGGGGGTTATCGAGGAAACAGCACCAGAGGACGTGGCAGAGGAAACAACAACTACCGTTCCTCTGCCCCAAACAAACAGTGACTCTCTGTCACTGCCCCCCGACCATTTAACACCTGTCGGGGGGAGACTACAGCAGTTCCTGCCGCTCTGGACAAACATCACCACAGACAGGTGGGTACGACAACTTGTCCAGTACGGTTATTGTCTAGAGTTAAAGTCCACTCCACCCAACATTCCACCAAGGCAGCGGCCTATGTCCGCAGAGCACTTGCACTTATTGCAGCAGGAGGTAGTGGTGATGCTGCAAAAAGGCGCAATCGAGCTCGTGCCAGTGGAGGAGGAAGGCACAGGGGTATATTCCCTGTACTTCCTTATTCCAAAGAAGGACGGATCTCTCAGACCCATTCTGGATCTGCGTCCCCTCAACCTGTATATACTGTCAGAACATTTCCATATGCTTACACTGCAACAGATTCTTCCCTTGTTAAACCAAGGGGACTTCTTAGCAACCTTAGACCTCAAGGATGCTTATTTCCACATACCACTACACCCATCCCACAGAAAATACCTCAGGTTCACTATCCAAGGCAGGCATTATCAGTTCAAAGTCCTACCCTTCGGAGTGACCACCGCCCCAAGAGTGTTTACCAAGTGTCTGGCGACGGTGGCGGCGCACCTCAGGAGGCAGAATATCCATGTCTACCCCTACCTAGACGACTGGCTCGTTCAAGCCAAGTCGGAACAACAGTGCGCCGCGGACATGTCGACTACCATTCACCTCCTTCACAATCTGGGCTTCTCGCTGAACTACCCGAAGTCGCACCTTCAGCCAGCACATGTCCGGCAGTTTCTGGGCGCGACGATCAATACCCTGACGGCTATGGCTCAGCCAAACCAGGTCAGGATAGACAGCATGCAATCTCTGATCCAAAAGTTCAGACCACAACACTCGCTTCCAGCGAGAGTGTTCATGCAGTTGATTGGCATGATGGCCTCCTGCATCTTCATAGTCCCTCACGCACGGTTACATATGCGTCCGCTCCAGGAGTGCTTAGCAAACCAGTGGACACAGGCTCAGGGACAATTGACAGACCTAGTGTTGGTTACCAGTCGGGCGTTCAACTCTCTGCATTGGTGGACTCCACACAACCTTTGCAAGGGCCGACTGTTCCAAGAGCCAGTGCCACAGATTACCCTGACGACGGACGCATCTCTCCAGGGATGGGGAGCTCATCTGCTCACTTACACAGTGCAGGGACTATGGACGACGCAGCAACAGAAGATGCACATCAACTATCTGGAACTGATGGCAATCTTCATGGCGCTCAAGTCCTTCAATGTACATCTGTGCAACAAGGTCTATTCAACTTGTATGTAGAACCTCTCACAGAGATTCTTCGGACCTCACAGATATCTTATCACATGTACGCAGACGACACCCAAATATACATGAAGATTGCCTGCAGTGAAGACATTGATCTTATGAATGAAACTCTAAAAAGAGCATTGCAGTGGCTTACAGCCAATCACCTGAAACTGAATGCCAATAAAACTGAATTCCTGTTAATCTCACCGACAAGGAGTTACACAGAGGCAAAGGAATGGGCGAAATTGGTGACTGCGCTGAACTGCACCCCGACCCTAGTTAATTCAGCCAAATCATTAGGAATTACACTAGACAAGAACCTAGACATGAAAGAACACATCAACTTGATGGCCAAGGGCACCCGCTTCCATTTAAACTATCTAAGGAAACTGAAGCCCTTTATCTCCGAAGCAGACCTAAAACTTGCCATCCAATCGTTAGTTATCTCGAGGATCGAATATGGCTGTACCACATTAGCTGGCCTACCAAAAACATCCACTGCACCACTAAAAGCCTGTCTCAACGCAGCGGCAAGACTCATCACAGGAACTAGGAAATTCGACCACATATCTCCTCACCTGAAGGCCCTAAACTGGTTACCTTATGATGCTAGAATTAAAATGAAGATGGCCTGCATCACACATAAAGCGGTCCACTACAACACGCCGAGATATCTCGCCAAGAAAATTAAGATATCGGGAGGTAACAGAACAACAAGAAGCTCCAAAGAGCTGCTATTGCGGCCGGCATTCTTCCAGAAAAAAAGACTTATGACCGAGCTTTTTCAGGAGCGGCCCCCAGAGTCTGGAATTCACTCCCTCCTTACATCAGGAGGATTCAAAATATCGTAGCTTTTAAAAGGGAACTGAAAAGCCACATGATGAGTAAATACCCTATATAGAGATGACCACAGACTTGCGATACGAACATTTCTGCCAAAAAGGACTGGAGTCACCACGAACTCTTGGAAGACCAATTAGACAAACGACTGATGCCACTCAAGCATCGGCTTTACAATCTATTGCTACCTCATTATTAGGTGATATCTATTCCATACCGCTCACCGGAAGATATCACTCATACCTGAACCTGTTAATATTTATGTTTGATGCACCCAACGATACCCATACTACTCTTATGGCTTATTACGCCGATATTGACTTGTTAATAATATACTATACTACCTCATAGAACTTGACTGCATGACTATGACACTACCTAAACATAGGCACACCCTAATACTAACAACTTAGGCCTTAGGAATATATCTTACCTTAATCACCGTAGACAGCACACTACCTCCCACACCTGATTTGTTTTTGCTGCTATAATTGCTATTATAATGTCAACTGTTTAATTCTTCTATGTCTTTAGGTAATCCCTTTTCTAAGCATACTGCCCTACCCCTATATATGTCTTGCTGTTATAAATGTTATCACTATGTCAATCTGTTTTCCATATGTTAAGCGCTCTGATACCCACGGGTCATGTCCGCGCTATATAAAACACTATAAATAAATAAATAAATAAATAAGGTAGTGTTAGTCCGGACGGACAACATGACAGCGATGTACTACATTCAAAAGCAGGGAGGCACCCACTCGCCACAGCTGTCTCATCTGGCTCAGAGCATGTGGAAGTGGGCCATTCAGAGGAACATTTTCCTCATGGCAGAACACCTCCCGGGCAAGGACAATCAGATGGCGGATCTGCTCAGCAGATACAGCCATCAAATGCACGAGTGGGAGTTACACCCATCAGTACTCCGCCCGTACTTCCAGCAGTGGGGTCATCCGGAGATAGACCTGTTTGCCACAAACGAAAACGCAAAATGCCAACACTTTGCCGCCAGGTTCCCTCACCCACAATTGCAGGGGAATGCGATATGGATGAACTGGTCAGGCAAATTTGCGTACGCTTTTCCACCAGCCCCTCTGATACCGCTGGTGGCGAGAAAACTAAAGCAGCACTCGATGACACTCATCCTAGCTGCTCCAACGTGGGCACGCCAAGCATGGTACACCACGTTTCTGGAGCTCTCGGTGGTGCCGCATCAAAGGCTGCGCCTAACGCCCAGGCTTTTGACGCAGAACCATGGAGACATTCAGCATCCAGATCCGCAACAGCTCAACCTGGCGATCTGGCTCCTGAAGTCCTACAGTTTGGATACCTTCACCTACCTCCAGAATGCATGGACATCATCAAGGAGGCAAGGAAGCCGACTACCAGAGCATGCTATGCTGCTAAATGGAAGCGTTTTGTTCTTCACTGTACAGCCAATAACATAAACCCGCTAGATGCATCTATCCCTAACATCATTTGCTATCTGTTACATCTTTACAAGTGCAATCTAGCCTACACTTCCATTCGGATACATCTATCCGCCATAGCAGCTTACCTTCAGAACCGGCAACATCTCTCTGTCTTCAGAGTGCCTGCCATTAAGGCTTTCCTGGAAGGTCTGAAACGAGTCATTCCCCCAAGGACGCCGCCAGCTCCGGTGTGGAACCTCAATGTGGTCCTCACCAGGCTGATGGGACCACCTTTTGAGCCACTACACTCGTGTGAACTCCAGTTCCTAACATGGAGAGTGGCTTTCCTTATTGCTATTACGTCACTGAGACGTGTTAGTGAGCTGCAAGCGCTCACATACAAATTCATCCAAATAGGGTGGTACTACGTACTAACCCTAAATTCCTTCCGAAGGTGGTGTCACAGTTTCATCTCAACCAAACTATTGACTTGCCTGCATTCTTCCAAAACCCACAAACGGTGGCGGAAAGAATGCTCCATACTTTGGATGTTAGAAGGGCGTTGATGTACTATATTGACAGGACACAACCCTTTAGAAAAACAAAACAACTTTTTGTTGCCTTCTCGCCACAGCACAAGGGCAACCCTATTTCCAAAGCAGGAATAGCCAGATGGATTGTTAAGTGCATCCAGATCTGCTATCAAAAGGCTAAACGCACCTTAACAATACCCCCAAGGGCGCACTCCACACGCAAATTGGGGGCATCCATGGCTTTCCTGGGGAACATTCCTTTAGAGGACATTTGTAGAGCAGCCACATGGGTTACACCACATACCTTTACAAAACACTACTGTGTTGATGTGCATTCCAAACAGCAGGCAGCTGTTGGGCAGGCTGTTCTCAAGACACTTTTTCAGGTTTCTGCAGCTGGCACGGGCAACCGCCGCTAATGGAGGGACTGCTATGTATTCAATGCAACAGATATGAATTTAGCAGCCCACATGCCTCGAACTGAATATGCTACTTACCAGTATGCATCTGTTCTTGGCATGTAGGGCTGCTAACATTCATATCGCCCACCCTCCTCCCCGGTGCCTGTCGCAGCTGCAGACATACTCTTGCATTCAATCATTAGCATGGACATCCTTTACACTTTACACTCCATCTCTGCCACAATGGCTAAAAACAATCTGGGGATGGAGCCGATGCCCATGCGCACTGTAGTCCAGGGGAGGAGCCACCTATCTCAGGATACTTCGAAGACTCTTCCAGGACAACAATGTGCGATCATCCGGACCCAACACTAGGCGGCGATCTAATGCAACAGATATGAATGTTAGCAGCCCTACATGCCAAGAACAGATGCATACTGGTAAGTAGCATATTCATTCTCGCCAACCGGCGATTCGTCAGGACCAAAATAGGGTACTACACGTAAAAAAAGGTGATACAATGCTCATTCACAAAGTAAAAAGCAAATACAACCTCACTGGGTCGGGTACAAAGAGGGCCAGGGGGTCCTGCTCTAGTTAGGCGACCTAAAGGTAGGAGGAAAAAAAGGATTAAAAGAAAGCTAGTCAAGTCATATCTCGAAATTGTGAATATACATTGAAATAATGTAGGGTGACTTGTAGTCAATGCTCTCCACACTATAGGGGGTGTGAGGGGAGTATGTGCAGGGAAAACATTCATACCGAGCACAGGGTGGATGAAAATTTTTCTTACTAATCGGTCTGGGTATGGTGCGACTATTATCCCTCATTGGAGAAACCGGAGTGCAGTGAAAACACTCATCTAAAGTGTCTAGCCGAATCTGTCCATGCAGCACCCATTCCTGGGAGAAGAAAAGGAAGGTTCTTACCCTAAGGGAGAGTAACACGGGCCTCGCAGTATGCTCCCGTGAGGCCAGCGCTGTCTGGTGGGTGTACCTACAGGGTATGGAATGGAAGGAATGAATTATGTATAGCAGGATACAGGGTAGTGGACTAGTGCCTGGTAGTCGAGGCTCCCCCAATGGGGAGGACCGGGCTCAAGCCAGAGCACGGCCACGTGGAGGGCACAGGGGTGAACACTCAGTGGCCCTCCAGGGTTAATAGGCCCAATACCACGGGAGCAGTCATCGGGTAGGCAGGGAAACGGAGCCTCTGTCCGGGTGGGGCGTCTGCATCTCAAAGGAGCTCCCAGCGCGGGGCACAGCTCGCACACCCAGCATGCCACACTGTATGCTCCCAAGCCGTGAGCGCAAGTCTTGACAGCGCCGACGTGCAGCGGGGCACCGCGCAAGAAACAACCCCCAGAGTGCAGCCTCAGGAGCGTGAGTAGGACCGGGGACAGGAGGGCGCTCCCCACCTCCTCTGAACCGCCGGCCGCAATGTGGCAAATGGACTGTGGTAAATAAATAATTAATTACCGGTACTATTTTTCAGGATACTCATACAAATAGATAGCTCAATAAATAAGAGTCAAGATACGAGGTAGCTAGAGTTGACAGGCTTTAATTAAGCGTAAAGGACTGGAACAGGACAGCCTGTACGGGGATGGGATGGCAGGGCCCGACAGCTGCCGGGGCAGGATCTGGGAATGGCTAGCAAACTTTAATAACAGTGCACAACATTTATAGTTAAACAAAACACATTATATTCAATACAGGGGGCGTAGCAGTAGGCGGAGTTTGTAGCAGTCGCGAAAGATAAGGCATAAAGTGGGTGTAACAAGAGGTGTGTACAGGGCGTATACATAGACATGTGATGCAAACGTAACAGAATATGTCATAAATGGGGCGGAAACATGGAGGGGGCTACCTAAGGAGCCGGGACCTCTGACCTAGTGGTGCGCGCAAGCTGGCAATGACGTGTTACTAGGAGGAACTGGGGGGCTATGACTTCTGCGCTAGAAGAGGAGACTAAAGTCTGGAGAGTCAGAGCGACATGTACCTAAACACTATCTAGTATCTGATGTTTAGAGAACATGTTGATAGAATCCAAAAGTTATCAGGGCAAAGGCTAACAGACTCTAAGACTGGTGCATGCATTATTCTACATGTAGTGCGGGTTGAGGAATATTAAATGACCATTAATACAGTATTTCTCTTACATGGAGACGTAAAGGCTAGACCATGACGGAAACTATTGATGCGATTCAGTAGCTTAGGAATGCAGAGAAGGAGAGCTGGACTGATAACTAGAATCATAACATACTTTTGGCAGACTGGCAGGCAGAGCCAGGCCGAGCCGGGCACTGCGAGGCAGGAAGTAAGTGAAGGGTCAGGGATGCAGGTGGGGGCTGTATCGCTCCTCAGCGAGGGTTCAGGAGACAGGAGCTGAATCTGGTGTCCGGGCCCTTTTGAGGCCTAGAAACGGGGACTTTTACTGAATTAACGTGCACACTGTGAAACGTGGCAACATAACTTTACATAGGCTTAATACTCGTAGCTTTCACGAGAACTAGAAACTTGGCATACTAAAGTTGGACACAACTAGAACTGCGTCTTTAATCGATCATAAGGGAATACATATGCATATTAATCATGCACATATAACATAAGATGGGGAACACGTAGGGACACAGAACATGGCAAAATTTACTTTTCCACAGGACGGGGAGCCCGGACGGGGCTGAGGGCCACCCCCGCAACCGCCTGGGCTGAAGTGCTGCCAGCGTTTGAGGCGAGCCTCAGGTCATGAGGGCAGAGGGAGAGAGAGAGCTTACCTCTGTGCAGACGCTGGGACGGCGGAGACACCTACCCCTCACGCTCTCGGCACCTGGTCAGGGTGCGGAGCAACTGGTAGTGTGTCCCGGTAGTGTCCGTCTATAAGCAGGCTGAACGCTAGTTCCCCCAGGCGCCGAGAGTACGGTGGCGCCTATCGCGCATCATGCGCATGCGCACAGGGAGCCCAGGATCTGGAGCTATTAATAGGCAATGATGGCAAACGTGGCGGCCATGTTGGAAAGGTCGCTGGTGCTGGCAGAGGTCGGATGTACAGTCTGCTGGGGGTTAGAGTGGCGCTGGGTTGCTGCTCAAGCTGGATATTATGCGGGTGTTGGATCTTAATAAAGGTAACTTATCGTGAGGCGGGGCCGAGCGACTGCTGGGGGCAGGGTTTTTTTTTTTGACCAGTCATCAGATCTTGGGAATAGAGTACACTCCATGATGGACACTGGGATATTGTGCTTGTGGTAGAGACAAAGCGGGTCAGTCAGGTTTCTGGAGGGACATCATGTAGAGATAAATCGTTTGAGAATCATCAAGGGTAGGACATAGACCCTCTGTGATGCAATGGCCGGGGCCAAAGCTCCGGTGTATGTAGTGAATAGGCTGAATGGGTACAGGGGCTAGCTACGAGGTCATCTAGAGACGGTGGCCCAGGGGACTGCATCGTTAAGCCCTACTGTGTCAAGCTGAAGGCGGTGCACCCATCTCTGTTCCAGCCTAAACAGTGCCTGCCTGGACATGGCTGGTTGGGACTCGAGCACTAACCACTGGATGCTGTCTGCAGGATGATTGTGAAGTTGGTAGTGTTCATACAATCTCGTGTGGGTCCTGGAGCACCGTATGTTGCTTTTGTGCTCTGTTATTCTGAACTTTACCTGTCTCATGGTCATACCTACATAGAATTTGTCACAAGGACAAATCAAGAGGTAGATACATTTAGTACTGAGACAGTTGGTGTGTCTGTTGAGTTTCCACGTGAAGGAATCAGTGAGTTTGATTTCTTTGCATTGTCTGGACTGGGGACATACCGCACAGCCGCCACAAGGGTAGTGTCCAACAACGGGGGGAGGTGCCATAATGTCTGCTGCCCACTGCTGTATTGTTTCTTAGGGCGTGTATGTATCAGGGAGTCTTTAAGGTTGGCTGTTCGTTTAAAAGCGAACCTCGGTTTGGGTAGCTCGGCGCCTCCTGAGTTTAGGATGCCCCAGTGTTTGTTCACAGTTTTTTTAATAAAGTTGGAGTTTCTGGTAAAACTGGTGACACAAGTAATCCGGTCATCACGCTCTTTCTGGTGTACTTCAAGGAGGGCCTCCCTATGGTTGTTGAGTGCTCTCTTGCTGGAGTCACGTATCAGTTTAGTGGGGTACCCTCTATCCATCAGTTTATGTTGGAGGGTATTAGCTTCTTGCCTATAGTCATCCCTAGAAGAGCAGTTTCTACGTACCCTCAGGAATTGGCCAAAGGGTAGATTCTCGCGCATTGCTCTCGGGTGATGGCTATTGAACAAGAGAAGACTGTTTCTGTCCGTGCTTTTCCGGAAGAGGGTAGTGCTCAGACCGGCTGGGCCCAGCCGTATCGTGAGGTCAAGAAAGGGGAGGGCTTAAATTCTTCGCAGTGGAGCGTGCCCATCGTGTTCCGGGAGGCCAGGGTAAGCCTGCGCCCCGCCGAGGCCTATTGTTGCGAAACTCTTCCACTATAGGGATCGGGACGCTATCCTGCAGGCATCACGTGTGAAGGGCCCGGTGGCCTTTGAGAATGCCACGGTGAACTTTTATCCGGACTTTTCTCAACAGGTGCAGAAACAGCGTATGGGCTTCCGTGGAGTCAAGAAGCGTCTCCGGGACATGGGATTGCGCTACGCTATGCTTTTTCCGACCAGGCTGCGAGTTGAGTACAATGACCGAACCTTTTTCTTTGATCGGCCTGATTCAGTGAATGACTGGCTGGACTCTCTGCCGGACCGACCTCCTGCGGCTGAGTCCGCCGCCCACCCGGGTGGTGCTGAGGGTGGTGTAGAGAGCTGAACTATTTGTCCTTGCCCGGGTCCTCGTGTAAAGTAACTTCTTCTGGGATTCTATGCCTAAGTGCCTCTACTGTCTGTGTGTTTTCCTTGTTATTTGTCTTGTTGGGGTGGCGGGTGGGCCAGAGCCTTTCCTCCTCCGGGGTCTTTTTGTAGAATGGGGGTTCTTGGGCGACAGGCACACTGCATGTTGGGGTGGCTTTTTAGCTTCTTGCAGGGGTGCAGGGTGGGGGGTGTTTCCTTGATTGTTGGGGGGTGGGTGGGTGGGAAGTTTGATGTTTGTGTGTTGTGTTCTCAAGGCGATTCTATCTTGCTAATGATGTTTTTGATGTCATGCTCATTGGAGGGGGGTTGCGGCGTTGCTGTGTGGGATGGGGGGTAGCGGGTTGAGGTTTATTTCGTGGAATGTTAATGGTCTGGGGGATCGTATTAAGCGGGGTGTGGTATTGCGATGTATACGACATTTGTCTCCAGATATTGTTTTTCTACAGGAGACTCATTTGGTGGGCAATACATGTCGTGCAATGAATAGGTGGGGCTATCGCCTCGCCGCACATTCGGGGTTTACCACGGGTTCCAGGGGGGTGGGTATCCTTGTTCGGGCTTCCCTCCCCCTAACTATTGATGATGTGATCCTTGATGATCAGGGGCGTTATGCCGTCCTCGTGGGTCGCTATGAGGGTCGGACCCTTTCCTTGTTTGCCGTTTATGTGCCCCCCGGTCTACAGACCTCTACCTTTTCCGATTTGGGCCGTGTGTTGTTGAACCTCCCTGATAGTACTCTCTTCATAGCAGGTGACTTTAATTCTGTATTCTCCGGTCTACATGATCGTCACCCCCCTAGGGACACCCCTTTGGCCCAACAGTGGCTGGGTGGGTTTCTGGATACGTTCGGCTTGGTGGATTGCTGGAGACTTATGCATCCTACTCGGCTTCAATACACTTTCCACTCTGGGGCCCATGGGAGTCTGTCTAGACTGGATTATTTCCTGATGCCTGCGGCGCAGTCGCTAGCGGTTCGTGAGATTAGACACCTCCCCCGGGGCATCTCTGATCATTCTCCGCTCTGGCTTTGTTTTGAGGTGGGGGTGGAGGCGGCGGGCCGGGTGGCTCCTATCAACCCATGGTACCTCACCTCCCCCGAGACCCGTAATCTCTTGGTTAAGTCTTTGGACAATTATTTTTTAGACAACGAGGGTTCCGTATCCTCTGCGATATCCCTGTGGGAGGCCTTTAAGACAGTGATTCGCGGGCAGGCCCTTTCCCTTATTGCTGAATCCAAAAAGGCGAGGAATCGGGAGGTGGTAGACCTTGAGAGGGAGATTGCGGAGATAGAGGCTGACCTAGAATCGGAGGTTACATCTGCTAAACTCCACACCCTGGGTCTGAAACAACTTGCTTATAAGTCTTTGGTCACAGATGCAGCTAAACTGATGTTTCGGGAGCAACAGGGTCGTTTGTATGATGTGGGGGACAAAGCGGGTAAATTACTGGCATGGTTGGATAAGAAGGAGAGGGAGAATCGTGTGGTGCCTGTGATTCAGACTTCGAATGGTGTGGGAGTGACGGACCCGGTTGGAATAGTTGAATGTTTTGCGGATTATTTTCGTGTGGTTTATACCCCTGTGTCTGAACGGGATGTTGATGACTCTCGCCTTTTGTTGCGTGATATAGCTCTGCCCAGTGTTTCCGATTTAGACCGAGTCTCTTTGGAGTCCCCTTTTACTACGGACGAGATAGCGACGGCCATTCGCTCACTCCGTTCGGGCAAAGCTTTGGGCCCGAATGGATTGCCAATTGAATTGTACAAGTTACGTCCTGACAGGGTGGCGCCCTATCTTCGTACCATGTTTTTGGAATCCCGCGAACGGAGTATTCTCCCATATGATCAGCGTCTGGCTACGACAGTTGTTATTCCCAAAGAAGGCAAACCTCGGGACCTTTGTTCGTCTTACAGGCCCATTTCCCTGTTGAATGTTGAACCCAAGGTCCTGGCTACCCGCCTCTTGACGGTCATTAGTGGCTTGGTTCATCCGGATCAGTCCGGATTTATCCCGCATCGCAATACGGCTCTTAACCTACGTCGTCTCCACGGAGCTGTTGCGAGGGCAGGGCTTCTGACGGAACCGGCCATTTTGGCTTCGCTAGACGCCTCGATGGCCTTTGACACGGTAGAGTGGCCCTATCTTTGGGCAGCTCTTGAGAAATTTGGTTTTGGACCTGAGTTTATTGGTTGGGTGAAGTTGTTATACGCCGAACCCTTGGCACAGGTAGTGGTAAACGGTCGGGTTTCTGTCCCCTTCTGTCTTGGTAGGGGGACCCGTCAGGGGTGCCCCCTGTCTCCGTTGCTTTTCGCGCTTGCTCTGGAACCGTTGGCTGCGTGGCTTCGATGGGAACCTTCACTCAAAGGGATCCGTTGGTCACCGGATTTTGAAGACCGCGTCTCGCTTTACGCGGATGACATTCTTCTGTATCTTACTTCCCCGCGTAAATCTTTAAATGTCTTATTTGACGTTCTTACTTCGTTTGGTGCTAACTCGGGTCTGGTTATTAATTGGGCTAAGTCCTGTGTGTATGTTCTCTCGGGTGTTTTGCCCCCATTACCGGACAGGTTTCCTATCCAGATTGTCCAATCTGGCTTCAAGTATTTGGGGATCTTTATTACGCTGGACTCCTCGCTCCGGTTCGAGCGTAACCTCCTCCCCCCGCTTCTTCGACTGCGACTGGATGTGGCCCGTTGGCGTAAGCTACCCCTGTCTCCTCTGGGCAGGGCTGCCCTTTTTAAAATGATGTCTTTGCCGCGATTCCTATACGCGCTTCAAAATTCTTATGACGACATTCCCGCTACCTATTTCCGGGAGATCGAGAGTCTTCAGAGGCAACTGATCTGGGACGGGCGTCCACGTATTGCCCTTGCGAAACTTACCATCCCTTGGTATGACGGGGGCATGGCGCTCCCAGATATCAAGAGATATTATTGGGCTGCCCAGCTGTCTGCCATTAATCACGCAATGTATTCCCCGGGTAGAGATCCGGCCTTTGAGATGGATAAACTCCAGCTGCCGGGAGGGGATTTTAATAGAGCGCTTTATTCCAGATCGGCCGGGCGCCATCTTGTGGGCCCGTCCAGGATCGCAGTCAATGTGTGGCGCGCCGCGAATGTGAGTTTGGGATGGGAGAATCGACTGACAATGGCGACTCCGCTTTATGCTTCTGAACGTTTGGGCTGTCTCTGGTCTACTAAGGGCTTTGACCGCTGGGATATGATTGGGATATGTAAAGTGGGTGATGTCTGTGTGAAGGGTAGAGTGAAGTCTTTCCAGGCCCTTAAGGCAGAATATGACTTGAGTGATAGAGAGTTTTTTCGGTATTTGCAGGTCCGGCATGCCCTGGCCTCAGTTCTGACTCCTGATGTGACCCTGCCCGAGTCCTCCCCCCTTGAGGATCGTATACTGGATGGACACCTGCCCGATAGCACTATCTCCCTTATTTACAAGAAACTGATTAATAATCGCGCTGACTTATTGGTCCGACTTAGGGAGGTTTGGGTCGGTGACGGATTGGACTTGGATGACGAGGATTGGCAGTCGGCACTCACTTCTCCGAAAGAGGTCGCCATCCCCGCCCGTCTTCGTTTGGTTCAACTTAAGATCCTCCACCGGGTGTATGTAACTGGTCCACGTCTGGTTGTGATGGGTTTTTCCCCAGATGGCTTATGCAAGCGTGGTTGTGGGATGAGTGCTACATTTCTGCATATTCTTTGGGAGTGCCCGGTGGTAGCAGCCTACTGGATTGATGTGCTTGCGGTGATGACTGTTGTAACTAGTATTACCCTGCGGCCTGAGGCCCGACGATGCCTGTTGAACGTATGGGAACCCACCGACTATTCTGTGGCCCAGACCAGATGGGCGACCTTGGGATACATAGTCGCGAAGCGGGACATTGCGCAACTCTGGGGCGCACCCAGACCTCCCGAGGTCTCGGTGTGGGAGGATAACATGGACTGGTCCATGTTCCGAGAGAAGACCGTCTATGTGGCTAGGGGCAGACCCAGGGCGTGGACGAAGATTTGGGGTCAGTGGAATGCGTATCGTGGAGATATTTGTACCCCTCCCTTGGTTGACACTCCCGATGTTACCCTATCTCCCTAGGCTGACGTTCCCGAAAATTTTTCATGTTGTTTTAGGATTTTCCTGCCCTCCCCGCTGGCACCCCCCCCGGCCTTGCCGAGTCCCATTGATTTGCTTTGGTCTTCCTGATTAGTGGCTTTCCCCTCCGCCTTCTGGGCTGATCTGATTAATGTGCATTCGCCTTGTTTAGAGTTTGTTGTTTTTATGATTAATACAGAAAATTGTTATGTCCTGTCCTATGCTTTGGGCAATAATTGGTATATGCTTTGTGCCTGGCCACGGTAGTGATCGTTTGCTTCTATGTTGTGCGTTGCTATTAGCGGCCAGCCCGTGTGGTTGTGGGCCCATCTCTGTAATTCTTATTTTATTGCTCAATAAAAGTCTTTAACCAAAAAAAAAAAAAAAAGAAAGGGGAGGGCTGTCTCAGAGATAGAGCCTGTAAATTTAAGGTATGGATTCTGTTGGTTGATCCATGTGCAGAATTGGGTGCAGCTATCGCGGTCACCTTTCCATAGTATCAGGATGTCGTCTATGTAGCGACGCCATAATGTAAGATGTTGTCTGAAGGGGTTGGATTCTGGGTAGATAAATTGGTTCTCGAAGGCTGCCATATAGATACAGGCAATACTAGGAGCAAAGGTTGAACCCATTGAAGTACCCCTGATTTGATGGTACATCTGTGATCCGTATTGAAAAAAGTTTTCTGTCAGGGCGATGCTCGCGCAGGCAATGATGAACGGTATTGGTGTAGGTGAGGACCAATCCTCCTGCATTAAGGCAGATTCCACTGCTTCTAGTGTGGCTGCTTGGGGAATATTCGTATATAATGCTTCCACATCAAGCGTGAGGAGAGGGTCCACTTCTTCTCTACCTTCGATTGAGTCAAAAAAAAAAACCACATCCCTGTGTGCCATGCCTACAACCCACTGCCCTGGCATAGATAATTCACCCCACTAGCTGGGTGCTCTTTACCAGTGGTGAGGGTACAGGTGCATGAGCCCTGTACCCCTACAGTGTCTAAGTCAATTCCTAAACATTGTAAGTTCAGTGCTGCCATTAAGAGTATATGGTGCTGGGAGTTTGTCATTACGGACTCCACTGTACCATAATGGCTGCACTGACAACTGAGAAGTTTGGTATCAAACTTCTCAGCACATTAAACCCACACTGATGCCAGTGTTGGATTTAATGAAAATGTTTTAATGAAAAATGCACACCTGAAAAACGACCTACCACTAGTGTCCAGGCTGAGTGGCTGCTTTCAACTGCCACCACCAGACATGTTTCTGGACCCCTGGGTCGAGAGCCTGCTGCTCTCTGGGGACTGAAACAATGCAAATACTGGGACGAGGTGTCAAGCTCCTCCCCCAGGATGGGCAGGGTCCACGAAGGAGAAGCTTCCAAGGCTTGCCACCTTTTTGAGCTTCCCCAGACCTTTTGCTGCTTCCAGCAACTGGTCACCCCTAGTTCTGACCCCCACTTTGGGCAGGAGAACCGTCGGGAAAACCAAGTGAGGAAAGGAGGTGTGCCCACTTCTGTCAACCCCACCCCTCAGCTGGGGGAGGCAAGGTGAAGCACAACTCTCATTCCCCGCCATCTTGCAGATGGGAGGACCCAGCCAACCAGGATGAGGCTTATGCCCCCTTCCCTCTGGAGGGTGGCATATTAGGGAAGGGACCCATTGGTCCCAACAGTTTACCTACCTTTAACTCACCTAAATCTAGTATTTAGGGGCACCCATGAACCTTGCTTCCTCAGACAAGAAACTACGAGAAGAAAAGAAGAAGGACCGAACAGCCGTGCCGAAGCTAAGAAGAGGAGGACGCCCACTGACTTGGCCCCAGCCCTACCGGCCTGTCCCCACCTTAAACCTGCAGAAGCGATACTCCGGTGTGCCCTGCAGCCAGCATCCTCAAGAACCCCGAGGCCCTATCTCCAGTGTACACAGGATTTGTTCACCAACGGACTCCAGCTCTGGCAAGATCCGTGAGTCTGCACCCATGGCCCAAGTTAGAGTGGCCCAACACCACAAGGAGGTCTCCCCGATAATTCTGACCCGAGATCCGGTGATCCCTGACCTGTCGAAAGCCTCCAGCCAACGCCTGCAGCCTCAAGCCGGAAGGTCCCCCAACCGTGACCAGGAGCTGGTAAGAAGATCCGACCCTAAAAGGCACCCCTGCACCCGACGCCCCATGACCTCGGATGGCCCAACCGACTGTGCCTAACCAACCCCCAGTATCCCAACTTACTTCTCCAAGTTGTTGTCACACCCAGAAGACCTTCGTCCCAGAGCCTGCAGTGTGTTTGCAAACAGGAGACTCCCCATTGAAAGCTACTGGGCGCCAAACCCCAAAACCGCATTCTGCACCCGGCCGCCCCAGTGCTGCTGAAGGTGCACCTTTTGTTCTGCCTTGAACCCCCATTTGCCCTGAGCTTAATTCCAGGAGCTTTGCTCCCACAACCCTGTAACCTGCTCGTAAGCAGCCAACAACCGGAGGCCCCCTATCCCCCATTGGATAACATTGGGCCTCAGCACTCTGCACCCAGCCGCCCTAGTGCCGCTGAGGGTGTAACGAGAGTGCATCCGTGACCCTGGGGGACCCCTGAGTCAACCCCCAGAATACCAACTCCCACAACTGAATACTTACCTTAGGATAACATTGACTGTTTTTCTGTGAAAAGTGTAGAGTTGAAAAATCTATAAAAGTCTCTAAATCTGTAACAAAATAACCAAGACGCTTTTACTTACCTGTTTACAGGAAATGTCCCAGTGTAGTATCCAGGTATACTGCACTGTGTAAGAAAAGTAATCTGTAAAGTAATCTACTTAATATTTCAAAGTATTGCATGTCTAGTTGTTCTACTGTAATCAAACCAAAAGTATATAAATATAACTGCAATACAAACTGGTTATAAACTGTATTTTTACTGCAAAGTACTTATCACTTACCTGTGCCAGACTTGCTTGGTTCTAGGAAATAAAATAGTTAAAAGAATATTTTTATACAAAACCAATTGGTCTGAAGTTCAGTCTTTGGGTGTTTGAAGTCATTTGCTGATTGAGTGTGTACAACAAATGCTTAACACTACCCTTTGATAAAGCCTTACTGCTGTACCACAAATAGAGAGTAAGGTGCTCTCTACTTTTACCTCCGCCTCCCTTTGGGTTTCCACTGGACTCTGTGCACGCTATACCTCACTTTGGTATAGTATATACAGAGTCAGCTTCCTACACAGCCCCAGACCTATACTATATCCTGCTAAACCCTCACCTCCTCATGATTCCTCCTCATATCAGGAGCTGAGAGCTATGGCAGCAGAATATCTTGTGGTCACATTACATAAAGAATCTATAGAGTAAGCTTTTTTTATTCAAGACACTAGGCGCTACACATAAAACATCTCAGCCCCTTCCAATGTTAAAAGGCATGATTCACCATGCTGAAGATATTTGTAAAGACTCTGCACGGGCGCGCATCGTTTCACATAGGGTGGATAAAAAATATAAACCTGCATCATCTGACCCAGTTTATATTAGAGGTTAGCTTCCACCAGACTCACTAGTTGTGTCAAATGCCCGGGAAAGAGCAAATTCACAAACTACAGCAGATGCACCACCTCCAGATGCCTCAGGCAAACCAGTCACTACACTATCTGCCAGTCATTGGCGTACTGCAAATACACAAGGACTATTGGCCAGGTGTGACAAAGCGCACTGGGATGAGATGGAGGAACTACTCCAGTATCTCCCAAAAGAGCATAAGAAAAAGGGACAAACAAGAGTTAGTGCAGGAAGGGAAATTTATTTCCAACTCCTCCATCAGCTGTGTATTAGACGCTGCTGCTACCACCACCAGAGGTATTAATACTAGTGTCCTCCTATGGAGGCATGTCTGGCTGCTTATCTCTAGTTTTAACCCAGTAGTTTAGCAGACTTTATTAAACGTAACTTTTGATAAGGAGCATCTCTTCGCCCCACAAGTGAATGAGGCCTTAGAAAGGTTTAAAAAAAGATACAGATGTTGCTACTTCTATGGGAGCACTTATTCAAACACCCACCAATAGAGATCCCTTTCATTGCACCTCATATAGCTGGGGTTCCAAAACCACTTCCACAGATGCCTCCACATCTTCATATAGGCCACAAAATCAATCTTCTCCATCAAGAGGTTATTTAAGTGGCCATTACAGGGGTACCAACTCCAAAGGACGGGACAGAGGTACACAAACCCGTGCCTCCCCATCCGGTAACAAGCAATGACTCACTCATTATTCCCTCCGATCATCCTACACCTGTTTAGGGTCGACTACAGCAGTTTCTTCCCACCTGGCAGTCAACTACATCAGACAGGTGGGTGTTAGGCATTATAGAACATGATTATTGCCTGAAGCTCATTAGTAATCCTCCCAACATTCCACCTTGCACCCACAGACTCTCTCTGGAACATCAACAACTGCTCAAACAGGAAGTTCAAGTTCTATTACTCAAAGGAGTTATAGAGCCAGTTCCAATAAAACATCTAGGGTCAGGGATTTACTCCCTGTACTTTCTAGTTACCAAAAAGGATAGCTCTTTCCAGCCTATTTTGGATCTCAGGCCTTTAAACCTCTTCATACTATCAGAACACTTGCATATGGTCACACTTCAACAAGTGCTTCCACTTCTACAGCAAGGATACATCATGTCAGCACTAGATTTATAGGACTCATACTTTCACATCCCTGTTCATCCAGCACCTTGTAAATATCTGATTTGTCATAGCAGGGAAACATCACTTCAAAGTCCATCCATTCTGAGTCATTCCTGCACCCAGGGTGTTCACCAAATGTTTAGCAGTAGTAGCAGTGCACTTAAGAAGATAAAACATTCATGTCTTCTCATATCTGGACGATTGGCGTATCAAAGCCAATACACACCTCCTGTGTCGTTAACACACCCAAATTGCCATAAATGTTCTACATCAGCTGGGATTCACTATCAATGCTCAGAATTCCTATCTTCAACCTTCACAGCTGCAACCATATCTAGGAGCTATGCTCAATACTCAAGTAGGTCTAGCCTATCGAAATGCAGCCAGGATTAAACATTTCCAAACGCTGCTAACACAATCCTAACCCAATCAATACTTAACAAACCAAATGTTCATGCGTCTTCTAGGGATGATGGCATCATTTATTACCATAGTGCCTGATGCAAGACTAAACATGCGTCCTCTACAGGAATGTTTAACACGACAGTGGACTCAATCACTGGGTCGACTCAACAATCTAGCATTGGTAGGCAGCAGTGGTCATCGCTCTCTGCAGTGGTGGAACTCCCAAAACCTATTAAAAGGGCGGCTATTTATCGACCCTGTTACACAGGTCGTGCTAAAAGGAGACACATCCCTAACAGGATGGGGTGCTAATCTACAAAATCTAACAGGTCAGAGACTCTGGGACATCAAACACCAGAATCTCCACATCAACTACCTAGAACTTCAAGCTGTTCACCTAGTGTTGAAAACAATTCTACCTCACCTTATAGGCAAGGTTGTCCTAGTTCGGCCGGACGGTATGACAACCATGTGCCATGTACGAAAACAGCGGGGGCCACACTATAGGTATCACGACTGTTAGACCTGGCATCTTCTGGTGTGTTTCCCTGTCTTTTTGCTTCTGACCTCCTGTTTTTTGTGATACTCGAGATCTTGTTTTTACTGGTTTATTGTTTCTGCACACGTCAATACTGCTGATCAATACTACTGTGCAAGTGCTCCTACTGTAAATTGTATTGATGGATTGGTGTTTCCATGATTGGGATATTGGATTTACTAGTAACTCGGTGCACTATGCGTGCCCAGGGCCTGTAAATCAAATGCTACTAGTGGGCTTGCAGCACTGGTTGTGCCACACACGCAGGTAACCTTTCAAAGGTGTCTCAGACCTGCCACTGCAGTGTCTGCATGCAGTTTTCACTGCCATGTCATCCTGGCAAGTGCATCCATCCACTTGCCTGGCCCAAACCTTCCCTTTTCGTACATGTAAGGCACCCCTCAGGTAGGGCCAAGGTACCACCCTGGGCAGCGTGCAGTGTATGTGAAAGGTAGGACATGTACTGATGTGTGTGACCTGTCCTGATAGTGAAGTACTGCCAAGTTCGTTTTCACTATTGAAAGGCTAGCTGTCCCATAGGCTAACATGGGAGGTGCTTTGTAACATCTTACAAGCATAACTTTCCATTGGGACAAGATAGAGAAGTGGAGTTTAGGCTTCCTGAACTCCGAATTTAAAGATAAATATTTTAGTAAAGATGATTTTCATGTTGTGTGTTTGAAAATGCCTCTTTTAGAAAGTGGGAATTTTCTTGTTTAACCATTCTCTGTGCCTCTGCCATTTGTGTATTCGCCGTCTGGGTTCAGAGTGACCGGAGCAGGGATGTGCATTCACACTAGACAGACACAAGGGGGGAGGGGGTTGGGGCATGCCCTGCCTTTCCTGGGTGACACCTAGCCAGGCTGAATAGACCTGGTTGCATTTAGAGTAGTGGGAGAAGTTGTCACTTGCACCTGAATGGACTGTGGCTGCCTTCCACAAACCTGCCTCACTCTCCTGGAGTAAACCTGGCCTGAGCCAGACAGAACTAGTTTATGTATGCCAGTGGAACTTTGTTCGTGCCAACTTCAAAGGGAAATGTGGTATAAATATTGGGGTGCTGACAACAGAACTTAAAAACCCTTTTGGATCAAAAAACCTGCCAAAAAGAAGAGCTAGAGAAGCTGTGAGGAGAGACTACCCCTTTGCTGTGTTGGCCTACAGTGGCTGCTTCTGTCTTGGGCAGTCAGGACTGGACTAGACTTTCTGCATCTTATTTTCCGGAGTTTCCAAGGGCTTGAGTTAGAGCTTGCCCCCTGTTCAAAGTTCATCTGCTACCAGCACTGGCAACTGTGTGTTTTGTGCTGCAACAGGAGAAAAAGCAACCAAATGCCGTCTATGACGCCACTCCCGACACCGTGACCTGACGGCACCACAGAGGGGACCGCAACCCTGGTCGCCCTGAAGCCAAAACCCAACGCCACCACCGAGCCGCTGCTTTGCACCGTGACCTGTGGTCACCTCATTCCGTAACTGGACACATCACACCATCGCCCTGGTTCCCCGATGCCGCTGCTCCACGGCCACCTCGATGCCGCTGCCTGCACCACGAACTGAGGGCACTGCACTGCACCGCACCGCTGCACTTCACACCGCAGCTGCAACGCCAGCGCTCCTGACTTCAATCGCACAGAGTTGGATCTGAAACACGTGTGACTTCAAGGGCCCGACGACTCCTGAACGGACCTCCTTAACCAACCCCTATCGATGCCAGCTCTTCAGAGCTTATCACGAGGTCACTGCCGTCTACATCTCTAAAGGTTGTGTTTGCGGGTCTTCCCAACACCGTAGCTGACCTGCAATGCCACCGTCAGCCAGGACTTTTGGATTTATTTGTTCACAACACCATGATAATTCTGTCTGGGGCTATCGACTTCAAGGAACTGTTTTTAAGCCTATTTTTGCTTTATGAGTATTTTAAATAACTGTATGTTGGATTTTTATAGTTTTGGTTTTGTTTTGCACAGATAAATATTGGCTATTTTTTCTAAAACTTGTGTTGTGTACTTTTGTAGTGTTTTCACTGCATTACTGCAGGTTATGTGCACATGCTTTACACATTTGGAGATAAGCCTGACTGCTCGCGCCAAGCTACTAAGGGGTTGAGCAGGGGTTATTCCAGAATTGTAACTCCCTTATTCTGACTAGGAAGAAGGGTCCCTACTTGGACAGGGTAACAACCTGCCAACTAGAGACCCCCATTTCTAACAATGATTCCCTCAGACCACTTGGCGTTGGGCAATACATCACAAAATCCATCTCTTAGCGGAACACCTTCCAGGAACGGACAATGACTTAGCTGCTCTCTGCAGCAGGATGCAGCAACAAGTCCACAAGTCCCAAGTCTTCCTCCCATGTTTCCACGAGTGGGGGTTTCGACAAATAGACCTCTTTGCGACCGCACAGAACGCAAAATGCCCAAACTTTGCTCTCGAAGGTCTTCTTTGGTCTGGTATTGACCAGATTATCCTTCAGGCTTTGTGCCCGTCTGTAAGAAAAAAGTGGCTTGTCCCAATTGAGGTTGCCGGAATTAACCATGGACCAGTGTTATTTAGAGTACGTTGTACCGCGTGGTGTACCTACTCCCTGCCCGACGAGGCACCAAACAAAAACGAAAATAGTAAGCCTGACCCCCGCCATCCTGTATTTTTGTTTCCTTCTGTGTAATCCATGTACTGTCAGTCTTGTCTGTCAATTCACTTGGAGTCACCCCCAGCCACCAGAGTTTGACTCGTGAGAAACCACATTGCGCGTCATAATAGCCACGCGCCGCTAAGTTAATATGCTTCCCTTTTTTCTTTTATCCTCTTAACCTGAGAGATAAAACGATACAATCTGCATGTGATTTAGCACGCACCTAACAGATATTGGTATATCTCTTATTGGCCTAATAATAAGCGGTCACCCACGATATATCACAATGCTCATCAATAACTTGAGGTCCCATAATCACCACTGTGGCATGCAGAATGACTGCACTAAGAATCTGCACGACGTTACAGGCTAGTAACAATGCTTTGCGCCTAACGCCAACTCATTTCTTTCTCCCCACAGGTTTTTGTTTTTCTAATTTTCGCTCCACAACGTTGTGAGCATTTTACCTAGGTACAACTGTGCCATAGGTTGCACAAGGATTTAGGATAGGGTGAGTCCTTTAGGAGGCTCATACCGTCCATCTCCTTTGGTCCTGAAGAATACCGGGAACTATCCCATAAGGTAGAAACATGTTGACCTAAAAACACCAACAACACATATAGAGATACGTAGGTCGTAACTTCCCCCTTCCAGTATCTCGCATTTTGTTTTAATATTGTCCAGTTGCTTTTTAATAAAACTCACTTTTGAAAGACAAACCAGGACATTTTTAACATCACCCCTTTTTTTGCACTTACACTTCACAAACCTGCTCCACTGTATTTCAGGTGTCGAAGCACACCCTGGTGACGCTAGGCCACCAGGGTGGACCCCGATGATGAAGCATGTCACCACTAGGTGGTGAGTGAGGGGTTTATAAAAGAAAAGGATCATTTCTCCTTTCTTTGGGTTGACCCCCACCTGACACGTCGGAGCATACTCCTTCTTTTGTTTTGCATAAAGGTAGTATCCTCTCTTCACATTAATCCATCGGTTGAGTTACCCGTTTTCTTATCACAACCAGATTCTGTAGCTGAAAGACCTCTTCATACATTAGATGTTAAAAGAGCATTAATGTATTATATTGATAGGACAAAAGATTTTCGTAAAACAAAACGACTTTTTTGTTGCATTTGCTTGCCCTCCTAAAGAGAAACCTATTCCAAAATCAAGCATTTCTAGATTGGTTGTTAAATGTATCTAAACATGCTATGCCAAAGCCAAAAGGACTTTGTCTATCCCCCTAAAGCACACTCTACTTGTAAAATAGGGGCATCTATGGCTTTCTTTGGAGCTGTTTCAATAGCTGACATTTGTAAAGCAGCTACATGGTCTACACTGCACACATTTACCAAACACTATTGTGTGGATGTTTTAGCATGCCAACAAGCTAATGTAGGGCAGGTGGTGCTACGTACACTTTTTCGAACAAATGCAACATCCACTGGTTAGCCACCGCTCTTTGGTGGGCACTACTGTACAGTCAATGCAAAAATGTGCATCTACAGCCACACATGCCTCGAACGGATTATGTTATTTACCCTGTAAGCATTTGTTCTTGACATGTAGTATTGTAGATTCACATGCGCCCACCCACCTCCCTGGACACGTATGGCCATTGCAGTCCTAGTCTATGTTTCACTTACATGGGCATCTCTTTACTTACACTAATTTATACTCTAATCCCACCCTCTTGCGAGAAAATGATCAAACAATGGAGTCAATGCCCATGGACACTATGACCAAAAGGAGGAGTCATCTTACCTCGTGACTTAAAAGACTTTCTCGAAGAAAAAACAATTTGCAAACATCCAGCCCCAACACTAGATGGCAGGAGTATGCAAAACATGTGAATCTACAGCACTACGTGCCAAGAACAGATGTTTTCTGGATAAGTAAAATAATACATTTGTGGCTTATGTTGACTGCAGATGCACATGCTTGCACACTCCTGCCATCTGGTGTTGGGCTCGGACTCTACAACTTGCTTTTTTCCTTGAAAAAGTATTTTATCGCTGACAAAAGGTCGAGAGAATGCGCATGTTCAATGGCTCCATTGTTAGATACATGTCCGAGGCATGTGGGCTGCTGAATTCATATCTGTGCATAGAACGCCGCCTAGTGTTGGGTCCGGATGATTGCACTTTGTTGTCTTGGAAGAGTCTTCGAAGTATCACGAGATAGGTGACTCCTCCCCTGGACTACAGTGCGCATGGGCATCTTCTCCATCCTCAGATTGTTTTTTTCCGCCATTGGGTTCGGATGCAAACTCCTATACTCCAACTCGGAATCGAAAACAAAACTTTTCTAAAGGCCAAAAGGCCTTCGACTTCGTCGGCATTGTTCTCGTTCAGTACCTCTCTACTCGATCCAAACTTCCATCTCGATTTGGTCGTCGACGCGGGCCGTTGGGCCGTTTCGATGCCACGTGAGCCGACCGTCGATGGAAAGAAGCCCGTTTAAAAGGTGCCCACAATGCCACTCCAAGTTCCCACATACTGATAAACACTCAGTATGCAACAAGTGCCTTTCCCCAGACCATAGGGTAGAAACCTGCCCAGCCTGCGCCCAGTTTCGATCCCAAAAAACTATACGAAACCGACGGGCTGCTAGGCAAGAAATGCAGCGACAGGCACCGGAACCGGACTACATCTTCGATGATGACCAGGATCTACAGGACGCCCCAGACTCGGACCTAGAAATCGTCACCGTCGAAGACTACTCTGACTCCGACGACGAAATCCCGTCGGGGCAAATCGTGAGTACACTACCCCCGACACCAACTAACCCGTTACCAAAGGCTCCGGTCGAGGCATCGCCAAAAGGCCTTAGCCAAGACCATCAAAAACTTTCGCCAGCCCCGCCTTCCGGCTCGGCTCCGAAACCGAAACCTTCAGAAACCCCAGGGCCCAGTACCATCGTCCCAAAGAAGGTTCCAGAGCCAAAGAAGATCACCGACCCAAAGGGCGTCGATCTAAAAAAGGCCGCACAGCCAAAGGGCGTCGAGCCAAAGAAGACTGCCGACCCCACAAACGCTATTCAGCCAAAAACAGTCGACCCCAAAAAATTGGTCGACCCGAACAAAGGCACACAGCCAAAGGGCGCCGAACCGAAGAAGGTCGCCGACCCGCCTGCTGTTCCGAAAACCGTCGACCCGGCAACCGGTGCCGTACCGAAACCAGTATCGAAGCCGGACAAGCCTATCGACCCACAGATAACTGCTCCTAAGACACCAGTCGATCCAAAAAAGAACATCGACTCGGTGACAGACACTCATCCAAAGAAGTCTACAGAGCACAAAAAACGTGTCGACCCGAAAGTTCCGGTCGACCCGAAACCACTCGTCGACCCGAAATCAGGGCCCGAGCGGAAAAAGTCCAACAAAACTCCGAAAGTCGTCGAAAAACCAAGTGTTACCGACCCGAAAAAGTCTAACACTAAACCCAGGACTGTAGAGAAGAATTATTCCACCCAGATCCATCAGACAACCAAGCTAAAGTATACATTAATCCAGAGACTGGTAAAGTTACCATCCTGCATAGGTAAAAGAGGCCTTTGGACTTTGAACCCGATTCACCTATTCCACTGAAGAAAAAGGACTTTGGGACTTCTCCCTCAAGACCCTTCAGCCCTTTTCAACCTATCATGCCTACCACACCTTTTGCTCCTTCTTCACCTTCTCACCATGGGGACGATGAGGGAGACACAGGGTATGAGCCACAGCCTCAATATGATTTCCCACAAGATCCTAACCAAGAGGAACCTTGGGAAGAGCCAACAGATTCTTATGACACCCATCCCATCCCTGATGTACCCACTTATCCTACTAAGCCGTCACCTACAGACGACACAGTAGTCTTCAACCAACTCATGGACAGGGCAGCACAATTCCACAATGTGGACATGCATAGTGAGTATTAACAATATGAGAGAGAGGGTAAGGGACCCACCTCACGGGGCTCAATGACCACATTCCATGGTCTTCTGTATTAAAGCGTTAGTCTCTCCGCCTCCCCTACTGAGTATAACATTTCATTCGACAACGAGCCCTGTGGATATGCTATGCATATCAATACTGGTTAGACTTATCTAAATTGTGGTCTTTTTCTGTAACCATTAATCACCATAATAAGGACCGTTCTATGGTTGACAAGCCAACTTAATATCTGAGTTTTTATTAAGTTCCCATGTGTTTTTATCAAATTTCCCATGTAAGTCTTTTTTCTAAAGTCTTTCTATAAAGATTTTTGAAGTATAAAACATTTCTCCTTACAACACCCTTTCAATGACTCTCCCTCAAATCATGCTCATTAGTGGTTTGAAAGGATAACAATTATTGTCCACCAAGGGAGCGCAATATTGATAAAGCTATCTGCTTTCACAAACTTCGAATCAACACACCGCCGCGCTTGCGTTGCAAGTCTCTTTTTCATAACGCGAACGCTATTGGCTAACCTTGCCCAAGCCTCCTTTTGGCCTTGTACGCTGATTGGCTCCGCCCGCCGAGACCGCGCCCTACGCCCCGAATGGCTCCTTTCATCTAGCATTTCCCTGCCGGCCGGAGACCATCCACGAGGTCCGGTTGCAGGGAGCGCTAGGTGCCAAACGGGTGCTGGGCGTAGCGGGCGTAAGGACGACTTTCTCCTTCACATATCGAGCTAAGTACCAGGTTCAATTTAAATTCGTTTACAAATTCGCCCTATCTCTGTTTACAGGGTGTGCCATTGTCGCCCCATCCACCTCCCGAGACCTATGGGGAGTGGATCGTTTTTTATAAAAGTGAGCATATCTCGTTTATAGTTAAATGTTGTTATTGATACAATTACCAGTGTTTTCACATACTTCCACTGGCCCTACCGTCTGGCCAATTGATCGTCACCCACGAGTGCCACGACCACGGTCTGAATTTCTCTCGCTAGTTTGCATGCTCTGACCATATCTGTGAACAACAGTAAATATCTGGGTTGTTATCAACCCCTATATGAAAGGTGCATGTACTAAACACCATTGTGATGGAGTAAACATAGCTTGTATGGCACAACGGTCATGCCATCTTGATTAGCCATAAGCACAGTGATTCAGAGTGTCATCTCACAGACAACATCTATGAAGAGACTTCTCTAATTTTCTGTTTGTCTTCTCTGTTTGTTTGTCTTTTTACCAGACCACACAGGTCCCTCTAAATTAGAGGTAATTTTCACGACTTGGTTTTTTTGCACTATTTTTCACTACTATTTTAACTTTAACGTCCTCTGGTAGGGTGGACCTTAGCGCGCCCACACCGCCGAGGTACACATCCCATTGGTCCTGAAGAAAGCCCGGTAAATTGTACACATAAGGGCAGAAACATGTCGACCCCACGTCTATAGTGGAAATAACCAATACATTACTTGGTAGATTTCCCGACACATAATTTTAACCTTGTCAGACTGACCACAGAATAAAATTTTTCTTTCTGGTACAGTTCTTTGACAATTTTAATTATCACATTTTTTCACACAACTGTCACAAAACCAGCTCCGCAGTAATCTGGCGTTGCAGCACACCAGGGAGGCATTCGGCTTCTCCTGGTGGGCCCGATGATGAAGCATGTCACCACCCAGGGTGGTGAGTGAGGGCTTCCTGTAAAAACCTATAACGACTTCCAATGTGTAGTGTATAGGGTCATATGGTTCTCTGATCATGTGCTACTAATTTATACCTATTCTGTTGACACTCTCTTGTTGTTCGACATGCATAGTGACCCTGTGGAGGAAGACTTCCTGTTTGACACATTCACTACTGCTGAAAAAAGTGTCAAAACGCTTCCCATGCTGAAGGGAGTTCTAAAACACGCACCTGACATATTTAAGGATACAGCTAGGGCACGGGTAATCAATCCCAGAATAGAAAAAAAGTATAGGCCAGCTCCCACAGACCCTACTTACATCAAGGGCCAGTTGCCACTAGACTCTCTGGTGGTTGCTAACGCACGAAAAAGAGCCAACTCTCAGACAACAGGGGAAGCACCTCCCCCTGATAAAGAGTCAGAAATTCTGGAGGCATCCGGCAAAAGGGTAGCTGCACAAGCCTCCAACTCATGGAGGATTGCTAATACACAAGCCCTACTGGCTCGTTACGACAGGGCGCACTATGATCAGCTCGAAAGCCTTATGCAACACCTACCCAAGCCTTTTAAAGCACAAGCCAATGATCTCACCCAAGAGGGAAAGTTCATATCAAACGCCTCCATCAAATGTGCGCTCGACGCTGCAGACACCGCAGCTAGGTCAATTAATACTAGCGTCCTGCTACGCAGACATGCATGGCTGCATATTTCAGGTTTTAAGAATGAGGTGCAGTCCACCCTTCTTAACCAACCTGTCAATCCAGATTTTCTATTTGGCCCTGCTGTCGACACCATTTTGGACAAAATGAAAAAGGACACAGAAACCGCAAAATCTATGGGTGCATTGCAATTTCTGCAACATAGGGGCTCCTTTTGACGCTCCTCATACAGAGCAAACACACGAGGGAATGCTTTGCAAACATCTGCCTCAAACAAAAGTAACACACAAGCTTCCTTCAATAAGAACACAACCAGGGGAGGTTACAGAGGTAACAGTAATAAGGGAAGAGGGCGTGGAGGCAATAACACCAGGGCCTCCACTGCCTCAAAACAGTGACTTCATTACGCTGCCTCCAGACCCCTTAACACCGGTCGGGGGCAGACTACAGCAGTTCCTACCTGTCTGGCACGCAATTACCACGGACAGGTGGGTAAGACAAATTATCCAGTCTGGTTATTGCCTAGAACTGACTTCTACGCCACCAAACATACCATCCAGACATCGTCCTATGTCCACAGAACACATCACCCTGCTACAACAAGAGGTGAAATGCATGCTGGAAAAGGGGGCCATAGAGCAAGTCCCTTTCCACCAACAAGGTACAGGAGTATACTCCCTATACTTCCTTATTCCAAAGAAGGACGGTTCCCTCAGACCAATATTGGACCTCAGACCCCTAAATCAATATATACTGCGGAGCACTTCCATATGCTCACACTACAACAAGTGCTCCCCTTGCTACGGCAAGGAGACTTCCTAGCAACACTAGACCTCAAGGATGTGTACTTCCACATACCCATCCATCCAGCCCACAGAAAATACCTCAGGTTCGCAATAGAAGGTCAACACTACCAATTCAAGGTTTTGCCCTACGGGGTTACCACGGCTCCAAGAGTGTTTACAAAATGCTTAGCGACAGTGGCGGCACATCTCAGGAGGCAACACGTCCATGTGTACCCTTACCTGGACGATTGGCTAATACAAGCAAAATAGTACCAACAGTGTGCAGCACACACGTCCCAAACAATACAGTTGCTACACAGCCTAGGCTTTTCAATCAACTACACAAAATCGCATCTGCAACCTTCCCACGTACAGCAATACCTGGGAGCCACTATAAATACCTCCAGTGGCAAAAGCATATCCAAACTCAGCAAGGATAGCCAGCATGCAGATACTCATTCGCAAATTGCTGCCACAACACTCCCTGCCAGCTCAAGTCTTCATGCAGCTCATAGGCATGATGGCCTCCTGCATATTCATTGTCCTCCATGCCAGACTCCAAATGCGCCAATTACAGGAATGCCTAGCACGGCAATGGAACCAGGGTCGTGGACAACTAAAAGACCTAGTGTTGGTAGACAGTCGCACTCACAACTCTCTGCAGTGGTGGAACCCACAAAACTTTTCCAAGGGGCGACTGTTCCAAGAGCCGGTTCCACAACTAGTACTAACAGCGGACGCATCACTGACAGGCTGGGGAGCCCATCTCCTTCAATACACAGTACAAGGGCTCTGGACAAACAAACAGAAACAGCTGCATATCAACCAAATAGAGTTGCTAGCAATATTCCTAGCCCTGAAAGCATTTCAGAAATACTTGTACAACAAGACGGTGTTGATCCGAACGGACAACATGACCGCAATGTACTATATCCAGAAACAGGGAGGAACGAACTCTCCACAGCTGTCCCATCTGGCACAAAGCATATGGAAATGGGCGATTCCAAAAACATTTTTCTCCTCGCAGAACACCTTCCAGGGAAGGACAATCAGATTGCCGACCTGCTCAGCAGGCACAACCAACAAATACACGAATGGGAGATTCACCACCAAGTTCTTCAGCCATTCTTCGAAGAGTAGTGTCACCCAGAGTTAGACCTGTTTGCCACAAAAGAATACTCCAAATGCCAGTACTTTGCCGCCAGGTTCTGACATCCGTTGTCACTGGGCAATGCGATATGGATGAACTGGTCAGGCAAATTTGCGTACGCTTTTCCCCCAACACCGCTGATCCCGCTGGTGGCACGCAAACTGCGGCAACACTCACTCGCACTAATCCTAGTTGCTCCCACATGGGCGAGACAACCATGGTACACAACATTCCTAGAACTTTCAGTAGTTCCTCATCAAAGACTGTGCCTTGCTCCCCATCTTCTAACTCGGAACCATAGAGAAATAAGACACCCAGATCCCAATCTGAGGAACCTAGCGATCTGGCTCCTGAGGTCTTAGAGTTTGGATACCTTAACTTGCCCCCAGACCGCATGCACATCATTAGGGAGGCAAGACGACCAACCACATTTTTTTTGTAAAAACAATTTTTATTGGCAGTCAAGTTCGAGATTAGCTTAGTACAAAGGATAAAACAATGCGGTAATAGCTGACATTTTAGGTGAACAGTGCAGTTCCGACAAGACGCCTTTTATATATAACATTCCCCCAAACCATTCCCTCCCTGTGTCCCACCCCCCTAGTCAGTGTGCCGTTGTCCTCTCTCTCAAGCAGCCGAGCGCCAACAGTGAGTTACCTCCCTGATAAGAACAATAGTAAAAGGTAAGTAGTGCCTATCAATGGGGGATCCGATCTCTCAGAACCTCTATCGTTACTTGTTGTTATTGCGTGCCTCGCTGGAAGTGGGGTACCCCTGAAAACAATGTCCCTACGGTGTCGCTACTCCCTCATCTTCGCTCAGTTCGCTCTCAGGCAGCTGGAGCGCAATCACTAGGGCCTCCCACGCTCTAGCTACCTCCAATGCCTTGTCCTTATCTAGGCGCCTAGCCTGTTGTAGCCGCAATGTGCTCTCCGTTTTCGCCCACCGCACCAGAGTGGTCCTCCAACGCAAGTAGCTGGGTCCCTGGCTAGATTTCCAGTGCATGGTGATCTCTCGTTTGGCTAGTATCAAGCCCAAATCGTAAAACTTACTGGTAACACGAGTACGGGGGTTGTGAGGGAACCATAACAATAAGCAAGCGCCCATATCCGCGTCAATCTGCCGGTCCGTGACAGCATTCAGGCAGGTCATCACCGCTTCCCAGTAACCAGCTAGCTCACCACAGGTCCAAAACATGTGTGCGAAGTCCGCTTCCGCTGTCCCACATCTAGGACCGAGCGAAGATGCACCTTCAAAATATTGCGAAATCTTAACTGGTGTTGGGTATGCTCGGTGGAGGGTGAAAAACTGGATCAACTAGAACCTGGCATTCCTAGTGCCCTTCCATGCCCGCCGCAATAGCTGCGGCCACGTCGACTCAGGGATCGGTCGCCCGATATCCCCTTCCCACTTGGCTCTCAGCCCATCCAGGGGCTGCAGGGTTTCAGTCGACAGCCTCCGGTAAAGGCAGGTGACGGCCTTGTAAGTACCAGCAGCCATGACCACATATTGACAGCACTCTGACGTCGGTGGTTCGGTGAGCCCTCTCTTCCAGTGTCTTCGAATACCGGCCACCAGCGAGGCGTGCAGCAGATAGTCACCTCTCGGGAGGTCTTGGAATGTGAGCAGCGACCCCTCTTTGTAAAGATCACCGAGCATTTGCAAGCCAAGCTCCTCCCGGGTCGCCAGCGCAGACCAGTCGCCGCCGTGCGGAAAGGCCGTGCACATCCCTAGCGGGATCTCAGGGGCATATGGGCGAGTGGTACCGGAGCGCCTATGGCAACGAAGCCAACCGCTATGAATCGTACGTTCCTCCAGAGTGAGCTGGGTGAGGTCCAATTTCTGGTCTAGGATTATAAAGGAGATGACATGTCTTGGAAATAGTCTGCCCACTACTCCCTCTGGACCTCGGAATTCTAAAGCCACTGCCTGGGTAAGCCACTGCAGCTGCGCTGCCAAATAATACCACTCGAAATCCGGGACTGCAAGTCCCCCGTCTGCCCTGGGGCGCATCAACGTGGCCAGCGCAACGCGCCGTCTACCCGACCCCCAGATGAACCCAGAGATTAGGGAGCGGAGTCTGTTAAAAACCGACGCCGATATCCAGATCGGCAGAGTGCGAAACAGATATAATAAACAGGGAAGTGCTACCATTTTCAGTAACGCCACTCGTCCCGCGACCGAAAGCGGCAGCGTCCGCCAGAATCCCATGCAGCCTCGCAAACTCCGAATCGCTCTGTCGACGTTACCCTCCAGGAGGGCCAACGATGAATGATAGATGTGCGTACCTAGATATGGGAGGCAGTGGTATTCCCATCGCAGTTCGCCCTCCGGTTGGGAGTCATCCGTCCCTGGTGTCAGCGGGAAGAGGCAAGATTTCCCCCAGTTGACTCTCAGTCCTGAAAGGTGGCCAAAATCCGAGAGCAAGCGCTCTGCCCCACGCAGGGAATCGTCAGTGTCCGCTAAAAACAGCAAACAGTCGTCTGCATAGAGAGAGATGTAATGGGTGTCGCCTCTCAGCGGAAGGCCTTCATACGCTCGGCCCATACGGGCGTGAGCGGCCAGGGGCTCTATAGCGAGCGCAAATAGTAGGGGGGACAAGGAGCATCCCTGTCGAGTCCCCCGACCTACCCTGTATGGGGCAGAGATGGTGGCCCCTGTCTTGACTCGGGCAGTGGCCACAGCATAAAGCAAGGCAGTCCACTTCACAAATCGTTCGCCCAGTCCAAAGGCCTCCAGTACCCGGAGCAGGTATGGCCACTCAACGCTGTCAAATGCTTTCTCGATGTCAATCGATAGGACAGCGGCACCCGGGTGGCCAGTAGCATCGCCCCCTCATGACCCGAAGCAGCCGACGCACACAGGTGGCGGTGGTGCTCTGGGGAATAAAGCCCGCCTGGTCTGAGTGCACCAAGGTGCGCATGTGGGCCAGAAGCCGCGTCGCGAGAACCATGCTCAGAATCTTATAGTCCGTTGTGAGCATGGAGAGTGGGCGGTAGGCCGAACGGGAGCCAGCATCGCCATCACGCTTCAGTAAGGGTACCACCAAAGCCTCGCGAGTAGTCGCAGGTAAGACCCCGGTGTCCCAGGCCTCCCGGTAAACCGCCTGTAATCGCGGTATCAGGACATCCGTGTAGGCTGCGTAAAATTCAATCGGTAGCCCATCCGTGCCAGGGGTCTTGCGGCGAGCCATGTGTTTGATGGCCACTCTGATCTCTCCTTCAGAGATATCCCCGCCCAAGCTGTCCGCGTGTTCCGGGTCAAGCTGGGGCAGCTGCGCTGCTAATAGGAACTCATCCAGCTCCACAGGCGTACGTGGCATCTTGCTCCTATAAAGGTGCGCATAATATGTCAAGAATTGATCGTTGATCTCCGATTGAGTATAAACCATGTGTCCCTCCGGGGTGGCCAGATCTACAATCGGAGTGCCTCGGGTCCCAGGACTGGCCAACCAGGCCAGCAGCGAGCCCACCTTGTCTCGCTCAGCATGAGCTCGAACAAGAAACTCCTTATAGTCAAAGCAGCGCAGCTTCTCCATCGCCGACGCCACTTCCTTCCGCGCGGCCGAAACCGCTCCGTGAGCCTCAGGAGTCATGTGACTACGTCGTTCCTCCTCGCGTAAGCGAACCTCGCTTCGCGCAACATCCTGCAGGAGGGTCTTACAGACTCCCGCGGTAGCCGAAATACAGACGCCCCGAACTACCACCTTAAAGGCGTCCCACTCTAGCGCCCTACTTGAAGCTGTGCCCACATTAGCATCGAAATAGCCTTCCACCCCAATGCGTACATCGGCCTTAAATGCCGCGTCCTCCAACGCCAACGGGTTTAACCGCCACGTCGGGATAGCTTGGCGTTGCCCCGTCCATTGGACCACTACCAAGCAAGGGTTATGGTCGGATATTGTTTTAGCCAGGTATTCGCTGTGGCGGACTAAGCACTGAGCATCCGGTGAGCAGAGAATGCTGTCAAGGCGAACATGCAGAGCGTGTGGGGGGAGTAAAAGGAAAAATCCCTCTCTGTAGGGTGTTGAGTTCGCCATGCATCAACCAGGCCCCAGCTACTTTGCCACTCTCCCCTACTCTTCGCTAGTCTGTGAGCTGCCGCCTGCGCCAGTGGTGGGTGAGATCTATCTAATTCCACATTCAATACAGAGTTAAAATCCCCCCCCTAGTAGGACCGTATTGGCTAGGACTGTCGCCAGTTTCCCGGACAATCGCGCAAAAAAGGCAGGCTGTTCCACATTTGGGGCGTAGACGCTGCAGAGCGTCACGTCCCTCCCATCTAGGCGGCCCTGTACAGCCACAAACCTCCCCTCAGGATCGATCACTGTCACCAAGGGTTGGAAGGGGACCCCCACCCGCACCCAAATCAAAACTCCCCTTGCAAAGGGCGAGTATACTGTGTAAAACAGCTGTCCCCGCCACCTGCGCTGCAGAGCCCGCCCCTCTGTGTGGTCAATATGGGTTTCCTGCAGGAAGGCTACCTGAATTCCCCTACGAACAAGATAGGCATGCACCTTGTGGCGTTTCAGCATGGAATTCAGTCCCCGCACATTCCAGGTCACACACTTCAGCTCAGGTAAGGTCCCCATTCACAATAGCAAGTACAGTTCCGAATAAAGAAAAAATCTTGGGCACACTGACAACACCCCAAAACCAGAACCCTAAGACCACCCAACAGTCCCGCGTCCCACCCATCCCCAGAATAGGCCCCAAACAGTAGAAACCCATCCAAAAGTCAAAATCCCAAGAAGAACAGTCTCTGGTAACTACCAGAGTCCCACAATAGGTGTGAGATGGGGGGGTGGCTTGTCGCTATTTCCAACAGACCGCAAGCTACATACACCTCCCGACCGGCCCTCCCCAGTGTGCCCTAGGTGCCCCACATCCCCACCCCGTCAGCGGCAGGAGCCACTAAGTGCGCAAGGCAGCCGCCCAACAACAGTTCCCTGCCCGCCCGGGGTACATGTCTCTACCCCAAACACAAATCAGGAACACAGCAGCCTATACAATACCACTTCGGGGGGGCATTAGGATCATTCGTCCAGTAAGTCATCTGCAGTTCCAGGTGTGACATGGGGCGGCCCGGGGCCACCAGCGCCCGACTCCTCCGAAGCCGCCTCCTCAGAGCCCCCACGGGAGCCCGACTCCATCGCTGACGTCGATCCCACTGTCTTGGAAATGGTAGAGACCGCCCGGAGGGCCTCCCTGCGTTCCAGCTCAGTCTGTGAGACGGAGGGTGTCCGAGCATTCCGTGGTCGTCTCCTGGGTCTCCTGTTCTGCCTAGGTCCCGGTGCCGCCCTCCATGGCTCCCCAGATGTCAGATGAGCATCCGCACCGGTCCTGTATAATTCCAGCCAGTCCCATACTTCGTCGGGAGAATCGTAGAAGGAGGATTTACCTTCCATCATGATCCGCATGCGGGCTGGGAACAAGAGAGAGTAACGGATACCCTCCTCCCGAAGAGCCTTCTTGACTGCCAGAAAGGTTGAGCAGTGCCTCTGAACCTCAAGAGAATAGTCCGGGTAGATGGAAACCTGGGCGTTGTCCACCTTATAGGGCCCCAGTGCCCGCGCCTTTTGCAGAATAAGATCACGGTCCCTGTAGTGCAGCAAGCGCGCCACCACCGGCCGAGGAGGCCGACCCTCAGCTGGGGGCCGAGCTGGCACCCGGTGGGCGCGCTCCAGAGTGTAGAACGGCATCAGACCCTCCGGGACCACCACGTCACGCAGCCAGGACTCCAGATAGCCCAACATGTCTGCCCCTTCAATGTTTTCAGGCAGGCCTACCACGCGTATATTATTGCGGCGGTTGCGTCCCTCTGCATCCTCCGCCCTCTGTTCCAGCAGGTGCACCCGTTGTTGCAGCTCCCTCAGCGAAGCCTCAGTCGCCTTGGCAGTGGGTTCCAGTGCGTCCATCCGAATCTCGGCCTGCTTGACCCGGTCCGCTAGTTTGCCGTGGTCCGCACGCAGAAGCCCCAAACTCGTGGATACCTGACCGATGTCATGGTGCAAGGCCTCTCTGGTGTTGGCGATGGCCTTCAAGATCTGCTCCAGTTGGCCCTGCGGTAGGCCAGTCGCCGATCCATTGTCCATTGTGGAGTCCTGACAGCTCGCCGTTCCCCCCACAGCGTCCGGAGGAGGTTTTAGGCGCTTCCCCATGATGGTAGCCGGTCTCAGTTCTCCCCGATAGCAGGTGCAGGGCGTCCCCCCCCAATCAAGTCTGCCGAGGGTGCACGCTGCGCCGGTGGGCCAGCACACAAGCCTGCAAGTCCAAGGGACACTCCTCGTGTCGCGCACGTGTCGGCGCTAAGGGCCTCCAAGTCCAGCACCCCACCACCAGCCCCGGGCCGACGTGCCCCGTAGCCCAGGACAGAAGCCGCGAGGAGGCCCCAAGGGTGAGCCGCCCCTCCGGTTCGAGGAGCAAGGCACCTGGCAGGCGGCAGTCTGTGCGTCCCCTGTGGTACGGCGGCGTCAGTGGCGGGCTGCCCCGGGCCCGGCCATGGGAGGGTCGAAGATATGCACGCCAGGCGAGAGCTGCCCCCCGGGTGCAGGCCTCGCTATGTTCTTAGGCCCCCAGTCCGGGCCCCAGCTCCCCACGCCAGCAGCAGCTAGTAGGGTACCACAGGATCAGGCCGCTTCGGGGGCCCGCAGCGCCGACCCTTCAGGCCTCCCGCCGTAGGCAGGGCACTCCGGCTTCGCAGGGCAAGTATCCAGTGCTGGCAAAGCACTCTCTGCAAGGTGTTGCAGGATCGGGCCCGCCCCAATCCCGCATCCCGCGTCCAGCGCCCAGCAGGCCCCCGCAGCCACAGGAGACTTCCAACCCTCTCACCTGCAGGCGCTTCCAATCAAGTCCCTCCGCCGTTCCACTTCAAGGCAGCCCAGGCACCGCCGTCGCCGACTGTCCGTGAATCCGCGGCTCCGACTTCCTTGGCGGCCGGCGCGCCCCACCGCAGGTCGGCCTCCTGCGTAATCGACGCCGGGGATGCGGCAGAGTGCACAGGACGCAAAAGATGGCCGGCGCTGCCCGCGAGACCTCGGGCGCGGCGCGGCCCCACACCGCCGCTGGGTCGACCTCTCCGCCCCCGATCAGGCCACACTGTCCGCGGGTGGGGATGCGGTTAAATCCAGGGCATCAGGGTCATCAGGATAAGGGATAGCAGGATTATCGGGGAAGGCCGCCTCTGAGCTCAGAGCTCACCCGTCCATTTTCTTCGGCGGCCAAGCCACGCCCCCAAGACGACCAACCACATGAGCGTGCTATGCAGCTAAATGGAAGAGATTTGTTATTTACTGCAACAATAACCAAATCAACCCATTAGACGCTTCCATATAAAACATTATATGTTACCTGCTGCATTTACAAAGAAGTAACTTAGCATACTCTTCTATACGACTACACCTTGCTGCTATAGCAGCATACCTTCAAAACAGGCAACACCTTTCACTGTTTAGAGTACCAGCAATCAAAGCCTTCATCGAGGGTTTAAAGAGGGTGATCCCTCAAAGACACCCCCCTTCCCCAGTCTGGAATCTAAATATAGTGCTTACCAGACTCATGGGACATCCTTTCGAACCTTTACACTCATGCGAACTACAATTCTTAACGTGGAAGGTTGCATTCTTAGTTGCCATTACCTCACTCAGAAGAGTGAGCGAATTACAAGCACTAACAATTCATGAACCTTTCATGCAGGCACATGCTAACAAGGTGGTTCTTAGAACAAACCCCAAATTCATGCCTAAAGTTGTATCCAATTTCCATATCAATCAAGCAATTGAACTGCCAGTATTCTTTCGGAATCCAGTCAGTAGCTGAGAGAGCCCTACACACACTAGATGTAAAAAGAGCTCTACTTTATTATGTGGACAGAACTAAATCATTTAGGAAGGCAAAACAACTATTTGTTCCTTTTGCACCACAACACAAAGGAAATCCTATTTCAAAGTCCGGAATAGCCAGATGGATAGTTAAATGTATTCAAATATGTTATCTCAAAGCTAAACGCACTTTAACCGTCCCCCCTAGAGCACACTCTACACGGAAAATGGGGGCATCCATGGCTTTCCTAGGAAATATTCCCCTTGAAGACCTCTGTAAGGCAGCCACTTGGTCCACCATACACACTTTCACTAAACACTACTGTGTAGACGTGCAAGCAAAACAGCAAGCTGCTGTAGGCCAGGCTGTCCTCAAAACTCTTTTCCAAACTGCTGCAGCTGGCACAGGTGGCCACCGCTAGAGGAGATACTGCTATTCAGTCTATGCACAGATATGAATTCAGCAGCCCACATGCCTCGAACGGAATATGCTACTTACCAGTATGCATCTGTTCTTGGCATGTAGGGCTGCTGACATTCATATCGCCCGCCCTCCTCCCCGGTGCCTGTCGCAGCTGCAGCATTATCTCTGGTATGGCCATCTCTTACTTTCCTATCTCCATCTCTGCCATAATGGCGAAAAACAATCTGAGGATGGAGAAGATGCCCATGCGCACTGTAGTCCAGGGGAGGAGTCACCTATCTCGTGATACTTCGAAGACTCTTCCAAGACAACAAAGTGCAATCATCCGGACCCAACACTAGGTGGCGATCTATGCACAGATATGAATGTCAGCAGCCCTACATGCCAAGAACAGATGCATACTGGTAAGTAGCATATTCCTTTTTTCCGCCATCGGGTTAGGACGGATTGCGCCGGAGCTATGTGCATCCTCTATGCATTCGCAGACGGTGGAAGCGCAGTTAACTCTGCATTTTCTGTTCGGTGAATCCAACGCTTTGTCGTGATCGCCAGCCGTCAGATTCAAGTTTTCTTTGACAATTCCGTTTGGGTCTACTTCCACATGAGGGCCCTCTTCCAAGTTCCGCTGAGAAGATTGTGCTCCTTGTGATTGAAGGGAAGAAAAATAGACTTTTTAGAAAGTGTCATAGATTGTTCAAGAATAAGAAACCATAGAGATGGTGGCAGAGGCGGAGTACTCTGCAGATGAGGAGCAGCAGCTAGAGATAGACGAAGAGGATGTTCCCATAGAGGGGGAGGAGGTTGCTCCATCTTGTGCAGTCTGTATTATGTTGCTTCCGATGACTCCAGCCAACATGAGGAAAACTGCAATGAGTCGGTGATGTCGGCTGTGGAACTTCTGGAAGGTCAGACAGCATCGGGTTCGGGCCCTTGACTAAGACTACACCAATGGCTGTGAGTACCCAAGTCCCCAGAACCCCCAACCATACCAAAAGACAAACCAAAAGACTACCCCCAGAGCCCTCCAACCATTGCCTTGGTGCACCACAGCCTTCGGGTTCTGGCTGACATTGAGAGCGTGCCATGGAGCCAAGACAGGATGAGACTGCGCTCGTTCCTGATCGAGCACCAGCCCACAAGGACAGACCTATACAGGACACAGAGCCCTCACAGAAGCATTTAGTACTGACAAAGCCTATGACATTTGCACAGCCTGTGGCACCAACAAAACCTTTGATGGTCTGCACTCCATCAGGGTTGACAAAGCCGTTGGAGCTGACCAAATGTATGACATCGACGCTGCATACCCAGTTGGAGCCGAGCCATAGATTAAAATGAGAGCTGTTGGAGCAGAAACATATGTCAACTTCACAGAAACCATTGGCATCCCACACTCTAGCAGAGCACAGGAAGTAAAAGACTGATTATGACACGGGCCCAAGAAAGTAAACAACATCCATGGGGATATGGAGGGGAATATTTTGAGAACCTTCAAGACATGATGGTTAAAAAATGTTCTCTGGAGGTAAGACATTTGCCTGATAGGGCCCACAAATGGAAAAGGCTGGACATTGAAATATAACCGGCTCTTCCAAAGAATTGTATGGAGCATAAGGCCACTAGTCTTATGCCACTTGACACTGCACCACCTCCACAACCTGTCGCCATCATTCACACATTCAGGTGATGCAGACGCAAGGAGCGCTAGTCATTTTACTCCTGGCACAGATACACAGGAGCCCCTTCCTAAAGCCCATTCCTCCTACCATCGTGTCATTCAGCGTGCTGCTGAATACCATAAAGTGTAGATGTGTACTAGAGAGTAAGAAACCAACTTCTTAGTCAAGACAATCTCCAAGACAGAATGCTACTTTCAATACTAACAAATAATAGTGTCCGTGCTGAAAGTCTTCACAGAGTTATTCAAAGACCTGGTAAAATCTAGGGTACTAACACCACACATTGAACGGAAATACAAGCCTTCCCCTACTGACCCACTTTATATCAGGGGACACGCGACAGCTGACTCCCTGATTGTACCAACTACAAGGAAGAGGGCAGCTTCCCAGAGTACTGAAGACGCACTTCCTCCTGATGAGGAAAGCAAGCGCAGAGATGCAGCAGGAAAGCCGGCTGCAGTGGGTCATGCCACTCATTGACGCGAGTTTGCAATGGGGTAGTAAGAGGGCCACTTGGGATGACATGGAAGAGTTGTTGGGACATCTCCCAGAGCAGTACAAAAGGAGAGAAGAGTTAGTCACTGAGGGTAGGCAAATTTCAAATGCAACTACTACCTAGATAGTGCAGACTCTGCAGCCAGAGGGATAAACTCTTCAATCCTTCTGGGTATACATGCCTGGTTACGCATCTCTGGGTTCAAACCTGAAGTGCAACAACACTTGCTTAATGTCCCATTTGATGGTGAACATCTCTTTGGCCCAGATGTAAATTCCCACTTAAAGAAAATAAAAAAGGATACAGAAACTGCGAAATTTAGGGGGCACTGCAGTCCACTACCCACTTCAGCAGTCCTTTCGTAGATACAAAGGCTGAGGGCCCTCCAATGCCACCACCCCTGACACAGACATATCAAAAGCAGCAGCATAAATTTCACCAGCAACGGGGTAAAAGTTACTACAGAGGAGGCTTTAAGGGGAGTAGCCAGAAGGGCTGAGGTAGGGGAACTTAGGAAGGGAGCCGCCACCTCCAAGCAATGACTTACCACACATTCTCCCTGGAGACGCAACACTCGTCTAGAGAAAACTGCAGCAATTTCACCAACTATGACCAGAAATAATATCAGACCAGTGGGTACTGTCCATCATCTGTCATCGATACTGCCTGGAACTGACCTCCAACTCCCCTAACATTCCTCCTTTCAAACAGACCCTCAGACACTTCATTGTCTCAAAGAGGAAGTAAAAGCTTGCTTGTATAAAGGTGCCTCAGAGCCTTCTCCACACAGGCATCACAGCAAGAGTATATTCCTTATACTTTTTAATCCCCTTAAACAGACGGGATGTTCAGGCCGATACTGGACCTACGCCCTCTCAATTGTTACATTCTATCAGAACACCTTCACATGATGACACTACAGGATGCTGCCGTTACCAGTTCAAAGTGTTGCCATTTGGGATGACGACAGCACCACGTGTGTTTACCAAATGCCTAGCAGTGTTTGCAGCCCATTTGAGAAGACTTAACATTAATGTCTTCCCGTGTCTCTCCGGTTAACTGATTTTGAGTTCTAGGCAGAGTAGCCTGCAGGATACATGGGCCACCATCAATCTTGTTCACAAATTTCAGGTTGACAATAAATGCCACCAAATCATATTTACAGCCTCTTCAGATACAGCCCTGTCTAGGAACAATCTCGATTCAGTCTCAGCCATAGCATACCCTGATGCCCAGAGGATTCTCAATCTCCAGAACGAACTGGCTCTCTTTCAGCCCCATCATCATCTGCCTGTCAGAACAGTGATGTGCCCTTTGGCCATAATGGCCTCCTTTATAGCAATAGTTCATGACACGCTCCAAATGTGCCCCCTATAGGAGTGACTAGCATCTCAGTGGTCATAAGCGGGGTTAGTTTAGGGCCAGATGTACGACCATGACAATTTGCGACACACAAATTGCACTCGATTGCGAGTTGCAATTTGCGAGCCGCAAAATGCCATGCACAACAGTGTCTGAGACACTGTTTGCGATTCCCAATGGGGTTGCAAATTGCATGCCTCATGAATATATTTAAGGCACTCGCAATTTGCTTTTCCCATTGGGAATGGCTGGCCCTCCCAGGGATGGTGGCCTGCTGGGCTCAGAAGACCTTCATGTCTGGGACTGCTTCTAAATAAAGCAGTTTTTTTATTTTTTAAATGCAGCCTGTTTTCCTTTAAAGGAAAACGGGATGCATTTAAAAAAAAAGAAAATTAAACGTTTTGTTTCATTTTTTAAGGGCAGGTAGTGGTTCCTGGGACCACTGCCTGCTCGTAAAAAATATTTTCCCCTGCATTTGCAAAGGGGAAGGGGTCCCCTGGGGACCCCTTCCTATTTGTGAGTGCATTACCACCGGTCGAAAAACATTTATACATGGGGTAGAGAGTCGCTATTAGGTTGGGATGCCCTTGAAATGCCCCTTCCTAATAGTGAGTCGCAATTCCTATTTAGCGAGTCATAAATAAATTGCGACTTGCTAAATAGGAATTGTACATGGCCCTATTCATTTTTGCATGCACAAATGGGTCGCTGACCTCCACCTCTCCCACTCAATCCATATCTGGTCAGTAAACTCAGACAGACATCTCTCAAGATTATTCTAGTAGCTCCCACCTGAGCGCAACAAACCTGGTTCACAACGCTTCTGGAGTTGTCCCAAGAAATTCACGAGAATATCCCCAATATACTAGACCTCACTCACACCAAGGGCAGATTCAGGCATCCAAACAACTCAATCTGGCTTCTAAAGTTGTAGAGTGTGAATACTTGCAGTTGCCTCCAGAGTGTATGGACTTTCTACAGAAGGCAAGACATCCAACCACAGAAGCTTGTTACGCAATTAAGTGGAAACTCTTTGTACTTTACTGTATAGCCTAGCACATAGACCCTTGTGTGCCTATTGTACTACAGATGGTATGTGTGAAAAAGTGCCTCTTTTGATATGGTTAGCCCCCACTTTTTGCTTGGTTTTGATGTGGTTTCTACTGTAGTGCACAGGGTCCCTACCAACATGGTTCCCTGTGCCAGTGCTTCTTCCCTAAGACATACCCCCAATTGATACTTCTGCCCTCCTGTAAGTGCCTTATAAATGGTACCCTAGTACCTAGGGCCTGGGAGCTGAAGAGGGCACTTTGGGTTTTACATTGAACCCTGTACACCTTTGGAGAACCCCTGAACTCTGTGCACGGTATAACCACCTAGTGGCATACCATATACAGAGCCAGCTTCCTACAACTGGTTAACTGTTCAAGGATGGCGGAGGTGCCACGTGAGCAACTGTGATCTGTTAAAGCAGATGTCTTTATTTCCTTTAATTGCTACTTATTTCTTTTGTTGCCCTAACTAAAAGTGGGCAGAGACACTTTGCAGCCTCTTTACAATGTATTTGTTAGAAAAAACACAGTTAGTGTTCCAAAATATATTGTGTATGGTGCAGAATCAAGATGTTAGTGGCTTCAAGTTCAAAATCCCCTTTGATACTCTGATCTGGTGAAAGCACTTTTTTCAAATTGGCGTGTGCTGATTTGTCAATCTTTTTTCCCCCCCTATTTCACTGTTTAATTATTTGGTTCTACTGACTGGGCAGGTGTAATGTGGGAGAAATTACTATCTTTAATTTCCATCAGAACGTGATATTTAGAAGAGGTTTTTGTGGTACTTAAATTGAATTTTTCTTTTTTTTGGTTTTTGTTTAGTCCTGACTCGACCTACGAGACAATGGTCAGCAAGTGGCCTGCTGTGTGGGTGAAGATCTCTTCCTCGTGGGTCTGCATTGTGCTTTACGTATGGACTCTTGTGGCTCCATTAGTTCTCACCAACCGCGAATTTGACTAATGGCACTTCCGCACCTGAAGACTTCAGTTTTCTCTTCAGCGCTCGTTTGAAAATGAACAACAGTATTTCAGAGTTTAAACATATTAATGTATATATGTGTGGTTATCAAGAAGTAGAATCTTGTATTTGCATGAATATTAGGTCATATTGCTTTGTGAGTGTATTGAAGCTATAAATGATGAGAATTGCCAGAGAGGCAAGACCTGGCAACAAAACCTAGCAGTAATATATTGTGAAGGAACACACACTTTACTCAAAAGCATGTCTTCAAATTGGGCAACTGACTGATTACTACAGAGTATTATTGCAAAAGGCAAACATTAATTGTGGTAGGATGCAATGTCAACTAAGTGAAAATGCCTTAACAAATGTGCCCTTTGTTGGGGATGCACAGTATAACTGAGTTTTTAACTATTTATTGTGGATGTATACACTCATCCAGGGCTTGTTTGAGTATTTCCAAAGTTGGTTGCGTCATTGTGGGTAATGCTGGAAACTTGAGCCAACGCTCCACCTGAACGCCAGCATTCGTATTTCATTGGGTGTGTTTTGTACTCTGCAGGTGGAGATATGTGTTGAAAACAGTTTGTTCTTTTGCAGTCTGTTAATCTAAGACGCTGAAAGGGAAATGTTTTTATCTCAATAGGTCATGGTATGCATTTGTTTTCAATTTGTCCAAGATATTTGGGAATCTATGAATTGGTGTAATTTATCTCTGTGCATTATCGCTCAGGCAGTTCAATTTTTGGATGGCCTTGAGTGATCTGTATATACTTCAGCCAGTTTATTGTATACGTTCTGTTGCATATAGATACCAATTACAAAACATATTCTGCTCTGATTTATGTGTGGTATTACTGCCACTTGTTGTCCTGTGAAAATGTTTCCTAAATTATTTGTTTCCTTTGTTTCGTTCCCCCTTTTTTCTTTGCTTTTCTTCCTTCACTTGTTATCATTCATATTTTTTTCTTTCGTTCTTTTTTAACCATTTTTTTCTGTTTTCGGTTATTTTGTTCTACATAATTCTGGAAACCTCTCACTGGAAGTGATGTTTTTTATTAGAACTGTAGAACGTTTTATATCATTTATATATTGTGTACTAACAGTTATGGTTCTGTTTTACAGCTGGTATACTATATGTGTGTGTGTACAGTGAATAATACAACTGCTTTAGTTGGTACCATGAAGTGGCTTGATTTTGAACTTGGTCCGCTTCTCTTTGTATATTCGGTATAATGTCTGTGTTTTCCCAAATTCAGGAGAAATTGACTGGTTGAGGTTGCCAATTGAATGTATTTACTAGTTTGAAGTTTTGAAGAGCTACAAGGCTGGGAAAGCTAGAGAGGGTTCTGGCATGTGACATGGTGTGCAAGAGTTGGAGGTAAATGCTATAGGTTTTCATTTAAATGAATGGGGGTAGATTGCCATCTAAATGTATTTACTGCAACATAACATAACTGCACATCAGCTTATTTAGTTAGCAAAAAGTAAGTACTTTAAGATAGCTAGAAATCACACATCATATTCCTCAATATAATAAGAATGCATTAAATTCAATGTTTTGTTGTATTTTAAATCGTAGGAAAAATGAACCAAGCTGTGTGTTATTTTAATTAAACAATGGGGTGCTATCTGCTACTTAACTGGAGTACATAGCAATTGCTGTTTCTTGGCCCTGTTATTTGTCCATTTTTGCAGTTAATTGTGTAGTTACCTTACAAGTATGACCTGCAGCAGTTCTGGTTTTCTCCTCTATGATTGTATGGCCGATACTGTCAATTAATGTAACCAACTTGGTCTTTTTTAAGGAGCCTTTTTGACTATGCTTAACATACTTGCTGGAAGCTATTAAGATTATTAGTATTACTGATAAGTTAATAAATAGTAAATAACTCTTGCTTTTCAAAAGTATGCAAGGAGAAGTAATGAAAGTTGATAACCGCAGGTTGTAAATAATTGATCTGCTACCAACTAATAAACCTAAATATATACAGAATTGTTTTTCTCATTGTTTGTGCCCCAGAACACTATATCAGTACACACACACGTAAAACAGATACACTCTTGTGGCAGTGCGATAAATATTTTTTTAATACGTTATCCCTGGTACAGGTCTTTAATACTTTCCATGTTCAATTTGATTTTTGGTCTGAAACTTTAGTACACCTGTTACCATCCCAATGTGAATATCACATTGAGCTGCTGTAGCCTATACAAAAAAGTCTGTGCACCTAACATTAACACAGTTGATGGTAGGTAACATTCTCATTAAAATGCTAAAGGGTGTGAGTCTTACACTTTCCAGGCGAGACACCCTCACACGTCATAACTCCGAAACAGCCACCCTGATATCTCAAGAGTTCGTATAGGCACCCTTTCACTGCACAGGTCTGACTTGATAGTGCAGCTGTTTGCAATCTGTATTATTGCCAATTCTTTAAAATATACAGTGGGCTTTCACACCACCCAGTAAAGTATTTCTCGCTCACCTCATGCTGTTGACTGATTGTGTATATCCCCCCACCCTCTCCGGAAAGTGCTTTCATTGGAATGAAAGAGGGACTATTTCACATCTAAAAAGTATACTGTCCTCAGTGTGTCGCATCAATTCTTTATCTCCTGTATGCGTTCTATACAGAAAGTACTTCTTTTTGCTTCCTGTTGAGTAACATTGACAGTGCCAATATGTCTGGTTCGAGCATGCTAAATAGCATTTGTTTGTGCCCGTGTTACAATCATTAACACAATAAAGCCAAACCTATCGACTTTCCAATTGTTTGATAGCCCACTCACTAATTCAAACAGGAACATTGCTGTTCGCACATACCATTTAGTCTGTACCTCCCTACAGACATGCCTAGTCAGCTACATTTATTTATCATGTTCTATCATTATCACGTGATATAAGTCCTTTTACTTCATTTTTTTATTTTTAAAGTTACAATTGGCTTTTTTCTTGGTCTTGATCTCCTTTTCCTGTCTGCCCCTTCATTTGGTTGTTTGTTTCACCTCCTAGTACTATGGTGTCCAAGGGTGGTAGTTTGTGCTTTATAAATGCATTCTAATATCTCTCCCACTTTCCCAACACCCCTTCAACCCAAGCTGCTACCACAGCCGCAAGAACTGCTGCAATAAAAGCTACCTTAGCCGGGGTCACAACAGCTGTGGCCACAGCCACATCCACAGTAGTAACAGCTGCTGCATCAGTAGTTGCAAGCAGGGCAGTGACAACAGCTTCTATCACAATTGTATCCATAGCATAGACCACAATACCAGCCACGGGTGTACCCACTGCACAGTATAGGCTCCTGCAAACATGAGTGGGACCACAACGTGAAGCACTGCAGTGACCAAAGTTTTCATTGCACACCTTAAAGGTGATGGGAGGCTGCTTGAAATAAGTCTGCCACTGTCAATCGCTTGGGTTTTCACTCCAACCCATCATTCTTTTTCTCACTATGCCACCTCAGTTTGGACCTACCCATATGCAGATCAGTCTTGACCCTGCTCCTCATGGGACTAGTCCAGGCCAAACTGCCAAGCCATATCCGCCCTGAACCAGAATACAAGCAACCCAGGACTGGTTTTGTTCTAGTTATGGGCTCATCAGACCTAGTTATGGGCTCATCATGACCTGATCTGACCTGGTCAGAGCCGGTCGCTCCACCCGCCTCGTGGCCCATCCCTGGTGTGCCCGATCTCCGCTTGCTGCCCGCTGTGCCTCTGTTGTGCCCCTAAGCTCCTGTGCCCCTGAGCTCGCCTGACCGTACAGTATCTTGTTTTGTTGCCGTGTACTTGTTGAGCATATTATTTTGTTCGTGACCGTCTTTGTTTCTGCCCCTGTTGTGCCACTGTATTTTTGGTTGTTGTGTTCTCGACCCCTGTGCCCCTCCACCCCGCTCCCCGCTGCTGCTCCCCGCCACCCCGCTCCCGCCTCCCAGCTGCTCCTCCCTCGCTCCGCCCCACCACTCTCCATATATGGCAGAGTCCGCGCAGAGGGCGCGCCAAAGGCAAGCCCGTCTGCACCTGGACCGCGCCCAGCGCCATACCTCCTGGCCCCCGCAGATGCCATTCCACCCGCCGGACATACGACGCCGCCACCCTCAGCGCACTCAACGCCGGCCGACCCCCTGGCTGCCACCAAGCCGCCCCAGGACGCATCCACGGACCCTTCACCTGTCAATCCTGCAAATTCTCCTGCAACCGGACCTGCAACTCACCTGCACCCGCCAAGCCGAGCACCAACAGCAACCACCTGAAGTGCATTCTGCTCAACACCCGATCCGTCCACAGACACGCCGTGGAACTATGGAACCTGCTCGACACCACCTCTCCGGACGTCGCCTTCCTAACGGAGACCTGGATGAACGCCTCCTCAGCACCCGACATCGCCATAGCCATCCCGGACGGATACAAGATCCCCAGAGGGACCGCATCAACCAGACTGGAGGAGGCATCGCCATTGCCCACAAGAACACCATCCGCATCACGACCAACTTCGACGACACCCTCACGGCCGCCGAACATCTTCCCTTCTAAATACACACCGACCCCAAGACCACTCTGAGGCACCCTCATCTACAGACCCCCAGAACCCTGCACACAATTCAGCGAAGACATCGCAGACTTCATCAGCCCACACGCCCTCCCCTCCGCTGACTACATCCTCCTAGGAGACCTCAACTTCCACCTGGAGAACAACAACACCACCACCCTGCTGGACAACCTCGCCAACCTCGGACTCGAGCAACTGGTGAACACCCCCACCCACTACGCCGGACACACGCTGGACCCAATCTTTTCCTCCAGCAAGCACATCTCCTTCAGCCACTCCACCGGAGTCCACTGGACCGACCACAGCTGCGTCAACTTCAGCTTCAGAAAGACCACGACTCCCCACCTCCCGCAACAAGTTCCCCGCAGGAGCTGGAACAAGATCACCACCGACCAGCTCATCACATCACTTAGCCAGAACCCTCCCACCAGATCAACGGACCCCAACCAGGCAGCCCTCAACCTCGCACAGTGGATCACCAACTGGGCCGACGACCTCGCACCCCTGAAAACCCATCCCAACAGACCCGGAAGCAAGAAAGCCCCATGGTTCAACGACGACCTCAAGAACTCCAAGAAGAACTGCCGCACCCTTGAGAAAGCCTGGCGAAAGAACCCGACCACAGACAACATGACAGCCCTCAAGCCCGCCACCCGCAAACACCACCAGCTGATCCACACCACCAAGAAGTCTGCATTCAAGGAACGAATAGACAACAACGCACACAACAGCAAGGAGCTCTTCAGCATCGTCCAAGAGCTCTCCAACCCCAGCGCCGGAAACAACGACATCGCCCCCTCGCAAGACCTCTGCGACTCACTCGCAACGTTCTTCCACAACAAGATCGCAGACATACACAACAGCTTCGACGAACAAGCCACGCACCCAACCGCAGAACCAACGCCCCCCACCACCACCCTCTGCGCCTGGACCCCAGTCAACACCGAGGACACCATCCACACGATGAACACCATCCACTCCGGATCGCCAACCGACCCATGCCCCCACCACGTCTTCAACAAGGTCGACTCCGTCATCGCGCCCCAACTCCGGGACATCATCAACTGCTCCTTCAACACCGCCACCTTCCCGGAGAGCTGGAAGCACGCCGAACTCAGCGCCCTCCTGAAGAAACCATCAGCCGACCCCACCGACCTCAAGAACTACCGCCCCATCTCGCTCCTCCCGTTTCCTGTCAAAGTCTTCGAGAAGACCGTCAACAGACAGCTTGCCGCCTTCCTCGAGACGAACGGATCCCTCGACCACTCACAGTCCGGCTTCCGAGCCAACCACAGCACCGAGACCGCCCTCATCGCAGCCACTGACGACATCCGAACCCTGCTCGACAACTGGGAAACAGCGGCCCTCATCCTCTTGGACCTCTCCGCTGCGTTCGATACTGTCTGCCACCGCTCCCTAGTACAACGCCTCAACAACGTCGGAATCCAAGAGAAGGCGCTGGATTGGATCATCTCGTTCCTCGCCGGAAGAACCCAGAGAGTCCGCCTCCCCCCGTTCAGATCCGAGGCCACCGAAGTCATCTGCGGCGTACCACAAGGATCATTACTCAGCCCCACCCTCTTCAACGTGTACATGAGCCCCATTGCACGCCAACACAGCCTCAACATCATCTTCTACGCCGACGACACCCAGCTGATCCTCTCCCTCACCAACGACCCCACCACCGCCAGAACCAACCTACTCGAAGGGATGAAAGAAGTAGCCGAATGGATGAAGAACAGCCGCTTGAAACTGAACTTAGACAAGACGGAAATCCTCATCCTGGGATCATCACCATCTGCCTGGGACGACTCCTGGTGGCCCCCGGCCTTAGGCAGCGCACCCAAACCAACGAACCACGCATGCAACCTGGGCTTCATCCTGGTCTCCTCCCTATCGATGACCAGACAAGTCAACGCCGTCTCGTCATCATGTTTCAACATCCTACGCATGCTCCGTAAGATCTTCAGATGGATCCCCACCGAAACCAGGAAGACTGTCCCCCAGGCACTCGTCACCAGCCGACTGGATTACGGAAACACCCTCTACACCGGAACCACAGCCAAACTGCAGAAGAGACTCCAACGCATCCAGAACGCCTCCGCACGACTCATCCTGGACATCCCCCGTCACAGCCGCATCTCCGGACACCTGAAAGACCTGCACTGGCTCCCCGTCAGCAAAAGAATCACGTTCCACCTCCTCACCCACACACACAAAGCCCTCCACGACCTAGGCCCAAGGTACCTCAACAACCGCCTGACCTTCTACACTCCGACCCGCCAACTACGATCAACCAGCCACGCCCTTGCCGCCGTTCCACGCATTCGAAGAGCCACCATGGGAGGAAGATCCTTCTCCTATCTGGCAGCAAAGACCTGGAATTCCCTCCCCATCCACCTCCGTCTTACCCAAGACCACCTCGCCTTCAGAAAGCAACTCAAGACCTGGCTGTTCGAGCAGTAGCGGACCCCCCTCCCCAAGCGCCTTGAGACCCTCCGGGTGAGTAGCGCGCTATACAAATTCTTGATTGATTGATTGATCAGCCGGGTATTGCTTGGTTCCAATGATTCTGTGAGAATGGGACCCATGTCTGGGCATACCCATGCCACTTAGGCCACTACATGAAACACTTAAAAGGTGATGGGAGGCTGCTTGCAATAAGTCTAACCACTGGAAAGTTCTCTGGATAGCACCCCAACCCACCATTCTTTTGCTCACCATGCCACCTCAGTTTGAACCCAGCCATATGCAAATCTGTCTTGACCCTACTTCTCATGGGAACAGTCCTGAGTGATTACCAATGGCTGGGATTAATTCAAGCATTTCATCCATCACTGTTTTTCATACTTATTGTGTCGCCCTAAGTGAGACAGGTATACCTAGAAATGGGTCCCATGCATACTGTGCCACTGGAACTAAGCTATACCCAGCTGATGAGCACATAACTATGGTAAAACTGGTCCTGGGCTGCTTGTTATCTGGTTCAGGGAGGACCTGGTTGGACAGTTTGGGCTGGACTGTTCTTACTGGAGCAGGGTCACATATAGCTGGGTCCAAACTGAGGTGGCACGGTGTGCAAAATAACAATAGATTGTAATGCAGCCTAAGTGATTACCAGTGGCTGGGATTAATTTAAGCATTCCACCCATCACTGTTTTGTATATTCAAAGTTTTCATTGCTGCAGCTACCAGCATAGCAGGTACCGCCTGTAGGAAGCTGCCTCTTTATATGGTATATCAAAATGAGATATATTGTGTGAAGAGTGCAGGGGTTCCATTATAAGTGGACAGAGGTTTTCACTAGCTTTTCCAATGTGCTTTTCTAGGCGGTAGTGTGGCCGAGTAGCATTAGGCTTATCTTCGAGGAGTGTAAGACATTTGCAAATACACACAAAGGTCATTAACTGAGACACACGACTCAATAAGGAGAACCACACCAAGTTATAAAAATAACATATCTTTATATATGTTTAGGCACCAGAGGCAAATTTGTTCAGGTAGGTACGTTTTTCAATAAAAACACTTTTGAGTTCAAAAAGTGGACAGTGCAATTTTTAGAAGTTGCAATTTTATCCTATGGGAGAAAAAGCAAATGCGGCATTCGGGTATGGCACAGCCACTTACAGGACCATTCTGCAGGAATTAAGGTGAGTGGTGGGCCAGGTCTGAGGCAGCACCAGCAGAACACCACCGGCGGCACTAGGGTGGCCAGGTACAGGGGTACAAAACACCATTAGGTGCCCAGTGTTACTCTGTGGGGATCAGTCTTCACATAAAGAGGCCTGTGTGCAGAGGCTGCAGGCGATGTTGGATAGTTCACAGGGGGCAAAACCATAGTGAACTCTGTCTCTGAAGGGCTGGGGCACCACAAAGACACTGTTGTACCACTTCAACTCGGGCTTGGAGCGACGGGTGCAGGGATGTCTTCAGGGTTCGGGCTTCTGTGGTCAGGAGGTCCTCTCCGGAGTCTTTGGATGCCTGCAGGAAAGCAGGTCCACTACTTCTCAGGAGTTCTTGGTTCCTGGGTGAAGTTTTGACAGGTCGCCTGGGCTTTCGGTACTCGGCAGCAACAGGACAAGTCGTCTTTTGGTGCAATTGTAGAATTCAGCAGGCAGGCCGGCAGGGTTGGTACCAAGTCAGTAAATTGCTGGGTCTTCTGTTCTTGCTGTTGCATTTCTTCATGTCTGTCTTCTTCCAGGTCAGCAGGATCAGAGTTTCTGGTGCCAGGGGCTCCCCTAAATACTGAGTTTAGGGGCGTTAGGGGAGTGCAGGTGTTAGCCAATGGGCTACTGACCCCTGGTGTCACTACACCCCTATATGACCACTTGCTGTGGGAAGTGGGCATAACCCTGTCCCAGAGTTCCTAAGTGTGTCAGCACTAAGATGGTCAAGAAAAGTTGTACCCACATCTGGTTAGGCCCACCTTAAAGGTGGGACTATCATGGGGATGGGCACACCTACCTTGCTAGCTGTTTTCCTGATTGTCTAGGTGACAAAGGGATTTGAACAAATGGGGGTAGGCCGCCTTCTGTAAGGGGAGCCAGATTTGCATTGCAAAGGTTGGGTATTCTTTGAAGCTCGCCGGCCTAGGAGTGCCAATCAGTAGGTCATCCAGAGGGGTGGGCATGTGAACATCCTTGTCCAGTGTAGGCTTTGATTCTCACCTCCTGAGAGCAAAGGCCCTCACCCTGGGAGGGCAGATATCTGTCTCGGTGGCAGGCTGGCAGAGACCAGTCAACAAACACACCTGAAGCTGGTAAGTTTCCAGACGGCACCTCTAAGGTGTCCTTTGTGAGCCTATATTAATAAATCCAACACTAGAATCGGTGTGGGTTTATTGATATGAGATGTGTGATAGCAAACATCCCTATTTTCTGTGAAGCCATCATGTAGCTGCGGAATTTGTTTTCCCCATGTCCATCACGTGTTCTTAAATGGCTTCCCTGTTCACTTGTACTGGCAGTAATGGAACTGACCAGCACAGGGGCATATCTGCTCATGCAGGTATGCCCTCACATGTAATATTAAGCACCCTGACTTAAGGATGTAAAGCCTGCTGTAGGGGTGACTTACAAATACTGCATGCAGTGTTAAGGGGCAAGGTACAAAGGGATGTGTCATATCGGGTTTTCACTTTTGTCTGCACCAAAACACTAAGCCTGGGCGAAGCACTACGCTAAGCTCGCGAAGTTTGCGCTACTTCGCACTATGTGATTTGCACGTAGCACAATGCAAACATGCGTAGCGTAGCATCACAGTCATTTTTTGCTTGCTCGCGGTCCTCAACGTCAAGTTGGCGACCGCGAGCGAGCAAAATGACTTTCCGGCGAGACTTTTTCCTCAGCAACATCAAGTTTCCCGATCGTGAGCGTGGAAAACACACCTCCCGGCGAGATTCTCAACGCGAAGAGGTCAGGTTTCTCATTGCGAGTGGTCGCGTATGCTCGCGACCGCTCGTGATGAGAAACTACAAATCTGCGTTGAGAAAGCTGCCGCTCGAATAAAATCTACTAGAGCGGCAGAAAATGACAGCTCGTACTGTGCAAGATGCCGTTTTCAATGATTGCACAGTGCGGATAAGCATCCGGCACTGTGCGATCACCGCGAACAGCGCACTACGCAGTTCACATAGTGCTACGCATATCTTGCGAAGTGCACTTTGCGTAGCTACATGTAGCGCTACTACGCGAACTACGCCCAGGGTTACAAAACACACAGCCTGTGATGGCAGCCTTGCATGCATTTGGTGAGTGGTCCCTTAGGGTGGTGCGATTCAAGGTACTGCTTTTGGGGAGAGCCTCTTTAGTACATCTAGCCCTAGTTGCCAGGGGTGCCATTTACTAGGGACTTACAGAGGGTGCTAAAGGTATTGCCAATTGGGGAAAACATTGTACAGTTTCAGGGAAAGAACACTGGTACTGGGGACCTGGTTGCAGGAACCCAGTGCACTTCAGTCAAAGTTGCATCAAGTACCAGGCAAAAGGTGTTTGGGGGTGGTACTGCAACAAACACCCAGCTTCCTACACCACTGTGGTGAAAAGCAGATAGCACGGTAGCATGGACTGCAGCAGCTATAACCCCAACAGAGGCTGCAGCAGCAACCACAGCTGCCAACTCAGCCACAAGTGTCCACATGGTAGTGAGAACATCAGGGGCAGCCAGCAAGACGAGGGCAACAGGATTGACTAGAATTGTAGCATAGATGGGGCAACAGTGACCACAATTTAAACTTCGCAGAAAAACAAAAAAGGACGAGTGGAATGCTTAAATTAGCCTCGGCCCTAATATTTACAACCAGCATTTGCAATGCAATAGGTCACGCATTTGTAAGGGTTAGAGCTAATGGCGCTGTAACTGACAATGCCTTTTGTCCATGTGTGTTGGTTTGGAATGAAATGGATGTATGTGGTGTGGAATGGAAATGTGTGGGTTGGATTGGAAATGTGTGGGTTGGATTGGAATTGTTAGTTCTGGAATTGTGTGGTGGAATTTTGTGGTGTGGAGGGGATTTGTGGTGTGGCATGGTGTGCAGTGGAATGATGTGGATAGTAATTATGTGGTATTGAGTGTGAAGTGTAAATATAGTGATTGGTATTTTGTGTTGTGGAGTGGTATGTAGTGGAGTTTAATTATGTAATGTGCTGTTGAATATTGTGACTTGATGTGGGATTCTGTGGTATGGTTTGGATGTATTTGATACATTGTATAATTCTGCTGTTGAGTTGATTTATGTGGTTTGTTGTTGAATTATGTGATATGGAATAGAAATATGTAGTAAAGTATGAAAGTTAATAAAAAACACATGGGAACCTGCCACTATTTATCCAAATGTAGCTTAGCTGAAGGTGTTGCGAGGCCCAGCAGCAATCTTGAGATTTGCTTTTCAAAGTTTTGCAATTCGTTACAGGTGTGCAAGAAATACTACTGTTGACATTTATAGAGAAATACATGAGCTGTGGCAGCAGAGAGCCAAAACGTACAGTCATTTTTTTTAATGTAGTGGCTTCAGATCAAATTCATTGTTACCTACGGTTTAAGGATTTTAAGCTACCTTGAGTTATGTCTGGACTGTGGGGGCAAATTGACAAAGCGGAGGCACGCATGCAATAGCAGAGGTCTCATGGAGCAAGAGGAAACTATTGGTTTATGTGCGTTTCATTTTTTTTTCCGCCCGCCGATCTCCCTGTCTCATTAATGTACTTTAAGATGTGAAAGTGATTAGGGTTGCAACATGCCTAAATTTGAGACAGAGTTTTAGAGAAGTCATGGCAGCAGAGTTGTGGTAATGCGCAAGATAGTTTCTGACTGCAAATCTTGAACATCCCCCAGTAACGAGAAGAACACCTGCCACCTGCAATTAGTAAAGCTACACACAATAAACGTAATGCCAGGAACTCAACCCACTGAAATACCTGTGACAAATGTCAGACCTGACCCGTTTGCCTCACAATGGTTAATATTGGATTTGAGCAGGTAGTCAGTTCAGGTGGAAGGCCGACTTAATAAATAATAAATAATCACGTAGGAAACTGATCAACTTACCCAAAATCACACAGTGTGGTCAAGTCGGGGATGTCATATAAAGCTCGATCCAGCGGAAGCTACTAAAGAGAAAAGAGATGCCAGACCCACATGATTACAATAGAGAGCGCCATAGCCGCTCCTTGCACTGAAATTAAAGAAGGACTACGTGTGCGTTCTAGTTTAAATGAGAGTATTGCGATAATTTCAGAATAGCAGTTGACCGACAACAGTTTGAAATAATCAATTTGCCAAATTGAAGACTTCAGTAAGGAAACTGACATATCACGCTTCCTGAAAGAGGCTTTGGCCCGTAACACTAAGCTTTGACAAATTTGCTCAGCCCCCCCCCCTTTCTCCCTACTCCTTCCAGCTCCTCTGGTAAGCTATGTGGAGGCAATGCCACGTCTCTGTGCTGCAGTTCCGGTGTACGCGACGTCCTGTAGTGCAATGGCACACATAGAACCTTCTCAATTATTGACTTTGCCAGTCCTTGTTTCAGCACCATGGACAAGAGAAATGCAGACAGAGGACAGCGCGTTCTTAGGCAGGCTTTGGGTTGCGTAATGTAAACAGGGTCACTCATGTCTCATATCACGGTTTATTCAAGGAGCCACTACGTAGTGGTGGGCGGAATTTGCGTAGTCGCGCTACGCAAATCTCTACGAAATGGTAAAAAATCTCCATGAACATGCAAAAGTTCCGCGAATACGCGGAATTGCTTGTTCTGCGTGTTTGCGATGCTTTTTGCCTGTTCGCAAACGCTGTTTGTGTGCTCGGGGAGAAATATTTAGCGAACAAGCATTTTGAAAGTGCGAACAAGCAAAAAATTCCACAACGCTGCGGATTGTGGAATTTTTTATGATTTTGCGTTCTCCGCGGAACGCAAAATTACCCAAATTCCGCAATTTCCGCGAGCGGAACGGAATTTACCACCTAGGCCTACCACTACGTCAAACTAAAGTCGGCCATTGAAATCCCGCCTCTACACATTCGTCCTGCAAGACACCTTAAGGAACACCCACAGGAACATCTCAGACCCCATTTTAGTGTGTTACGATGCTTGGCTGCCAAGCGGGGAACAGGCTGCGAGGCTTTAGCCAGTATGTTACTGGGGTAAGTCCCTTCACAGCGCCTCAAAAGCTTGAAGTTTGGCTCTGCATGAGCACGCGGCCATAACGCCATTAGCATCTCCAGAAGAGCGGGGACATTGGTGAAAGACTGGGTTTCAAGTGCCTCATATATTGTGTGAAAGTAGGGGCTGTGCAGGGATAAGTGATCGTGGCTTGTGCTGGTCATGGAGAAGACTGACTCTTCCAGCCACAAATCTGTGACTAACCGGCTAAGCTATCTTTTCTATCTTATAACTGTGGTGGGTCGCAGTTCCAGGAGAGAGAATGTGAAACTTAAGGACCCCCATAAAAAACTAGATCAAACTACTTACAATTAAGAATAAGCTGTCGCCGTGAGAGTGAAAGCGCGGGGCAGGAGATGTGCGTACGCAACTCCTGTACAAACTGTTGCCATGAGAGTGAAAGTGCGCCATGCACGCGTTCTGCTCAGACACCGCGAGCGCGGATAGGAGATGTGAGTACGCGTGCACAACTCCTGTCCTCTGCACGCGTGCACATGTCCTGTCCCCCTTCGACAACCAAGTCGACAACAATAGATCTCGCCAAGGCGAGCAGCGCAAGCTCTGCTTCTCTAGGCGACACCTAAAAACTGCACTTTGCCAATAAAATTACTCCCGCGCCTCCCAGCTCAAAACACGGGTAGACCAGTGGTGCCGGTGTCGAGCTGTGGTTGTCCAAAACCACCAACAATATTATAGTTAGAGGTGGGTGAGCCATTGAAACCTAAAGCCGGGTTCTGGCTCAGCGCGCAGTCCTCTTGGAAGCCCAAAAGTAGCCGAGCTTTGATGTGACTTGTTCTACCTGGCACCCTCACGCTACCATTAAGCACAACGATTTAAAAAGGATAGACAAATAGACACCAATTTAGTGGTTGATTTGTGAAACCAGAGAACCTGGGATCAATCTCTGCTTCCCTGCCGTAAAAAACTGTGTGAATTAAGGCGATTATTTAATTTTACTTTTAATAAATACCTCTCAGTGCAGCGATATAACGTGACTTGTAAATGTTTGTTGCATAATTTACATGGCAAACATTTCCAGGGCTCGGCTAGTACATGGCTTCTTAGAGCCGAGCTTGACCGTTGGGCGGGCTCTGGCTCGGCTCTCCGTTGTAATGTGTTTGGCTCGCCCACCTCTAAGCCTATATATCTCTTGATTTCAAGGGTTCTCTAACCACAAATGCTTCCCAAAGCAACGGTACTCCAACGGCAAATGATTTATGAAATACTCCAGACTTTATTAAAACAGTAAAAACTTTAAAATAGGATGTTGTAAATATAGCAATCCAAATAGACATAAAAAAACACCTCCAGCAGACACTTAGGGTCCGATTCACAGAACTAACTTAAGACAAAATCCTAAACTTACTACCATTTTCGTATTCACAGAAGGCACTTACTCATTTCGGTATTCACAGAAGTTAGAAGTCCTAACTTTAGGACTCCTAAATGCCATCTGTGAATACCGAAAGTCTTAAAATTAGGATTTTTCTCAATTTAGTAGTAGTAAAGTTAGGACTCCTAACTTTAGGACTCCTAAATGCCTTCTGTGAATACCGAAAGTCTTAAAATTAGGATTTTTCTCAATTTAGTAGTAGTAAAGTTAGGACTCCTAACTTTAGGACTCCTAAATGCCTTCTGTGAATACCGAAAGTCTTAAAATTAGGAATTTTCTCAGTTTAGTAGTAGTAAAGTTGAGAAAAATCCTAATTTTAAGACTTTCGTTATTCACTGAAGGCATTTAGGAGTTCTAAGATAAGGAGTCCTAACTTTACTACTACTAAATTGAGAAAAATCATAATTTTAAGACTTTCGATATTCCCAGCAGGCATTTAGGAGTTCTAAGATAAGGAGTCCTAACTTTACTACTACTAAATTGAGAAAAATCCTAATTTTAAGACTTTCAGCATTCACAGAAGGCATTTAGGAGTCCTAAAGTTAGGAGTCCTAACTTTACTACTACTAAATTGAGAAAAATCCTGACTTTAAGACTTTAGGTATTCACAGAAGGCATTTAAAGTCCTAAAGTTAGGACTCCTAACTTCTGTGAATACCGAAATGAGTAAGTGCCTTCTGTGAATACCGAAATGAGTAAGTGCCTTCTGTGAATACCAAAATGGTAGTAAGTTTAGGATTTTGTCTTAAGTTAGTTCTGTGAATCTGGCCCTTAGTCTTTTGGCTTAGCCCGCAGGTCTCACGAGCTAGTACAAATGCAAACAAAATAATGGCCTTCAGAGATTAGTTTAAACGCACCCCTGGCAAAATTATTATTCGAATTACACTTAATCTCCCACACAGTCTGTATCAAAAATTTAGAATTTCAAAGCAATTCGACAGTTAATCTCATGACATTCCTCTCTTATTGGTTTGCTTAAGAGACCTGTTGCGTCATATTGTTAAATGTAAAACTAAGCAGCAACAAGCATTTACAATGCAATGGTTTTGCCTTTGTTAAAGTTAGAGCTATTGGCATTGCTCTTGACATTTTTTTTTGTTTATGTTTTTTTTAACATAAATAAATGGCATTGTCATTTACAATAGCAGGGCAGGGCACAGGGAAGGGGGAGAGGAGAGACGAAGGAGAGCTGCGGGCTCAGGGAAGGGGGGGGCGAGGAGAGACGAAGGAGAGCTGCGGGCTCAGGGAAGGGGGGAGAGGAGAGACGAAGGAGAGCTGCGGGCTCAGGGAAGGGGGGGCGAGGAGAGACGAAGGAGAGCTGCGGGCTCAGGGAAGGGGGGAGAGGAGAGACGAAGGAGAGCTGCGGGCTCAGGGAAGGGGGGGCGAGGAGAGACGGAGAGATGCGGGCTCAGGGAAGGGGGGGCGAGGAGAGACGAAGGAGAGCTGCGGGCTCAGGGAAGGGGGGGCGAGGAGAGACGAAGGAGAGCTGCGGGCTCAGGGAAGGGGGGAGAGGAGAGACCCTTTTTTTTTTTATTCAGTCTTGGTACACGCACTCTTCCTGCGCGCTGGGTTTGCCCTAGTTGCCTCCAAGTTATGAGCACGAGGGGCAAATATGAGTATATCCAGACCATTCAATCCTTGGCCTCTATTTAGAAACAAGAACCGCCCCCCCCCCCACACACACTTCTTCGGGCAAGAAAGTCGTGCCATTTCCAGGGAATTCCAAGGTTAGGAGACTGAGACGACTGCTGACATGACACCGTGCCAGCCCCTCCGCCTCGCCTCCTCCTGCTCTTCCTCTTCCTACCTCACCGGATCGTACCCGCAAGAACCTTATCTGTTTTGGGAGTCGCTGGGCCTCAACCCTCCGCGCTGCCAGATGTTCCTCAATGCCACTCCCTTGCCTACATGTTTGTTGTCCCTGGCCCTTCGGATTGTGGCAAGCCCTCAGCCCACCCTCCCACCCACTCTCACGTGACCAGCCCCTCTGACCACCCTCCTACCCACTCCTCCAGAACCCAGTTTGTCCGCCCAGGTTCCCAGTCACGTAGCAAGCGTGACACGAACTATAGCTTAAGTGAAGAACATTGCCTACGAAAGTCCGCGCTATATAAAATTGCATAAATAAATAAAAAAATAATCACCAGTTGCTTTACACACGTACACACTAATTTTGTTATGCACAGGCAGATTAAGTGATTTGCTCAGAATCACAGGCTGTTGAGCGTTCCTGCCGAGACTCGAACTCTGTTCTACAGCCAGACAACCATGTAAAATATATTTATATGTGAATTACACTGTTTTATTATCGTACAAGCAATGGTTTCCAACCTCTTAATCCGCATAAATAGTGTCCTCAATTAAAATTATTGGCATCATCTTCAGGGGTAGCCTCATTTTAATGCATTTGCGATTTCAACCAATGGCAGAATTAGAAAGAAAAATTACATTTTCGGAACATAATATAAAACATCTTCAGAGTTAGGTTAGCATGTTATTCTTCTCCAGGGTGACCCACACATATACACGCTGATGCTGCCGATTCTCTTGCTGTCAGGGCGTTTTCTCTCATGGTTTAATCTTTCTTCCTCTCGCGCACATTTCATCCTTTACATTCACTGTCACGCTTTCCTCTGTCCCGCTTACACACTTTCTCACAAACTCACTTTTTTTTCATTTTATTCAAGCTCACTCACACACCCTTCCACCTGAGCGCATCTTTGTATGTAATATATACCCTTTCACATCTTTTTATGTAATATATACTATATTATGTAATATATAGCCTTTCACACTTCCCCATTCCCTCGGAACCCTGCTCTCTCACACGAGCGCGCGCCCACACACACACTATAAACCAAATCTAGGCATCTCTATACCCACAATTATAATGAAAAAATGCCAATTTAAAACGTATGGTATTTGTCATTTAATGGCACACGTTGGCATTTAACAACTGTCACCACGAAGCAATCTACAGAGCCCGGAGCCAACATTCACCAGAGCTAATAGTAGTAAGAAACGTAGGTGTGCAGCACTACAGAAAAACGGGAAAGAAGGGGAAATTGTAGGCGCCATATGTTTCCATGCTGCTGTATGTTGTGGTGTCTGAGGATGCCTTACTTAGTGTTCATTCGATTGATGCGCTGTAAACACTGATCCACTCTGCTTCGGAGAGAGAGTAGAGCTGGGCCAGAGCCGCCCTTTACATGCCATGATCGCCGGCGGCCACTAAAAGGCCAGTGGGGCTGGGAACTCGTTAGTCACATATCAGGGTCGCATCCTTGAAAACGCCTGGCAGGGCTGTGACTAGATATATAGCCTTTCACACTTCCCCATTCCCTCGGAACCCTGCTCTCTCACACGAGCGCGCGCCCACACACACACTATAAACCAAATCTAGGCATCTCTATACCCACAATTATAATGAAAAAATGCCAATTTAAAACGTATGGTATTTGTCATTTAATGGCACACGTTGGCATTTAACAACTGTCACCACGAAGCAATCTACAGAGCCCGGAGCCAACATTCACCAGAGCTAATAGTAGTAAGAAACGTAGGTGTGCAGCACTACAGAAAAACGGGAAAGAAGGGGAAATTGTAGGCGCCATATGTTTCCATGCTGCTGTATGTTGTGGTGTCTGAGGATGCCTTACTTAGTGTTCATTCGATTGATGCGCTGTAAACACTGATCCACTCTGCTTCGGAGAGAGAGTAGAGCTGGGCCAGAGCCGCCCTTTACATGCCATGATCGCCGGCGGCCACTAAAAGGCCAGTGGGGCTGGGAACTCGTTAGTCACATATCAGGGTCGCATCCTTGAAAACGCCTGGCAGGGCTGTGACTAGGTCGGGTTGCTTCTAGCAGACTGCTAGGGGGCGCCTGATGAGCAGATGGCGTGTGACTGACTCTTTCCCAGCCATCCCAGCTGTTGAGAAACACCAGCCTGTCTGGATTTGGGTTACTCCGCTGAAAGCAGCCAAATGGTGGACCATGGTGTAAAAGCGACAACGCCCGAGTATGCCAACTGGCCAGTGTGTATACCTAGGCTAAGCGCTTTATCAAATCATTCAACAAATTATGCGGTTTTAAAATGCTCATCTGCGCCTAGATACCACGGCCCCTGACGGCCAGATAAGGAGCTGTGTGGGATAAGCGGGTCTGCCTTTGATCCCTTTCAGGTCCTTATCGGGCTGATAGAGGCCTGTGGTGCGAGGTGTCAGCCTCACACTGCGCCCTGCCCAGGTGACACCTCTGATAGCGATGCGGCGCAGTACCGAGACCCGTGCTCGTCTCAGGGTTAGGCCTCGATGAGATTAAGGCCAGGAGATAGCTCCGTGGGTTAAAGCACCTGCTGCCACTAGGTCCGCATAGCCTTTTGTCTTTCCTAAACTGAAAAACAAGCGTGCCGGTGAATAGTTTATTACAAATGAGTTATGCCTCTGCCAGGGTCAACTGACACCGATAAAGGCAACCCCCCTAACCAGAAACTTTACGGTACCTCAAACAGTTAAAGGGACACCCAGCTAGCGGAGGCTCGGCCGGCTGGGCCAATCCCAGCGCGGCCCTGGCTGGAGGCACACGGCTGCTTCCTTCGGGCCGGATCTCGCTGCGGGCAGCATCTCCGGTCTCCCTCACAACACGGGAGACCGGCAAGGCAGGAAATGGCTTCCCCAAGGAAGGGGGAAGCGAAACCACGTCCTCCCGGCCCCGCCCACAACCAGGCGGCGGGCCGGACATCTTCTTCCGGTGTTTCTAATGCGAGGCACACGGCTGCTTCCTTCGGGCCGGATCTCGCTTCGGGCAGCATCTCCGGTCTGCCTCACAACACGGGAGACCGGCAAGGCAGGAAATGGCTTCCCCAAGGAAGGGGGAAGCGAAACCACGTCCTCCTGGCCCCGCCCACAACCAGGCGGCGGGCCGGACATCTTCTTCCGGTGTTTCTAATGCCGGACCAGATTCGGGGGCGTTCCCGGCTTTCGGCTGACGTCGCGTGACGTCGGCAAAAGCCAAAGAATCTCGGGAACGCCCCCGAATCTGGTCCGGCATTGACGGACAGGCCCCTCGTCCAATGGCTAGGCTCAATTTATGGAGCCAGCCAATGAATGACGAGGGCCGACCCAAGCCACACTACAGTTCTCATCAGGTTTTCGCCTGCGCGAAAAAGATGCGCAGAGCGCATCTTTTAGCCAGGCAAAACCTAAAAAAGCAGTTCTAGCAATTTCACAAGACTTCCTTAAGTCTATAGCGCCATCTAATGGATTTGCTATGAAACCTATAATTTAAATAGGCCATGCAATCTTTTGTCATTGGTTTTCAACACAGATTAATCAATTTTAGGCTCGTAGCACTCTTCATTGTGCTGTAGCACAGGAAACACGATAAGCCCCATCGTAAGGATTTCTTTTGGTTTTCTATTTAACAAATACATCCAAATCCCTTCCATTAGTCTTAAGGAATATACTCCATCATGCCTTCTAGTTTTTTTGGTAGGTAGTCTGTTCCGAAGAATCTAAATCCATCTATTTTGCCTTAATGAATTTCTAAAAAGGGATCCGCTCTGCCCTAAGCGAGATTTTTATTTTCAGTTGTTCCAATATGTGCAGCTGTGCGTGTTTTTACATTACTGATAGTGCTCCCATTATATTGCTTGACACAAGGACATACTATAAAATACACTAAAATCTGTTAAACAATTATAAACATACGCATTTCATCTTCCTGTGCTTTCTTATTCGTATTCCCAAAATATTTTGTGGAACTTTGTGCAAATTACACATTTTGCAGACAGTGTCCACACGCATAGAAGCTTTTGTGCAAGGGAATGAAGCCATGCTCTCCTGATATTGGAATCTTAACATTCGTTGAACATGGTCTGGCTTTTAAATTTGGTAATTTTTTTTAGATATATGTCATTCAAGGATAATCAGGCACTAGTAAAATGCTGTCTTGAGTTAATAATAAGTACAATGCCTATTGATCACTTTACTTTTAATTTCAAATCTTTTTTTATTGAGTTTAAAAACTGAACATAGTAGTCGACAGTATATTGAAAATGATAAACACAATTACAAAGAAATACAAAGTAAATATAGTATACCTAAATTAATAGGATGGTTCCTCAAGTGTCTTGCCATGGTGAGTCAATTGATGAGTCGCAGTGATGTGCAAGCGGTTGGCCAAGTACAGATATCACACAAGTGGTAGTACGAGTAGTTCAGTACACATGTAAGCAAGTATAGGTTGTACAGTTGCCGAAGGGGAGAGCACGATGCGGTACAAGAGTATCATTATAAATAATGAAAACATTAAGAGTTGCATAGTATGAGAGAGAGTCTGAACTGTGCATGTATCACATAAAAAGGGACATCAATGTACTTTAGTGCAACTGTATTAAGCATGTACAGATTACCCAACTATATTAGTAAAAGTACAACACAGTTCTGGAGTATCATCATGAATAAAGCCTACGATAAGAGCTGCGTTATGTGTGGATAAGTCTACTGTCATGGAGGATCATATGAGAATGAGAAGGCATCAAGGGACTTCCACATTTTCCTGTGTGGTGTTCGCCATGGGGAGAATTGGAGAGCAACGTTGTCTGCTCCTTTTAGGAAAGATAACCATTCTTGCCACATCTTGAATGAGACTTCTTTGGAGTTCTTCCACTTATTTAAAACAATTTTACAGGCTAAAGTGAGCATAAGATCTACCAAGTAACAGTCCGTGATCCTAGGATCCAGAACGCCCAATATGGCGTAGGAAAATTCCCTGGGGGGAGTTACGTTGAAAATTCTACCTATGAATTCATAAATCTTATCCCAGTATACTTTTAGGAAAGGACCATTGAAGCGCATATGGGCTAGGTTACCGAAGTGAGAGTTGCAGTTCCAGCAGGTGGGACTCTCACTGAGGTTAAGTTTAAAAATCGTTTCGGGTGTCCAGTATGTTCTATTTATTAACCTCATTTTGGCTTGTGACAGTATTGGGGAGATTTTAAAAGGGGGTGATGAGTATCTTTTCCCCGTCGAATGGGATATTACTAGAATTGTCTTCTGCTTCCCATTTTTCTTCACATTTCCTATGAGATTTACGCGGTTGAGGTGATAGAAGTTTATATATTTTAGAGACTATGTGTCCTGACTTTAGCAGCTGTGACATTCTAGAGAGTAATGACGGGTCGGAGGGTTTGATAGAGTGCGCTGAGAGGAGAGATTTTAGTTTTAAAAATGTATGAAAGTCTATTGGATGTAATCCGTGGTGAGACTGGAATGTGGAGAAAGACAGGGGAAGTGTTCCCTCATAGAGATCTTTGACTAGATTTATGCCACTTTTTGACCAATTCTCCCAATGGAACGTCCCTCCTTCGATCTTCAAACTTGGGTTGCGCCAGAGAGAGGACCGGTTTAATTTATTAGTTTTTGTTATGGAGAGGTGTTCCAGGCGTAGCACAGCTCTTTTGGTATCGAGAAGAATGTACTTTGAGTGAGGGAGGAAGGATATATCCATGGTGAGGAGAGCAGGCAAGGGCATAACGTTAATGATTGATCTTTCTACGTCCACCTGACTGGTGTGTAAACAGTCCGCGGAAGCAGCCAGTAAGATCCCTGTTTGCAAAGAAACGCGGTTTGGTAGTTCCTGAAGTTCGAAAGGCCCAGATCACCTTTGTCTTTAGATAATTGTAATTTTCCATTGATATTCTGGGTCTCTTACCTTGCCACAGGAATGTGTTAAAAAGTTTATAGATTTTACAAAGGAAATCATTTGAAAACATCATGGGTAACAAGCTGGCTAGGTAGTTGTCAAGAGGGGCAATCATCATTTTTAATGTCTCCGCTCTTCCCCACCATGTTAAAAATGTAGGAGACCAGCCATCTGACAACAAAGAGATTTTTTTGAAGTTGGCATTCTCGTTGGCCTGAAGGGGGATGATCAGGTCTTTCGTGAAATCCAAGCCAAGGTGTTTAAAGCACTTAGACTGCCATAAAAAAACAGAGTTACCCATAATTTCTTTTCCTCCAAGGTTATTCAGGAGTTTCACCTCCGTCTTATCTTCGATTGAAGACATAAGTGCGGGGATAGCAGCTTCGCCATTTTCAGAGACAACCAACACGTCGTTGGCATAACCAGTAATTTTAACCGTACATTCGTTGAAGCAAATTCCTGTGATTTGTTGATTGTTCCTAAGATGGAAAGGGAAGGGTTCAATTGCAAGGAGGAATAGAGAAGGGGAGAAAGGACAGCCTTGCCTTGTGCCCTGATTCAGTTTGAAGGAGGATGAGAGGCAACCACCCGCTCGTACCCTGGCTGAGGGGTTCAAATATAGTGCCATTACCATGCGTTTCAAATTTTCACCCAAATTAAATTTGTCTTCCAAGTAGGCCCAGTCAACTTTGTCGAAAGCCTTCTCTACGTCCTGAGTGATCACGACTGTTGGTGAATCAGTGAGTTTGACTTTCTCTAGGACATGAGCGAGGATGCAAGTATTGTCACTAGATAGTCTGTTTTTTAAAAACCCAACATGTGACGGGTGAACGAGTTTGGATACAACATTTTGAAGACGTTTGGCGAGTATCATAGCATACATTTTGCAGTGTTGGTTGATTAGTGAAATCAGTATGTAGTTTTTAGGTAACATGGGGTCCTTCCCCCTCTTTGGGAATTATGGCTATAATGGCATCTGCTGGTGTCCCATTAATCTGTCCAGAGTCACTAAATTCATTGAACATATTTAATAGTGGAGGGGTTAGTGTGTAGGAGAAGCATTTGTAGAATTTGGCACCAAACCCATCGGGTCCCGGAGCTTTCCCTACTTTTAGGGCTTTTATTGCGCTTCCAATTTCTGAAGTAGTAATGGGACTGTTTATTTCAGTTTTTTTCTTCTTCAGAGAAAGCAGGTAATGTGCATTTTTTTTAAAGTATTCCTGTGTTTTTGTGTTGTCTATATCTTGGTTCTTACTATACAGGTCTTCATAGAAATCTTTAAAGGTTTCCGCAATTTTGTCAGGGTCAGAGTGAGCCATACCATTTTTGTCTAATAGGCTTTGCATTTTAAACTTTAAGTATGAGGCTAAGCTCTTTCCTGCTTTGTTGGATTCACATAACCTGATGCTCTTTTGTTTACTGAACCAAACTCCCGTTCTATCACTGATTGTTTTATTATACTCGTATTTCTTCCTCACTATTTCGTTCAGGACTAGTGACTCTCTGGATATTACTTGTTTTTCCTCTAACATAGCGATCTCTTTTTCCAACCTCTCAAGATTGCTGTTGGTGTCCCTATTCATGGCAGATCTAATTTTAATGATTTCACCTCTTGACGACGGTCTTCAATGCCTTCCACCTTGTTAAATCCAATGTATCCCCTATTTTGTTAAATTTAAGAAAGTTCTGTATCGCGTTATCAATTAATTGTCTATGAGATTCCTTTTCCAGGACTTCATTGCTGAGTCTCCAAAGAGGTTGTTTTTTGGAGGGCTTTTGGGTCAGAGAAGGATAGGCTAATGTATGAGTAGTCTGAGATCACCCTTGGCTCTATTGAAGTTTGCTTGATCCTGTTTAGGGCGTTATTTGATATAAGTAGGCAATCAATGCGTGAGTAGGAATTGTGTGGGGATGAATAGAAAGTATATTCTCTCCCAGTGGGGTTTTGTAACCTCCATGTATCTACCAAATTAAAGCGTGCACAGAGATTTATAAGGGCTTCATGGGAGTTATTGGCTCGAAAAGGGCAGAGAGAGTCTCTATCTAAACTCAGGTCCATGGGCAGGTTAAAATCTCCAGCTAGTATGTGCAGGGCAGTTTCTGGGATTGTGTCAATTTGTTTCCTTAGATCTTCCCAGAAGTCCAAACCATCCCTGTTAGGTGCTTAAATATTAGTAATGTAAAATTCTGTATTGTCTTTGGACAATTTTGTTGTGATCCATCTCCCTTTAGTGTCAGATGTGCTTAACAGTATATCAATGTGTGATTTTTTAGCTATCAGAATCAGGACACCGTTTTTCTTCCCCATTGACTCCGAACCAGCAACATCGCTATAGTACCCATTTCTAAGTGAGTTAAACTGTTTGGAGTCAATCTTTGTTTCCTGTAGAAGGCAAACGTCTCCCTTTTGCTTATGGAAGTAGTCTAGAATCTTTCTCCTTTTGACGTGGGGTGTAGGCCCTTGACATTCAGTGAGATTATCTTTAGGTTATTGTTACTTAAAGTAACTGGAGAATTTTGCGACATCATAGTTCTGTTTAGAAAATTGCTATTGATTGTTTAACTCTTGAGTAAGATTTGTTAGGTATATGCGGTATATGAAATCTACTCACTATGTGAGAATAGTGTACATTATTCTCTTGTGTTTGTCGTGACATTAGTGTACACAGTAGTCCTGGTTTGATTCACCTCCTGTGATATATAACATGTAACATGGTCTACCATTTAGAGCGTTGTTCTCTTTGTTGTGTTTTTTGCGAGTAGAATAATCGCATCGGCACATCACATACAGGATTATTGGGTACATTGCATAGAGAATTAATAGAATAGCATTATGTACTGTAAAGTAGCACCATGTACTTAAATAATTTATTCTGGAACTTATATAAGAGGATACATCATTAGTTTCTTGTATACAGTACACACCTACCATAGTAGAACCTTCCAAGGTATTATCATCTGTATGTGAAGGGCTAACACTGCGGCAATTGCTACCGGAGACATGACAAGAGGAGAGAGGCAAGGCACTTGAGAGACAAAAGCAAAAATGGCTAAGACAGCAAATAAGGATAAGTAAAACAAAGAGAACAAGATCTAAAACACCCAATCCTCACCCCTAACCCTCTCACCCACCCAAAAGTAGATGACTGGCATGGTGACACAGGAAGAGAGCTCCCCTCCCATGGGAGCCTGGTGAAACATCTTGAACACATAATGGTAACTTGTGGTGCGGGGAATAAAGGAAGACTACATAGTCTAAGTACTGGGAACTGTGTGTGTGTAAGGTGTGATGTGGTCCATTGCAATACCGGACGTATTGTTTGTCTATGTATTTTCTACTGTTATTGCTACTCTATGTTCTTCATTGCAGCAGCATGCCTACTTCAAGCTTTTTACGCTAGGTAAGGTTAAGTAAGGCTAGGCTAGGCAAGGTAAGTGTAGCTAGGCCAGGCAAGGTAAGTGTAGCTAGGCCATGCCTGGCAGTGTCTGGTAAGGTCAGTAAGATCGAGCTATGGAGAATGTCCCTACGAGGGTCGAGGTTGTAATAGGAGTTGCCTGCTTTGATGGAAGACCTACTCATTTTGATTTTGACTGTGACCGTGTGACACACCTGTAATACAACATTACACTACAACATTACAACGTTGTGAGCAAACTACAACAGTATGACCAGGTAGATTAGATACTTGCATAACAACAAATTATGACCATGCAGCAACCATGAGACAGAAGAGTTCAGACAAGCTCCTTGCCGGGATCATGTCATATTTCTATTCACATTCATTTGAGCATTGAACATATGTTATGTTATGTTATGTTATGTTACGTCTATTTATTGTGTGCGCAGCGACTCCAGCCAAGGAGCGTCCCGGCGCAGAGACAAGGTAGCTCGTAACACAACGGGATATAAAAAAGAGGCCAGTAAGCAACTAAAACAGGAACAGGGACAGAAAACAGCTAAAACAGGAAGGTTTTTATCGCCTTCCGGAAGGTCAGAAGGTCCTCCAGCAAACGGATTTCAACAGGCAAGGAGTTCCATGCTGACGCAGCCATTACCCTAAACGAGCGGCCTCCCATGCGGCTAAGCCTGAATCTGGGAACCACCGCAAGGGCCAGACCTTGGGAGCGGAGGCAATGGGCAGGAACATAAAAAGACAAACAATTCGACAGGATTTCCGGGCCTGTACCTCTCAAGATTTTGAAAGCGAGGCACAGGACTTTAAAAAGAATACGCTTCCTAACCGGAAGCCAGTGTAGGGAGCGAAGGACACCTGTCACTGAACAAAATCTTGGTAGGCCGACAATCGCCCTCGCCGCAGCATTCTGAACCCATTGTAACCGGGTTAGTTCAGCCTGATTGGCCCCAGCCAGGAGAGAGCTGGCATAATCCAGGCGAGAGATGATAGTGGCCTGGATCACCAGCTGCCTGGTCGGGGCGTCAAAGAACTTGAGAACAGGTCTCAAGCCCCTCAAAAGACCGAAGCAACAGGCCGCAGTTCTTTTCGTATGGCCTATAAAGGAGAGGCCCGAGTCCAGCCAAATCCCCAGATTTTTCACTTCCGATACAGGGATCGGAGTGGGGCCCAACTCTGAAGGCCACCAGTGATCACCCCACAATTCCACTCCCTTCCCGACGACCAACACCTCTGTTTTAGTGGCGTTTAGCTGAAGGCAGTTGCCTGTCAGCCAACTAGCCACCGCCTTCAGTCCGGACTGAAACCTGGGGGCCTCAATTTCCGCATCCCCGCTGAGAGTAACCGCCAGCTGAGTGTCGTCGGCATACGAGACCAGGGTAAGGCCCCACTGCCTGGCGACATCAGCCAGCGGTCTCACGTACAGATTGAACAACGTGGGACTCAGCGAGGACCCTTGCGGAACCCCCATGGCCAGTGGATGGTAACTGGACTTGAAGGGAGGGATGGCAACACAAAAGGAGCGGTCGTCTAAGAAGGAGCGGAACCATCGCAATACTACACCGCCAATGCCAGTCTCCTCGAGCCGATGCAGGAGGATGCTGTGATTTACCGTATCAAAGGCGGCGCTAAGATCTAATAAAATAAGCGCCGCCGTTTGACCAGCATCCAGCCTTGCCCGGAGATGTTCCACCATCACAAGTAACGCAGTTTCCGTACTGTGCCCAGCACGGAATCCGTTTTGTGTGGGGTCGAGGGCATTGGTCCGAGTCAGATGTTCAGACAGGACCAAATTGACATGGGCTTCAGTGATCTTGGCTGGCCAGGGTAGCAGCGAGATGGGGCGATAACTTTCAGGCTTAGAGGGGTCCAGGGTGGGCTTTTTAATAATCGGGGACACCACGGCTTGTTTCCACTTAGATGGTACAATTCCCGTTTCCAAGGAGAGATTGACAAGGGAGCATACAACTGTACGCCCCATAAAAGCTTGGTCTCGAAAGAGAGCAGGCCTTACTGGGTCGGATGGAGACCCAGATTTAAGTTGCAACGCAAGTTTGTCAAAACCATCCGAGGCAAGGGGGGGAAAAACAAGCAGTGTGGTCTGATGGTGATCCCGATTAGTACTTTCCACAGTGGACCCTATGCTAGGGAACGTCCTGTAAATGGCTTGGACCTTCCCCAAAAAGTAGGAAGCAAGGGATTCACAATGGGAAAGGGAGCTTACGGTCGTAGTGGTAGACCGCTTCGCCATAAGTTGTTTTACGGCCTTAAAAATAGCCTTTGACGGATTTGAGTTGTTCCGGAATTCGGTAGCATAGAAGGCCGCACGAGCCCGGCAGATAGCTCGATGGTAGAGCTTAACGGACCTGGTATATGCGGCTTTTAAGTCAGCCGCATAGGTTTTCCTCCAGGCCCTCTCTGCTCGTCTACAGGCACCCTTTAGGGCCCGAAGTGCGCCATCGTACCAGGGACTGGACTCTCTAGAGTTGATTTTGGTTGATACGATAGGTATCAGAGAGTCCAAGGCCCTGGTGATCCAAGAACAAAAGAGGTCATACCCCTTTTCTACATCCGTCAAGAGGTCCAGCGGCTCCTCTAATAGAAGACGATGGAAGTCTTCTAACCTAAGCTTTTTCCAAGCCCTCTTCTGAACCCATCTAGCCGAAGAGATGGAAGGAGTGGCAGAGACAGGGCATAGAATGGACACCAAGAAGTGATCTGTCCACTCCACCGGAGAAACAGAAGTGATTTGAATCCCCGGCAGATTGGTGAACAAGGGATCCAAAATATGCCCCCCCGAATGGGTAGGCTGGGACACCATCTGAGGAAGTTGAAAGGCCTCTAGGTCAGAGGAGATGGAACGCACTGTCAAGCCAGAGAGGGTGTCGAAATGCAGATTTAGATCACCCATGATAGAAAAGTTGGCACAATCTGCAGCCAGAGGGCCAACAATATCGGGGAAAGCATTTCTAAACGCCACATCACTGCCGGGTGGACGATAAACGACCATCCCGGACAGGGTAAACTCAGGGCTGACAGAGACCTTGAACATGGCACTTTCACACCCAGAGATGTTTAGGGCGCTCCAGACGCAAGGGTAGATAGTTTTTACCACTAACGCGATACCCCCGCCCCTAGACAGCCTATTCAGGGTGTACATAGAATAGCCGAATGGGCAGGCTAGATTGGTAATAGCTGTATCAGCGTCCTGCAGCCATGTTTCCGTCATGGCCAATACGTCAGGAGCTTCCTCCTCAATGAGGTCATAAATGTGCTGATAATGTTTCAGCACAGACCTGACATTTAGGTTCAGGATCTTCAAAGTAGTAGGGGTACCCATAATGCGGCGAGTCTCCGAGGAAACAGTCCTTGAGAGGGGGCGCGGGGATTCTAGAGCCCACCTATTACAGAGGCAATGATAAGGGCCTCGCAGTGGGTGTACCGGTGGAAGGGTACAGCAGCGGCTTACCTGTCCGATGGAAAGCAGGCAGTCCCGCGAGTACGTCAACATGGTAGAGCCGGGATAGAATAATAATCCCCAGCCAGAGTACCGCGACGTCCAGCGCGTCCTTAACGCGGACGGGCGCAGACGGGCAGGACTCTGGCACGACTCCGGCCACGCGAGGACGCGCCCGCTGCGCGATCCCGCTGCGCTAGGGGAGGAGCTTTAAAAAGGTGTTCCAAGTCCGCGCATGCGCAGTAAAGCGCAGGCAGAACGAACAGCCTCCAACCAATGACCCCACTCAAAGATGGCGACCAAGATCTAATAGGCACCCACCCAGGACCAGACCCTCCCAAACGGCGGTGGGGGGCACAGATTAAGGTGCAAGTAAGTGGAAAATTAAAAACAATGTCCTAATGACCAGAATAATGCGCAGTACACTTTAAAATAGCACTCTTAGAACAGCGCGCTAAGCGCTCGCGCTGCAGCCAGCTACCTTGTCAGGGGGCGAGGTGAGGAAGGACTCGCCTTAAAAAGGTGTTCCAAGTCCGCGCATGCGCAGTAAAGCGCAGGCAGAACGAACAGCCTCCAACCAATGACCCCACTCAAAGATGGCGACCAAGATCTAATAGGCACCCACCCAGGACCAGACCCGCCCAAAAGGCGGTGGGGGGCACAGATTAAGGTGCAAGTAAGTGGAAAATTAAAAACAATGTCCTAATGACCAGAATAATGCGCAGTACACTTTAAAATAGCACTCTTAGAACAGCGCGCTAAGCGCTCGCGCTGCAGCCAGCTACCTTGTCAGGGGGCGAGGTGAGGAAGGACTCGCCTTAAAAAGGTGTTCCAAGTCCGCGCATGCGCAGTAAAGCGCAGGCAGAACGAACAGCCTCCAACCAATGACCCCACTCAAAGATGGCGACCAAGATCTAATAGGCACCCACCCAGGACCAGACCCGCCCAAACGGCGGTGGGGGGCACAGATTAAGGTGCAAGTAAGTGGAAAATTAAAAACAATGTCCTAATGACCAGAATAATGCGCAGTACACTTTAAAATAGCACTCTTAGAACAGCGCGCTAAGCGCTCGCGCTGCAGCCAGCTACCTTGACATATGGAGATTGAGGCTTGTCTTGAGTATTTACTGGTGGAACTTGTTAGACGGAGTCTTAGGAGGATGTTGAGGAAGATCTGAAGGCTGTCGTGTCCATAGGAGGAACATCAGGACCGTCGAGGAATCTCTTCAGTTGTAAGTGGTCCGTGAAGAAATGTGGGGATCCTTGGATCATTACACAGAATTTTGATGGACCCTTAAAGGCAAACTGGTAATTCAAGTCTCTTAAGGCCAGATGTAGGTGGCTAAATACCGGTCGGTAATGCCGAAATTCGGTAAATTTCAGCGTTACCGACTGGTATTTAACCTTTCCTAATGTAGATAAGGAATCAGTAAATAAGGAATCGGTAAATACCGATTCCTTAAAACCGATTCCTTATTGCTCTTGCATTTAAGGAATCAGTAATACCGATTCCTTAAATGCAATGTAGGAAGCACATTAAAGAGTGCTTTTGAGCCTTAAGGAATCAGTAATTACCACCAACTTCAAGTTGGCGGTAATTACCGATTTCCCTTAATAAAGCACTTTTTTGCTTTTTTTAAAGTGCCATGGGCACACATCCATGCCCTTAGGGCATGTATGTGCGCCACACATGCACATTTCAGGGGTACAACAGGGTGTTCTTTGGACTCCCGGGCACCATTGAAATACCTCTCGGTATTACCGATTCGGTAATACTAATTCGCTAATACTGAATGTCTTCACATTCATTCCTATGGGCCTCCAAACCCATAGGAATGAATGCGTAGGTATTCCTTATTACCGAATCTCAATTACCGATTCGGTAATAAGGAATATTAAGGATTCAGTATTTTTTTCATTTCAAAAGTATTTATTGATTGTCTCCAAAAAGAACATAAAGGACAAGCATATATAATAAAAGAAACATAGGAACCAATGATGGGTACAGTGATAATGGCGATTGACTGTAGAAAATAAAAAGAAATAAGTGCATGGGCGATAATAGACATTAGGCGATCAATATAATAATAATATGGGACAAGCAAAAACAAAAAGATGCATGACAACAATCGTATACATTGCCCGTAGGTGTTTACGTTCATTGGAGATGATTGACTTAATGGTTTAGCATGAAGAGAGTGTGTAGGGGCATGATGAGCTGGAGTCAGCAGGGAACGAGTGGGATCTTGTTAGCTGGAGACGAATCTTTACCTACATCGGAAATACCGATTTCTTAATAGCGAATCGGTAAAATTCGCTATTAAGAAATCGCTATTTCTGATTTACCTACATGTGGCCCTTAGTCTTGATCGAAGTGCTAAAAATCCTTTTCTAGTATCCACAGTTTCCTTGCTGTAGTCTTGAGATATGAAAATTTTGTTGTGTTTCCAGAGAATGTGGTTATTTTTACGCATGAAAGCAAAGATCTGTTCCACATGTTGGTAGCGGAAAGGTTTACATAAATTGGTCTTGGGTTTTTCTGGTTTGGTATGGTTTTAGTTGGGACCCGATGGGCCCTGTCAAACTCTATGGGTTTACTGAAGGTTAAGTTAGTGGCTTGTGCAAACCAGTTTTCCAAGAAGGCAATGCATGAGCTTGAATGTTCTTCTTCTCCTTCAGGGACTCCAAAAATTCTTAGGTTCCCTCTCCTGTTTTTGTTTTCAAGCCCAGACAGGCGTTTCGTTAGAGAGTCAGCTGTAATTGTTAGAGTTTTGAGAGATTTGCATACTTTGGCTTCCGTGTCTTCTAGTTGACTAATTCTGTTCTCTGTTTCTGTTAGTCTGATGTTGGTGTCACTAATGTCCTGTCTAATTGCAGACACTTCTTCCTTCGTTGATTTGGCAAGGTCATGTACCTCTGCAAGTTTGCTTTAAATAGTATCCATTGTGGCGTTAATATCACGTTTGCCTTTAGTCGGCGGTCTGGATTTGGTGGGTCAGCTTTGAGTCTTTTGAGGTTCTTAGCTTCTTTCTCTGCCATTTTAGTTTGATGTCTGCCGTCTTTTAGTGCGTCGTATTTGAAGTACTTGAGGTACTTGAAGTGAGGTCCGAGCTTGGGTTAGTGCTGGGAACGTTAGATCGTTGCTTTGTTCCTTGCTACGTGCTACCACTAAGACCCAGTGAGCAGCAGTGAGTAGTATTAAGCAGCATTGGCGGCAGCAGCGCAGAGCACTCTGAGGTTCAGTCTTTGGTTTTAGAGCTCACTAGAGTGGAACTGAGTACTTCATATTGGGGTCAAGTGCTTGGTAATGTCACATCACGAGTGTCCCACAGTATGCTACAGAGATCATTAATATAGGAAACGCTGGCTAAGTATCTCAAATGTCTGTTTGCCACAACGTGAAAGATCAAGGCAGGGTTAGCAGGAATAGGATTGCTGCACAGGGATATTGTTACATAGACAAGTAAAGATCTCTAGATCTGTTTTATCTGCTGTGTCTATTATATCAGTGTAAGGGAATTAGAGCACAGGTCTGAGGGAGAACTGGCCTGGAAGGGCTAGGATCTTTCCACAGTAGCGGCCAAGTGCTAGGATCTTTCTACAGTAGCGGTCATCATAAGGTCAGGCAAGCTTGAGGCCAAGGCTACGCATCCCTATGGCAGCAGCCATTTTGAAGTCAGACATCAAGATCTCAAGGTTAAACTGACTATTGTTTCAAGGAAAGTTTTCAACATACATACATACTGGTAATACAGTTAGATGCAGTCCGTCAGATGCAGTCTGTTGTCCATTTTCTCTTCATCTGTGTGGCTTGCCCCGATCAATTTTTAACAGTAACGCGGATTTGCAGCTGAAATTGCTTCCGTTTTTCATTCAGATACACCGCTTTTAGCCATCATATGTGCTGCTTGATGCCTCTCGCCATTGAATTGTTATCAAAATTCTGCCTTCAACATATGCCCAGATTATGTCGATTTTGCTGTTATTCGGTGTTGTTTGCTGCTATTAGATGTATCCCCCTGATAAACTGCGCAGTCATTGGGCAAATGGTGTTCAGATGCAACGCTTCAATAACCGCTCAGTTGAGCCGTTCAGATGTGCTGTTTACTGTCACCTGCAACTAGCATTCAGTGCATTGCACACACGTCAATTATAGCTCCCTGTGCAGGACATAGAGAACGCCCGCCATTTTAGGCGCGAGCGCGCGCAGCCTTACCCGGGGACATTTGAGTACACAGTTGAGGACTTCTGCCGGTGTATGGGTTTCCCTTGGTTACCGCCGTTGAGTAGTATCCCACGTAGCCTTAACACTCATCTGAGTAGAACTTCAGTCACTCCAGCACACGTTCTCACCCCCGACCGAGCTCCGGGCTCGGTGAAGTCCGATGCAGTCAGGTGTGAGGGCAGGCTGTGTTGTGCTGGGTGGCACCTTTCTTGAGGTTCAGAATCTTCTCAGGTGGTCACAGTGGATTCATCCCACATTCCGCCGCTTTCTCCTTGCTAAGGGTGGTATCAGTCCCAGCAGGACACAGGTAGAAATGCGGTATTGGGCTACAACTTGGGAGGAGGTGAAAGCTCACGCCGCCATCTTCGCCGACATCCAAACCACGTCCCCTATTGATCCATTTACTAATCTCTCACGGTCTGTGTTGTATTACAGTACTAGGCACTTTTCACTTTTTTCTAAGTGTTTGGATTTGGGTGAGGGCTCAAAAAGGACATTCTCCATATTAAAGGATATTACCATTGTAATGCAGCTTTTACATTTTTTTGGTTTGTATCCACATTTGATATTTCTATCCATCATATTTTGTGATTTTTCCACAAAATGGCCCTTTGAGCTACAATTTCTCTATGCCTTTAAAAAAAAATATCACCCACAAGAATGCGTGGTTAATTTATGGGGATAGCAGAAGATTTTATTTGTTATTTATTTTATTTTACATGGAGAATAAAATGTAAGCAGTGTGTTTTCTGCAAATATACACCTCTTTTTTACTTTTATCTCAATTAATGTATCCGAAAATATTTTCTTAGTTTACTTTTTTTTAAACATCAAATGTTATTTGGTATTTTCACCGGTACATTCTGGCCCTGAGGTCCAATTACTTTATGCATTACAACAGCATAGCTGGTACAAGACAACAAATTGACATGTTACAACTTACTTTGGCACAGGTAATACACCCCACCCCAGACCATGTAAGGCCAATCGAATGTCCAGTGGAATCATAGCTGTTGACCTAGGAAGACACAAAACCCACATGCACAAGTAATTTATACTATGGAGGATCCCAAGGAAGGGATCTGGGGCAGATCAGTAGCTCTGTATGTGGCCCAACATGACCAAATCTGTGGGCAACCCCGTGCCTTGTACTCTGCGATTGCCATCTCCATGCATCTATACATGGTGCATTCCCCTCCTGCCCCCCACGGACGGTGGCAAAGTCCCCTTGCAATGTTGAGCAATGTCTCGCTTAGCTAAAGAAGATGTTGCTTATATCAGTTACCCCCGATTCCCTCCGTGCAGTGTAATAAAAATAGCTTGGGGGGCTAGGGCTAGCTGCAGCGATAAAACTTGTTTTAGGCAGGACGCCACTCTTCGCCAGAAGGGCAGAAGCACCTTGCAACTCCACACCGTGTGTAGTAAAGTTGCTTCTTTGTCCGCGCAATAGAGACAGTTGGGGGGACAGTATCACCCCATTTTGCCACAGCCAGGACCTAGTGTAGTACACCCTGTGTAGATTCTTAAATTGAATGAGGCGATACCAGGTTGCAATAGCAGCTTCACAAGGGCTTGCCACAGCTTCGGTCCAATCTTCGTTGGTGAGATTTGGGATATCATCCTCCCAGATCGCCCGCAATGTATCTAATGTGGTGCAGTTATGAGTGATTCGCGTTTGGTATACCTGCTAAATCTTGTGTAAGCCTAGGTCTCCCATAAGTAAACGTCCCTCTAGTGGGTGGAAGTCCGGCAGGGAGTGTATGTATGGCATCAGTGCATGCCTGAGTTGAAGGTATCTGTAGAATTGACTACGGTGTAGCTGGAATTCTGTTTGTAATTGTTGGAAGGACTTGAGTACCGCCCACACATTACATCACCAAGTGTTGAGATCCCAATGTTTTCCCAAGCCCTGAACCTGGGTAGTTTGGCAACCTGGTGTAGGTAAGTGCCATGCTAGAGTTGAGTTCACGTCAGTCGCCCTTGCCAGCCCATCCTTCTAGCTGAATGCCGCCATAGTAGTATGACTACATTACACGCTGGTGATCCAGATTTGACCGGGAGTATAGGCGGTCGAGCAAGGTTTGAGGGTGCTTTGCTTGTCTTTCAACCGCAAAAGGCAGATCTTTCTGCACGATGTACCACCACTGGTAAATGTTGAGTAGGTGAGAGGCAGTGTAGTAGGCAGAAATGTCAGCTGCGGCAATCCCTCAGCAATAAGTAGATTGCGTGCATGTCCGAAGAGCCACCTAAACTGCGCCTCTTCCCCACAGCAACTGATTCAGGAGAGTATTGATGTGCCGGAACCATGAAGGGGAGGGGGGAGTTTTGAACTTGGTATAGTATTCACGGGAGGGAGACCATCTTAAAGATGGCTGATCTCCCATAAAATTATACGGGCAGAGGTGTCCATGCTTTGATCTTTCCAAGTTGTGGCACGATCTGGTCAACGTTATGCAACCATTAGACCGTCAAGCGCAAGGAAAAAAATAGCCCTAGGTACCAGAACCCGTCTGTAGTGGGTATGAGTTGCAACAACCATGTGCCCCTCCCCTGATCCCCACAGACCAGAAATAACACAGTCTTCGCTAGAGCACTTTTAAGCCCAGTGGTTTCTATGAATACTCGCAGGATACGTGGGCCAGAAAACCAGAGGTCTATGAAAAAGAACAGGATGTGTCCGCATACAATGTGATTCTATCTGAGGTTTCTGCAGGCCAGTCGGATCCCAGCACCAGGGGATCTCTCCTTACTCATGTTGCCATACGATCGATCGCTAAAGCAAAGAGTAAGGGGGAGAGTGGACACCCTTGTCTTATGCCCCAGGGATGAGGAATCGGTCCCAATGCGTCCCCGACACCCACACTGAAGCCTAAAGACCCGTATATAGCAGGCGGACATATGAAAGGAAACGTGGGCTGAAGTTGAGTGTTTGCAAGAGGAGAAATAAATACTTCCAGCTAAGGGAGTAGAAGGCCTTATCAATGTCTGCAAGTAAGAGGGCCGCAAGGCGGCCAATGTCGGGGGCATTTGCATTGGCTTTATGCACCCGACGGATGTTATGTTGAGTGAATCTATGTGACATGAAGCCCGCTTGGACGGGTGGATAAGCTCAAGGATGTAAGTGCGCAGCCAGTCCACTAGTACCTTACCTAACAGTTTAGGCTTGAAGTATGAGCGAGATCGAGTGATATGAGGAGGGCTCCTCTGGCGGGCGACTTGGCTTGTGGAACACCACTATCTTGGCGTGTCGCCAATCTGGGAGAAGGATGCACTACTGAAGGGCTTCATGGAGTGCCACAAAGAGATGTGGGCCCAGGAGGGCCACATGGGATTGTAGAAATTCGCTCTGGAACCCATTGGGGCCCGGAGCTTTACCCGGTAGTAGGCTCAACTGCTTTGGTGTTGGGTAATGTCGTCCTGTTTCATGTATAGTGTGGAGAAATAGGATGCGAACACTTGAGCAACAACGGGAGATACAGTACACAGAGTCCCCTCTGAGTTACGTAGCGCATGACAGAGACAGTGCAGCATTTTACTGGATTTGTTCCCCCACTGATTTATTCTGGATTGGGCCGCCTGCCATATGTGCTGAGCTTAGTTTGTGAGCAGTTGCTGTAGCTGCTGTGGCGCGAGGACGAGATCGTTGGTGGCATTGGGTCGGGTGCCGTCTCTGACCTTGGTCTCTAGTGCGCTTTGGCATGTCTCAAGCTCCACCACCTGTGCCTGGTGGTGATGCTTCTCCCTGGCACGATGACTGATATCTACTGCATGTAGTGTAGGCATAAGTGCCTCCCAAAGTACCGAACTAGAGGGGGCAGTGTCTGCGTTGGAGTCTAAGTAGTCTACAATGGTTTGCCTAATGATGACGTGATAGGCCGGGGCATTCAAGTGCCAAGGCGACATACGCCATTCGAAAGAGAATGAGCAAGGCCCTATATGTAGCTTCAGCATTACCGGGGAGTGATGCGAGAGCCCCCTAAGAAGGATGGAAACTCTGTGCATGTATGTCTTAGTTTACTTTTACACCGATTGGCATATGGATTTTTCAATAAACGAGAAAGAGTATAGGAAGCTGGCTTTATATATGATGAGTCAAAATAAGATATATTGTGTAAAGAGTACAGGGGTTCCCTTATAAGTGGACAAGGACTTAATCTAGCAATCACAAGGTTCTCTTGTAGGGAGTAGTGTGGTCAAGCTGCCTTAGGTTTATCTTAGAAGAGTGCAATACATCTATCTGCAAATACACACAATAGTCAATAAATTAGACACACTTCTCAATAAGAAGATCCACACCAATTTATAAAAATTACTTTTATCTTTATATTTGTTTAGGCACCAGAAGCAATTCATTCAGGTAAGTACGTTTTCAATGGAAATTCAGTTGAGTTAAAAAAGTCAACAGAGCAATTATTAGAAACTACAATGTTATCTTATGGGAGGAAAAGCAAATGCGGCATTCAGGCATGGTATAGCAACTTACGGGACTAATTTCCAGGAGTTAAGTTGAATGGTGGCCAAGGTCCAAGGCAGCACCAGCATAACAACACCAGCGGCATTAGGGCAGCCAGGTGCAGGGGTGCAAAACAGCTTCCGGTGCCCAATGTACTGTTTGGGGCTCAGTCTTAGTGTAAAAAGGCTGTAGATTCAGACTGGGAGGCCAGTCGGACTGAAACAATAAGGGGGCTCCGGCCTGACGAGTCTATGGGACATAGGGATACAGTTGGTCCTCTTATCCACTGCCCAGGGGCGACGGGTGAAGAAGTGTCCTTAGGCATCTGTTTGTTCTTACCAGGAGCAGTCATGGTAGAGGGGGCCTGCATGCAGAGGCTACAGGCATCATCTGAGAGTTCACAGGGATTGATACTACAGTGTACTCGGTCTCTGGAGAGCTCGGGGACCACAGTGACACCATGCGCCCACTTCAGCTTGGGCTTAGAGCAACAGGTGCAGTGGTGTCTTCAAGCTTCGGGTTTCTGCGCTCACAAATTCCTCTCTGGAGTCTTTGGATACCTGCAGGGAAGCAGGTCCGCTATTTCTCTGAAGGTCTTGGTTCCTGGGTGAAGTGCTGGCAGGTCTCCCAAGCTGTGTGGACTCAGCAGCTGCAGGACCAGTCATCTTTTGGTGCAATTGTTGCAGTCTGCTGTTCTGGTGCCAGGGGCTCTTCTAAATACCTCATTAGGGGCCTTATGGGAGTGTATGGTGACTTTCTGTGGGGAGTGGGCAAAAACCTGTCCTAGAGTTCCTACCTGTGCCAACACTAAGATGGCCACTTGTTAAAAGTTGTACCCACATCTGGTTAAGCCATCTTAGGGTTAGTACTAGCCTGGGGGTGGGCACGCCTACCTGACTAGATAATTTCCCATCTGTCCCAGTGCCAAAGTGCCCCGGACATATGTTGGTCGGCCTCCAATCCTGTGAGGGGAGCCAGATTTGCATTGTAAAGGCAGGAGCTTCTTTGAAGCTCGCCTGCTTAAGCGCAATAATCAGTAGGCCATCCTGAGGGAGGTGGTGTGGACACTCTCTTCCCATGCAAGCTTTGTTTCTGAACTCCTGGGAGAAAAGGCCCTCTCCTGGGAGGTCAGAAATCTGTCTTGGTGGGAGGCTGGCAGAGACCAGTCAACCAACACACCAGAGGCTGGTAGGCTCTCAGGGGGCACCTCTAAGGTGCCCTCTTGCTGCATGTATTAAATAAATCCAACACTGGAATCAGTGTGAGTTTATCAATATGAGATGCTTTATACCAAACATCCTTATTTTCAGGGAAGCCATCATGTAGCTGGGGAACTCTTTTTCACCAGTGTCCAGCACATGTTCTAAAATGGCTTCCCTGCACACTTGCACTGGCAGCAATGGAACTGACCAGCACGGGCATATCTGTTCATGCAAATGTGCCCTCGCATGTAATATTAAGCACCCTGCCTTAGGGCTGTAAGGCCTGCTGTAGGGGTGATGTACAAATACTACATGCAGTGTTGGGGAACATGGCACACGGCGATGTATGTCATGTTGAGTTTTTCCCATTTGTCTTCAACAAAATACTTAGCCTGCAGTGGCAGTCTTGCATGGGTTTGGTCAAGGGGCCCTTAGGGTGGCACAATTCATACCACAGCCCTTGGGGGACCCTCTTTAGTGCCTCAGGCCCTAGGTACCAGGAGTACCATTTACTAGGGACTTGGAGAGGGTGCTAAAGGTATTGAAAATTGGGCAAACAATTATACATTTTTGGGGAAAGAAACCTTGCACTGGGTACCTGGTTAGCAGGACCCAGAACACTTCCAGTCGCAATCACATCATTTACCAGGCAAAAAGAGGGGGTGACCATGTCAAAAACGAGCACTTTCTTACAAAGAGCATCATATCAAATAGTGTTCCCTTAAGATTTTCACAATCTGTGCATAGAAGCCCAACAGGTTATTAAGTGCAACACGGGCATGGCTGACGTAGCCACAATGGCGGACGTGTTTCCCTGAGGCTCCGAACACGGCCCATCAATCGCCTCACATCCACGCCGGTGGAGCTAAAAAAAAATGGCCAGAAGTCTGTCGCAGACACCCCTCCAGACTCAGACGCTGCACAGGTAATACTGGAGTGCCGGAGATGGGCGATCCGACTGAGAACACCTATCAGTCATCCCGGGATGCCTGATCTCAAGATGAATGCCGCAGGCAACAGTGCCAGCAGACAGGCGACCGACATATAACGGTCACTGCCACCGACCCGCAGAGACCCTTGCACGGTGCGGGCACCTGCTGACAGGGACCACGAAGAGACCGGAACTAACTCCCGTTTAAAGAGACCGGGTATGTTGAATCCACATCCACGGCGACACATGGACCTACATCAAAATGGTGGCAATGGCTGCTCTCTAGCACCGGGGGAAGGAAGGAGATACGACCCCGAGGGGGAGCCATAGAGAACGGGGGGGCCCTCCGTTACCCTCCCCCGGACTCACTGCTGCAAAGATCATGCCTAACTGAGAGGAGGCTTTTCCCTCTCCCCCGTCTCAGACCATAGCGGAGGTGATCGGAGCTGCAAACCCTGTGTCCATAACAGGGTTGGACACTTACACCAGTCAGAAACAGGGACCAGAGAAGAGCGAAAGCTGCACCAGTGCCCCCCCTCACCCTCGAACCCCCATATGTGTAAAAGATACCTGAGCTCTGATGCGGGCTTGGGGAGAGGGCCGGGGGCGCCAGCACCCCCCTCACCCGCTCCCTCCTGCCAGGATAATAGTGCGACACCTAAAGGCGACCTTCTGGTAAGAAGCCAGTTTATGGCCTGCAGTCCTCGAAGGGAACCAATACACCCCTACATCAATGAAAGGCACGAGGGGAAGCCACCTCTATGCCACATAAGAGGTGGAAGACCTCTTGATTGTCCCTCTACCCGAAAGAAGACAGAAACCTCAAGCAGGCATGGGAGAATTGACCCATTCCCAGCCTACACATAGACACCAGAAACAACATCAAGGACCAAAGTACACTCCATATACTAGGACAAAGACACGGGCTGTGATCCCAACATCAGTGGCAGCCGTTAGTAAACATCTAGAGACCGCCACCAAAATGGGGCCTCAACAACCCCACCCAACTCAAAACAAGTCCGCAAACACGGAAGACCAAGGCACGACAGCGGTACCCTCCGACACAGCCTTAATGTCAGACAAGCTAGACAGAGTATTAGCGGCCACTGAACACTATAGGGTCACTATGGAGGACCGCTTCGGAGCACTAGCCACAGACCTAAACCTCCTTCAAGATGATCATCGTAAACTTGCAGACAAAGTAGCAGATGGAGAAAAGACCCTCTAGACGCTACAACCTCTGGCAAAAGTACAGCAGGGCACGCTACAAGACCTTCAGGCCTGGATCACACTACTGGAGG